>NC_000067.6:50794635-51452760 GCF_000001635.26 Mus musculus | reverse complement strand
AAATAGCAACAAAAGATAAAATAACTTAGGGAACTGATTTGCTGGCTTGAGAAGCTGTAGGAAGATAATGAGTTTAATTTTGCTGTTTAACCTTTCAGGAGATGAATTCTTTAGGTAGAATGGAAAATAACCATGAAATGGACCTGGATCTTGAAAACTGCCTGGCCCCATGTTCTACTTATAACAGCAAACGGGAAAGTAATGTCAAGAACAATACTATTTGTGTGTGTGCGCCCACACACACACAGACACACAATAAGAAAATCAAGAAAAGAAGCCCTCAACTTGACAGTGTGTAGAGGGACATGGGAGGGATTAGAGGGAGAGTCCAGAGAGGGGCTGGAGGAAGAAAAAGGAGGGGAGAGTGATGTCATTCTATTGCAATTAAAAACATATTTTTAAAAAGAACAATAATGTTCATCTATAGCCAAAGAAATAATGGGTTATTATAAATGGGATATTTTGGTAATGAAAATGGCAACTAATTATGACAATGTTTGATGTCTAACAGTTCACCATCGCTTTAGTAGCAAGAGACTTTAGCAAGTTAGGGATGAGTATATTAAAGAACACATGCCCTGATCTATTTTAAATTGATAAACGTATAGCTCACTTTAATTTTATGCTCACCCAATCAACCTCTTACGTGTAACTTTGATCCCCATGTAGTTTCTTCTCCAGAAGGAGATTCCTTATTAATGGGTCCCCTTATATTATTTGTCATCAGCCTATTGCTCCTGGGTGTCTAAGCACCTGCTCTGTCTTTTGGCACAGATGAGATGGGTTTTTACTGACTGACTGTCCCCTTTGTATGGTGATTACATGCCAGGTCAAGGGTCCCTGGAAAAACCTCCTCGTGTGTAGATGGCTGACCTTTCCCCTTGTAAGTCCTTACTTTCATAACAACTTTACTCAAGAGAGAAGTTCTTAAGAGGCAACCAAGAGCTCAGTACTGAGTGAGTTGCTCTATGCTGCAAGGATCCACACCTGGGGCTCCCTTCCACTTAAGAAACTTGGGTGTTGCTCAATTTCTATCTACTTCAATTTGGTTTAAAGGTTTTTATGTGTGATCATAAAATTAGTATAACTTATCAGAGAGCAACAACAACAACAAAGAGAAGACGAGAGAGTTAGTGTCCTGTCCAGAAGCGTGTTTGTGTTTGGACATGGTCTCCTCCAGGCACTTTCAGTTTTGTTTTTGAATGCAGTTGAAACACTCCCTTATGTGCCTCCAGTCCCAACGTAGACTACACATAGCAATTTATATATATATATAGAGAAAGAAGCCATAAACATAGGTTTACTTTGTTAAAGTGCACCCATCTTTGGAACACGACTCCTGGGATCAGTCGCTTTATTGTAACTGGTACAACAGTAAATTTACATCTTGATGTCTTTAATCATCATTAAATGATTAAATATAGTGTGGTATTTATTCTTCTGTCAGAGGTACACAAATATACTTTAGATCTGCATAACTGAAACCAGTAATGTACAATAGGAAGAAATTCAGCTGTCTGGGAAACTTAGCTAGATGGCCTAAACAGACAATATCTAGTTAAAAATGGTTACCTCCCAACTGTGTAGCAAGCACACTCCTGGTGAGATTGACCACAATTCTTGCTCTTGAGAAGGGCTCTGCTTGATCTAAGCTAATTATGGTAGTTGAGTCAGTTCTTTTTGTGAATTGCCATAGTAACCAACCCAAGAATGAGCTTGTAGCCATTCCCCAAACCAGAAGCTCCTAAAGTTGCTTTGCTGGCAGTAGCAATATGGAAATGGGCACTTTCTCTAAGTGGTCAGAAGCAGTGTAGTAAAAGGGTTCCCTTCACCTATGAGCTAAGATTTACATTTGTGTTTTAGAACTACTGTTTCCATTTTGTTACTGTGTGCTATGAAGGTGAGTGATTGTAGTCCCCAGACTTTGTATTGAAATTCAGTATGCAACACTACAGTACTAAGAGGTGGGGGTTTTAGAAGGTGGTTGGGCCATGAAGGCTCAGCAGCAGGAAGGACATCAGTGCTCTTACAGGAAGCTCCCAAGAGAACGTTTCCTTTGCCATTTTGCCCTGGAAGGCTGTTGCAAACTTTAGCTGAGAACAGGCCCATCTTACTCTCCAGACTCCAGATCTGGGAGAAATAAATGTCTACAACTTATCAACTAGTCTGAGAATTGTGATATTGCAACACTACCAGATGAAGCCACTGTGGCAAAGTGGGCCTGGTGCTTAATGCAGCCCATGGAAGGAGAGCAGGCATGAGGGAGGGAAAGCAAAGCTAAGTCTTGTGAGTGTGCACCTGTACTCTCAGCCCTTGGGAGGGTAATGCAGAAGTTTTGCAAATTTAAAAAAAATTAAGTTTTAATCTTATTTTATGTGTGTGTTTTGCCTGAATATATGCATGTTCACCGTGTATGAGCCTGGTGCCTGTGGAGACTGGAAGAGGGCACTGGATCTGCTGGAACTAGAGATACAGAGGGTTGGAAGCCATTCTGTGAGTATTTGGAATTAAATTTGGGTCTTCTGCAAGAGCATCAAGTACCCTTAACCACTGAGCCATCTTTCTAGCTCTTAGGAATGAAGACTGAAGGCAGTCTGGGCTACACATTATTTCAGGCTAGAATGTGCTGCATAGAGTTTGTGTCTCAAACTAAAATCAAACCACCCCAAACTAAAAATAAAGTAGCTGGATTCCTGAAGTTTTTCTGGGTCTGAGTTAGTAATTGTGATGTCTGTTTAGGCTGTTTTTATTTATGTCTCCATTTACCTGAAACTGAAAGTACAGATGCTTTTCTGTGGTCTGCTGGAGACACCAATATGTTGTTAGCACAGAAGGTCCAGGAGTTTTGTGTGGTTCTAAAGCATGAGACACCAGGCCTGCCTGTGCTGGAGTCACAGGCAGAGGGTACAGAGTGCCAATCTGAGACTACTTGGTAAGATTGAGCATTTGTAACAGTCGGCATGAGTCTGAGAGACTGATGGAACAGAGACCTGAAGTGTGAAGCTCTGGTTAGCCTTAGGAGGAACCATTAGAGCCAGTGAAGGAGCTGCTAGAGGGACAGGGAGAGAGGCAGAATATTGATGTATCAATGCGCCTAGTGATAAAAAGTGTCCTTGAAGAGCTGGTATTCTCTGACATCACATGATCCAGAGGCATGATGAGGTTGGTAATTTGGTTGCAATTGGTGACTCAGCAAAAAGACAGAAACAAGCAGTAAGGAGCCCTGGATATTAAAAGATTTGTGACAAACAGTGGCTAAACAAAACTTTCCAAAGACAGGCTGAGCAAAATAGGAAACCATAGTGATATCTACAAGATGTAGTAGGTTTGTTTATTTGTTTTTCATCTATTTCTATTTGCTCTGTAGAAAATTCCAAAATGTAAAAAATTCCTGGGTTAGGGATATAGCATACTGGAGAGAACTCAGGTAAAATATGTGAGACCCTGGGATCAGTACCCTGTGGCATACATACCACATATACAGACACACAGATATACACAAACACATACAGACACACAGAGACACACAGACACACACACAGACATTCACAGACACACACAGACACATAGACACAGACACATAGACACACACAGACACACACACACACACACACACACACACACACACACACACACACACACTACATTTCTGGAGATTCCAAGTATTTTCTGTGTTCATTATGAATGACTGGTTGCCAAGCAACACTGACTCTTTTCATTTCCTGAAAGACGGGTAATAGTGAGAAAAGCACAGGATGAGTCAGAGAAGTCACCTGTCTAGAAAATGACTATTTTCTATGGCTTGTGAAGGCTGGCTCCATCACTGCAGAGCTAGTGGTTAGTCAGGGAGGTGTTATATCCTAGTGGTTCTAGTTCTCTGTTGCCATGATAAAGTTCTGACCAAAGCAATGTGAGAGAGGAAAGAGTTTACGTCTTATGGTCTATCAGCAAAGGAAGCTAAGGCAGGAACTAGAGATAAGAATCTGGAGGCAGGAACTGAATCAGAGGCCATGGAAGAGTGCTTCTTACTGACTCACTTTGTCTGGCTTGCTTAGACACTTTGCTTAAATAGCCCAGGCCCATCTGCCCAAGAATAGTATGGCTTATAGTGGACTAGACCTTCATAAATCATTTAGCAATTAAGAAAGTGTCGCTTAAGCACACAGACAGGCTAATCTGATGGAGACAATTCTGATGGTGTTAAGCTGACAAAAAATGGCACCATTTTCTTAGCATATTGAGGAAAGTCTGGTGTTGCTCTAGCTCTCAAGCTTGTCCTATAGGTGCAGCATTCAAACTTCAGGGAGCAAGGCAATAACTGATTGCTGAAAATACCTGGATTTAGCAGAACTCTGATGAACAAGGAAACAAACAACACCAGGGGCTGTTGGATTCTTGAGGAGCCTCCTAACAAAGACGAGTGCTCTCGGGATGACTCCATCAATAAACTCAGTTCCTAATGTCTGTTCCTTTGGGCACTACTTGCATGAGGACTCAACTTTCCCTCTCTACAATCTGGTCTGCCTCTTGCTTTCGTGACTAATCATCTATCTGGTTTTTTTTTTCTTTCAAACATAGTCTGCTATACTTGATTAAGGTTCTGCTTATAACCAAATGCTACTTCTGCCTCCTTGAGACTGCTCCCAGTCCCTCTGACCAGAGTTTTAAGTGTACACAAACATTCCCTTGAGACACTTTTAAAGCCAACCTTTGGAGTCTATTCTCCTCACTGAAAAAGTTCCTGTAGATATTTTGTAGTTCATTCATTTCATAAATAACTATTATGTACCTACTAGGGGTGGGGACTATGCTAAGCACCGGGATATGGTTAACAAGAGGTATATTAGTTATTTCACTGTTATGTGGTCAGATACGTGACAGAAGCTAGCTCATCATTTCATCTATCCAGTGTGGTGGGGAGGGTGTGACTGAGAAAGGCATAGCTCACTGTGGTGGGAAAGAAGGAGAGGAGACATTTGAATGCTGCGCTGGTCTCCTCATTTATGCAGTTCAGGCTTCTAGACTATGGATGTATTTTCTACGTTTAGAGTGGGTCTTCTCCTCAATTGATTTCCTCTAGAAATCACAGACAAACCCAAGAGTTGTGTCTTATCCATTTCCTAGACAATTTGATATCTAGCCAACTTATCCATGAAGACTAACCATTACTGATGTGCACTGCCTAGTCCTCGGACTCTAACAAAAGTGAAAATTGTATTGTGATAGTTTTCACTCCCTGCAGAGCTAAAATAGCTTTGGCTCCTTCCTTTATCTTTTGGCTACATGTGCATGAGGTGGGTGTTTTTGTTCTACCACACCCTCCCAACATGATGTCCTGCCCTGCCAAAGCAATGGAACCAGTCCACCAAGGACTGGGCCTCCCAATACTATAAGCCAGGATAAAATGTATCTCTTTACAAGCTTATCATCTCAGGTATTTTGCTACAGAGATGGAAACCGGCTAACACATCGATGCTGGTTCATGTTTTGTGTTCAGGGCTCCCGTGACTCACATACCGTCTTGGCAGAGGGTGTGAATGAGCCTCTGTGTCCAGGCTGAGGACATTCAGGACGATGAGTTTCAATGGCAGCAGCCTTTGCTGCCTTTGACCTGACGCTGTTGGTGTTGGTTCCTCTGTCATCACAAGCTTCTGGCTGTTTTTAGCATCTCTTACTCTGCTGGTTAGGTTCCTGGTCTCCAAGCCAAATGACTAAATGTGCATTTCTATAGAATGAATTGTTTCTCTGAAAATCTTTTATTATTGTTTTGCCTGCTCTATCTTCCTTGCAGATAACTGGAGACATCTTGGATCCCTCGTGAATAACTTCGGGGTCAAGTCAATGGACTTGCAACAGATCAAATTAATGTTATCAGCAAAACACATATACTCATAATGAAGAAAGTCAATCTAGGGCCTAGCAAAGGACCTCACACAGTAAGAGGGAAGAACAAGAGCGAGGGGGCAAAGAGGGGAAAGAAATGGAAGAGGAGGACTGGAATAAAGGATACATTTTATTAGAGACTTTGAGGAGTACATAAAAAAGCTTAATAATTAAAAAGAGGCATGGATGGAAATAAGTAATAGTCTGGCTATTACACAATATCACATTTTTATAAGAGCATACATAACTAGTTACATAACTAGTATAGCCTCTATTTTAGAAGTAATGAAGGGAAGCAAGGGTATTAATTGCCAGTAGATATAATAGAGTTGGAATACATAGCATGGTCTTTAGCAACATTCAAAGAATAACGTTAAAGCCTGATATTTAAATATTACTTTGTAATTCCATGGGTAGAAATGCCATTTCTTTAGTTACTTCAGAGAGCTAGGTTGAGCCAAATAATTCCCATCAATCACTTTTTTTACAATCCGTGTGAGAAAATAACAGTGTAGGAATTGCTTATCCCGAGCGTAAGTAAGAAGCTGCAGTATCAGCAGAAAGTCAGACTGTGGCAGGCTTTTCAGATCATTGAGAGGCAGAGGCTCATGCTGAGAGCCGCTGAGGCCCCCGCTGGGAAATGGTGAGCTGCACATTTGCCAGCTTGCTTCTATTGCTGGGCTCTCTGCATTATTCTGCAATAAGCAGCCAAATATATGAACCGAGGACAAGTATATTAAAGGTATCTCGTAGCTTTTGGTTGCACATATTTGAACTGCATATAAACTGTTCATACTTCCTGTCTTTTCTACGTGTTTAATCAGTTACAAGGTGTCCCTCTGCTTTGTAAAACGATAACTCAAGAGACTGATCTTTGTGTTCCAATCAAAAAGGGGGTGGGGGCATGTTGGAATCATGTTATATGGAGTCTTATGCATATGGAATGGTGTCTTGTGGGTGGAAAGAAACAGATCTGGAAAGGCTATTTCTTCCCAGCTGAAATTTTTACAGTATGTTTAATTGCGTGCCCTTAAGCAAAGGCCTCTGGTCCAGCTACAGAGGCAAAAGTTTCCAGAGAAAGTGATACTTACAGACTGCTCCTCTAAGCTCTCTCTAGGAAGATATGCTTGAATGGCTCCCATTATGTGCTTCCCCTTTCAGGAGACAGATCCAGATGAAGAGAGAGGAGAGTGAGCAGGAAACAGACACGGGTCTCTGACAGTGGAACTGTGCTCAACCGAGAGTTCAAAACTAATATTAGCCACGTTGCCTCTTTCAGTTGTAGTAGCACAAGTTCTTGAACTTGCATAAAGAGAAAATAAAGGCACTGACTCATGATCAGGCACAGTGGGTGCAAAAACGTAAGATATTTGACAGAAATTTGCCTCCTTTCCTCATTTGATTTATTTTAGGAAAAAGCAAGTATTACTTTTGTTTTAAGGCCCTTCACAAACACCTGCAGGCTTGCCCTCTGCCCCTGTTACCAGTCTGACAGAGTATCTCTTTCCTCTGGATCCAAAAATCAGTCTTAGGTTAATGTTTGTTGATCCATGTGGACAAACATCCCTTCCTGCCCCAGCAGAAACCATGACTCTGATTCGTAGAGTATAGGCTGTGACTCCTTCCCCAAGCCAGAGTGCACATAACCCTGCTCTCACCAGTGGTCTGAGAGTGAGTAGTGGCTCTATGAACTTTAAGAAAATAAAAACAAGACCAGAAAACTGAAGTAAGTTGGAAGACATTCTTTTTTCTTGGATAGAGTGACTCAATCTTACAGGTAAGTCAGTTCTATTAAATTAATACATATTTTAAAAATAGCTAAAAATATCAGTGACTTTTTTCCCAGAGTATGACAAATTTAGTTTGAAGATAATTTAAAAAAAGAAAAAAAAAAAAAAAAGAAAAGAAAAGAAAACTTCAGGACCACGAATCCAGCCCTTCAAAGGATAATAACAAAAAAAAAAAAAAAAAAAAAAAAAAAAACAATACAAGGATGAAAACCACATCCTAGAAAAAGCAAGAAGGTAATCCCTCAACAAACCTAAAAGAAGACAGCCAGAAGAACAGAATGCCAACTTTAACAACAAAAATAATAGGAAGCAACAATTACTTTTCCTTAATATCTCTTAATATCAATGGACTCAACTCCCCAATAAAAAGACATAGACTAATAGACTGGCTACACAAACAGGACCCAACATTTTGCTGCTTACAGGAAACTCATCTCAGAGAAAAAGATAGACACTACCTTAGAATGAAAGGCTGGAAAACAATTTTCCAAGCAAATGGTGTGAAGAAACAAGCTGGAGTAGCCATTCTAATATCTAATAAAATCGACTTCCAAGCCAAAGTCATCAAAAAAGACAAGGAGGGGCACTTCATACTCATCAAAGGTAAAATCCTCCAAGAGGAACTATCAATTCTGAATATCTATGCTCCAAATACAAGGGCAGCCACATTCATTAAAGAAACTTTAGTAAAGATTAAAGCACACATTGCACCTCACACAACAGTAGTGGGAGACTTCAACACACCACTTTCACCAATGGACAGATCATGGAAACAGAAACTAAACAGGGACACAGTGAAACTAACAGAACTTATGAAATAAATGGATCTAACAGATATCTACAGAACATTTTTTTCCATTTTTTATTAGGTATTTAGCTCATTTACATTTCCAATGCTATACCAAAAGTCCCCCATACCCACCCACCCCCACTCCCCTACCCACCCACTCCCACTTTTTGGCCCTGGCGTTCCCCTGTACTGGGGCATATAAAGTTTGCATGTCCAATGGGCCTCCCTTTCCAGTGATGGCCGACTAGGCCATCTTTTGATACATATGCAGCTAGAGTCAAGAGCTCCGGGGTACTGGTTAGTTCATAATGTTGTTCCACCTATAGGGCTGCAGATCCCTTTAGCTCCTTAGGTTCTTTCTCTAGCTCCTCCATTGGGAGCCCTGTGATCCATCCATTAGCTGATTGTGAGCATCCACTTCTGTGTTTGCTAGACCACGGCATAGTCTCACAAGAGACAGCTACATCTGGGTCCTTTCGATAAAATCTTGCTAGTGTATGCAATGGTGTCAGCGTTTGGATGCTGATTATGGGGTGGATCCCTGGATATGGCAGTCTCTACATGGTCCATCCTTTCATCTCAGCTCCAAACTTTGTCTCTGTAACTCCTTCCATGGGTGTTTTGTTCCCAATTCTAAGGAGGGGCATAGTGTCCACACTTCAGTCTTCATTCTTCTTGAGTTTCATGTGTTTAGCAAATTGTATCTTATATCTTGGGAATCCTAGGTTTGGGGCTAATATCCACTTATCAGTGAGTACATATTGTGTGAGTTCCTTTGTGAATGTGTTACCTCACTCAGGATGATGCCCTCCAGGTCCATCCATTTGGCTAGGAATTTCATAAATTCATTCTTTTTAATAGCTGAGTAGTACACCATTGTGTAGATGTACCACATTTTCTGTATCCATCCCTCGGTTGAGGGGCATCTGGATTCTTTCCAGCTTCTGGCTATTATAAATAAGGCTGCTATGAAGATAGTGGAGCATGTGTCCTTCTTACCAGTTGGGGCATCTTCTGGATATATGCCCAGGAGAGGTATTGCTGGATCCTCCAGTAGTACTATGTCCAATTTTCTGAGGAACCGCCAGACTGATTTCCAGAGTGGTTGTACAAGCTTGCAATCCCACCAACAATGGAGGAGTATTCCTCTTTCTCCACATCCACGCCAGCATCTGCTGTCACCTGAATTTTTTATCTTAGCCATTCTAACTGGTGTGAGGTGGAATCTCAGGGTTGTTTTGATTTGCATTTCCCTGTTGATTAAGGATGTTGAACATTTTTTCAGGTGCTTCTCTGCCATTCGGTATTCCTCAGGTGAGAATTCTTTGTTCAGTTCTGAGCCCAATTTTTAATGGGGTTATTCGATTTTCTGAAGTCCACCTTCTTGAGTTCTTTATATATGTTGGATATTAGTCCCCTATCTGATTTAGGATAGGTAAAGATCCTTTCCCAATCTGTTGGTGGTCTTTTTGTCTTATTGACGGTGTCTTTTGCCTTGCAGAAACTTTGGAGTTTCATTAGGTCCCATTTGTCAATTCTCGATCTTACAGCACAAGCCATTGCTGTACTGTTCAGAAAAATTTCCCCTGTGCCCATATCTTCAAGGCTTTTCCCCACTTTCTCCTCTATAAGTTTCAGTGTCTCTGGTTTTAAGTGAAGTTCCTTGATCCACTTAGATTTGACCTTAGTACAAGGAGATAAGTATGGATCGATTCGCATTCTTCTACATGATAACAACCAGTTGTGCCAGCACCAATTGTTGAAGATGCTGTCTTTCTTCCACTGGATGGTTTTAGCTCCCTTGTCGAAGATCAAGTGACCATAGGTGTGTGGGTTCATTTCTGGGTCTTCAATTCTTTTCCATTGGTCTACTTGTCTGTCTCTATACCAGTACCATGCAGTTTTGATCACAATTGCTCTGTAGTAAAGCTTTAGGTCAGGCATGGTGATTCCACGAGAGGTTCTTTTATCCTTGAGAAGACTTTTTGCAATCCTAGGTTTTTTGTTATTCCAGATGAATTTGCAAATTGCTCCTTCTAATTCGTTGAAGAATTGAGTTGGAATTTTGATGGGGATTGCAGTGAATCTGTAGATTGCTTTTGGCAAGATAGCCATTTTTACAATGTTGATCCTGCCAATCCATGAGCATGGGAGATCTTTCCATCTTCTGAGATCTTCTTTAATTTCTTTCTTCAGAGATTTGAAGTTTTTATCATACAGATCTTTCACCTCCTAAGTTAGAGTCACGCCAAGATATTTTATATTATTTGTGACTATTGAGAAGGGTATTGTTTCCCTACTTTCTTTCTCAGCCTCTACAGAACATTTTATCCTAAAACAAAAGGATATACCTTCTTCTCAGCACCTCATGGTACCTTCTCCAAAAATGACCACATAATTGGTCACAAAACAAGCCTCAACATATACAAAAATATTGAAATTGTCCCATGCATTCTATCAGATCACAATGGACTAAGGCTGATCTTCAATAACAACATAAGTAATGGAAAGCCAACATTCAAGTGGAAACTGAACAACACTCTTCTCAATGATACCTTGGTCAAGGAAGGAATAAAGAAAGAACTTAAGGACTTTTTGGAGTTTAATGAAAATGAAACCACAACATACCCAAACTTATGTGACACTATGAAAGCATTTCGAGGAGGGAAAGTCATAGCTCTGAGTGCCTCCAAAAAGAAACTAGAGAGAGCACACATTAGCAGCTTGACAACACACCTAAAAGCTCTAGAACAAAAGGAAGCAAATTCACCCAAGAGGAGTAGATGGCAGGAAATAATCAAACTCAGGGGTGAAATCAACCAAGTGGAAACAAGAAGAACTATTCAAAGAATCAACCAAACGAGGAGTTGGTTCTTTGAGAAAATCAACAAGATAGATAAACCCTTAGCCAGAATCACTAGAGGGCACTGGGACAAAATCCTAATTAACAAAATCAGAAATGAAAAGGGAGACATAACAACAGATCCTGAAGAAATCCAAAACACCATCAGATCCTTCTACAAAAGGCTATACTCAACAAAACTTGAGAACCTGGATGAAATGGACAAGTTTCTAGACAGATACCAGGCACCAAAGTTAAATCAAGATCAGGTTAATGATCTAAACAGTCCTATATCCCCTAAAGAAATAGAAGCTCTCATTAATAGTCTCACAACCAAAAAAAAAGCCCAGGACCAGATAGGTTTAGTGCAGAGTTCTATCAGACCTTCAAAGAAGATCTAATCCCAGTTCTTCACAAACTATTCCACAAAATAGAAACAGAAGCTACTCTACCCAACTCATTCTATGAAGCCACAATTACTCTGATACCTAAACCACAAAAAGACCCAACAAAGATAGAGAACTTCAGACCAATTTCCCTTATGAATATCGATGCAAAAATCCTTAATAAAGTTCTCGCTAACCGAATCCAAGAACACATCAAAACAATCATCCATCCTGACCAAGTAGGTTTCATCCCAGGGATGCAGGGATGGTTCAATATACGGAAATCCATCAATGTAATCCAGTATATAAACAAACTCAAAGACAAAAACCACATGATCATCTCGTTAGATGCTGAGAAAGCATTTGACAAAATCCAACACCCATTCATGATAAAAGTCTTGGAAATATCAGGAATTCAAGGCCCATACCTAACCATGATAAAAGCAATCTACAGCAAACCAGTAGCCAACATCAAAGTAAATGGTGAGAAGCTGGAAGCAATCTCACTAAAATCAAGGCTGTCCACTCTCTCCCTACCTATTCAACATTGTACTTGAAGTCCTAGCCAGAGCAATTAGACAACAAAAGGAGATCAAGGGGATACAAATTGGAAAGGAAGAAGTCAAAATATCACTTTTTGCAGATGATATGATAGTATATATAAGTGACCCTAAAAATTCCACCAGATAACTCCTAAGCCTGATAAACAGCTTCAATGAAGTAGCTGGATATAAAATTAACTCAAACAAGTCAATGGCCTTTCTGTACACAAAGGATAAACAGGCTGAGAAAGAAATTAGGGAAACAACACCCTTCTCAATAGTCACAAATAATATAAAATACCTTGGTGTGACTCTAACTAAGGAAGTGAAAGATCTGTATGATAAGAACTTCAAGTCTCTGAAGAAAAAAATTAAAGATCTCAGAAGATGGAAAGATCTCCCATGCTCATGGATTGGCAGGATCAATATAGTAAAAATGGCTATCTTGCCAAAAGCAATCTACAGATTCAATGCAATCCCCATCAAAATTCCAACTCAATTCTTCAACGAATTAGAAACGGCAATGGGCAGATTCATCTGGAATAACAAAAAACTGAGGATAGCAAAAACTCTTCTTTTTTTTTTAATTTTTTATTAGGTATTTAGCTCATTTACATTTCCAATGCTATACCAAAAGTCCCCCATACCCGCCCACCCCCACTCCCTTACCCACCCTCTCCCCCTTTTTGGCCCTGGCGTTCCCCTGTACTGGGGCATATAAAATTTGCGTGTCCAATGGGCCTCTCTTTGCAGTGATGGCTGACTAGGCCATCTTTTGATACATATGCAGCTAGAGTCAAGAGCTCCGGGGTACTGGTTAGTTCATAATGTTGTTCCACCTATAGGGTTGCAGATCCCTTTAGCTCCTTGGGTACTTTCTCTAGCTCCTCCATTGGGAGCCCTGTGATCCATCCATTAGCTGACTGTGAGCATCCACTTCTGTGTTTGCTAGGCCCCGGCATAGTCTCACAAGAGACAGCTACATCTGGGTCCTTTCGATAAAATCTTGCTAGTGTATGCAATGGTCAGCGTTTGGATGCTGATTATGGGGTGGATCCCTGGATATGGCAGTCTCTACATGGTCCATCCTTTCATCTCAGCTCCAAACTTTGTCTCTGTAACTCCTTCCAAGGGTGTTTTGTTCCCACTTCTAAAGAGGGGCATAGTGTCCACACTTCAGTATTCATTTTTCTTGAGTTTCATCTGTTTAGGAAATTGTATCTTATATCTTGGGTATACTAGGTTTTGGGCTAATATCCACTTATCAGTGAGTACATATTGTGTGAGTTCCTTTGTGAATGTGTTACCTCACTCAGGATGATGCCCTCCAGGTCCATCCATTTGGCTAGGAATTTCATAAATTCATTCTTTTTAATAGCTGAGTAGTACTCCATTGTGTAGATGTACCACATTTTCTGTATCCATTCCTCTGTTGAGGGGCATCTGGGTTCTTTCCAGCTTCTGGCTATTATAAATAGAGCTGCTATGAACATAGTGGAGCATGTGTCCTTCTTACCAGTTGGGGCATCTTCTGGATATATGCCCAGGAGAGGTATTGCTGGATCCTCCGGTAGTACTATGTCCAATTTTCTGAGGAACCGCCAGACTGATTTCCAGAGTGGTTGTACAAGCCTGCAATCCCACCAACAATGGAGGAGTGTTCCTCTTTCTCCACATCCAAGCCAGCATCTGCTGTCACCTGAATTTTTTATCTTAGCCATTCTGACTGGTGTAAGGTGGAATCTCAGGGTTGTTTTGATTTGCATTTCCCTGATGATTAAGGATGTTGAACATTTTTTCAGGTGCTTCTCTGCCATTCGGTATTCCTCAGGTGAGAATTCTTTGTTCAGTTCTGAGCCCCATTTTTAATGGGGTTATTTGATTTTTTGAAGTCCACCTTCTTGAGTTCTTTATATATGTTGGATATTAGTCCCCTATCTGATTTAGGATAGGTAAAGATCCTTTCCCAATCTGTTGGTGGTCTTTTTGTCTTATTGACGGTGTCTTTTGCCTTGCAGAAACTTTGGAGTTTCATTAGGTCCCATTTGTCAATTCTCGATCTTACAGCACAAGCCATTGCTGTTCTGTTCAGAAAAATTTCCCCTGTGCCCATATCTTCAAGGCTTTTCCCCACTTTCTCCTCTATAAGTTTCAGTGTCTCTGGTTTTAAGTGAAGTTCCTTGATCCACTTAGATTTGACCTTAGTACAAGGAGATAAGTATGGATCGATTCGCATTCTTCTACATGATAACAACCAGTTGTGCCAGCACCAATTGTTGAAGATGCTGTCTTTCTTCCACTGGATGGTTTTAGCTCCCTTGTCGAAGATCAAGTGACTATAGGTGTGTGGGTTCATTTCTGGGTCTTCAATTCTATTCCATTGGTCTACTTGTCTGTCTCTATACCAGTACCATGCAGTTTTGATCACAATTGCTCTGTAGTAAAGCTTTAGGTCAGGCATGGTGATTCCACCAGAGGTTCTTTTATCCTTGAGAAGAGTTTTTGCTATCCTAGGTTTTTTGTTATTCCAGATGAATTTGCAAATTGCTCCTTCTAATTCGTTGAAGAATTGAGTTGGAATTTTGATGGGGATTGCATTGAATCTGTAGATTGCTTTTTGCAAGATAGCCATCTTTACAATGTTGATCCTGCCAATCCATGAGCATGGGAGATCCTTCCATCTTCTGAGATCTTCTTTAATTTCTTTCTTCAGAGACTTGAAGTTTTTATCATACAGATCTTTCACTTCCTTAGTTAGAGTCACGCCGAGATATTTTATATTATTTGTGACTATTGAGAAGGGTGTTGTTTCCCTAATTTCTTTCTCAGCCTGTTTATTCTTTGTATAGAGAAAGGCCATTGACTTGTTTGAGTTTATTTTATATCCAGGTACTTCACTGAAGCTGTTTATCAGGTTTAGGAGTTCTCTGGTGGAATTTTTGGGGTCACTTATATATACTATCATATCATCTGCAAAAAGTGATATTTTGACTTCCTCTTTTCCAATTTGTATCCCCTTGATCTCCTTTTGTTGTCGAATTGCTCTGGCTAATACATCAAGTACTATGTTGAAAAGGTAGGGAGAAGGTGGGCAGCCTTGTCTAGTCCCTGATTTTAGTGGGATTGTTTCCAGCTTCTCTCCATTTACTTTGATGTTGGCTACTGGTTTGCTGTAGATTGCTTTTATCATGTTTAGGTATGGGCCTTGAATTCCTGATCTTTCCAGAACTTTTATTATGAATGGGTGTTGGATCTTGTCAAATGCTTTTTCTGCATCTAACGAGATGATCATGTGGTTTTTGTCTTTGAGTTTGTTTATATAATGGATTACATTGATAGATTTTCGTATATTAAACCATCCCTGCATCCCTGGAAAAAAACCTACTTGGTCAGGATGGATGATTGCTTTAATGTGTTCTTGGATTCGGTTAGCGAGAATTTTATTGAGGATTTTTGCATCGATATTCATAAGAGAATTTGGTCTGAAGTTCTCTATCTTTGTTGGATCTTTCTGTGGTTTAGGTATCAGAGTAATAGTGGCTTCATAAAATGAGTTGGGTAGAGTACCTTCTACTTCTATCTTGTGAAAAAGTTTGTGCAGAACTGCAATTAGATCTTCTTTGAAGGTCTGATAGAACTCTGCACTAAACCCGTCTGGTCCTGGGCTTTCTTTGGCTGGGAGACTATTTATAACTGCTTCTATTTCTTTAGGGGATATGGGACTGTTTAGAAGGTCAACTTGATCCTGATTCAACTTTGGTACCTGGTATCTGTCCAGAAATTTGTCCATTTCGTCCAGGTTTTCCAGTTTTGTTGAGTATAGCCTTTTGTAGAAGGATCTGATGGTGTTTTGGATTTCTTCAGGATCTGTTGTTATGTCTCCCTTTTCATTTCTGATTTTGTTAATTAGGATTTTGTCCCTGTCCCCTCTAGTGAGTCTAGCTAAGGGTTTATCTATCTTGTTGATTTTCTCAAAGAACCAACTCCTCGTTTGGTTAATTCTTTGAATAGTTCTTCTTGTTTCCACTTGGTTGATTTCACCCCTGAGTTTGATTATTTCCTGCCATCTACTCCTCTTGGGTGAATTTGCTTCCTTTTTTTCTAGAGCTTTTAGATGTGTTGTTAAGCTGATAGTATGTGCTCTCTCCCATTTCTTCTTGGAGGCACTCAGAGCTATGAGTTTCCCTCTTAGAAATGCTTTCATTGTGTCCCAAAGGTTTGGGTACGTTGTGGCTTCATTTTCATTAAACTCTAAAAAGTCTTTAATTTCTTTCTTTATTCCTTCCTTGACCAAGGTATCATTGAGAAGAGTGTTGTTCAGTTTCCACGTGAATGTTGGTTTTCTATTATTTATTTTGTTATTGAAGATCAGCCTTAGTGCATGGTGATCTGATAGGATACATGGGACAATTTCAATATTTTTGAATCTGTTGAGGCCTGTTTTGTGACCTATTATGTGGTCAATTTTGGAGAAGGTACCATGAGGTGCTGAGAAGAAGGTATATCCTTTTGTTTTAGGATAAAATGTTCTGTAGATATCTGTCAGATCCATTTGTTTCATCACTTCTGTTAGTTTCAGTGTGTCCCTGTTTAGTTTCTGTTTCCATGATCTGTCCATTGGTGAAAGTGGTGTGTTGAAGTCTCCCACTATTATTGTGTGAGGTGCAATGTGTGCTTTGAGCTTTACTAAAGTTTCTCTAATGAATGTGGCTGCCCTTGTATTTGGAGTATAGATATTCAGTATTGAGAGTTCCTCTTGGAGGATTTTACCTTTGATGAGTATGAAGTGCCCCTCCTTGTCTTTTTTGATGACTTTGGGTTGGAAGTCAATCTTATCAGATATTAGGATGGCTACTCCAGCTTGTTTCTTCATACCATTTCCTTGGAAAATTGTTTTCCAGCCTTTCATTCTGAGGTAGTGTCTATCTTTTTCTCTGAGATGAGTTTCCTGTAAGCAGCAAAATGTTGGGTCTTGTTTGTGTAGCCAGTTTGTTAGTCTATGTCTTTTTATTGGGGAGTTGAGATCATTGATGTTACGAGATATTAAGGAAAAGTAATTATTGCTTCCTGTTATTTTTGTTGTTAAAGTTGGCATTATGTTCTTGTGGCTGTCTTCTTTTAGGTTTGTTGAGGGATTACCTTCTTGTTTTTTCTAGGGCATTGTTCCCGTTCTTGTATTGGTTTTTTTCTGTTATTAACCTTTGAAGGGCTGGATTCGTGGAGAGATAATGTGTGAATTTGGTTTTGTCGTGGAATACTTTGGTTTCTCCATCTATGGTAATTGAGAGTTTGGCTGGGTATAGTAGCCTGGGCTGGAATTTGTGTTCTCTTAGTGTCTGTATAACATCTGTCCAGGCTCTTCTGGCTTTCATAGTCTCTGGTGAAAAATCTGGTGTAATTCTGATAGGCTTGCCTTTATATGTTACTTGACCTTTTTCCCTTACTGCTTTTAGTATTCTATCTTTATTTAGTGCATTTGTTGTTCTGATTATTATGTGTCTGGAGGAATTTCTTTTCTGGTCCAATCTATTTGGAGTTCTGTAGGCTTCTTGTATGTTCATAGGCATCTCTTTCTTTAGATTTGGGAAGTTTTCTTCAATAATTTTGTTGAAGATGTTTGCTGGTCCTTTGAGTTGAAAATCTTCATTCTCATCCACTCCTATTATCTGTAGGTTTGGTCTTCTCATTGTGTCCTGGATTTCCTGGATATTTTGAGTTAGGATCTTTTTGCATTTTCCATTTTCTTTGATTGTTGTGCCTATGTTCTCTATGGAATCTTCTGCACCTGAGATTCTCTCTTCCATCTCTTGTATTCTGTTGCTGATGCTCAAATCTATGGTTCCAGATTTCTTTCCTAGGGTTTCTATCTCCAGTGTTGCCTCACTTTGAGTTTTCTTTATTGTGTCTACTTCCCTTTTTAGGTCTAGTATGGTTTTGTTCATTTCCATCACCTGTTTGTATGTTTTTTCCTCTTTTTCTGTAAGGACTTCTACCTGTTTGATTGTGTTTTCCTGTTTTTCTTTAAGGACTTGTAACTCTTTAGCAGTGTTCTCCTGTATTTCTTTAAGTGATTTATTAAAGTCCTTCTTGATGTCCTCTACCATCATCATGAGATATGCTTTTATATCTAGGTCTAGGTTTTCGGGTGTGTTGGGGTGTCCTGGACTGGACGAAGTGGGAGTGCTGGGTTCTGATGATGGTGAGTGGTCTTGGTTCCTGTTAGAAAGATTCCTACGTTTACCTTTCGCCATCTGGTAATCTCTGGAGTTAGTAGTTATAGTTGACTCTGTTTAGAGATTGTTCTTCTGGTGATTCTGTTACTGTCTATCAGCAGACCTGGCAGACAGATTCTCTCCTCTGAGTTTCAGTGCTCAGAGCACTCTCTGCTGGCAAGCTCTTTTACAGGGAAGGTGCGCAGATATCTTGTTTTTGGACCTCCTCCTGGCCGAAAAAGAAGGCCCAAAACAGGGCCTTTCTCAGAAGCTGTGTTGCTTTGGCAGTTCCCAGAAGCTGTCAGCTTCTGTGGTGCAGACTCTCACCTGTGCAGACTAAATTCCTAAGTTCCAGGGAGTCCTGGAACCAACATGGCGACCGCTGGTGCTGAGGCTGAGGCGGCCTCCCAAGCCAGGCAGACACCTGTCCTCTGGTCCGGACGGTGGCCGGCTGTCTGCGGCCCGCCAAGGGTGCTGCCTCAGCGGCTCTGTGCTTCAGCCTGTTCCAGAAGCTGTCCGGTTCTCTGGGGCACCCTCTCACCTGTCCAGACTAATTTCCTAAGTTCTGCTGAGTCCCGGAACCAAGATGGCGACCGCTGCTGCTGAGGCTGAGGCCGCCTCCCAAGCCAGGCGGACACCTGTCCTCTGGTCCGGACGGTGGCCGGCTGTCTGCGGTCCGCCAAGGGTGCTGCCTCAGCGGCTCTGTGCTTCCGCCTATCCCAGAAGCTGTCCGGTTCTCTGGGGCACCCTCTCACCTGTCCAGACTAATTTCCTAAGTTCTGCTGAGTCCCGGAACCAAGATGGCGACCGCTGCTGCTGAGGCTGAGGCCGCCTCCCAAGCCAGGCGGACACCTGTCCTCTGGTCCGGACGGTTGCTGGCTGTCTGCGGCCCGCCAAGGGTCGCAAAAACTCTTCTTAAGGATAAAAGAACCTGTGGTGGAATTACCATGCCTGACCTAAAGCTGTCCTACAGAGCAATTGTGATAAAAACTGTATGGTACTGGTATAGCGACAGACAAGTAGACCAATGGAATAGAATTGAAGACCCAGAGATGAACCCACACACGTATGGTCACCTGATCTTTGACAAGGGAGCTAAAACCATCCAGTGGAAAAAAGACAGCATTTTCAACAAATGGTGCTGGCACAACTGGCAGTTATCACGTAGAAGAATGCAAATTGATCCATTCCTATCTCCTTGTACTAAGGTCAAATCTAAGTGGATCAAGGAACTTCACATAAAACCAGAGACACTGAAACTTATAGAGGAGAAAGTGGGGAAAAGCCTTGAAGATATGGGTACAGGGGAAAAATTTCTGAATAGAACAGCAATGGCTTGTGCTGTAAGATGGAGAATCGACAAATGGGACCTCATAAAATTGCAAAGCTTCTGCAAGGCAAAAGACACCGTCAATAAGACAAAAAGGCCACCAACAGATTGGGAAAGGATCTTTACCTATCCTAAATCAGATAGGGGACTAAAATCCAATATATATAAAGAACTCAAGAAGGTGGACTCCAGAAAATCAAATAACCCCATTAAAAAATGGTACTCAGAGCTAAACAAAGAATTCTCACCTGAGGAATACTGAATGGCAGAGAAGCACCTGAAAAAAATGTTCAGCATCCTTAATCATCAGGGAAATGCAAACCAAAACAACCCAGAGATTCCACCTCACACCAGTTAGAATGGCTAAGATAAAAAATTCAGGTGACAGCAGATGCTGGCTTGGATGTGGAGAAAGAGGAACACTCCTCCATTTTTGGTGGGATTGCAAGCTTGTACAACCACTCTGGAAATCAGTCTGGCTGTTCCTCAGAAACCTGGACATAGTACTACCAGAGGATCCTGGAATACCTCTCCTGGACATATATCCAGAAGATGTTCCAACTGGTAAGAAGGACACATACTCCACTATGTTCATAGCAGCCTTATTTATAATAGCCAGAAGCTGGAAAGAACCCAGATGCCCCTCAACAGAGGAATGGATACAGAAAATGTGGTACATTTACACAATGGAATACTACTCAGCTATTAAAAAGAATGAATTTATGAAATTCCTAGGCAAATGGATGGACCTGGAGGGTATCATCCTGAGTGAGGTAACCCAGTCACAAAGGAACTCACACAATATGTACTCAGTGATAAGTGGATATTAGCCCAGAAACTGAGGATACCCAAGATATAAGATACAATTTGCAAAACACATGAAACTCAAGAAGAACGAAGACCAAAGTGTGGACACTCTGCCCCTTCTTAGAATTGGGAACAAAACACCCATGGAAAGAGCTACAGAGACAGTTTGGAGCTGTGACGAAAGGATGGACCATCTAGAGACTGCCATATCCGGGGATCCATCCCATAATCAGCTTCCAAACGCTGACACCATTGCACACACTAGCAAGATTTTGTTGAAAGGACCCAGATAGAGCTGTCTCTTGTGAGACTATGCAGGGGCCTAGCAAACACAGAAGTGGATGCTCACAGTCAGCTATTGGATGGATCACAGGGTCCCCAATGGAGGAGCTAGAGAAAGTACCCAAGGAGCTAAAGGGATCTACAACCCTATAGGTGGAACAACGTTATGAACTAACCAGAACCCCGGAGCTCTTGACTCTAGCTGCATATGTATCAAAAGATGGCCTAGTTGGCCATCACTGGAAAGAGAGGCCCATTGGACTTGCAAACTTTATATGCCCCAGTACAGGGGAACGCTGGGGCCAAAAAGTGGGAGTGGGTGGGTAGGGGAGTGGGGGGGGGGGAAGGGTATGGGGGACTTTTGGGATAGCATTGGAAATGTAAATGAGGAAAATACCTAATAAAAAAATAAATATAAAAAGAACCACCATGCTTAATAAAGAGCAATGGAAGACATTATGCTTTATTCTGTTAATGATTTTAATAATCTGTATATGTATCATTGTAATATACATGTATTATGGATTCCTGTAGATTTTTCTCTAGGATATCTTATTAGGCAGGTATGTAGATATAGGATATGTACATCTTCTAAACAGTTTTCTCTCTTATGTGCTTGTTTGTATGTGTGTGTGTGTATGTGTGGGTGGGGTTGTCCTCATCTTGTGGTAGTTCACACTTACCTTTCACCTGCATCAATCGTCATGCCTTAGTCTCCTCTATACTATCATTATAGGTCTGAGTCACCATGCCTCGCTTTTCTTTTTTTTTTTTTTTTAAAAAAATATTAAAGTGTTAAAAAATTTTAATCGCAGTGTGGTATATTACATGTTTTTCTGTATAAATTTTCGCAGTGCAGTTTATATAACTATCAGAAGTAGCAGATATGATTGAATTAACTCTATAGAATGAGTGTTGTGTTTACTCAATGGTTCAAGCAGGGCAAGCTCTGGATAAGGTTTTCAGCAAGGGAAGTGTGATGTCTTGTTCAGCTTCCGTCTTCTTAGATCATTAGTTCTTTGTGACCCAGGCTTTTCAGCCTGGTCATCCTTTTGGAATTGATAAGTTTCTGTATCTGTCCTTTAATACTTCGGAACAGTTCTCAGACTCTGAGTTTTCTTAAAATGAACATTTGATTGAGTTTTCTGTTTTAAGCATTTAGCACAGTGCTTGGCAAATAGAAGCCCTTCTGTTCCACTGGAGTCTTCATCAATTATAGTTTATAGCTCTAACTATCCCTGACCTTATTTGCATAGCTCCATGCAAAGTTCCATACTGCAGCTTCTAATGTATGTTTGGAAATAGTATTGCCAGATGGTTCCAACAGAAATACCAGGATCACTTGAGAAAAAGATGACCAGAAGCCAGAAATACACTCGCCAGGAACAGTTGTTTTTGATGACAATCCATATTATATCTTACAATTTACATTAGGTAATTTTAAATTAAAAAAATATTGTTTCAGAAGTACTCTTTCTTCTTACTGAATCCAATATCTTAAAAGATCTTAAAAGATGTGGGAGCTAATGTCTATTGAGCTGTGTTAATTGGTTTGTGTATTAATTATGACCACCACTGACATAGTGGAATTACTTTGCAGTTCATCTTAGGATACTTTTCGGAGACTTATGTAACTCAGGACAGGTTCTTTCAGATGAATTTATATTTCCCTGTGAATTTTAATGTTAACATAACTTTATGTGTAGGTTATTTAATAAGTGAATTACTCCCCACTCTGACTGTGAAGCACAATTAGCAGACATTGCCTCTCTTGGTGTTAGCTGTTCTTTTTGGGACTCAGGAAAGAGGCTTAGCAGGGGGTCTGCATTCCAGCTTCCCCTGCAGATGGGTCACTTGTCCATCAGAGCAGCAGCCACTGTGAAGGAAGATTTACCAGTCTGGGCCATCCACCAGCAAGGTGACCCACTCACCTCATTCTTGACAATCCAATTAGGCAATTATTATTATTTAACTTGTAGATCAGAAACTGAAAAGGAGTTTGCTTAGGTCATTACCGCCAGGAGCTAAGGTTTGAACTGAGCCAATTAACTCTCAAGCATGAACTTCCTGCTCTTGTGTTGAGGGGTGGGGGAGGCTTGCTGTGTCACTCAGGCTGAAAGTGAGCTCACAATACTGTCCCGGCTGGCCTCAAACTTACGATCCTTCCATTTAAGTCTGGGACTGTAGGCATATGTTTCCATGCTTAAAAGTACACTACTTCTAATTTTATTATTTATTCAAATTAAATGCATTTTGAGTTTTACTTATAAAAATTCTCATTTGCTATGAGACTTTTTTTATTATTACTACTTTTAGGGATTAATTTTAAGTTGCATTTATTTATTTTGGTATGTGGGAGTGTATGTTAGGGTGTTCCCATGGGGTTCAGAAGACAGCCTTGAGGAGCCGGTCCTCTTGTTCTCCCAGTAGGTCCTGGAAATTAAACTCAAGTTGTCATGCTTGCAAGCAAGTTCTTTAATCTTCTGAGTCATCTTGCTGAGCCTTCTTCTTCTACTTGTTACTTTAAGATTTTATTTATTTCATTTTACATGTGTGTGCGTGTCTACTTTCTATATACACAACATATGTGCATAGTGACAGTGAAGGTCAGGAAAGGGCATTAGTTCCCCTGATCTGCAATTGCAGGCAATTGTGAGCTACCCATGTGGATGCTGGAAATTGAACCCTGGACTTCTCCAAGAGCAGCAATTGCTCTTCTCTGCCGAGTCCTCTCTCTAGCCTTCATTTTATTATTTTTGAGTATAGAATCAAGTAGATAGAATACATTTATGAGCAAACACATCTTTATCACTCAACTGCCAATTCATGCCTTTTCCTATTCCATCTGTCTTTGTCTCCCTTATTTATTTTGAAGGAAATCTCAGACATATAATTTTATCTGTAAATATTTCAGTATGACTTTCTAAAGACAAAGCCTTTTACAGTTAAAATACCATTAAGACAAAATAATACTTCTTATCATCAATATATTAATCTTCAATTTCCCATTGTAAGCATTCATTTTTAAAAATGTTTTTATTTGAATTGCACTTGATGTCACACATTGACCAATCAGTTTTTTTAAACTTTATTTTAATGACTATGCCTCCATCTTCTTTATCCTTCTCTTTCTCCCTTCCACTGTCTTACACAAACATATATTTCTAGGATTTGTTTTAACATAGCTACACTGTAGATCCTTGTCCTCTATCTTTTGGAAAAGCTGACCTCCATGAACTTATCCATTTGTGGTGGCTATTTGTAATACTGATTTTTAAGAAATTTAAAGTTCTTTAATTGTTAAAACCCTAATTTTCTTATATAGTTGTTACACCTATTTTTTTCAATTTGTTGTTCATCTACTAATATTTTAATACCAAAGTTAAAAATTTGTACGCATTAACATTTATTAAATTTTTCTACTATACATTTGTAACTTGGTGCCTTGATTGGAAGAGCCATCCATATGCCAATGTCAGTTAAAGTAACCACATGTTTCTAATACATTGTTAATTATTTTTATTCTTTCATTGATTTTATTTCAGAATTAGTGATCTAGTTATACTTTTTCAAATGCTTGACAATAATCTATCTTTTCCTTAAAGATGTAAAACGCCCATTTATCATGCTCTAAATTCCCAAGGATTCTCTTCATTAATTTCGATTTGTCACATGTTGTTAAAAAAATTAGGTTTGTGCTGGGCACTGGTGGCACATGCCCTTAGTCTCAGCACTTGGGAGGCAGAGGCAGGCAGATTTCTGAGTTCGAGGCCAGCCTGGTCTACAGAATGAGTTCCAGGACAGCCAGAGCTATACAGAGAAATCCTGCCTCGAAAAACAAAATCAAAACAAACAAACAAACAAAAAAGTGGGTTTGCCGGGCTGTAGAGATGGCTCAGTGATTAAGAGCACTGACTGCTCTTCCAGAAGTCCTGAGTTCAGTTCCCACATGGTGGCTCTCAACCATCTGTAATGGGATCTGGTGCGTTCTTCTGGTGTGTCTGAAGACAGCTACAGTGTACGCATACAAAAAAGTAAAATAAATAAATAAATCTTTAAAAAAAACAAAACAAAACAAAACTGGGTTTGCTGTTTGCATTCTTTGACATCCTCAGTTGCCTCATTCTTGAAAATGGTGGTTGGATTTTCAAAGCCGTTTGGACTCACAGTTTGAGTTTTTGTTAAGACGACTTCGTAGATTACTCTGTCACAGGAAGACATGGTCTGGATCAGAGTCTAGGGTTACTCTTGCTGTGACAAAACACCATGATACAGCAACTTACAAAGGAAACATTTAATTGGCTTCCAGTTTTGGAGGATTAGTCTATGACCAACATGCAGGGAGCAAGGCAGCAGGCAGCCAGGAATAGTGCTGTAGTAGTAGATTGAGAGTGTACATCCTGCTCTGAAGGTAGACGGTGGGGGAGGTGGGGTGAAAGGAAGCAAGGGAAGGAAGGAGGAGAGAGACACTCTGGGCCTCATGTCAGATTTCCAAATCTAAAAGCACGCCCCCAGTGACACACCTCATTCAACAAGGCCACATTTCCTAATCCTTTTTAAACAATCCAACTGGAAAACCAATCTTCAAATATATAAGCCTATGGTGGTCATTCTCATTTAAGCCAACACAACACCCATCCCACTCCACTTTGATATCAAGTACTTAAAAGCAATATTTGGATTTTATAATTCCTTAAAGTTACAAAGTGGCAATATCCTCATAGTCTAATAATTCTATTACTATCTCTTTCTTTATAAGCCATCTGAAACAATGGTAACAAAGAGACATCTGAATCTGACATTTGGCTGCCCAGTGATCTAGTACAGTTTCTACAGAAAATGTAGGGGAAAAAAAGCTAGGTTGTTTTCCTTTAGCCGCCAGTTTTCATAATAATGACTTAGTGTGTTGAGAAGTCAACCCACTAGCTACCTAAAGCATTGGCGAGGCATGAGGGTGTTTTAATCATTAGAGCTTTTATTGCTGTGATGGTTCATTTTTAGCCAATGTAGATGCTTTAAATTGTCCCAGAGTAGTGTGGTACAACTTTAGTAGTCTTTGAGGGGATTTTTTCCCATAATTTATTATGATAAAATGTCTCAGTTGTGTGTTTTCCTCCTTAGTCCGGGCTGGGATGGTTTTCTAAGCGCGTGCAGTAGCAAAGCAGCGCATGCGCAGTGTGTCGATGAGCTGCTGTACCTTTCGCTATGAGGTACAACGGCAACCGACACCCACCGACAAGAACTGAAGAGCAAGCACAAGCTAAGTTACATGTCACAACCCTTTGCAGGACAAGTGCACCGGCGGCATGCAAATCTCCGTTTTTGCTGTTTTAGGATGAGCAAGTGCCTGCTGAAACCAGGAGCAGGAAGTGTGGGTGGTCCGGCCCACTAGATTCCTAATTTTAGCCAACTATACAGTTCTCCATGGGTATACATATCCTATTAGTAGTACTGTTGAAGAATAAAGTAAAAAATTTTAAATTCATGTGCGTTAGTTTTCCAAGTGGCAACTGAGTCATTGGGATATAGGCATTGGGCCTAACTTCTCAGTAAATGAACCTCTTGAGTATTTAATTTTCTTTTTGTCTTGGAAAACTATTGAGGCACCAAGAAAGTTATGAAGTGGGCCAGCACTACCAGGCCCATGTTAGCTACAATGTGTTACAATCTGCCGAAGACAAGCACACAGATACGGGAGCTAGTGCAGCCTCGTGTTCCTCCTGCCTTCCCTCAAGACACATTAGGAATTGAATGTGTACAGGGTTGCTCTACACACAGAAAGAGGCAGGGTGCCAGGGCCAGTTGGCAGATGAAATAGTGATAAAGCTAACCGCTCTGTTATTTATCTTTTAACAGAATAGAAATGGAAACAACAGTCCTAATGTTTTTTGAACTCTCACATTGTGTCGTCTCCGTTGGAGACCTCTATTTCAGAACATGAGTTACTGAGTGATTGCATTTTCCTCGCTACCTTTTCTCTTGAGATTAAACCTGAGAAGCCTTGTGGCATCTGTCACTGCCTTAGGTGAGGCAGCCCCAGCCAGGTTCCAGACATCTCTGATCCAAAGCTAAGCAGGAGAATCCCTGCCTCATCCTTTGTTTAGAATTAGTTAGGTGGTCAGGACTGGAGAGATGGGCAATGTGTAAGAACTCTTTTCCAGAGGACCTGGGTTCAATTCCTGCCATCCACATGGAGTCTCATAACTGTTTATAACTCCAGTTTGAAAGGCTCCAGTGTTCTCTTCTGTCCTTCTCGGGCACCAGGTGTAAAAGTGGTATATAGACATACATGCAGACAAAACTCCCAAACATATAAAATGATATATAACGATAGAATCACAAATAATAAATTAGTCTGAATTTTAGTTTCTTTCTCTTTTGTTCCCTTTTATTGGATATTTTCTTTATTTACATTTCAAATGCTATCCCTTTCCTAGGTCTCTTCTCCAGAAACTCCCTACCTATCCCATCCCCTCTCTCCCTGCCTCTACCGAGGGTGCTCCTCCACCCACCCACCCACTCCCATCTTCCCTTCCTGGCCTGGTATTCCCCTACACTGGGGCATCAAATCCCCTTAGGCCCAAGAGTGGTCCTCCCACTGATATCCAACAAGGCTATCCTCCCCCACATATGTGGTTGGAGCCATGGTTTCCTCCATGTGTACTAACACCAGGGATAAACAGATGGCAAAAGTCTGAATTTTTGAATTTTTCAAAAAAAAATTGTAAATTCCGGGGGAGTAGAGCACATCTGGGAACTAATGGAGAGCTTTTGTTTACCTGGCTTTGCTCTGTACCTAAAGCATCCCCTTGCTTCACTGAGTTAGTGTCCTCCGTGGACTACAGATATAGCCAGATACCGAAGAGTCAGGACTGGAGAAAGCACTTATGTCTGTAAATACATTTGAAAATCCTAGTGGAACCATACCTCGGTAGTCTGCATTTTGTGGTTTTGCGAAGCCTTCTGCGACAGAAAATCCCCACCACTCCCATCAGAATCCCATTGTCTACCCTTAGACAAGTGTTGGAGGAATGTTAACATGTATATTTAGTAAAAGTGTGGGAAAGAACTGCCACTCTGCCTCCCCTAGGTAGAGATAGGACAAGAGGAGGAAAGAATTTTCAAGAGATGTGTCCTTTGAGCCTCTTCTCTTAGCCAGACTTGGATCCACACAAAATTCAGAGGATCCTGTGGGAAAGACCTAGGAGTCCCTTTCAAGGGCGTGTTCAGGGGTCTGCCAGCTTCCAGGTGATAAACTGGCTTGCTTAGTGAACCAGCAAGGTACGCAAATGCCCTCTATATAGCTTCAGAAGCCCACTGGTGTGGGGTTCCTTGTCTTAGAGGAGTGTCAGGATTGAGAGCTGAGGGTGAGAAGATTGGAAAAGGCATTATGACTGGGAAGGAGACACTCAGAGTGTGTGGAGCAACCAACTGAAATTGTGACGCTTATCACAATGCATTACCATTATTCACTTCTGCTATCTCATTGCTATTGTCTTTGATAACAATGAGTCGGGTCTCTTACTCTCTGTTACCTTGATTCTATATTGTCCAAGAAGAACAAAGACACAGGCTCCAGGGAAAAGTAAGTAAGACCCGGAGCCTTGAAATGACTAAAGACTAAACTTAGATCTTGAGAAGACAAAAGTTCGTACTCAATTTGCATGTTTAGTTCCTAGAAAGAGCAGGCACTTTGGTAGAATGGTAAGGATACAGTAATGAAAACAAGAGACAGAGACAGAGATAGAGGTAGGGGTAGGGCTAGGGATAGATAGATAGATAGATAGATAGATAGATAGATAGATAGATAGATAGATAGATAGATAGATGATAGAGAGCTTTGAGAAGAGTTACTTTATTGAAGGGGAAACCATACAATAAAAACTAGTAAGCAAAACCTATAGGATGCTTAATGGTGTACTGTGTGGAAGATTAAAGCAGGGAAATAGGGAAAACAGAGTTGACGGGGAGGCGATGGGCAGGAGAGGTGGAATTTTGCGTGGGGATGCCACAGACAACTTCATTAAAAGAAAAACATTTTTTTTTTTTTTGGTTTGAATTTACACAATTACTTTGCTGATACTGAAAAGGCACCCAGTAACTTATTTATGAGGAATAATGAGAAAATTTGAGTTACCAATGCAAACTAAAGTAAGAGACATAAAAGTATAACATTGTAGACCTCAGCACAGCAGGGTGAGCAAGGTAAAGACTGTTACGCAGTCTGACCTAAGGAAGAACTGTGTATGTGCAAGCAAACGCGCACGCGCCTGTGTGTGTGTGTGTCTGTGTGTGTGTGAGCGTGTGCATGTGCATGTGTGTGCAGCAGATAGGCAGAGTGCAGCTATACCTCAGTATAGTCAGGGATATACCTCAGTAAAGTCAGACCTGAGAACTTTCAGTCTTGCTGTTTGTTATAGGAAATCAATAAAGGGCTTGAAGGAGAATAACGTGTCCAAGTTAGGTTTTAATAAGATCACCTCAGCAACTGTGTGAGAATGTTGGCGAATTTCATGATCAGAATCAAGGAGGGCTTATAAGATGGCTCAAGGAGTAAAGTCATCTGCAGACAATCCAATGCATCTCACTTCAAGTTCAACATAGATCTGACTCTTATGAGTTATCCTTTCACACTCGCGCGTACACACACACACACACACACACACACACACACACACACGCTTCCATGCATAAGCAGTACTAACTGCATTAAGTGAGTTATATTGTGAAAGGATTTGAAGTTGTGAAGAAGACCTCTCTAGAGGGATATAGGGGAGTTAGAGGACCAAAATGCGCAATAAATATGATCATATTTCATTGCATTTATGTGTAAAATTCTCTATAAAATATAATTAAAAAATAAAAATAAAAAATTCAAGAGCTAGGAGACTAGTGCAGAAGCTCTTCCACATCCCAGGTGAGAGGTAATCATGTTTTGTAGCAGGATGACGGCACTGGGGTTGACGGGATGGAAGAGTGAATGGGTAGGCAGATGTAAGGCATGATGTGGGCTTATCACTGGCTAATACGGTCTATTAATCACTTTCCTATTGCTGTGATAAAACCCCATGACCAAGGTGACTTGTAGACAGAGGGTTTATTTGGCTTATGGTTGTGGTGGTACAATGCCGCAGACCCTCTGGGCCCCTTTGTCTGCGTGGAACGGGTCTCTAGTCGCGGGTGGGCAAAGCGTCTGATGACCTTGACAGACAGATGCACACAGGAGAGGTTGTGTTGTCTGAATGACTGACTGTTTTATGTTTCATGTTGAAAAAAAAATGGTTAAAACTTTACCTGCTGATTCACTCTCAGTTTGCACAACGGAGGCTGAGAGAGGCCCCTCACTTTAGCCAAAAATCAAGCACAGCAGGAGAGGTCCTGCTGAAAAACTTGTTTTTTTTTTTTGTTTTTTTTTTTTGTTTTTTTGTTTTTTTAAAAGGAGTCTGCAACCTCTTAATTCTAAGGCAAATAAGCTGATAGTTGTTTTTCCTAAAACATTCTCTGCAATTTTGTGATTATTGTGTTTAGCAAATGAGAAAGTGTGTTTTATCTTATAATTATAGCTATAAAAAGTAAAATTCTTTAATTGATCTAAATTTATAAGATTCGTGTAGCCACTTCATTTGGTTTTTGATTGGTCTTAAAGGTATAAATATGATCTGCATATCTTGGTCATAGAGAATTGGCTTATAAGTTATTTGGGTATGATTAAAAAGGTATAACACTGGTTACAAAGTTAGCTTAAGTAGTAACTCAGGGCTAGAGTCATTTTCAAACAAAAGCACCTGGCATAAACCAGCCCAGAAAACTAGTCCTCTAAAGATACTTCTAAATTGAGATAATGTATTATGTAATTCTTATCCTAGAAAGTAAACTTATAGAGAAGATTTTAAAACAATGTCTCTTTAATGAAACATTAAAATTTGCTCTGTCATGCATTCATGAATTGGCAGCCAAACTTCGTAACATGATAGTGATGTTTCTAGTATTGATTTTAAAGAGAATAAATTGTTTAAAATTGGGTCTTACTTTCCAAAAGTTATAGATATATTCTAATATTACAACGGAAACTTAAAATTATGGTTAAAATTGCCAGTGTCCCATTGACTACAGTCTACATTTTGATCAAAAGCTTAAGCTTTTTAACTCGCCCATATATTGATAATTAAGATTACTACAAGAGTAATCATCTTATAAAAACGCTAATGCCGCTCACTTTGGCCATTCAACCATACAAAGCAAGGCAGAGTTAACTAGATATATTCATCTTTGTGCAGAAATTAGACCCTCTGGGCCCCTTTGTCTGCGTGGAACGGGTCTCTCGTTGCGGGTGGGCAAAGCGTCGGATGAATTGACAGACAGATGCACACAGGAGAGGTTGTGTTGGATCTGAATGTATTTTGTCAAATCGAGCATCAGACTTTCTATGCAGAAGACAATAAGGAAGTTGGGTGACATATTTACAAGGTACAAACGAGGTAACCGGAATCTTACATAAAACAGAGGAATGCAAACACAAAAGGTCTAACGGGAACCACCTGGGATAGAATTCATTGTTAACAACTGGGATCAACAAGGGTTCCACCTAAGATTCACTAATCTTAGAAGCCAGGGTCAAGGGCTCCGCGCCCTCGCCATAGTTCCTATTTTATTCTATTGTATAGTCCACCTTCCCCTTAGGCCATTGTAAATACGTGTGTATGGGTGTAACTTCGCTATAGTTCTAAGTATCTATTCTAGTTTCTCCTTTGGTCTGAAACTTCCTTCTTCCTAAGTGATGGTAAATTCCTGTGTAAGGGAGTGACTTAGCTTTTATTCAAAGTGATAGTGTAGTACCAGAGGCTATTCTGATTAGCAACATTCTTACTGAATTTCAAGCCCATGGTCTTGCTCAAGGACGTTCTAGGACTGTTGGAACACTGGTGGAAGGCTTTAGCTATGTCAAAATTCAATCTTTAAAGGCACTTATAATAGGATAATACTAAAAGAGAGCACGTGGATCCATACACTAGACTAACGCGGGAATGAAAAATTAATGTATGGGTTAGAGAGAATGCCAGACTCCAGGAGCGAGTTTCTGTGAAACTCGTTTGCTTCATGAGTAGCTTTCAAGCCTCAGCCAGAGAGTGTCGCAGTACAAGAATCTATCACATGGCAGCCAGAGCAGAAGCTCGAGGGCATACATCTTGAGTCACCCGTAGGAAGCACAGAGAGTATGCTGGGAATAGCTTGATCCTGTTGAGGCTTAACCTCCCATTCCATCCCATACTTCCTTCAGCAAGGCTATACACCTCTTATACCCACAAACTAGCCACCAAGTTTTGAAACATCTGAGACTATGGGGGGATATTCTCATTCAAACCACCACAGATGGAGAGACTGGATGGGGTGTGTGGGAGATATGGTCTGATATAGACTTGTTTAGGTTTCGTTATTACTAGATATCCAAGAGGAGCTTAGGAGAAGGAAGAAGAGAATACTTCTGGAGTTCAGAGGAGCTTTGTGACTGAGAGTCACTGGCATGCAGATATTATCTTAAGCCAAGCAATTATATGAAACACACACACACACACACAAAGACATAGACCCAAAGACATAGGAGAATTTCCCCTCCCCTGACAAAAATGAGGCTATGTTAACAACACAGCATTCGAACGAAAGGAGCTGGAACAATTTAAGTAACAAGATAGTATAATATTTAATAATACCCAAAGAATAAAACCAATGTACATAATTGGAAAAAAGACAAGAAGTGAATCTTCTTTAGAGGAGATTGTGTGTGTGTGTTTCTTCAGAAGGTGGAATTATTTTGTTTTAGTGATGGCAGGAATTTGTGATTTTATTTAGAATGATAGATTCTGGAAAGAAAGAAATAGTGATTTTATAATGGAGAAACTTGGCAACTACAACGTCAGGCCTTATAGACAAATGGTCAGAGATATATGGACATGGTATATGATCTGACAAGGTGAAATTGGGTGTGTGTGAGTCTCATTTCATATGTTTCTTCATTGTGAGAACAAAGAAAACAGGAATACTTCCTACAGTACATGTCTTAGTAAAGGTTTTACTTCTGTGACTAGATACCATGACCAAGGCAACTCTTATAAGGACAACATTTAATTGGGGCTGGCTTACAGGTTCAAAGGTTCAGTCCATTATCATCAAGATGGGAGCATGGCAACATCCAGGCAGGTGTGGTGCAGGCAAAGACGAGAGTTCCACATCTTCATCTGAATGCTGCTAGCAGAATACTGGCTTCCAGGCAGCTAGGGTGAGGGTTTTAAAGCCCACGCCCACAGTGACACACTTACTCCAACAAGGCCACACCTATTCCAACAGGGCCACTCCTTCTAATAGTGCCCTTCTCTAGGCCCAGCATATACAAACCATCACAATACACAAGACTCGAAAAGTCACAAAAATCAGGTTATAATAGAACCTGATTAGAAATAGAAAGCAGATTATATTAATATATAATAGAACATTGTTGGAACTGTGAGAAGGCTGGACTAGAGGCCATGATAAATAAATGTGACATGGTATATGAGGCTATATCCTGAAACAGAATGAAGGTATTTATGAAAAAATGGGTAAAATTCTAGTAAATCTGGCTTAGTTAATAATACTGTACCAATGCTGGTTTGAAAAGCTTTGACAAATGTACTATGTTAATGTAAGATAATAATGATTATGTTAGGTTAATGAGCCTGTATTATCTTCTAACTTTATTAAGAACTTTAAATTATTCTAAAATAAAGTTTAAAAAAGAGCTAGGAGAATGAAGGTGTTTTTTCTAATTTAGGAAATTGAAAGGTCTTCCTAACATTCATAATATTGAGTGGGGTTCTGATGCATGTAAAAAAAATGCCAATTTTGGTGCCAATACCAAATGGAATAGCATATCTGCGTAGAAGAGGCAATCAGAGCCGATACTCGTTGCCATGGTGACAGGAGAGATGCTGCTTACAATGAAAACAACTCCGTCCTTGATTATGTGCCTTCTTTGATGTGCTTCCTTCTTTTCGAGCTAGGATGTGACTAATTTAAACATGTGATTTATTTTGTGTCTTGAACATATGCTGCAAATATTGTAGTAAGCTGTCATTATTAATTCCTTCATGTATAAAATGTTTCCATTAATTAAAACAATAAGAGACAGCAACAAAGAAACTAAATATACTTAAAAATCCCATACCTCTAGAATTTATTACTAACAGGACATAGAATACATTAACAAACTCCATTTCTAACTTTGCCATTGACTGTGAAAATTTTTTCCTGTTTGCTTAAAGTCTTTAGTCTCAGATTAAGTTTGTTTTCATTATAAATGGTAACTTTAGGGCATGTCATATCCCCGGTCATTATCAAGTACAGCAGTTTTTCAGCCTCACTCAGGTACATAATACACATATCACATTCTAATCTAAAACCCCCAAGGGCATGTATACTTTGGAAAATTGTATTAACTCTTGAGATAGAAATATCTCATTCTTTTAGAATCATGGGAACCTGTTTGATATAATGTCAAATTATGTCAGCATATGGTGACAGAAAGACAAAGAGGGTGATTGGGTCACTCTTGGTTTTTGAGTATCTATTTGGCTTGGGTTAGCTGACATTTTCGACATAGAACTTTTTTTTTTTTTTTTTTTAGCTGATCATGTTCTGTAAATAGATGCAGCACTGAGCCTGCATCCTTTTTCCCCTGGGCACAAATCATAGCTAAATTTATACTGATGTCATATTTAATATATATGAATTCCATCTGATGTACCAGAGAAGCATAGCACTTTACAGCCATGCCAAATGTTCATCCGCCAGAGGAGGTCCAAATGTGGCTGTGCCTTTGTGCCTTCTCCCTCCCTCCCTCCCTCCCTCCCTCCCTCCCTCCCTCCCTCCCTCCCATCCTCCCTCCCTCCCATCCTCCCTCCCTCCCATCCTCCCTCCCTCCCATCCTCCCTCCCTCCCTCCCTTCCTTCTTCTCTCTCTCTTTCTTTTCTTTTTTTTTTTTTAAGATTTATTTATTGTATTTAAGTACACTGTAGCTATTTTCAGACACACTGAAAGAGGGCATCCAATCTCATTACTGGTGGTTGTGAGTCACCATGTGGTTGTTGGGATTTGAACTCAGGACCTTTGGAAGAGCAGTCAGTGCTGTTAACCACTGAGCTATCTCTCCAGCCCCCTTGTGTCTCATTTCTAGTGAGAGACTTCATTTTCTTTTCTTTTCTTTAATTTAATTTTTTATTAGATATTTACTTTATTTACATTTCAAATGTTGTCCTCTTTCTGGTTTCTCCTCCAAAAACCCCCTTTCCTTACTCCCTCCCCCTGCTCATTAACCCACCCATGCCTATTTCCTGGCCCTGGTGTTCCCTACACTGGGGCATAGAGCCTTCACAGGAACCAAGGGCCTCTCCTCCCATTGATGACCAATTAGGCCATCCTCTGCTACATATGCAGCTGGAGCCACGAGTCCCACCATGTGTACTCTTTGGTTGGTGATGTAGTTACTGGGAGCTCTGGGGGTACTGGTTAGTTCATATTGTTGTTCCTCCTATGGAGCTGCTAACCTCTTCAGCTCCTTGGTCCTTTCTCTACCTCCTTCATTGGGGACCCTGTGCTCAGTCCAGTGGTTGGCTTCGAGGATCCACTTCTGTATTTGTCAGGCACTGGTGGAGCCTCTCTGGAGACAGCTATATCAGGCTCCTGTCAGCAAGCACTTGTTGGCATCCACAATAGTGTCTGGGTTTGATGATTGTATATGGGATGGATCCCCAGGTGGGGCAGGAGAGACTTCATTTTCAAAATGATACTTATTATAAATAGGCAATTTTCTTGGCTTAAGAAAAAAAATAAACTAAGCTCAGCTGATGCAGATCCTACTGGATGGCAGAGGAGACTTTCAACCTGTATCTTCAAAAAAATAAATTTCAGGATTTTAGCATCATGGAGTCTTTTCATTCTACTCCCAATCACACCTCCACATGCAGACTTTATTCAGAAAGGACAGATGTACTGTTCGTGTCATATTTTAAGTAACAATTAAAATTTGTCTATTCTGAGGTAGAGGAGAAACAGAAATCTTCCCTAGGTTAAAGGAAAAATGGTTAGTAGCTGTTGTTGGAGACTAGAGGTCTCTCCCTGGTGGGAGGGCAGGACATTAAGACCTTGCTGTCTAGCTGTTCAAAGAAGACAGAATGTAAGGCTTTGGGGATGGCTGGGGTCTCAATCAGAAGGATTCCTGACCTTCAAAACCTTTGACTTCTCATATGGACTAGGTCTCTCCCACGAAGAACACAGCTATGCCCACATGCATTAGACCAGTAATACTTGTTTTTAGTTTATATTTACCCAGTGTGAACTGGGGGGAGAGTCATTTGAATTTGGCTAGAAAACAATTAGAGAATAATGTTTAAAGGGTCCCAAATTTCACTAAGACATGCATTCAGAATTTGAATACACTAGTTATTTCAAAGTTTTAAAACAGACTTATTTTTATTTGTAAATCCTTATTTGTCTCTGTGTGGGTGTACACACATGTAAATGCAGGTGCCAATAGCGCCCAGAACAGGTTCTTGGATCCCTTAGAACTGGAGTTACATAGAGCTGTGAGCTGCTCACTGTAGATGCTGGGAACTCACACCCAGGCCTTCTGGAAGAGCAGGAAACCACTCTTCTCTGATGAGCCATCTCTCCAGTCCCATATATATCTATTACTATCTTAAAAGATAAGCATTTATTAGCAACTTTGTGGATGAGAGACGTAAATAATAATGAATAGATTCCATTTAAAATATTTTTATCCAGGATCATAAACTAAGACATTTGGAGCACTGAAATAATTAATATATGTTAGATATATAGAGTTAGGCATTGAATATTAAATTGGCCATTAAGGTTTAAGACTACTATATGATAATGTGGGTTTAAAACTTGAACAAGATCTATTCATGATATCACAATGTTTCTCAGACTTTTCAGAATTCTGACTTTCTAGTTTGGTTGATCTTATTTTTCTGAAGCTTATCTCTATCTTTTTCCATGTAAGTGCCACGTGGCAAGCATGCATAGTTTAAATTAATATAGATTTGCTTTAACTTAAAACTGTGCAAAGCTTCTTTTTCAAAGACATTTTAGGAATTGCAGAGTCAAGGTGGCAATTAGCGACCAATATGAGCATGAATTTGCCCCTGTTCTGATGACAATGCCCCCATTCTAAGGGCTTTACGGGAGGTGCTTTCCCAGGAAGAGTCTGTATTCCACGAATTCATTATGGAAGAATGCTTCTGGCCAAGCATAATCAACACAGATGTCTTAATATAAATAACAAAATGTTCTTTCAACACATTCAGGCCATCCTATGTTTAAATTCGGTTTGTAGCTAAGAATCAAGATGAGAAATGACAGGAATTCAAATTGAATGTCAAAAGTTATTGGGTTGCCAGATGCCTGGAGATTGTTTGTTTGTTTGTTTTTTGTTTTTGCTTTATAATACATTCCATGTCTTCTCATATTGGGTTATTATGACAATACAGATTCTTTTTCTAAGATGAAAGTATTTCTATTTCTCAAGAGGGAAGATTTCCTTTGGGAAAAAAATAAAGTCGTACGAAAAAATCAGGAAAGAAGAAAGAGAAGCTATACAAATAAACAATTTCAAGGTGGTAATATAAACACCACTGCATTTAGTTTTTAATCTCCTGTCTTCTTTTCATTTTTATTATATTCTCCTTCCCCTTCCTCTTCTTTCTCCTTCCCTCGTTTCAATGTAGTAGCATCAATCTATTTCTTCTATTAAGCATCTTATTGGTGAATATTACTATCAGGATTCAAAACACAGTATTTCAAAACATGGCACATTGGCATATTGAACATTTTAAGCTTGAAGGAGAAAGAAAAAAAAACCCACAGAAGCAGGGAAGTCACTCCCTGATCCTCCTCCTTCTTCGGGAGAGACCTCCATAAGATAGGGATCCTGCCTTGTTCCCAGATTAAAGGAATAAATATACAAAGGTGAAGAATCTAAACAAATGAGCCTTGCTAAGTGTCCCCGTTTATCATCAGTAGGCCATGTCTCTCTTTTTGCCTTAATCACATGGCTGCCTACTCTTCATTAAATGTCAGCATATAAATATTTTCCCTTGATCTTGATGTCTTTATTTCTGAAGTCTCTCATTGATACAAAGGTTACACAAGATGAGTTTGTTGTGTTTTCTATTGTTAATCTGTTGTTTGTTATACAGTGTCAGCCATGAGCCTTATGATGAGTGAGAAAAGGCATTAGCTTTAATGAACAAACATTCCCTCATGGTCCTTAACTCTGCACTCCTTATTGTCCAAGCTATATTATGGCCAAGCAGCACTCTCTGAGTGCTATGAGGTCACTGTTGCCTACAGACTAGTGAGTGATGTTAAGCTGAGATTTTTGTACCTGTTATGATGTCATATGCTTTCTTGTTCTAATTTGGTTTTACTTTATAAGCTCAGTTTCAGACACACACTATGAGCTTGGATAAATCGATTCGCCTTTCTAGAGTCATTTCATTCCAAGATTCTTCATTAAACTGCTTTCTTCTCTAAAATATAGCTGGTGGGTACGTTCAATTCAGAGACTTTATCAATGAGGCTGAAACATGTAATCCATTCATTTAGTCATTAATCGACCATGTTCTTGTTTTATAGAAGTAGGCTATCTAAGTAAGACATTTGTAAAGTGGGCTAAAATATGAAATCAGCTTTGAGAACCAGGGGAGATTTCTGTTTCAGAAAAGACTAGACATCTTTGATTGTACTAACTGTTTCTCCCCTAACTCCCTATGGGCACCTCTCAAAGACAAGGGTTTTCTACTTTAGTTCTTTTAAAAGGTTGGCAGAGATGGCTATGTGCCCTTTCTGTGTCAAACAGCAATGCTGCCAGTTAAGATGCAAAGCTCTACTGTTTTGAGTTTTGGGGCTCCAGCTTGTGGTGCTCTTTTGAAAGTGGTTGAGTATTTATGAGGTGGTGGGAGGGGGCCTAGCTGGCAGAAGCGGAACATTATGGGCGGGTAATTGGAGATTATAGATGCCTCTGCTTCCAATCTATACTTTCTGTTCTCTGATCTACTTTGATATGGTGGCCTCAAGGACACTCCTACCATGGAGCCATTCCACCATGCTATGAGGGCTCCCCACGGCACATTCCCACCATGGAACCAAAGCTCTCTAGAAACCACAAATCAAAATAAACCCCATTCTCTCAATTTGCTCTTATTTGCATTGTGTCTAGTAACCCACCCCCAAATTACTTAACTTGGGGGAAGTATCTTTATTTAGGACTCTACAGGGTTTTTCTTGGTGAAGATGCAAATAATTTCTGTCGAGTAGAATATATAACCTTATAGGCTATGATTTTATTATTATAGTAAAAAATACCAACTGGTTTTGTGTCTAACCTAACACGAACATCCTTCAGTGTCTGTAGCTCATCACGTCTCCAAAGCCTCTGTGGCCCAATTTATCATCCTTCTTGTTCCCTCAGTGTGAGGAAAGTAAATTCTTGTAAGGGTCATAGCTGTAATGCGGAGACAGTCTTGTCCTGTGGTTTTCCTTAGTTTTGCTGCCCTTACTCCCAGCACCTGAAGGGGCCAAGAGGGTTTGACAGATCCCATTGTTCTTCAGATCTCCTCTTCTTCTGGGTTCTCCTCGCTACTACAAAATATCTGTTGCAATGACTGAGTCTAATCACAATAGATTGTTGGAATTTGAAGGTTAGACAAACATTTGTAGTTCTGACCATTTTCCAGCCAGTTACTATCTAGCCATTTGCAGTTTTGCTGAGGAATGGATTTAGTTGCAGTCTTTGCAGTACTGAATGTGCTGGGATGACTAACAAACAGGGAGGGGGCCAGAAGCAGCCTTTGAATTTAAACGTGGCTGTGTTGGTCTATGCTCATTATCTTGCAAGCTAGCGCTCCTGAAGTGATAAAAACTTTGTGTGTGTGTGTATGTGTGTGTAAAATAGGCTATAAAAGAAATCATCTGTGAGTGTTGCTAATGGTAGTAAAAAGAATGTAAAAAGGGCTAAGGAGCAATAATCCCATGCCACAAGGCAGACAGTTTGGAGGCACAAAGCACACCATGAATTCCCAGTTAATTCAGTAAAGAAGTGTGAAAAACACTTCTCTGTGCTAATAATAATTTACTTAATTAAAATAATATACATACTTGTAAGTTGAAAGAATTAGAAGAACAGCATTGGTGTTTCATGGGTTTGAGGACAGACTGTGTTGTCTGCAAGGTGAAGCAGGATAGCGAAAAGATCACTGAGCTGGGTTCAGAATGCAGGCGTTCAGGGGTCGCTTCTCTTACTGTTTGGCTATAAAACCCCGAGTTACTCCTGAAACTCCATAGTTTGTAAAGTCTAGGAAAATAACGAGTCATCAAACATTTAAACATGCTACATAGATCTATATGGTCAGGCTGGGTCAGTAGATATTAGGAAGGTTCCTGCTCTTAAAAAGCTTTTGTTTTGCATCGTATGAAGGGAAATTAAAGGGGGGAAAGATAATTTACAAATAATAGAGAGTAAGGAAATTATCCAGTATTTTAGAGGCAGATAGATATATGATAGAAATGGAATGGAATGATACCAAATAGAGATTGATCGTGTGTGTGTGTGTGTGTGTGTGTGTGTGTGTGTGTGTGTGTGTGTGTATAGCTGTAATATTACAGTGAATGAGGTGCTAAAGGTAAGCCTTCATGATTTGTTGACATTTGAGCAAAGAATGAAAAATATGAATTAATGCATATGGAAATAACATCCAGGAAGAGGGATGATAAAGAATGTGTGTTAAGCTGAGACTGTACTTGGTTCACATTCTTCTAAGACGATTGAGGTTGAACAGAGTAGGGTAATCCAAAGACAAAGTACTTGGAAGTGATGCTAAACAGAACGGGACCAGGGTGTGGATGTGGCGTGAGGTTCCTGTGGTGTCTGGAATTCCTGAGCACAAGCCTGGTGCAGGCATTCAATGGGAGGGCGTCATGTTCCCATTTTTAAAGCCACGGCACTGTGGCAAGTCCCCAGAGAATCTGTAGGACTAGCATTGCACCGAAAGGTCTGAGAGAAGAATTGGCCGAGAACATGGAAAAGCAGAGAAATGAGAGTGGGGCTCACTGCAGGCTTACTAATCTACACGTGTGAAGGAGGAACAGCGATCGATTGCGCACAAAGCTGCTCACAGGGTGAGCAGATGACTGGGCCCCGTGGGAGATATTGTCTATGTCATTCCGAAGGCTCTCAGTAGATGTTGGGGGAAATATCTGGCTAAACTGTTTTGTTTTTAATTTACTTTTAATTTTTACTTTACATCCTGCTTACTGCTCCCCTCCTGGTCATCCCTCCCACAATTCTCCCCTCTCCCCCCTCCCCTTCTTCTCTGAGTGGGTGGGGCCACCGTGGGTGTACCCCAGGCCCAGCACTTCACGTTTCTGAGAGGGTAGGTGCTTCCTATCCCAGTGAGGACAGACGAGGCAAGGCAGCTAGAAGAACACACAGGCAACAACTTTTGGGGTAGCTTCCGCTCCTGTTGTTCAGGACTCACATAAAGACCAAACTGTGCATCTGGTACATATGTTCGGGGAGATTTAGGGCCAGCCTGTGTATGTTCTCTGGTTAGTGGTTCAGACTCTGAAAGCCCTAAGGATCCAGGTTAGTTGACTCGTTTGGTCTTCCTGTGGAGTTCTTATCCCCTCTGGGGCCCATCATCCTTCCTATTCTTCCGTAAGAGTCCTTGTAAGTTTAAATTTTTCTCAACCCTAATTTAAAAAGTGTTTTTTAAATGCTTTAACTTCTTTTCTAGCCACCATCCACCAGGGGTTATTAGAAGAGAAAGGTTATTAGGATTCGGGGGAAGTGGGTCTATTTAGACATTCTTCTTTGGAGCAAATCCCATTTGCTTTGTCAGTAAATTAGCAGTTCAGTTTACAGGATTTAGTAGCAAATCGGCAGCTCCATCCACTTGTGAATATACCAGCAGTCCAGTTCAGTAGCGTCAGGAGAGCAAGCAGGAAGAATCAACAGCGGTAGAAACAGCTAGGCCTCAGCCAAATCGGCTCAAGTCATCAGGAGCCAGGAGAAGTTCTTTCCAGTCCTTCTCTCAGTGAAGTGAAGATCAGCAGAGAGGCAAGACCAAGAAGCGTTGTAAAGCTAGCTATAATAGCAAGCCTCAATCACTGTTCCTTGACTAAAGCTTGTTCTCCCTCTAAACATTACATGTCCTCCATGGGTCTTGCCTCACTCTGTGTCTGGCCTCAGCACACGAGTCTGTCTTAGCCAAACTCCCTATGAGTCTGTATCAGCGGACACCACTCTGCCAATCGGCGTCTTCGTCCTCATTGGCAAGCACGAAAGGAACCTGGAATGTTAAACACACAGGGTTATTTCTTCAGGGAAGAGAAAACAGACCTGTTTGTTATCTGCCCTGAAGCTGAGAGCTGATGTGTGGCTGGAGACCACACCAGAGCCTCCTCCAGACCTATATGATAAGCTTGTTTTTCTCAGTCAGTCTAAGAATCTATGTTTATGGAATGTGTCACATCATGCACTTTACAGAGAGTTTCAATGTAGTCATGTCCAATCTTTACTTAGCACACTTTGTTCCTCAGAGAGATTTATCTATGTTTTGTTGTGCACATGGGATTAATTATTACCAGAAAAGTCTTTTTTTTTTTTCTTTTTAGAACCAAATTTCTAAATATACCTAACATGAACTGCTTGGCATAAGTCTCTTGAAGCTTGAACGGGCCCAGGCTACTGAGCTGTGTTGATCTGAAATGCCATCTTGCTGCCTCAGGTTGTCTCCCTGCAGGCCTGTGAAGGTCTTAGAGACTTCCATATTGATGGGAATGGAAATTAATGTAGCAAGCACGAAGACTCCAGGAAAAACAGAACAATCAAACAAATAACAACAAAAACATGCAAACAAACCAAAATGCTTGAAAACATAGCGGCCATGTGTCCCAGCTATGTCAGTCCTACGGTTGAACCAAAAAAAGTCCAAGTCAGCATGCCGCAGAGATACCTGCACAGTCCTGTGTACAGGGCACTACTCACAACAGCTACAATATGGAGCCAGCCTAAATACACATGAACAAATGACTAGAGCAAGCCAATGTGCTATATATGCACAAGGAGGTTTCATTCAGCCACAAAGAAGAAGAAAGTATTTTTTTTTTTAAATAGATGATCATATATTAAACAAATTACTCAAACTCAGAATGCCAAATATATGCTTTCTCTCATATATGAAATCCATATATTTTTTAAGAAATGTATGGCATAAAAGTAGAAAGGATACTATATAGGTGTGGGGAGGAGGACAATGAGAGGAGGGAAGAACTACAAGATGGGGGAACAAGGAATGAATATGAACAAAGTAGAATATGTGCATGTATGAAATGTTAAAAAGAAACCCATTGCTCTGAACAATGAGTATGTGATTTTTTTTTTTAATGGAAGGAAAACACAGGCACAGGATGTAGCTACCAAGATGACATCCAGTAATCCTTACCTGGCATTAGCTTCCTGCTAGTCCTTGCTTTACCGACTCATGGCTTAGACACAATGCTGCAGAAGTGAGGGTGTCCACCTTCTGAGGAAAAGTATTAAAAGTTTTTGTAGTTTCGACCTTGCTCTTTTAGATCAGTAGCTTTTGGTGAATCCACTGCCAGGACAAGAAAACTGTCAAGCTAACCTGTGGGAGCAAGAGAGGTCCCCTCTCAACAGTCAACTCCAAAGTCTAGCCTATGGGAGAACTGTGTTGGAAAGGGATGCCTCACACTTAGTCAGAACTTCAGTGACTGCAATCCTGTTGACAGTTGACTATCACCTCATGGGGGACTGCATGCCAAATCTACCCAGCTTCACTGAACCTCCAATTTCTAAGAAAGAAAGAGAAGAGGAGGAGAAGGAGGAGGAAGAGGAGGCAGAGGATGAGAAGAGAGAGAGAGAAAGAGAGAGAGAGAGAGAAAGAAAGAAAGAAAGAAAGAAAGAAAGAAAGAAAGAAAGAAAGAACCTATGGGCTGTAATATATAAATGTATTTGTTTTAAGACATTAGTACTTGGGGTTTTTTTGTTGTTGGTTTTTTGTTTGTTTGTTTCTGTCTTTGTTTTTTGACACAGTGTTTCTCTGTGTAGCCCTGGCTGTCCTGGAACTCACTCTGTAGACCAGGCTGGCCTTGGACGCAGAAATCCACCTGCCTCTGCCTCCCAAGTGCTGGGATTAAAGGCGTGCACCACCACTGCCCAGCAGTACTTGGTATTATTTATTATGCAGCGAAGCTGTTAATGGCTGAAGAAAGTGACAAGTAAAATAAGGTGTTTGCAAATGCTCTTCGTGGATTTCGGAAGGCATAGGAGGAGGTAGTTTCAGGCCTGATGGAAGGAGAAGGTGACAGAGCATTGTACAAGGACCACTTTGTGGGAGGGTGGAATGTTAGTGTTGGGAAAGGCTTTGTGGTGGCTGGCCTTGAGCAAGACTCAATGGTACAATGAAATAGCTGTGAAGACCTAAGGAATGGGGTGGGGTGTGGGGGTGGGTGGGGGGGGGGGTGGAGGGGCACTATGTTTGATGAGGAACAGGAAAGAATTTCTTCACTTTTGATGACAGAGGTGGAAAGCCTAGAAATGGGTGGCTTTAATTCCTGGTTCACTGCTGAACTTTGGATATTCCTGTTGCCATTTATATTTCACAATGGAAAACGTTGGGATCGGAAGAGTTTCTATAATTGGTTTGAAGTTGTACAGCTAAATCAGAATTTCATGTTGTCCTCTCTGCTGTAAGATTTGGTTTCATTGTGACTTTACCTGTAGGCAGAAACATTTTGAAACAAACATGTTCAATCTTGGGAGGTATAGTATCAACATTAGTTATCTAAGAAACAGATTTGTGCCACATAAGTTTGCATATCCCTTTAAAAGCCCTGGCAGTATCCATGAACATAATGACCTGGAAAGGTCTAATACAGAGCCACTGTTGTCTGATCAAAAAAAGCTCAAAAAAAAAAAATCTAGTGAATTGGAAAAAGAGATGGTAATTACAGGCACAAAACTGACTCTATATTTATAGTTTTATTGCTTCTCTTCCCCCATCAGAAAGAACTTTGATTTGTGCCTGATACTCCGTGTGTGCTTCTAAACATTAGTGTTTGTTAAATGACTAGGGAAATGTGCCTTAGCCAAAGGAAAAAAATTTTAGATGAAAACACCCTATGTAAAATGTTCAGTGTAAGAGAGGGACCAGCAGCGATACTGAAGACACTCATCTTCATGGTTCTGACTTCTCTGCTTTGCTTTGCTCATCCACGCTCCAGGGCATCTCGTGTTCAGGGTCACTTTTCCACATCCTGTTTACTTTCTCCCCGCTAAGCCCTTTAGAAAAACTGAGAAGTCCAGGGTTCTGTCACCATACTAGATTATTTGGAAACATAGAAATAAAAATTTAAAGATCTAGAATAAATCCAGCAGTGTCTAGCTCCCCTTTCCTGTAGTGTCAACTGGCTTGGATGGGACTCAGATATAGTTTTGTGAAGTCCTCCAGGTGACTTTACTGTATAGGTGAGACACAACCAATTCCATAACATATTATTTTTGCTATAGAAATTTGAATGTTGAGAGATCTTTCCTGTACAGAAAAGGAATGCGGGTCTGACTAGTTAAGTTTTGGACATCTGTGGGGAGGGACTTCCCCAGAAATCACCCTGTTTGATCTACATGTACTAGAAAAACTGGTGGGTGCTCAGGAATTCCTGGGCATGGGTTATGAAGGTCCACAGGCAATCATGAGAGGGAAGAAAAGATCCTTAGTGGAGGAGAGAAAAAAAGACATGAGAGAAGAAAGGATACCTGAGGAAGAGAAAGAGAAAGGAATCAGGAGGATGTAGGAGACAGACAAATGAGAATAAAATACGTGTGTAGATTCCTTAATGATATTCATTACTTGGTTTGCTAATTTTACAAACAAAGAAAAAGAAAAAAGAAAAAGAAAGTTGGCTGAAGGGACAAGAGGAGCCTCACAGGTCTATCAGATGTTACAAGCATTCTGATCTCAGAGGAAGCTGGACCATGAAAACTTCTCAACAATGGACTAGAAGCACGAGTCAAAACTTCTTGATCAGCTTTTTTCAACTTGTGAGTTAAGGGATGGAGGAGACACGGACATGATAGGAAGGTTGTAGGCTGTAATTTAAGGATGAAAGCTTTATATTTTCCCATTCTAGCTCCCAAATAATTGACACAAAGATCTGATAAGTTTATTAACCAGCTTTAAGCACTATGACTAGGAACATACTCATCTGTTCGATTCCTCTAAGCTATTTACCTCATCGCGCAGGCCCCATGTTACTTGCAGTTTGAGTCTTATCCTGGCTTGCTCTGCTCCATGTGTGTCCTCATGGTAAGTCCCTTGGTGATCATGACTCCTCCTTCACCTCTTCTCTTCCTCTCTTGCGGCGGGTCCTTCTCCTACTACCCTCTTCCTGGAACCCCTGACTGACATCAGAAGTCCAGCCTTCCTATCTCCTCTGCCCAATCATAGGCTGAATCAGCTCTTTATCAGAAGGTGATGGAGAAGAATATTTACAAAACATGGATACAGGTGATGCTTCATAAAAATAACAATACCAAAGTCAGCCTGTACTCAACTCTTTTGAAGGTATAGAAATCAGCATTTGAATAATAGAAAGATAACCTTTACATAGTATACAAAAAGATCATCCCAACAGAGATGGTTGGGAACACATGGGTAGATCAAACATATATCTTACATACATGGTGTACATTTTTTCTTTAAAAGAAAAGAATACTATATTATCACCATGCATAAAATACGAAATTTTCTTTTTAAACAGTATTGGAGTCACAGCCTCACAGTTCCTGATACTCTACTCTGTGAACATTTTTGTGTTTTCCCACTCAACAGAGACAAAAATGATTACCCTGTGAGAACCTGTGCCCTTAAACAAATAGAGAAACCAGATCTTTCTGTTTAAAAGTGATATCCTTATGGGTAACCTGAAGGAAAGAAGCCCAGAGGCCTGAAGGGATGCATGGATGAGCAGGATTAGTGGAGAGTGATCCACTAACTAAAGACCGACAAGATAGCCAGTTCTTTTCATAGTGGAGAAACCAGAGTTCATATGTGCTTCCAGGGTATAAGTGTGGTGAAAAAGAAAGTATTCTCATCCAAGTTTCTTGAAGGGTGGGCTCAACTCATTCTTAATTTAAATGAGCATAAAAGAAGTTACACCAAAGGGCCTATTTAGGACTTCAAAAATAGGTAGTTTATCCAACAAAACTATATCTCTGTAAAGAAGTGATTCTCTCTGTCATGAAAATTAATTGGAAGAGCTGTCCATTTTTAGTGGTCCCAAGAAGAAAGTGCAAATGATAAATGGCAGCCTTGCCTTAAATGAATGAATATAATGGCTAACTGCTTTTCTTTGTCATGATTCACTACTTCAAGCTGACCCCCGAATTGATTATGCATAGGCAGTTGGTAGATTCTCCACCAAATCATTAAGTGTAATGACAATGACCAACTGCTGTCTCTGACATTGGTTATATATGGAAGGAGTTTAGGAGCTGTAAAGACAAGGCAGTCAGGAAACAGCTATAAAGACACAAGAAGGAATGTGTCAACACATTTAGCTGCTCAGTTATGCCAGCAAAATGGTAAGTGCCCTTTAGTTTGAGACTAGTTCTACTGTGGGCTGAAAGAAAAGGCCACCGCCAGATAGTGGTGCAATGAGTACCCGCCTTGAAGTCATATGCTCTGGCTCTGAATCTGCGCTGACATTTAAAATTTGTTGATCCTGAGCAAGCCAAATAACCTCTCAGAGCCTCAATTTTCTCACCTGCAAACAGTAAATAACACGAATCTGCGCACTGTTACTTTTGTAAGTTTTGTGGGTTAAATGATCTCATATAATAAGTATTTCATAAATATGAGTCACCTTGTAGCCCGTCTGTTGTAACAACAACAGTCATCAGTGGTCTCATTCAGTTTAACACTTATGTGAGCCTACGCAGCTTTACAGCCTCTGAGTTCTGAGTTTAAGCTTTCCAGAGATTCATTAGCAATAAGTATTCATTCCATGGTTCTACAGTTATTATGTGACTTTAGGCTAATGGTAATTGTAGATACAATTCTGTAGATGTCCATAAAAATAAACAATTTGGAAGAGAAGAAGCAGAAACTTATCTGGGTATGTTGGTTAAGGCTGTTAACTTAGTAGAATCTAGAATTACTCAGGAAAGGCCACTGTCCATACCTGTGTGACATTATCTTGATTGCATTAATTGAGGTTGGAAGACCTGCCCATTATGTATGGCATCATTCCCCAGATGAGATCCTGAGGACTCTATGAGTGAGGATGGGAGGTGAATATCATGCCTGTGTTCGTTGTTCTCGGATGTAATCATATCCGGAAGCTACAGGTTCCTGTCTTCTTGACTTCCCTACCGTGACTGCTCCTGAACTGTGAGCCAGGATACACACTCTCTTCTCTTAAGTTGCTTGTTTTCAGAGTATTTTACCATAGTAGTGGGAAAAGAAACTAAGACATCGGGGTATGGTCAAGCCTACTATTAAGGTAAAAGTACTGACTTCCTGGAAGGTTGATAATGAAGAGGTTTGAAACATTATGGAGAAGCAGAAGATACAAAAGTCACTAGGATGGAATAGCTGCCTGAGATTTTTGTGAACAAGGCAGCAAAGGCACAATGTGAAGGCCACTAGCATCTGCCAGGTGGAGCAAGTTGCCAACTGTGTAGAGGGAAATTCTGCCTCCCACCCAGGAAAAGCATAGCATAAGCGATTAAAATCTCAAGAGACACTAGAAGAATTTGTGTCAAAAGAAGCCATTCCAGCCCAGGCATCTCTAATTGTTTACAGAACACTCACTGTGGAGACTGGCATCTTCGGTGATTTTTGAAGTCTCAAGTGCCTTGTATCTACTACTGTGTTACATACCCACGAGGTAGTTTTAGTTCCAAGCTTGTCAGTATTTGCATTTTTTTTTTGGGTACTCACATCCTCGCCTCAGGCACTGCTTCACTGAATCCATCCCTGGGCTTCCTCAATGTGTGTAGAAAATGTGAAGTTTCTGGTTTCATTGCTCTGCCTAGGAGCCTAACAGTAATTGCTTCAACCTGCCTTCCCCAGTCCTGTACATCTGGGGAGACAATACAGAGAATTTTATGGTCAACAATAAGCATTTTCTTCTCAGCTCCCCTACAACCAAATAAAGAGGTAAACAATACTGCTTTGTCTTGGGACCACCATGCAAAGTCTGTGTATGACCACTTTGGATTTGAACATCTTTGCATCTTGTACAGCTTCATACCACTCAACATGCCTGATCTAGGATTGTTCAAGGACAAAAAGCAAGAACAAGAAAGGTTTGCTTATTTTGTTTGTTTCCTGCATTAATTCCAATCTTATAATCTAGTTGTTTTCTTGATGGAAGATCCTGGAAAGTAAATGCTTACTCAGGTGAAACTTAAGGAAAAGTCAATATCACACAGTTTTCAATGTTTAACAGGTGAAAGGAAAGAAAAGAACATAGTGATGAGTTGTCTACCTCATTTGTTGGTTGTGGGCATTTTTGTTTGTCTGTTTTGTTTTGTTTTTAGCCAAAGAAACGCAAGGTCTGTTTACATCCTTCATCTTCTAAGTATGGTAAGGGATTCTAAGCTGTAGTGAAAGATTGAAGAAGATGCTGGCAAGGCGTAAGGCTATCCCATAGGAGCAGGTCAGAGAGCTGGGCAACTCAGATTAGAGCGAAGCCTCAGGTATCCCAGGGAGCATTCCTGTCTTGCCTCCACTCATTTATTTAGGAATGAAGAAGCTTCCCTGGAAAGTCTCAAAGATGAAGTCACTGAGCAACCATCTTTGTAGTGACTGGGAAGACCACTAGTCGAGCCTGCTTAGAGGGTGTTTTGAATACATGTCGTGCAGAGGGACTGCAGAGAAGACAGGTACACATATGAATTCCTTTGGCAAGGGGTCCTGAAAATTCTGGATCCATAAAGCTAAAATATGGTAACCAACGAGCTTGATGAATCAGTGGCACGCACAAATGGAAGGTCACTATTGACTTAAGATATTGCAAATTGCAGCTGAGTCAGCACTCTTTCAGTGACTGACAAAATTGAGATTAAGGGGGACAGAGCTCTTTGGAAAATAAGAAAACCTGAAAGATTCATTTGTTTTTTAACATCTTTATTCTCGTAGGTTTACTTCGTATTTCTTTAATTGCTCAATCTTAAAATGAACTCAATTCTGATACATAATAATGTTTTTAATATACAAAGTTAATTTTGAAATTTATGTATTTGACCCACTAACAAATTTCTTCTCTCACGTGTACAGACCTGTGAAACAAACTTGGTTGAACAGACCAATTAGAAGAGGAGTTATTTCCACTAGTGTACCGAGTGTAACACTAGTTCCTGTTGCCACTTTGGCCTCTAACTCTGTGCACATTTCTGCTTCTTGCATCATGAGTTTCAGATTTTTGTGCAGATTTTTTATGGTTCCCTGGATCTTTGGTTTTTAAATAGAGTAGCATGACACAATAGTTCTTGTAAAAGGAAAAAAAAATTGGCTGCAAGAACTGTCTAGCAAAAGTAAGGGCATGCCTCCTAAATAAAGCTTGTTTTTAAAGCTTTGGCAAGTCAGAGCCATACCCCACTGCTTCTCTTGGTGCCCTTTGCTGGCTGTGTATCTTGCTCTTCTGCCTGCTCATTCTTGTCATACCTGTCACTCCGATTCATCACATGCACTGAAACCTGACCTTAGCTTCTGTCAAACTGAAAAAGAAACTCCGGTGCATTATATAACGCCTTTAAAATTCCTGCATCCCTTTCCTGGGGTAGTTGGACTGATGCCAAAGAGAAGCCACTGCGAGTGAGACATAGTGCTCTCATCATGTATGTGGCTACAAAACTACACTTCACCCAGCTTTATATTCTCTTTCCTAGAGAGTCCCAGGCTTATTAGCAGCCCCATTCTCCCCACTATGACCTGGCTTCTAGGTGGACATATCTATTCCATTTCCTCGGCAGCAACTTTCTGACCTGTTTGCTGAGGATGCCAGAACAGCATAAGGAAGGCTCTGGAAGTGAGCAGAAGCATCCCATCTCTTGAAATTGGCAGAGAAAGATGGTGAATATGTAAATATTTTTAGCTGTCAAATAGACTTAGACTAAGTATAATGTAGATTTATAAATTAGACCTTGCATAGGAAGAATAGGTTGCTACCAATCCCTCCTAGTTCCAATGCTTTTTCCTCAATGCTTCTTGTTTCATACTTTCTCCTAAGCAGTCCTTGGGAGAAAGTAAAAGCTGAGGGCTAGAGGCTGCCTGTAGGGATTGACCAGCTCTTCAGAGGAAGAGGGCTCAGGTTCACTCCAGTGGTTTGTGAAAACAACAAAACAGATGTTGACTACCATCCTAAGTAGAGGCCTAAGTATGGGACAAAATTCTAAGCAAGGAATTCACAAGGAATTTATGATAGGGTGCTACATCCACTCCAGTAGTGACTTGCTTGACAGGTTTAGAAACCTGGAAGTCACAGAAACTTAGTCTCCTGGAACTGTGGCATCCCATAGCACGTATGCTCCAATTTTGTTTGTCCTTGCAAATGGATCTGTGTGCTCTCTTTCAGTATTGTTTTATTATAGGTACCTCCAAGCAATGACTTGCCAAATACCTAAACAAAATCTAACTTTGCTTCCTGGCCGTCACCAATGCCCTAGGTTGTCCTTGGCTTTGAATTCAGTAAGAATGTTACCTATTTAGTACATTTGAATTGCCTCTAGTCTTGTAAGAGAGATAGTGAAAGAAATCAGGCATTACTATCTACTACATAGAGATAGAAATCTCAGAGCAAGCTTAGCAATGTAAGTTTAAAATTCTTATTATAGTTATGTATGGCAGACTACATTACTTATTAGTAAAATAGTCCCCCCCACCCCCACACACACAATCACTTAGAATAAAAGCCAAGTCGCTCCCATATACAGGAATTTACAGTGGTTTAGGAAGTAGATTGGGCTGTGATTTAAGGAGACTAGAGTATTGCATTATTCATGAGAAGGTTAGCCAGAGCGGGAACTCCCTAATTAGAGCCATAGCTTGGGCGTGAAAGCCCTTGCCCCGGGAGTGTAAAGACCTCACACCTGGCTTCTAAGAATATAGCTGACCTTAGATAGAGCTGACTTTGTCTCAGTTGTTTTATTGCCCACTTCCTGCCAGTCTTTGTGTTTGCATTCCTCTGTTTTGTGTAAAGAGTCATAAGAATCTGGTAACCTTGTACCCTGCTGATGTGTCACCTAACTTCCCTATTTTCTTCTGTATAAAAAGTTTGATGCTCAGCCGGGTGGTGGTGGCGCACGCCTTTAATCCCAGCACTTGGGAGGCAGAGGCAGGTGGATTTCTGAGTTCCAGGCCAGCCTGGTCTACAAAGTGAGTTCCAGGCCAGCCAGGGCTACACAGAGAAACCCTGTCTCGAAAAGCAAAAAAAAAAAAAAAAAGTTTGATGCTCAATTTGACATTACATTCAGATTCAGCACACTCCCTTGTGTTGAGTCTGTTTGTCACCCCATTTTTTGCCGACCCTTGCTCACCTGCAAACAGAAACCCATTCCCTACAGATCGGAGACCCAATAAAGGTTAGTCTGTGGCAATGGGCAATGAATATGTGTCTTAGTCACTGTTCTATTGATATGAAGACACAGCATGAGCAAGGCAACTCTTATAGAGAGGATTTAATTGGGGGCTGGCTTACAGTTTCAGATGTTTAGTCCGTTATCATCATGGTAGGAAGCATGGTGCCATGAAGGCAGTGCTGGAGCAGTAGCAAAGAGAGAGACTCTGGGTTTGGCATGAGCCTTTGACATATCAAAGCCCAACCCCAGGGACACAGTTCCTCCAACAAGGCCACACCTTTTGTCCTTCTAGTCCCTTTATATAGTGCAGCTCCCTGGTGACTAAGCATTAAGATATATGAGCCTATAGGGATCATTCTTATTTAAACCACCACAATCTGAATTTTTATTTTTAAGCAGAAAAGAGAGATTTATCAGATGCAAGAGAAAGTGAACACATTCATGTAGGGGAATATGGAGTCAACCACAAAGGAAGATCTTTAAACTTCACAGAACCACAGTTTTTCCCTTAAAAAGTTTCCCCATGTTGCTTTTGTTGTTCTTATTTGTCAGCAGGGCTTCTGTCATAGTCAGGGTTTCATTGCTGTGAAGAAATACTAAGACCAAGGCATTTCTTATAAAGGAAAACATTATTTGGGGCTGGCTTACAATTTCAGAGGTTTAGTCAAGTATCATCATCATGGTGTGAGGCATGGCATCACGAAGGCAGACATGGTGCTAGAGGAGCCAAGAGTTCTACATCTTGATCCAAAGGCAGCCAGGAGGGAACTGTCTTCTGCAGGCAGCCAGGAGGAAGGTCTAGATTACTCTGGCTAGACTTGAACATGTGTAGGAGACCTTGAAGTCCCACCTTCAGAGTGACACACTTCCTGCAACAAGAACAAGGCCACATCTATTACAACAAAGCCAAAAATCTTAATAGTGCCACTTCCCAAGAGCCAAGCATATTCAAACCACCATAGTTTCTTCTTCCTCACCCCCTAGGCTACATAGTTCTTAGGTTTGGTTTGCCTTTGTGGAAAATGTGTTAACTTTTGGTCATTTCTCAATGTGTGTGTATATCCTTATACACTACACATCCCCAAGTGGTTGGCTGATTTTGTATTTATGAAAGGAGGCAAATGCCCCCCTAATGAATGTGGAGAAGGTGAAAGAATCAAGTCAGAATATTTTTAATGGCAAATCTAAATTCAGATTTTTCCTATTTTCTGTTGACTTGGGAAAAGATTCATTTAAATGAAATTAACTGTGATAATCTTGATTACTGTCTTTCTTTACTATAAGGTAAAGTCATATGACATATCATATTCCACAAAATTGATCAACCACCAAACAAATTAATACACAAAAACTATAATTGAAAGGTATGCTTGTTGGAGGGAAAATAGGAAATATCAGGCATACAAAGGATATGTTTTTGATTAATTGTTATTTATTAACATGAACTTCTTTCTTTATCACTAGATTGCAGTGAGGTATCCGCAAATGAGGTTTGAGGGAAAGTCATGTTGGAGTGATCCCATACTGTGCTCATTTATTCTGTACCTGGAAAATCAGAAGCCTGCAAAAGCTCTATCAGAAATCAACAAAAGACTAAAATTTCCCCAAGAACATAAATGACCATGAGACATCATAAACCTTCACTATAGATCCCAGAATGGGCAGAGTCACTTGGAGGCAAGACAATTGCATATTTTCTTTTAGAGCATTATGCTGTATTGAACACAAAATTTAGTAAACAGTTCATGAATTAACATTTATAAAGCATTTCAGAAGACATTCATTTACAAACTGTATGCTGTGTTATTCGTAAGTATCAGTTTAGAGTATAGTTCTTTTTTTTTTTATGGTTTCAACAAAGAAGAAACATAACCTTTAGGGTAGAAAAATGTCTAATTACTTTCTAGTTCTGTTTTGAACTCATTCTACTGAAAAAGTAAGATATTCTAGAAAGTGATTTGATGTAAGAATTGCAACAGCTAGTTTATTATTCACAGCACAATTTTTATTAAATACATTTTCCGTTTCATTATCATTTGAAAACTACTTAGCTTCAATCAAAATGAAAATGCCCATTTCTTCATCTTTATTCATGTATTCCTCATTCCAATGCCCTAGAAAGACAGAGGCTGTCTCTGTTTTCAAATGAAAAATTCTGGGTCACTCATTATATGTGAAAGATGGATGGATGTCCTGGAAGCGAACGCTGACACAGCTTTATGACAGGAGCTCTCGCCTCTTGCATAGTGTCTCTGGCTCATCCTTCTCGATTTTGGTGGTTCCTTTGTCAATGACATTTATTCTCCCAAACATCCTTGGGCCCTAAGCACATTGGTCACTTGAGCTTTGAGAAATATTTTTTCCCCTTAAGTATTATAATTAGGGAACCCTTCTGTCCCCAAAATAGTTTTAGAAAATAAGATTATTCCAAAAACAAAAACTCCTTCTAATAAATATGGATGGAAATGCAAAATGTCTAATAAATCCCAAGGAGACGCATATGTGGTTTGAAAACATATTTCCGTCCCAAACCATGCTTCCTGAACCTATATTTTCAAATAATAGAAGTCATATTAAAACACGTGAAAAGCTTAGTTCCATTTTAAAGGTCTATGTTATTAAAAATATTTTTGTGTTTCCAGATGAGATATACATATTGTCTTTTAACGCAGGAAGTCAACACTCTATTTTATAGACACCATCTGTTTTTGGTTGACCTCAATTTTCTGGATGACAGATTTTCTTCAAATATTTTAAGCCATAGCTAAATTTCATTTGGCAGAAATGTTTAGATTAGTTTATGAACAAGAAATCAGATGTTCTGAATCCAAACATGGAATTACATTTCAATAATGTTGAATTTACTTAGTATTTTAACAAAGTGCTTTGTAATTGTGTTGATGCTCCTAGGATAAACTTCTTTAAAATTACACACATGCGCACATATATATGCATATATATACATGTGTGTATGTATATATGTATACACACATTCATTCATTCATTCATTCATTCATAGAGTGTATGGAGAGTTAAGACTTCAGAAATTTCTGCCCATCATCAGCTGGCATACCAGGACACAATGGTGAAGGGCAGGCTGGAACAAATTTGCTCACCTCATGATGGCTGGGAGACTATGAGAGAATTGAAGCAAGAGGCCAGGGTCCTAATACAATCTTCATATGAATGATCTACTTTTTTGAGATGAGCCACACTTCCTCATGTTTACAGCACCCGTCATTAATATTACCATCTGGGGACTCACTTCCTTGTTAACACATGAGCTTATAGAAACATTTTGACATCAAAGTCTAATAGTTAAATTTCAACAATTGGAAATACTCTCAATCAGTGTTCAAAGTTTTTACCTGTGGTAAGAAACAGCTGGTAGAAGCAGGGGTAGACTCATTCAAAGGAAACCCAGATGCTGTGGAGGGTGCTGTCCTCAAGAAGCCCAAGATAGGTGAAAATGTTAGCAGCCAGAAATGCCTCTGATCAGCAGCATATGTAGCAGTCACTTTGAGGTCAACCAATCTCTACTCTGAGGGATGCACAGTGTAGCAGTCAGGTACTGATTGGGTACAGAGTCGAAGAATCCCCTCCCTTCTTTTCACACTCTTCCATTGCTGGTCCTTGCTAACACTTGACCCAACTTCTCTTTTCTAAATTTCCTTTGCCTCCTGGTTATTAGTCACAGGTAGTATGAATTTGGCAGCCTGAACCCATCATTTTGTTGTATGCCTATAGTAGTGTCTAATATAAAGCCAACTACATAGTTGTGGTCAACTATTTGTGCTCAGAGATAACAAATAATAGAGGAAGAAGATGATCAGGACATTCCATCCCCAAATGAGTGCCATGTGTGACACAGAGGAGAGGGAAATGACAGGTGTTTTTAGGTGGTTTTTATTTTTGTCTTTTATAGAGATAGCCATGTGTAAGCACTTGGCTAGAGCAAACCTCAGCTGTCAGAAAAGACTGGAAGGCCAGGTGGGACATGCAAAGAGGTAATTAAAGAGTACCTGGAATAATGGCACAGTTAAGCCAGCAGAGCCAGATAGCTGGCACCAGTACGCAGTGGGGGAGAGAACTGGGTGAGGATTCTGAAGACTTTACTCTCAGCTTAGTGTATGTACCCAGCGACCTGGCAGAGAAGGCCTCTGAGCCTTGCACTTTAAACTGCCAAATGGGCACAAGTTTGCTTGTGTGGTAGGATTGTTGCACAGAGCAAATGGAGTAAATCGTGAAACATTGTTTGGACCTAGAATCTGGGGAGAGCAAATGTCACTGAGCAGCTGCCAGTTGCCACTTTTTCGAAACAAGGAAGGACATTTTTCTTCAAGATAGCTGAGTCTCTTAACTTACAACTGATATGCTGGGAGTCAGCAGAAGAAATGATCAATCAATCAATTAGTGAAAATTTAAAAGAACCAACAAATCGGGAAACAATCTATATGGCTTGATGGTAAAAATTGTGCCTTACTGGCTTTTTTTTTTTACCCCCTATAATTGAGGAACAGCACCTCAAACAGGGAAACCACAGGTGGGACCCTATATGATTGTTAAGCTATCAATGTAAACAGAACTATTCAAAAGTCCTAGTGTTATTGATTGTGGGCCTAATGTATGTGATTATCATCCATTAACTGGTAATAGGCTATACTGTATGTCCCATGTTACAAAATGATAATGGAATAAGCATCAGCTCAAGGGTTTCATAAAACATTGATCAATTTTGTAGGATGTTTTCTACAAGTTGATTTGAACACACTGTAGACTCAAAAGCAGTGGGGTTTAAGCTCTTCATAACCACTTCTCTGTGGTTGATAGAACCGGAAGAGCCGAGTCACTTCCACAATGCCAATGTTTGGTACAAAACCTTTTTCATGTCTGGAGATGATCTATAGACTCAGAGGCCTGGGAAGCAGTGTTTTAACCAATGCCTGCCCATCTAATCAATTGTAGAACCATGTCAAGAACTTGATAAGCAGTCACATCCCTCTCCTCTTGCAAGCTTCCTGAATACTGAAGATCCAGAATAGAGCTCAGAATGTAAATCTTATCAAGTGCCTTAGGGCTTTTTAACAAGTGTTAGAGTTTAACGTTTGCAGAGAATATGGTGTTATTCACTATATAATAAGCATTCTCACTATAAATATGTCTCAAGGGCACCCAAGAATCAATGGGCGTGTCCTTAGCTGAGTCTCACAGCACTGGAGATATGGAATCTGATGAGGTTACCTCCTGTAGCTAGGCAGGAACCCCAATGGAACGATAGGGACACCAACCCACCTACAAAACTTTTGACACAAAAATATGTCCTGTCTATAAGAAATGCAGGCACTGGGGATGGAGCAGAGACTGAGGGAAAGGCCAACGATTACGCAGCCCAGTTTGAGACCTATCTCTTGGGTAAGCACCAATCCCTGACACTATTAATGATACTCTGTTCGGCCGCCCTCTGAGAGGCTCTACCTAGTAACTGACTCAGACAAATGCAGACACCCACAGCCAAGCAGTTGATAGAGCTCAGGGATTTCTATGGAAGAAAAGGAGAAAAGATTGTAGGTTCTAAGGGGATAGGAACTCTACAAGAAGACCAACAGAATGTACTAACCTAGACCTTTGGGGTTCTTAGAGAGAGAACCACCAACCAAAGAACATACAAGGCCTAGACCTAGGCCTCTTCCAACATGTAGCAGATGTGCAGCCTGGTCTTCATGTGGGTTCCAAACAACTGGAGTGGGGACTATCCCAACAGCTGTTGCCTGTCTGTGGGAGATGTTTAGCTTTCTGGGCTACCTTGTCTGTCTTCAGTGGAAGAAGATGAACCTAGCTTTACAGAGACTTGAAATACCAGGGTGGGGGGATACGCAACCGCTCAGAGGAAAAGAAGGAGGGAAATAAGGGGAGAGATTTTGGGAGGGGTGACAAGGAGGGGGTCAGTGGGCGGTATGTAAAGTAACTAAGGAAGAATTAGTAAGTAAGTGAATAAATAAATATGTCTCAAAGAATGAAGAATATCAATAAATACATAAAAAATTCTAAATATGAGGGTACAACTAGTATCAAGGACTGAAAGACAAATCAGTGAAGTTGAAAAAACCTGGAAATGGTGAAAGCAGGATGTGCTTCAATGGCAAAGGCAAGGAGACGAAACCCAGCGCTATCAGAATAGCTCTGCCCCTGGATGCGTTGACAGGACTTCACAGGTTACCTGGAATTTCTATATTACCAAGCTTAGTAGTTTGTAGTCTAGAGTTTGTATTAGACCCTCCCAGAACGTTTTAGAAAACACACTGATTTCCAAGGGATATCCCAAACCACTTTAGCAAAAATTTCTGCAGCTGGACTCTAGGCATTAGTTTATAAGCAAATGTCTCCAAGTAATTTTAGGCTGCAAACCAATATTGAAAATCACCCTGTGGGTCAATGAAGAAGTGCAGGACACGGGAAGGGAAAAAGGAGAACAGTGTGCATCCTACTCAGTAGTACCTGTGACAAAATAAAACAGAAGATTAAGCAAGGAGACCCCACGGAACAACATTGCTAACTGTATTCAGTCAACCAGGTGGATGGTTTTTCATTGAAACACTTTCTGAATTCTTCAAGTTCTTCAATTCTTTTGATCTTCCCAAATTTAATGTTCTGTTTTCTTACGGTTACAGTTTAAAATATCTCAAAGAGGGCCCTTCTACTTTGAGTTGATTATTTGATTGGCTGGGAGCTCAAGATCTGAGCTTTCCTGTGTTTTAACTCATTCTGTTGACCTGTCTGGAAGATTGTGCAGGTAATCCATTCATTTTGTCTTTTACCTGCTTGATGTTGGCATTTAGGCACTTGAGGAATTGGCAGGTCACACTGAAAGTTTTGTAATCAGTAATTTGTCTATGTCTGTAGTAAAACTGTCCTGTTTTCTCATTATCGGGCGATTGCTTGACTAATTTACAAATTTACAGTCAGCATCGAAAAGGGCCTAGGCATTTTACTGGGCAGAGTACAGCTTAATAAGGTATCATTCCTAGTTGGGCACACTAAAGCTCACTGGAAATCTAAGCATTCAGGAGGTGAAGCCAGAGAATTGGAGTTCAGGAGGCTAGTCTGGGCCACAGAGTTCCAGGGCAATGTGGGCTACTCACAGAGATCCTGTCTTCAGAAGAATAAAAGAAAAATAAAACCCACAAACAACAAGAAACTACTAAAAGATAGCATCCCTGAACCTTTCTGGTAAGTCATTCACTGTTTCTTCCCACCGTCTTTTTCCTCCTACACAAACATTTGCCAGGCTTGGGGCAAGAATACAAATGAGTGGCTACTTACTATGTATGCCAATGTTTTGAAATTATAAAACAAGTTTACAAACTGTTAAATAAAGTATGTTCCATCCTCCTACCTTGAAAAATGTGCTGTTAAGATGAGCCAGGAGCTGGGCTCAAATTTAGAATTCTCATGATCTTCAGAATTTTGAGCTACAAAAACTGTTCCTTTACTTCAGCTGCAGCTTTTTTTCTTTTTTTTGTTTCTGTTCTTTCTCTTAGAGAAGGACTTTACAGGGGGTTCACAGCAACATGCTCTGACCATTACTCTTGCCACACCCATATCACACAGCCAGTCCTCCTCTTCTCCACAAGAATGTGCACTGGATTGGCTACCTCTTGGGAAGGTAGAGCCAAGGACCATGTAGGCCTCGGATATGGTAGTCAACATGACCATTATGCTCCTCTGGCCTCTGATAGAGAAATGCAGTTTCAGAGGGTGTCAAAGTGGCACTCATCTGACACATAGCAGCCTATAAATTTGGAGTCTTATTATTTCTTATTTTCATGTGTGAGTGTGTGCGGAAGGTGTGTGTGTGTGTGTGTGTGTGTGTATTCTCCTGTGTGTCGGAACAGTGCTGTGGGTCCATGTGAGCCTGTGTGAATGTGAGAGCAGGAATATTTCTTGATGGCTCTTCAACTTGTTAGAGAGACAGGGTCTCTCTGTCAGACTCAGACTTTGCTGCAGTCCCGGGCGCCTTCTTGGGACTGCTGCCACGCCCGCTCCTCACAACCTATGGCGCTGGACACATATGTGGGAGAGGATGGCCTTGTTGGTCATCAGTGGGAGGAGAGGCCCTTGGACCTGAGGGTGTTCAATGCCCCAGTGTAGGGGAATGCCAGGGCAGGAGGATGGGAGTGGGTTGGTAGTGAGGGGAGCACCCTCATAGAGGCAGGGAAGGGGGGAGGGCATAGGGGGTTTCCAAAAGGGAGACCTGGAAAGGGGAAAACATTTGAAATGTAAATAAAGAAAATATCCTATCTCCCCCCCCCAAATAGCTCTGTTTTACTTGCTTGCTTTGATAACTCAACATTATTGATTACCTATTAATTGTAGAATACATGGATGTATGTGTTGGCGCAGAAGAGGAGGTTTGAGGAAAAAGAGAACCCAAAAGCCTTTCTTTTTTGTTTTCTTGCTTTGTTTCCTTATCAGTTTCCCTGGAGCCTGCAATGCCTCTTGCCACAGCTCCCTTGAAGGTTTCCAAGGTCATTCATTGCCATGAACTTAGTACAGGGAAAGAGGACAGTCTCTCTTCCTGGCTAAGACTCTCCTAGTGTGGGAGACTAGGACTTCATTGGACAAAGCCTGCCAATGTCAGGGTGAGACAGATTCTGAGTGTGCATTGTCCATTGCTTGCATTATTTTCGAATAGGGATTGGTCTGTAAATTTCATATATAGTTTTTAAATGTGAGTATTCTTTTTTTTTCCACCCATTTTCAGATTGAGATGCAATAAATAACATCAAATTCACTTATGTTAAAATCCAATTTTGTTTTGTTTTTCCTTGATGATGAGCAAAGGGAGTTCAAAAGTATTTAGCCTGCTGACTTCTGGGTACTCTAATGAATATGCAATTGTTTACTAAAATAGAAATCTAATTTGAAATAATTTAAGTAAGATATCATAGAGAAGGTTAGTCTAGCTGGGTGTGCTTTCTACCTCTCTGTTTGCATTTGAGACCTTGTAGAAAGTGGAGAGAGAAAGACACAAGATTGTAATTCAAATGGCACTGAATGCACACAGGCGCCTTCCAAACAACATGGGCTTCTGCTAGACTCTTGGGGGGCTGTTAGGAGTTTCATATGCTTGTTGTAGATGTTGTGTAGATACTGCACAGTGAACCCTTTAGGTAAATGTGAAGTAGGAAAGATAATTAAGGAGCAAATGCTAGTGAGCACTCAAGAAACAAGTGAATTCTGAGAACTGGGAGAGGGAACTGGCCATGAAATCCTGAGAAATATGGTCAGGGCTTTTGAGAGAGTGAAAGCAGCCTTTCAGAAGCCAAGCCTCCCTGTAAATTGGATAGGAGATCTCAGAGACTCTGGGCCTTGAATGCTTAGCCTGGGTATTTGTGGAGAGGGAAAACTCTCGGGGTATTGTTGTTAAATAATTTAGTTTATCCTTCTGGTTGAGAAATATCTAGAAAAACACTAAAAACTGTGCCCATACGAAGGCCAATGAGAATAATTTCCAAGCTGATTGTAGTTTCCTTTAAATAGATTTAAGCTCTTCTAAGACATGGCTCATTTGACAATTAAGTTAATCTGATGAAAATAAGTATCATTCTAATAAAACAGTCAAATGAAACAAAACAAAACTTCATGAGTTCATAAAAAGCCTGCGTGTACAATCCACTCCTTGGAAATCATTAGCTAATGTTTGGATGATCCAATAACAAATACATACACATACTAAAGAAACAAATGGAAGCTCATCTAAATTTAATTTAGTGTAGATTAAAGTCCACATGTATGTATTTTTGAATATTAAATGTTAACAATATAAACATTTTAGAGGGAAAGCAGAAATTTGAGAATAAGCATGATTACTGAATTATAAATTAATTATAAGTTTCTAAGAAGATGTCCCTGGGTATCTTACTCTTTATTCTTGTCTTTGGGCAGAATATCACATAAAAACAAGGCTTTAATCTATCTTTCTCTTTTACTGTTTTTTTTTTAACTTTTTTTTTTCAGCAAGTGGATAAAATTTCTTCAGAATGTGCCCTCCACTTGCTGCGCCTCCTTTCCTCAAGGCTGAGGTGGGAGTGTTTTAGAGGGAAAAGATGTGAGTACAAATGCCCACGTTTCCTTATCTTCCACGCCCCAAAGATTCGACTTCTTTAATTTTATTTTAATTATAACATATCAGGCCTGGGTGAGGTACAACTAAATTTGTAGTAGAGAGCACATATATTATAACACCATCAACACAGTATTGGAAAATCAATGTAGAAAGGAGAAGAAAGCCTACTATTAATGTAGGTTAATAACATTGCGATCCTGGTTTTGAAGCATGAAATTTAACTATTCTTTTTCAATTAGGTAAAGTTATGAACCTAGGCCTGCCTCTATATTTGATTAAAACCCAGCACATTTTATTTGAAGCCTTTGAAGGATGCACACAGTGGAGGTACCTTTTTGTTGGAGGGCAAGTGGATTGTTTTGTGTTGATTTTATTTTCACTGCCTCTACTCAGATAAGGTTGTGCTGTACCGGAAGGACAGGCTGTGGTTTCCTTGGAAAGGAGATGCTTGCTTTCAGAGTGTGAATGCTTTCCTTCGCCAGGCATTTTCTACCTAGTGGCAAACATTCATTTGAATTTAGAAGTCATGGATACTTAAGTAGGTGGTAAGGAGTTGGTGAATAGAACGCAGTGCTTCCCCAATTCACCACGTGCAAGGATAGTCAATGAAAACAGTGCCATCTCCAAGTCTAGGAACTGCGGCAAAATCGGCATGGCTTCACTTTTGCCATTAAAACCAACTGAAAATTTACATTCTATCCTGAAATGCATGCGGTCCTTTTAGTGTTACTAATGTAAACATGAACTCTAGTAGTACTTTTTAATGTGTTGTGTTTACACTGGAGCTTCTCATATCTCCAGTATCAACCTTTTCCATTCCCCTATGGCTCCTCGTGCCACAGTTGAAGAGGCACTGTCCTGAATGCCAGCTAGTCCTTTTCAGCCATTATGCCTTTGTCAAATGCCATTCTGACCCCCCAGGGATGGCACGCTTGTGGGAAATAATTTAGAAACACTTGAGAATGTTGGTGACACAAGGAGTCGTCAGTCTTCATGATCTCTTCCTTCAGTACGTATGTGTCATGGCAGTTCTGATTATGTCATTCTCATCTCTCCTCAACTCTCAAACATTATAGTTAGTTTCTCAGCTCAGGCTTATGACTAATTCGATGAGAGAAAACTCTAGAGAATGACCTTGATTTATTATTTTAATTTTTTTTTCTTTAACAACAATAGTAGAGAATTACTGAGTTTTTCCTATTTGGAGAGAATGCTCCTAGGGAAACAAAGAGGCACAGAAATAATTTCTGCCCTTAACCTACACAATATAGTAGGAAGAATAGATCATAGACATGAAAAGAGGACATGCTACCAAAGGGTAACAATATATGAATGAAAAAAATCAGTGAATTTACAGTTTATATCAACAAATGCATTCTAAATGCCCACTCTTTTGTTTGTTTGTTTGTTTCAAGACAGGGTTTCTCTGTGTAGCCCTGGCTGTCCTGGAACTCACTTGTAGACCAGGCTGGCCTCAAACTCAGAAATCTGTTGGCTTCTGCCTCCCAAGTGCTGGGATCAAAGGTGTGCGCCACCACTGCCTGGCCTTAAATGACCACTCTTGATCAGGTATTAGGCAACACCATGGATGGGCTCAAATGGAAAACAAAATATTGTGACATGTGAACTTATGTGCAGGTGTGACAGCATTGATATAGTAACCACGATAGCAGAGTCTGCAGAAGTGAAAAGTGTGTCTCCATTTTGTGGAACACATCCACTGGGCTTTGGCATCCGTTCCTCTGTTCTCCAAGCTCACAGACCATCAAAGGACAATTCTCTCACTAACTTCTTAAGATTCAATCCTCTCTTTGGGTAGGTTCCCTCCACACTGTTGTGAGCACTCAGGAGTAGGATTGAGAATGGTAGAGTTGTTGGCATAAATGCACACACTCCAAGTACATGTCCAGCCACAGTGCTGCCTACAGCCCTTCACATCTGCCGTGCACTCTTTTCTGCAAACTTCCATTCACTTCTCAGTCCAGCCTCAGTTTCTCTGTCTTCAGATACCTTCTTTTGCTGCATGCACAATCTTCCTTCTGAATGCCAGGTCTGTTTCCACCCATGGTTCTGAAACAGTTTTGTTTTTTTTTTTTCCTGACGTGCTCTTCTCTCAGATGTCTGAATATATCCCTTCCTTCTTACATCTTCATTGAATTGTCATGTTGTCAGTACATTTTATTTACTTTTAGTTCCTCCACTCCCTCCATACAGAGTTGTTTTTGTCCTGTAACACATATCACTTTCTAATACACTAGAACTGCTAAGAGGCATTTTATGGCTGTTGTCCTTTGACAGGAAATAAGTGTCACTTGGGTAGAAATCTTTGCTTCATTTACCAGTGTAATTAAAAACCCAAAGAAGTGTCAACTGGCTGTGTATTCTCAATAACTGGTTGTTCAATGAGTTTTGCATTTCTGCCAATTTTTAACATTCTTTCACCTAACTAATAAAGAAGTCTTTCTTCCTGCTAAGGATAATTTATCTTACTCCCATTCAAATCTAAAGCCCATGCCCTCTAGAGGTTCAAAGATCAGATCCGCCAACTATTCAATCTCTTTATCTCAAACTCTTCTCTATCAACAATGTATTTTTCAATTTATTTAAAAAAAAAAGGTGTGTGTGTGTATGTGTGTGTGTATGTATGTGTGTGAGTCCTTCTCTTTACTTTAGCTGTAAGAGGATGACATAAACTCCATTTCAGGACCAGGCCTGACTTCTAAAGGAAAGCCAGAGTCCCAGGAACTAGATTATAAGTCACTAGCTCCATACCCTGCAACCCCCAAGACATCAGTCCCAGGAACTAGGCCACCACCAGCAGCTCCAAGAAGAAGGAAAAAAAAAAACACCCAAAGAGCAGCCTGAAGATAACCACAAGAATGGGAAAAATATCTTATCCCAGGGTGGGCCATCTATGCTGGGCAGCCTTATATAGTTTGGTTAGCTCATCCTGTGGTTAAACATTCATGACATAGGAATGCAGAACACAGCACACCTGGCACAAGCCAATCAGAAACCGACCCATGTAGCTTCCTCAGCACCCACCAATGAAATTTTAGATTACCTAATCCGTTCCCGTTCTCTAAGGTCTCTCCAAATATACAAGAACTAACATAGTAGCCAATCAAATCTGTACTAATGTCATAGCTTTGTTTTAGAGATTACCTAATCACATTATCAATCACATTAGAGATTATCTAGTCCTTCTGGAAAATTCACCTAGCCTTGCAAGTTTTTCCAGGGTTGCCATTTTGATGAATGGTTGACCTCCTCATGCTGGTCGTTCTTGCAGAATAAGTGCTCTTTATCTTTGCATACAATTTGAGTCTGGGGTCTTCCTTCAGGATTGGACCCTAACAGATGTTTCTTTTGGCCTCAGAAAATCGACTATTGCTATACTGTCTCACTTTCTATTCACACCCTGACCAGGTTCAGTCCAACTTTGCTAAACAAAGATCAGAAGAAACTGTTTCTGTGAGAGTCACCAGTCAGGACCTAAGTCTGGTCCTACTCACAGGCTGAATGCATAGCTTCTTCTTGAATTCATGCCAGGGTCTTCAAGGACTTTGCTGTGATCTTGCTATCGATTTTTTTTCACCAAATACAATCACTTTCTCCTTGTTTTGAGAGGTCCTTGACTATGTATATATTCAAGATGTAGTCAAGGTGACAACCAGGAATAGTCATCACAGTACACACACACACACACACACACACACACACACACACACACACACATACTTTTTTCCCCCCAAGAAATGGTTTCATGATATAGCCCTGGCTGTCCTGAAACTTACTGTGTAGACCAGGCTGACCTTGAAGAGTCATGCAGGTCCATTTGCCTTTGTCTCCCAAGTGCGCTATGCCTGGCTAAAGGGTTACTTTTTATGGTACATGTAGCTTCTACACTTATAAAAGGTGCTTGCACTAAACCAAAAAGCCAATAAGCAACTCTAAAAGTAGAATTTCATTATTGTCTTGAAGAAGATTTAGATGGCACCATGAGAGCCCTCAGAGAACTAGACTTTGTCAGAGTAACTGAAGAATGGGGGAAGATAACAAAGTAGAGGACAAGTTAGCCAATCAGAGCACATGACTAGAGGGAAGGAGATGGAGTCTTGAGGTGGGAAGGATGATGGGAGACTTGAGAATGAGAGAAAGCTGGTGTGGATGAAGCTCAAGGTAAAGGAAAGACCAGATGCTGCGGCCTGCCGATCGGTCAGTGGCCGGAAGACACAGTGATTTTAGGTTTAAAATTTTGGTTGTTGATACTAAGAATATTTGGATATCTTCATGAAAGAGGTCGTGTCTTACAGTTTTCTCCTATGCAATGGGACTAGAATCACCTTTGAATCTCACTAGAAGTATTGGCTCTTAAAGACTAAACCTGGTTGGCCAGGAAAAAGAAGTCAAAAGCGTCTCCTGCCAAGGGGTTAGTGTTCAAAGAAACTGGGAGCCTTGTGAAAACAAGCAAGGAAGCAAACTGACAATCCTCGCTTTGGATATAGGACCATCTTACACGCGTTCTCAACCGGCCAGGAAGAACGCAGCAAACCGGAATCTTCTGCGGCAAAGCTTTATTGCTTACATCTTCAGGAGCCAGAGAGCAAGAGCAAGAGCTCTATTGCTTACATCTTTAGGAGCCAGAGCGCAAGAGAGCAAGAGCGAGGGCAAGAGCGCAAGAGCGCAAGAGCTTTATTGCTTACATCTTCAGGAGCCAGAGCGCAAGAGCGCAAGAGCAAAAGCAAGAGCTCTATTGCTTACATCTTTAGGAGCCAGAGAGCAAGAGAGCAAGAGCTCTATTGCTTACATCTTTAGGAGCCAGAGCGCAAGAGCGCAAGAGCAAGAGAGCAAGAGCCAGAGCAAGAGCTCTATTGCTTACATCTTTAGGAGCCAGAGAGCAAGAGAGCAAAAGGGGAGAATGGCGAAACCCCGTCCCTTTTTAAGGAGAATTATTCTCCGCCTAGGACGTATTACTCCCTGATTGGCTGCAGCCCATCGGCCGAGTTGTCGTCACGGGGAAGGCAGAGCACATGTAGTGGAAAACTACCCTTGGCACATGCGCAGATTATTTGTTTACCACTTAGAACACAGGATGTCAGCGCCATCTTGTAACGGCGAATGTGAGGGCGGCTTCCTACAGGACCAGAGGTTTAATGTGACTAAGTGGGGCTGGGGTGGGAGAGGTCAGAGGTGACAAAGGAACGGAGTAGGAGGGGGGGACTACCCAGAGGGATTTCACAGGTTAAAGGATGGTGAGATCATGGAGAGCAAAGCGGTCAGAAAATCACCGCAGAACTGCAGCAGTTGGAGGCTACGTGGGGGCTGGATTTTCCTGGTAAGACCTTGATCTTCGAGAAGCAGTGAGAGAGGAGAGAACACTCGGTCATGGGAAGAGAACTGAATTAGGACTGGAGTCCACTACAAAAAGGAAGGTTTCCTAAAAGCCATGCGCCTTCTAAACCTCTCTACACCACTCAACATTTTCTCCCTCCTCTGGTCATTTTCCAAAGTGAACTGTATAAGGAAAAAGACCACCAAAATATTCCCCAATCTTAAAAAATGAAAAGTAAAAAACAGCTTGTAAAAAAATCTTTGCTAGATATTTTGTTAGACTGGAAGTAACTCGGGCAAGATGGGGAAGATGAACATTTTTGCTCACAATGGTGAACTAGCAAATGCATTTGGGGCTGCGTGGCGTTTTGTTTATTAAGATCACTGTCAGCCTCTTTATTGCCAGCTGAAGTACAGTAATAGGATTTTGTTCCAAATTTCACACTTTGCCAAAGGTCTGTTTCTCAGCTGCATTTAGGGAACAGCTGTCAGCTCCAAGCAATCTGATTGCTTTTCATGAATGATAAATCACTTTCCTGTCCACTGATTCGTGTAGGTACAATAGGAGGAGACATCTTTCCGCCTAGCACTTTAACAGAGGGAAAGGTAGGAGGACCGTGAGGGGGAAGTGAGAGAGAGCTAGTGGGTGTTTCCTTGGTACTTACTGTTCAATTAATGTTAATTTTCATTTGAGTGAACATTGGAAAGAAACTCTCTTTATTAGCAATTCTGAAAGCAGCCGGAAAAAGCAATGGTCCTTTCTCTACGAGAAGCTATTATCAATCTACCATTAGATCGTCCAATAGATAAAATGAGCAAATTCTCCTCAGTCATACATTCTTCTGCTTAAGAAGTTACCCATAAAAGTTGGAAGGGATAAAATGGTGTTAGATGCCAGAAAGGAAAACTTCAAGTTTCATTAAAGTATCCAATTAGTGAGATTCAACAGGCCGTGAAAATATTTATCATATTCCAGCTAAGCGAAGACCTTATCTGCCCGTAGTTTTCCTTGCCTAGGAGCACAGACACCCATACTTCTTGTCTCTCATTCTAAAAAATAAAAAAGGGCAGAAGGAAAGGAAGACCCTCACTAATGCAGCTTGCTACTTGAGTGTCGTTTTAGAAAAATGAGGTGAGAGTGAGTTTGAATCATACCTACCTCTTGAGGCTTGCTCGTTCATGGTGCGGTTATCCTTGTCTCTGATGGGAGATCCCAGCAACGTACATGCCTAGGTATCTTTCCTGAATATAAGAGAGGTAATTTATACATCACAGATTTTCACTAAGAACAACAGTAAGTGGTCTACAAGGGCCTAATATTGCGGTTTTGGCCCTCAATTCGTAAAAGGTGTCCTCCTTCTCTGTAAGCAGTGATGGCCTCGCCATGCATCCCATGCCCTCAATTTCCGTATGTCCCTGGCCTCTGCAGGGTGTGCTCTGTGGCTGGGTGCTCTATCTAAGCTGGTTCTGTACAATCAAACAGCACAGAAAACCTCTTGGCATTGTTCCTTAGTTCGATGTCAGCAGGCCAGGCACTTACTGCAGGATGCTCCTTTATTTTAATAAGTAATTTATTTAATGAGCTGAAAATGGCAAAATGTCAAATGCAGAGACTTCAAGGATAAACAACGCAATTACAAGGAGTGGGGCATCTAGCGGGCTGGCAGTGCTAAGAGTCTTCTGAAAGGATCTTCCTTTAGCTGAATTCTAACTCAGTTGGCAACTGAATTGGAGGTGGATCTTTGCCGTTAGTTTTGAGGAAGGCAATGTGGCCCATATTAAGTTTTAGAGCTAGCAATATAAAAACAGCAGGGGTTAGGCATAAGGAGTGTAGAGTAATATGGCAAATGAATGGGTCACATTTTGTGAGAAGAAAGAGGTAGACGCTATATGGCTGGCCCAATGAGACATGCGTCCCCTTGCCAAGTTGTTCAGCTGGCAGCATCTGGCTCTTGCAGTCAGTGTAGGGAAGTATTACAATTTGAATCTTGATTTTCCCCCAAAAGGCTCATATGTTAAAGGCTTGGTCTTCAATCTGGAATACTACAGTTGGTGGTGGAACATTTAGTAGGTGGAGGCTTATTTGAAGGCTACTGAGTCCTGTTGTGTGTGTGTGTGTGTGTGTGTGTGTGTGTGCCCACACACACGAGCACATGTGTTTGTGTGTACACGAATGTGGTATAGTCTTCAAGGGGATGTTGGGATCTTTCCTTTCTTTTTCTACTTGTCATGACATGACGAAACTTCCTCACCCATATACTCTTGCCACAGGTTCTGTGCCACCACATTGTTAAAGCAACAGGTACCAATGACTGTGAACCGAAATCTCCAGAGCAATGAGTCACACAAAGCCTCTCCTATATGTGGTGGCTATCTTAAGCACTTAGTCACAGCAATGCAAAACTGGCCAACACAGGAACCCTCCTTGAACTGGTAGTGGCTTCAGCCCTGCTATCCATTATAGATTTGTTTTTGTGTGCTTAGCTTTAGATTCTAAGATTTTATCATAAAAAAGATAGCCCGAAAGTAAGTCTTTTGTGGTAGTACTTTTTGTAATGTAATACCTTTTTGAGTATGAAGCTGTGATCATTGGTTTTCTTCACTGGCTGTGATGATAAGTAGCACCACTTGATTGGATTGAGAAATGTCAAGCAGATTTGTAAGCCCACTTCTGGGTGTGTCTGTGATGACTTCTCTGGAGATAATTAGTTCATGGGGCTCTGACATAATGAGTTCTGTAATCCCTTGATCATCTAGAATATGATGGTATTGGTAGGAGGTGGTGAAGAGTGGAGCTCAGCTGTGTGGCTCAGTGGGGCTGTGTGTTTATGGACTGTTGTTGGCTTCTCTCTGTACTGTTTTCTGGGCTTTCTGTTTGCCATCAGAACAGTCCCTGTGGTGGTTTGAATATGCTAGGCCTATGGGAAGTGACACTATTAGGAGGTGTTGCCTTATTAGAATGGGTGTGGCCTTGTTCGAGGAAGGGTCACTGTAGAGGTGGGTTTTGGGGGCTCAACCTCTGCCCAATGAGGAGTAGATCCCTCTCCTGGCTGCCTGCAGAAGACAGTCTCTTTCTGGCTGCCTTTGGATCAAGATGTAGAACTCTCATCTCCTTTTCCTGAACAATATCTGCTTGCAGGCTGCCATGCTTCCTGCTATGATGATAATGGACTGAACCTCTGACTCCAATAAATGTGTACTATTATAAGAGTTGCTATGGTCATAGTGTCTCTTTACAGCAATGAAAATCCTAAGACAGTCCCTTGTTAGAGTTCTTTGGCTTAAAATAGATCTTGCCTATGGAAGCAAGTATCCATGGACCCAGGCTTCTGAAACTGTAAATCAAGAAAACCTTTTCCCCTTCAAGTTGTTCCTGTCAGGTAATTTGGTTAGTATCAAGAGCTCTTATGAATACATGGCTGTAATTGACTTGTAAGTTCATGTTCTGTAGAACAGATGAGCTAATTAGCCTGAAGACAAAGGGAAGGTTTATAGTAATGCTAAGTTTGGGGGTGGCTCAGTTGATAAAACACTTGCTCTAAAAGAGTAAGGAAGAGAGTTCAGAGCCCAGAACCCATGTAAATGTTAGGTGCGTGGTGTGGTCCACCTATAATTCCAGTGCTTAGAAGACCAAGATACAGACTTCCCAGAGCAAGTGTGCTAGTTAGATTAGCTATATTGGCAACAAACTGGGGTCAACTGAGAGACCCTGACTTGATAAACATGGGAGAACAGTGGAGAGAGACTGCCAATGTCAATCTTGAGCCTCCACATGTGCATACATATGTGTATGTACCTACACACATGTGAACACATATCTGTCCATCCATGTACACCAGATACACACATATGCCAAAAGCAAAACATACAGTAATTCTATTGACCTGACATTATTTTAGCTATCGAGTTCTGGTAGGCACCAGGCACTGCCTAAGTAATTAACATGAAGCAATGAAGACAACAGAGCAAACAACAACAAACTAACAAAACTCCATTAACATGAACTTCTCTATGAATTCATTGAAACACAGTGGTCTTGCTGTGAACTGCACTGTTGGTTGTGTCTGTTTGGTGCAGACTCCACCCATTTCAATTAGCAGAATTTAATTATAACTTGTCTTGTTTAGCTTTCCCCTCTGTCTCTGGGAACCTCAGAAACACACTCATAATTCTTTCCTGTTTTGCCTCGGAATATGGGTTCTGAGCCTCCTGCATGACTGTGTGATGCAGACTCACACATGGTGTTGACTGGCTTTGTTTCTGAGAGCAACCATGTGCATGGCTGGTCTCCCACTGAAGTGTGGGAGCTGCGGTTTGGGGGCGTAAAGCACTCTATTTTCTATCCTGCTTAGAATTCTAAAGCTCGATGGCCAACATCTGTCATCCTTAGCTTTGGAAAAATTTTAATTACCCTTTAAAAATGATTACAACCATAATAACATTTATTACTAAGATTTTAGAAAATGTAAAAGTGTAGTGAAAAAAATAACTCTGACTCTAAGTTAACAATTATTAGTCTATTTGCATATATTTTGTGATAGAGGCAGCTTCACTTCCTGTTTATTTGTAGCCATCCACAGTGTATTGTGATAATAACCTTTATTGCTAAAAAGGTTGCAGGATCTACTTTTAATGACTGTGTAAGATTCAATCATGTGCTTTTGTATAACTTATTTTTAATCAATATTTTATTACTGGAAATAGTTTCTAACTCATTAGTCTTGAAAATTCTGCTGACAGGACTCATGCTACATATTCCCAATCTTTTTTTTTAAATGAATTTCTTAAGTTTTTTGAGAAATCAAGTTATTGGACTAATTAGTGTACCGTTCCTAAATCTGATGCTAATTACCTTCAAGATGGTTGGAAAACTCTCTTGCCTAAATCAAGTGTTCATGTTTTAGAGAATCCATATCAACTAACAACAAAAAGCTCACTGTTATTTTGCAGTCCAGTTGTTAGAATGTCTTACTGACATTGATGCATATTCTGCTGGTTTGTCAAAACGTTAACCTTTCTGTCTGGAGTCTTCAAGGTTTAGTTAGTGCAGACATCCTAAAGGTGGGGACCAAGGTCAGACCAGAGTAGAAGATCGTGCAGTGTTGACCAGCCATGAAGCAAGGTAGAAGTTTGGAAAGCCCGGTAAAGGGTGTGTAGCATAATAGTAGAGTAATGTGCACAAAGACACAGGGTTTGATCTACAGTTAAAAAAAAAAAAAAAAAAAAAAAAAAAGGACAGGATGAGCAACTCTAGTGTACATCTTGATTTTAACTCAGTTTGAGTTCAACTCTCTGGAACTGATTTTGGATTTTTGACCCAGAAATGTAAAACAGTAGCAAATAGCTTTAAAACTAGAAAATTTGTGGTATCTATAATTATACAGTTTGAAACAAGTGTGTCATCTTTTATGTTTTCATGTTTCTTATTGATACATAAATAATTCCTTTTATGGTTATCAACTTGCCATATGTGTTGCAAATATATTTCCAAGGTCATAGTTTGCTATTAGATGCTTTTTGTGTGTGGGCATGGGGTGGGGATGGTTCCTAGTAAAATTCTGTAGTTAGTTTTTTGAATTTTATGTTACATTAAAGTTTATTTCAATGATATACAAAATTTCAAATTTTATGCAGTCAAATCTATGTCTTTTCTTTGATGATGTATTTGTTTGCTTTTAAATCAGTTTTATATGTACTTCTAGAATTTTTATAGCATGCAGTTTTTCATTTATTCTTCTTCATTACATTGTTATATTTTTTCAGTTCTATTTCAGGGCTATCTAGTCTGTACTATTAATCTGTCAAACCTTGTGCTATTATCACATCATTTAAATTTTTGCAGTTTCATAGAGTTTTTATGTCTATAAGGCCAAGTCCACATTCATTACCTTTTAAAAAAAAAAACATTTTCAAAGCTGGTGCTAACACTTTATTTTTCTCAATACATCTTAGACTCATGTAGATAAAATGAAAAGCTTCATTTGAAATTCATAATTAATATGTATTTTTAGAAAGAATGACTTATTTTAATGAACTTTTATTAGAGAATAATACAATATTTTTATTATTAACTTTTCATAGCACATAAAATACTTCATTTAATTGTGATATTCTCATAATACATATCTTTATTTGCTCCCTCATTGCTTTCCCCAATTATGTCTCTTCTCTTGCTGATCTTTTTCTTCTCTCCAAGATAGACTTGCCCTCTACATCATCTCACATGTTCTCTATTTCCCTTTCATGTTTCCCTCATCATTTAGACTTCTTCCTCCCTCCTAATAGCCCCATGTAACATCTTTCATCTATATGTGCATACATAAATATAAATTTATGTTGAGGGTCAGACAGATTCACTGTCAAATTCTACCAGACATTTAAGGAAGATCAAACATTATACTCTTTAAATTGTTCCATAAAATAGAAAGAGAAGAAACACTACAAATTTATTCTATGAAGCTAATATTACCCTGATACTAAAACTAGCTATGGACATAACAACAACAACAACAACAACAACAAAAAGAGACCAATTTCCCTGGTAAAAATAGATGCAAAAATTCCCAATAAAACTCTTGCAACCCTAATTCAAGGTAATGCTTGGGAAGTGGCATACCATGTTGAAGTTGATTTCATTCTACTGGTGCAAAAATGACTCAAATTAATAAATGCAGTGTGACACATATATAGAGACTTAAGGACAGTAATCACATGATCATCTAATTTGACACAGAAAAAAAAAGCCTTTCACATAATTCAACATCACTTTAATAGAAACTCTGAAGAAATTATAATAGAAGGAACATGTTAACAAAACAATGGTTATAGATGAAAAACTTATTACTGATGTTAAAGCAAATGGAGAAAAACTGATATTATTTCCTTCATAATCAATAATGAGATAAAGCCTCCCACTCTATCCACTCATATTTGATACAGTCCTTGAAGTCTGAACTAAAGCAATAAGACAAAAGAAAAATAGTAGCGATATAAACAAGGTAAAGATATTTGTATTGATAGATTCTAAAGTTCTAGTCAGAAAACTTCTAGATCTGATATACACTTTCAATTTTAAAAAGTCAGTCCATATATACCAATAATAAACTTGCCAGGGAATAATGAGAAAAATCTCATTCATAATAGTTTAAAAGAACAAATTCAAGCTCAATTGAAAAAAAAATGCCTTAATAAGATTGAGCTGTAGGCCATCCTATAGGACATTATCTTAGGGTTTCATTGTTGTGAACAGACACCATGACCAGGGAAGCTCTTATAAGGACAACATTTAATTGGGGCTGGCTTACAGGTTTAGAAGGTCAGACCATTATCATCAAGATGGGAGCACAGCAGTGTCCAGGCAGGCATGGCACAGGAGGAGTTAGAGAGTTCGACATCTTGTTCTAAAGGCAAACAGGATAAGACTGGCTTCCAGGTAGCTAGGATGGGTGTCTTATAGCCCACACCCACAGTGACACACCTACTCCAACAGGGACTCCAACAAGGCCAGACCTAATAGTATCTCACTTTCTGGGTCAAGCATATTCAAACCATCACAGAGTTTTTCTTAGTTATTTATCTATTCTTAATTGATTAATGATTACAAACTCATTCTATCATGATATTGCTATCCTAATACCCAAACTAAATATGTACATGACTGATATGAGCAAGGCTAGTCCATTGTGGGTGGTACCACTTCTGGACTGGTGGTCCTGGGTTCTACAAGAGAGAAGGCTGAGCAAACTATGAGGATCAAGACAGTAGGCAGCACCTGTTCATGGCTTCTGCATCAGCTCCTACCCTGTTTAAGTTATGGACTTGACTCTGATGGGCTGTGATGTGGAAGTGTCTAAACAAACCCTTTCTCCCCAAGTTGCTTTTGGTCATAGTGTTTCATCACATTAATTGAAACTCTAACCAAGACACCATTTAATACCATCAACATGATACATTATAGAAAATTCACTACAGAATCAATGAAATCCTCCTTATAATTCTAATGATATTATTCAACAAACTAGAAAATAAATCTTAAATTTCATATGAAAGTCCAGAAGATCATAAATACTTAAAGCTTCCTAAGAAGAAAGAACAACACTTTAGGCAGCTGAATACCATATTTGAAATCATACTACAGGGCCATAGTAGCAAGAACATGGCGATACTAACACAAAAATAAACATATAGCCCAATTGTATAGAATAGAGAAACAAACCCATATGGCTATAGCTTCCTACTCTTTGATAAAGATGTCAAAAGCATACATTGGGAAAAAGAGTCTCTTTAACAAATGGTGCCAGGAAACTGCACATTTACATGGAAAAGAATGAAACTAGAGTCACAAATATCAATTCTCAATGGACCAAAGACCTTAACATAACACTAGAAGCTTAGAAACTGCCTGAGGTATGGTGTTGGTTTGCAAATTAAAATTCTATATTTCTACAAAGTGGTCTTATTATTTTTGTAACTTTAAATGTTATTCAATAAGATTAATTTCAAGGATTTTATAAGCTTTGCTGTTATTAGGCTTAAATTTTTTATAAGATATACTAATTTTGGGTGATGTATTAGAAGATTTTTTGTTTACATGCCATTTTTTGAAGTTTACTAATTATGAAGTTTTCAACAACAAATTCTCTTTTAATTTTTTTTACTGTACTGTGAAGCTACATGCAAACGGTGGAGATTTTATGTAGTGTCTCCTAAAAAAAATTGTCTTTCCTTGATTTCAATTTTCTACAGTCCTGGATAGGTTTCCAGGACTCTGTTAAATGTTCGTAGCAGCACAGCGCATCATCATTTTATTCTTGTTGGGCATCACGTCTAAAGCATTGCTTGTTCAGAGTGATGATGGTTCCAGGGCTGTCCTAGTCTTCCTCTTGGGGATGACATTAATGTGTGAAAAGAACTGATTAAAATTGTTTGTATTTTCTACATTGAACTAATAATGTATAAATGAGTTTTTCTGAACAACACAGCAATTTATTTTTCTAGCATAAATTGTACTTTGATTATTAAACATTCTTTGCTATATTATGTCATAGAGTGTTATTTGACTGATTTACGTTTGTTTTTTATCACATTTGGGAATCTATACTTCCAGATATGACATCATGGAAACTTTAATAATATCCTCCCTTCATCATAATTGGGCCTGCAGCATTGTTTAGCTTCATAAAAATATATTTGATGTTTTATGTTCTCTTCTATTCTTCAAGATTATGCTTTATGAAGACTTGAAAGAATTTCCCCATATAACCAGCTGCTTGAGGTCAGCTTTAGAGTTATTCAATTGCTTTTATGATTTTCTCTAATGAGAATTCTTGGTCCTAAGCCAAGTTCAGTTATTTATGTATTGATTTATTTTTCACAAAAAAATGGTTTCGTTTTCCTTATGATCTCAGTGAACCAGTTTTCTAAGCCAAGATTGGAGTAACTATGTTTTTAAAACCTCCCAAAATATTATACACCCACCTTCAGTCTAGAAGCAAGGGGGCAATGTAATGGCCTGCAGCTTAAAGCTGGAACTGCCTGAAAAGTGCTGGTGAAGGGTTAAACATACTTGGAAATAATTGCAAACATTTCTTTATATGCTTTATATTCTCAGTCCTCATATTACTAACTTGTGGCTTAATTTTTTTCATTAGATTTGTTATAATTTTCCCAAAGATCCTATTGTTGGCTTTAATTCATAATTTTAATATGGTTTTATTTACTAATTTGAGTATGTTAGCTTCTATTTTTATTATTTCCTTTCCTCAACTTTTATTATTATTATTAGCTAAAGCCTTTCTGATTTTTTTGAATACTGTATTTAATCCACCTCAAATGGAAAGATAGGGCTTCCTAATAGAGTAGATTGGCTAAGGTGAAGATCGAGGGCAGCGATAGTGAAATCAGCTTCAAAAGCTGTGTGGACAGAATCAGGATAGGCTAGGAGTTCAACAGCAGAGATTTCATTTTCAATAGGCACCACTAGGTTTGATCAGCACCAGAACTGGAAACTACATACAGTACTGCATTGCTTGGGCAATTTTAAAAAGTAACTTGTTTTTCACCAGATGTAACTGTCATCTCAGAGCCTTCCTGATGAATAAGCTCACCCTTTCTAGTTCTTTTTGAACTCTGGCTGGTTGGATCAACTCAACTGTTCTGACTCAAACTCCTAAGATGGCTGATTCAATCTGGCGTCTCTAGTTTTCTCACTGAATTTCTTTGCTTGGCATCAAACTAATTGTGGCAATTTGTTCTAATCTCTTGGATTCTTTTTATTCTCTGGCTTCAACTGCCTCTGCACAAACTCAGGAACAAACTCGACTCCACTGCACAGTACTCCCTTAACTGCACTGAACTCCACTCCGCTCAGTCAAACTGACTTTCTCTGAGCTGCTTCTAAGTAGCCTTTCCTATCTTTTCTCTGTTCTAAGGAAAGCTGGGTGCACCCTAGCTCTGACTTACTCTGTCAAATCTTTCTCTGAGTCATCACTTTATCTGCCCCTCAATTCGATGTCACTTTTAAATGTGACTGCTTCCTTCTATAAACTAACTTTATCTTCATTGTTTGGGATGCAATGCATGTACTAAGGGTATGTCTGTAATCCAGGCAGAGGATTAAAGGTGTGTTATTCCAGCCAAATCATACAGATCTAGCAAGATCTTTGGATGTGATTCCTTGCCAGAGCAGCCATGTTGCTTGATTAAAATTCCCCTACAGCCATCTTACCTTAGAGGGTGCTCTATTCTCTTGAGAAAACAGTTATGGTAGTAAATCTAACAAATATTTGTGGAAGGGCTACCATGAGTGCTGTAAGTGGAACAATGTCTCAGTGAAGCTCAGACCATGCAAGAGGAACAGAAATGCTTTGAGTATTTGGTTGTCAATAGCAATTTGGTTGAACGTTCACAAGATCTGGAATTAAACAGCTTTCTGGAAGGCAGAACTTGGGCTAGATCTGAATTCAGGAGTATGTGAAAGGCTCAGCTACAATTAAACAGGTATGAAAAACTATATAGACAGAGTCTTACAGAGTATGGTGCACAACAAGGGTGAGTAGACTTGGCTGAACATATCCCGAGTATCAGGGGACTCTATGAAAGCCAGTAGAATTGGTGTCTTAGTACAACCCATGGTGCGGAGCCACTGAAGGTTTTTGTAGATGGAGTGGGCCAATGAAAGCATCCTTTCCACATGCTGAGACTTATAATACTATTATTAAGACTGGATTGAGGGGAGACACCTTATTCAAAAGTCAGTTTATGTGTAAAGTAGTAATAGTGTGACTTTAGTGATCACCTGGTTATAAAAGAAATGATGATCTTATAAGGTGACCAAGGAAGAGTCAGTGAAAGACAGGACAAGGTTAAAGGTATCTCTTAGCTTTTCCTGTTATGTATTTTAAATCCAACAGCTATAAAGGCATCCTATTTGAAACGGTATATATTGTATCAAATTTTGGACTCATTAGTTTGAGATTGGGGCTGGAGTTCCCCTCAAGAGTGTGAGATGTAAAGGTAGTGTTTAGAGGACAAGGGGCTAAAGAGTAGAGGCTGGACCAGAACCCAGAGATGTGGATGAGTTTGCTAAAGGGATAAATGCAAATGAATACAGTAACAGAGCAGAGCCCTGGAGCTACAACACAGTTTTGGTGATCTTTAGAGATGGAAGTCAATATACATCAGCTACAAGGGTGGTAGGTGATATGTGGGGATTGTAGTCACACAGCATAGGATAACGTGCCGAGCTAACTGTGAAGTTAAAGGACACATGCTGCTCATAAGGAGCAAAACTCAGGGTGAATAATAACATTAGCAATAGCAGTAAGGATGCTAGAAAAGTTTTAATGACATACGAGTATTAGTTTGTATTTAAAAGTGAAGGGAAAGGCAGAAAAGAAGCTCTGTGAAGAAAGACTTTGAAGCACAGGAGTAAGCTTTAGGCTTTCTCTGAAATATGTTATTCATGCTGAACCAAATGCATTAATCAAATGGAACTGGTAGAGGAATGAAGAGTTCCTACGTGAGAATTTTCAGAGGCACGCTAGACTTCATTGCAAGTAAGCATTGGGTGTCTGAGAATAAAGAGGCTGACTGTTGACGGCTAAATAGAGCAAAGATCATCCTAGCAAGCTGTAGAATGGTTAAGATCCAGGGTTAATCTGCTCTTTAAAAATACCTGGATAGTTTATCAACAGTGCTGCCTGGGTGGCCTTTCTGTAAGTGGAATTTCTATCTTTGAAGTCCCTAAATCAAAGTGACTTTGATATAAGGGTCTTTAGAATAATTGAAAAACCAGTGGCCCTGTTCATTTTTCTTTTCTCTTGAGTTGTTCCTTGGAATTTGCATAGTTCTCCAGCATAATAAAATTTAATCCAAAGTTCAAGGTAGCTACTTATATTTTATTAAACCCTTACGTTTATGATAATATTTCTTGGACTGGTGATTTATTTATGGCTGAAGACTACCGGGGAAGAATCAGCTACATAAACCTTTCTTTCTTTTCTTTCTTTCTTTCTTTTTTTTTTAATTAGTGAGTGGGAGGCTGGAAAGCCCTGGAAGAAATGAAGAAAAAAGTCACTTTTTGTGTGTGTGTGTTTTGTTTCTGATGTGTGAAAAGAAGAATAAAAATGTAGATCTTGAGGTCTGATTTAAGAAGCCTTGCTTTGCTCATGTTCCGGATGGGGGTGGGTGGGACGGAAGACTGGAGTTAGAAATAATGAGAGGGTGCTTGGAAATCAGCTCACCCAGCAGGTGACCAGCGCAAAAGTCAGTGTGTGGGTACCTAGATGAAAATGAAGAAGAGCTGACAAAGGAGAAAGAGGTAAGACCTAGGGAGAGCCTAGGAGAGCCTGTGGAGTTTAGTGTTTTGGACAGAAGAACCTTGAGGACCCCTCTACAGGGTGAAAGGGCCTACAGGGGCTTGGGCGTGGGGGTGGGGAACGCAACAGAGCTTTCTTAGCTGCCAGGGAAACACATTCTTTCTTCCAGCACACTCCCTGTTTAAGACAGCCGTGCTATGCTTTCTCTACAAAGGCCTTCTCATTTCCTCATTTTGCTCCTCAGTTCGGAAAGAGTCTTTATAGAAAATAATGATAGTGTTGCATCTGTTCAGGCTTAGAGGGACAGAAACTCTCCGAGCTCCTGGGAAGTTGTTTAGGAGGAGGAGAGAGGGGAATCTGGCACAGGCGCCCTGCCTCCCTGGTTTAGGGATGGTCTCAAGCAAACCACTGTTCTGAGGTTCACGGGCAGTGGAGGGCCTAAGGGTTATGAATCAGAAGTGGAACTTTTCAATCATGAGTGGAAATTTGTAGTGAATTTTGGGCTAAGCAATCCAACCTCTTGACTATGAGGTTAGTTTTCCATTATAAAAAATTCTGCCCACCTCCAATATTTTTTATGGTTTTGTCAAAAAAAATATCCTTTTTTCTCCCCATTTAAAATGACAATGATATTTTCCACTTTCCATCTGGATATTATGTTCCATACTTTTGTTCTTGGGCAAAGATTAGAAATAAAGATCTTTGACTCACCGCGTTGGCACAGCTTAACCAATTCAGCTCAGTAAGTCATTGTTGTCCCCAAGCACAGAGGCAGAGTCTTCTTGTAAATGGCATTTCACTGATTCACTTGCTAATTTAAAAAAAAAAATGTAATAATTTTCAAACAAAGGAATTTAAAACTGGGAAATCTGGAATACAAATTTTTTACTTTCTGTGGCATTCAAAATTATAAATAAGATGTCTAATGTCAGTGATAGAAAAATCTGCAAGGTGAAAAACTAAAACTTTTAAAACTTAGAAAAGGGTATAGTGGAGAGATGACTTGTCAGTCCAAAGCAGAATAGAGCTTGGCTCCTAGCAAGTTAAGAGGCTCACAACTGCCTATAATTTCAACTGCCTCTAACTCTGAGAATTTAACAGCTGCTTCTGGTCTGAAAAGCCACCTGTGCGCACATGCGCACGCGCACACACACACAAACACACAAACACACACACACACATGTGGGAAGCCACATGTACCGTTGCTGAGTGGCACTGACTACTGCTGGCCACCATGCATAAGATTGGACAAACAACCAATGTGTACATATGCAGTAAAGTTTTTTGCAAAGACACTGCCTGGACCAGGCATGATAATGAGGTTCTGTAAGGTACTGAGAGTATAACCAATCAGATGTGAGACATGCAAATGAGGTATGATAATGAGGCTCTGTGAGGTACTGAGAGAGAGTAGCCAATCAGATGAGGAACATGCAAATGAGGCTTAGTGCATAACCAATCCGGGTATGAGACACGCCTCTCCTAGGCCTATAAAAGCAGCACCAGTTCTGGGCTCGAAGTCTTTTCGCCTCTGCAATCAAGCTCTCCCAATAAACGTGTGCAGAAGGATCCTGTTGCAGTGTCGTTCTTGCTGGTCGAGTCCGGTGCGCGCAAGACACACACACACACACACACACACACACACACACACACACACACAGACACACACAGACACACACAGACACCAGGCAAACAAACAGAAAGATAAACTTCGAAAAAAATCAATGTCTAAAAAAGAGTTGTTTATATTTTGAGTCTTCCATAAAATTGCTGGGGAGTTCCCATCTGCTTGAAAAAAAATCTTGGAGGTTTTGTGTCTTTTTCTTTTTTAACAGGTGTGGAAATCATAGCTATGTTATTCATCCCTTCAATTTATTCTCACAAAGCCAGTGTTGAGTGTCTGCTTGTGTAGGGCAAGCCACTGTTCAGGGCATCCAAGATGCAAAGTGTTTGAGGTAGGAATAAGAAATTATTGGTAACTGAAATTCATGATGTGATTCACTAACTTGTAAGGCATGTCTACAGCTGCATGTCCAAAGCAAAGAGAGATCACCATTAGAGCTTGGAAATGAGGAAGGCTGAGCTTTGGTGAGTACTGGTAGAAACAAAGCCCAATGCAGTAGGACCGAGAAGAGGGCAACGAGCCAGAAGACCCTGAGGTAGCTCTGGGAGAGGCTAAGAATGAAGACTAGTCAGTTAGAACAGGGTGTGACTACAGGTGGAGAGTGTGACCAGAGGACAATGGGATGGGAGGGGGAATTTCCACACAGCATTATCTGGATAAAATGAGGATTTCCAATGCTCTTATAGTAGGACTCCTTTCTTTCTGGTAACTGACTATATCTGTATATTCGTTTAAACACTACACTGAAGTATCAGAGTTATGGAATTTTGGCGTGATTTAGATCCTTAGAATCTTGGACTTCCTAGAAATAAGCTTCCTTTTCAACTTAAAACTGTATTTATTAGTTAAACTCTAATCCTCAGCTAAGCTGAACTTCTCTTTGGCTCATATGCCCACACTGCTAGACAAGACCTTCTAACTCTAAATAGTGCTCACACCAGCTTAGCATAGAGTTCTGAGCATGAGTAATATTTAGAAGCCATTTGTCAACATCACGATATTATTTAGAAATCAGACAACAACGAACTAATATTGTTTTTTCATATATTTGTCGTATCTTCCTAAGCACTAAGTACTTTTGAAAGTTGAAGCAGCTGGTTATTATATTCACTAGCTGGTGGTGCTTTACTCACTGTGGGGATCCTCCAGACATGGAAACAGTACGGAGCTGAGAAGCAGAAAACCAAGGACAACCAAATGCACTGTCTATGTAAGTTAAAAACAAAACGTAACAAAGCAAAACTTTTGATTCTCCTCAATACATGCTAATTGGATTGAGAATAGAATTTTTTTTCTAAAATATTAGCTGATGGTTGTTTAGTCATTGTGCAGGCATAACTTCTGTCTCATAGAGCACCTAAATGCCTCCATTGAAAGCAGACGGTGGTAATAATTTATAACTTGAAATTTAACCACATCATTTAATTAGCAAGTATTACAGAATTTTTTTCTCCATCAGTCTCTGCCCACTGTGGTTACAACATGGTTGTTTGAACCAAAAGATCCATGGAGAAAGCCAGAAAAATTTCAGTTGCAAAGTGAAAAGAAATGGGATAGTGTTTCCTCCGTTCCTCATATCATGTTACTATTTAAAAGAAAACAGCCCTGAAATTTACACACACACACACACACACACACACACACACACACACACACACACACACACAGGTTGTAGGGAGTGGGAAATTAAGTCTTCTTGTGCCTTACAAAGCACTATTTCTAGGCAAAGAGGCCACACACACATCAGCTGCCACATTGTTAAGCTCCTTAGTATGGTCAAACATTTCTTGGAATTCACTGTGCAGAGTACCCTGGGCCCTTTGGGAGGTGGTAGGGAGAGATGGCTCAGAGGGCCATGGCTATAGCCCTGCAAGCTTAACAACCTGAGTTCAACACCTCAGAGTCCATGTACAAAGCCAGATGTGGTGGCATCCTTGCATTACTTGTTTGTGATACAAGTACTCCTACGGTGAGATGGCAGGCAGGCAAAAGGGAGTCTTTTCTGGAAGCTCGCTGGCTGGTTACAGAGACACTGTCTCAGCAAGACTGACTGCTGAAAGTTTCCTGTGACTTCCAGCATTGGGAACAAGCAGAAGGAACTTATACTAAGTACCGCTATTTCATTTTCAGACTCCATTTAATCAGAAGGAGAATGATTAATTCAAGGTCTCAGGCCCTAGGGGAACTGGGACCTTTCCCATAGCTGAACAGCTTCAGTGGTGAGCAGTTGTCTGAGTCCAGCCATCTCGAGGACAACTTCTCCATCTTGTCAGCAGCGTTAAACAAATTCATGTTCTTAGGCCTAGGAACAAACACTTATCCTACTTCTCCAAGAGCTTTTTTTTTTTCCTTTTATTTTTTGGTGAGTACAATGTCACTGTCCTCATACACACCAGAAGAGGGCATCAGACCCATGACAGATGGTTGTGAGGCACCATGTGGTTGCTGGGAATTGAATTCACTGGCCTCTGGAAGATTAGTCAGCGTCTGAGCCAGATCTCCAATGGGCGGTCCCTTGTTTAACCATAAAGCCAAAATATAATTAGATAACATTGAAGCTCACCTCAGTGCACCCCTCGCCTTGTGTTCCCATCCTTCAAAAATGTACAGGCTCCCTTTGGGAATGAGGTTCAGACCCTGAACTGGCTGCCTCCCTGAGCACTCAGAAAATAGACCTTTCAATTTTAAGCTTCCACGTCTCAAGTGAGTTGTTTTTTTTTTTTTTTTTTTTGGTTTTTTTTTTTTTTTTTTTTTTTGGCTTCCAACCTGAACCCAACACCAAATGTGCTCTGTGGCATGAACCTCTTTTTCTTCTCTCTCCCACTTTTTCTTTCCCTCCCTTTCCACATCCCAATACCCACAAAGCATATGAACTTGGGGAAAGCCAAAGGTTAAAATTAGAAATGTATTCTCCTTCCACTTAAAAAAAATGTTCCCTAAATAAGTAGTAATACTACATATCTGGATAAAAATTTAATGGCATTAGAGTGAGGAAATGAAACAGATTAACTCCACGGGAGGACTTGGAGAGAACCTCATGGGGATGTAGGATGTGAGCAGGGCTGGACGGATGGGAAAGATCGAGAAGGATGTAGAGACAAAGTTTAGAGAGAACATCGGATGAAGGAAGTTGCAGCGTAGCAAAAGGGAATGTGTGCTGTGGGTAGTGGACTGGCTTGAATGGCTTCAGGAGAGGGTTTCTAGCTACTGTGCTTGGGAACCAATGGGTGGAGTGCATTTGTGATGTCAGGACCAAGAGGACGACTACACTCCCCTTCATTCTGTTTTTCTCTGTGGACTTGATGGTGTGCCCCACTGGGCTGGTGACCGCGACACTCACGTGTCTAAAGTGAGGCTAGAGGAGCACTGATCCTGGGAAGAATAGTATTTCGTTATTTTATTCTCTTAGTACCAGGGAATTCTCACCATGCTTGCCGCTTCCTACAACCTTTGTGTTTGTGGGTACTTAGATGAGCTTTCCTTTTATAGATGCTGAATGTAAAGGAGGGGGCCAGATATGCACAGCTTGAAAGCCAGGTGAGGAGGTGTGGGTTTGTTTTTGGACACAAGGAAAGAACTCTGAAACTTGGAAGAAGGAAATATACAATCGAAACTGTGTTTTCTGAAGATAGCACAAAGAGCAGTATGGGAGGAAAAACAAATTACAGAGAAGAAAAGCTCAAGACAAGGAGACCTGTCAGCTGTTGTCACAACCATCTAGGAGAGTGGGCAGAGCCTGGGCTGAGGGTATGGAGGCTGTGGGAGTTTAAGAAAGAAATAAACTCAATTATATCTGGCAACATCCAGATGCAGAGGATGCAAACAATAAAGAAAAGGGCCTGGGGTCACAGTCGCCTTTCAAATTCAGATGTCTTAGGAACCTTTCATCCAATTTGACACTTTTATATGATTAAGTAGGTTTTATCCTACTGCTGAGCTCTGATATAAAGTGTGAGTCTTGATATCGCCCTCAAATCATTACTGCTGTTGAAAAGCTTTGATGGAAGCCTTGGATGCTGGGGGTGTCTGTTTGAGTAACGAAGGACTCCAGCGGGGGTGGGGGATTACAGTTAGTGAACACAGCAGCTCCTGCCAGTTTGCTGGAGAAGGAAGAGAAGAAGCGCCAGCTGCACCTCAGAGATTTGGGGCTACCATCCACACAAGCTCTGCAGCAACTCAATTGTGCCTTTCAAGAACTTTTAGTTGAGGCCCTTGATGTTGAACAGGACTGTGCTATCTGCGTTGAGGGCTTCCTGATTTCCTCTTGACATGAAAAGTCCTGTAGGAAATCAATACAATGTACTTGACTATAAATTGTTCTCTTTGTGAGGGATACGTTGGCAGCTGTCATCCACATCGGCTCTTATGAACTGCAAACCCAGTCATAGCACGTGTGGATTGTAGCCTGTCACATCAGGAATGGCTTCCAAAAGAATGCCTATGAGGCCACCTGTGACTTCACCAAGGACTTTACAGTTGTTCACAGAATGATACAACTCCAAGAAAGCACCTTTTGACAGCCTGTGAAGTTTTGCAGGATTTTACAGAATCCACAGGTGAGCGTCTTGTGGAAACTATTGAAAGGAATTGCCACCCATAGCCACACCTGTCAACAGCCATAGCATCAAAACAATCTCAATTCCTATGGAGTGTTGGAGCCCAGTGATGTCAGAGGAGAGATGCACACAATTCTTCATTCTTAAAAGGAGCTGAAAAGGGGCAGGGGAAAGCTGAATGGGAGTGCATTTGAGAAGCATCATGGTGGACTCTAGCATGAGGCATCATGGTGGACTCTAGCATGAGGCATGTCATAGCAAATAGAAGGCGTCTTGCAAGGCAAGCAGAGAGAAGTATGTATGCGGATAGAAGGAGGAGCCTTTGGCACTGGAAGTGTTAAGCCTGGAAGAAGCCGCAGCCTCCCCTTTTCTCTGGCATATTGAGTAGACTGTGGAGGAGGAACTGGAATAAGAATCGTCAGAATAAATATTCATTAGCTAAAATATGTTTTATTATCAGCAAAGCAACAAGAATTAATTCATTCAAATGGCCTCTATTGAACATTTACTTTGTAAAACACAACAATAATACAAAAAGAGAGAATAAATTATTTTCTGGGAGTCACTGTAATGACTAAATCATTACTTAACTAGTGGCAGAATTGCCCTTTGGTAAAATTAGAATGGAATGGCTTTCAAAGTCCTTGGTTTCTTTCTTCTTTTTTTCTTCTGCTCCGTTCTCTTCTTCCAGTTTTTTCTTTTGTACCAAGTCTGCTTGCTCCTTCACCCATCCCATCTTTTGTATGCAGGAGAGAAGGTGATCCTTCCGTGTGCCCTATGTCCCCAGTCTCAGCTGCATATTAGAGCCCTGGGCCTGGTTGAATTCTCCCAGGGAGGCTCAGATTGCATTTTTCTTGCTGGAGTCCTGGCATTTATGGCTTGAATTCAGGCATGGATAACAGGCAAGAAGTCTTCAGACTGTCCCCCTCACACATACTCTAACCTAATTCAGAAAAATTATCTTTTAATTTGCACATTTTAATATTTTACATTTATTTAGCCTCCCCCTTTTCTACTGTGGTGTGGTGTGGTGTGGTATGGTGTGGTGTGGTGTGTGTGTGTGTGTGTGTGTGTGTGTGTGTGTGTGTATGTGTGTGAGTGTTTGTGTATGTATGTGTGTGAGTGTATATGTGTGTGTGTGTGTATGTGTGTGTGTGTGAGTGTTTGTGTATGTATGTGTGTGAGTGTATATGTGTGTGTGTGTGTGTGTGTATGTGTGTGACTGTTTGTGTGTATATGTGTGACTGTTTGTGTGTATATGTGTGTGTGTGTGTGTGTGTGTGTATGTGTGTGTGTGTGTGTGTGTGTGTGTGTGTGTGTGTGTGTGTTTGCCACAATGCAAGTATGGGGGTCAAAGGATAACTTTCTGGAGTTGATTCTCTCCTCCAACCATGTTCATTCTGGGAGAGTGGAGTTCAGGTCACCGGGCTTAGTAGCAAGTATTGCCACCTAGTGAGACCCTTCACTGGCTCTCATTTTCCATGTTTTACTTTATTGCTTATTGTTTGAGAATTTTATGCATCCACACAGCGTGTTTTGCTAAGATCCATCCCTCATTCCCTCTCCCTATTCTCCACACCACTATTCCATCAAATTTCTTGTGTTCTGTTCACCTCTCCCCACCCCTGCTAAGTCCACTTGGTGCTGCAATGTGTGTATGGACTACCTACTGGACCGTGAGTAGCCTCCCAGGAGACACATACCTGAAGAAAACCGATTCTCCCTCTCTCAGCAGCTGTTACTTGCCAATAGCACCTCCCCTAGGAGGGTAACTTCCTTGTTGCCTTCCCCACCCATGCTAAGGTTTTGTCTGGCTTGATCTTGTGCAGGTCTTGTATACATAGTCATTGCTGGTGTGAGTTCACATATATATTCTTTTGTACTAAGTCTGAAGATCACTGTGTTTTTATATGGATAGTATTTCTCAAGTCATGCTAGCTGCATTTCAAAGGCTCAACAGTTATCTGTGCTTAGTTGCCATTGTACTTGGTAGTGTACTTGGCAGAGAGAGGGCTGGAAAGTAATCCTGTGTCGGATGGAACTGGATGAGGTCCATTACAATATGCTTATAGTTCTAGGATTGAGACAGCAAAGGCAGGAGGATTGAGAGTTCAAGATTAGCTTGAGCTACATAGTCAGATTATGATCCTGTCTAGAGAAAAAAAAAAAAGAAAAGAAAAGGAAAGGAAAACAAGCAAATCGCTGTGCTGCAGAGGTAAAACGGGTTTTAGAAGAAGAGATGCAAAATCAGTAATTTGCATTTTGATAAATAACCTTCTTTACCCCACCTCACACATTGTATGAAATCTGGCATTTTACTGAAGTTCTAATTAGCTACTGATTTTTGCAGTGTGGAATCGCTTTTCGGCAAATGTGTCACGATATGGTACTTATCACACTCTTAAATTGCATTTGAAGTAGAATAATCAAGCCTATTTTTCACTAGAACACTGATTTCCTCCAGCTGTTTATTAGTTATATTAGCTCCCTCTAATCTGCAGAAATCAGTCATTTCCGACGTGAGGTCTGATTCTTGCTTTCCATACCCATGGCAACTTGGGCCTCTTGCTCCCACTCCATATCTCTGTCTTCATTTTCTGTACTTTTCACTCTTCACTACCACGTGCTTGTTCCTCCTTTAGACCATCATCAGCCCCACAGTACTGCAGACCAAAGCATGACCCGGTCTGAACAGGTACAGAACCACTCCTCTGAGTGTTGCCAAAGGATTCTGCTTTGGTGCGAATAGGATAGAAACTCTCCGCATTTATCAGGGGCCAGAACTATCTGGAGTTCATGTTAAAATTCAGAATCCTGGACTCTGACTCCAGAGTTTCTTCTGATAGAGTCTGGGGGTTCAAATTTCTAATAAATCCTCAGGAGAGGCAGGAGTTGGGAACCTCACTCAGAGAACTATGAGGGTAGAATTTGGGTGTAGAATTCATTTGGTCAGTAAGCTTTATGAGAAGCCTTTCTGATAAGGAACAACAAAGGGTTTTCTCCTCTTCTGCTCAGGTTCCTTCTTCCTATTTTGAAGGATGCCTTGTCTGGAAGAGCTGGATGCTCCTGTTGTCATCTTGAAATAACGCAAGGGCATTAAGATCATCTCTGCAGTGATATTTTGGCATTGTCTAAGCTACCTCACACCATGGTGTGGGAAATGATTTTGTCTTTACAGTCTAGATCTCACGTTTGGTTTTCTGTTGTTTGCCACCAAAGCAGTCACATTGTGTGACTACTTCTCTCAAACCACCTTGCAATCCTCTACATGACTGAGATAGTAACTTAGTATCACAGAACTATATCCCCCAAATTATGACGTTTTCTCTTCATCTTGGGATACAAGACAGATAACGAGGGTATAAGGGGTAAGGAAAAGAGGTGTACACTGAGCATCTCTGTTTGTAGGTCGGATCTTAACAGGCTGAAATAATATACTCTGTGATGTACTCAAGCTGCAGTAATGCACTGGAGACTAAGTGAGGAAGATCTTTCCATCAAGTTTGCAGATGGCTTAAATTGGGGAAGGCTGGAGAATGTGTGCGATGTCCAAGGTTCTCTGGTATAAGAGGAATGTTGTACTTATTCCAGGATATTTCAGGCAAAGAACTACAATTGGAGGAGTTATAAAGTTCTCCACAAGGAGACATGTTTTCTAACAGTCAGAGAATACGAATGAGGAAACACTATGAAGTTGTGAACTCTGTACTCAGCTGTACGGGTTGAGAGAGACAGTACTTGCCTCATAGTTGATACCTTGGCAACTTGACTGGATATGGATCCCCTTGGAGACAAATCTCTAAGTGTGTCTGTAAGGGAATGCAGTTTCAGAGCGGTTTAACTGAAGAGGGAAGACATACCCTAAATGTGGGGAGCACCATCCCATGGGTTGATGCCTGGATTGAATACAGGGAAAGAAAAAGAAAAAGAGGGAACCAGGTAGCAGTCTTATTGATCTGCTCTGACCGTGGGCACGATGTGAGCAGCTGCTTCATTTTCCTGGTGCCGAGGCTGCTTTTGCTGTCATGTCTTCTCTGATGTGGTGAACTGCACCCTCAAATTAGGAGTCAAGATAAGCCCTTTCTTTCTTAAGTTGAGCTTTTCAGATCCAGCTAGAGAAAAGTAATGGATAGAGCTGGTGCTCACTAAACACTCTCTGAACCACGAGGCACATGTGCATCCATTGTAAACACTTAATGAATCTCTAAGCATCGAATGACGACCCCGTCTTTTAAGCACAACCCAAATGGGATCTTGTTATACTGAAGGAAAGTGGAACTTCCACTGACAAGCCATGTCTTTTTTTTTTTTTTTTCTTTTTTCTTTTCAAATGTCTAAGAAAGATTAAAGCTGACGAAGATTTCAAGGCCAGCCACAGGAAAAAGTAAACACTTGCGAGATCGTGCAGGCAGGAAGCAAATTCTAGTTCCTCAGAATGCCCCGAAGAAGGTAGAGCTATAGATTCAGGTTATTTTACTGCAAGACCCGATAACCGTGAAAAACGACATCAAAAGAAAATACAAAAGAAGGCAGAAGGCAGATTAGACGGGCAACTGGGAGCTGTGTTATCACAGGTCCCTGAGAAATCAGCAAGACCAGAAATAAGGCAGGCTGCAGGCAATTCCAAATTGTTATTAAAGTTAAAAATATGACCCACAGTACTGCTGCTGTATTGCTTTAGGCTATGAAAGTGTCATGCTGTCAGTTGTGACACAGAACATGGGAAAGGACAGTCAGATTTCTATGCTATTTCTGCATTTTGTAAGGAAAAAAACCTATACAATTTCGTATAATGAAAATAGGTAAACATAGATTGCTTTTCAGAGGAAGAGAAAATAAGAGGCGCTGGGTGTGCTTGAAAACACCATTCAAATGGCTACTTCATAATCAGTAGGTGTGTGTGTGTGGGGGGGGGTGGGTTGAGCGATAACATAATCAACACCAAGAACGGCTGTGTCTAACTCATTCCTTACATCTCAAAGTCAAGAGCTGCAGACACTAGAAAATATAGGTATTGTCATTGGTAAGTTAAATAAAGTGAGTAAGGGATTATGGTTAAATAAATAACGCTTTCAGGAGGTGTTTGGTGGAAGGTGCTGAAAAAAATGCAACAATAGAAGCCTTAGATGAGAGAAGATTGACTTTGGAGTAAGAGCACCAGGACCAAGTGAATGTCAAGGGGAGAGCCCACTATGGATCCATTCTTTGTGTAACAATTGAATCTCTTACTTCCCAGTGTGGTAGAGCATAATTTAACTTCAGAGGGGTAAACTCACTAAATAGAAATAATTTGGTAAAGAAGAAAGGATTTTTTTTAATGTCAAGGACAAAGCAATGTGTAATTTGATTTTTTAATCTGCAGACAGTAGGTAGCATCAAGTCATCAAACAGAGCAAAGAATAGGCTGCTAATTGAAACAGAACGTGGAAACATTAGTGAATTGATTGGAAGTGACAAAGCAGCTGGATTCGTCAGCATTTTAGCAGATGGAATTGCTCTGATTGATGAAATGACAGGGCTCCAAAACAAAACTGGAAATTAAATGTACAGCCAGATAGTCCTGGCACTGAGAATATACAATTGCATAGAATCTGAGAAGCAGGCCAGGAAAGGAGCTTGCGAATGCTCCCGAATGATGTTGGCGAGTACAACTGTTTGTCACTTGGCTTGAACCTGCCGCTTCTGATGACGGCTACAAGTCTGAGAGTTGGCGTAGGAAACATTTGATAGCCTTGCTGGGCATTCAATGGCAAAAGCACAGACAACAAGACTGCTTAGAGTGATGCTCTCTGGGCACTCGTTTGCAACTACGGCTCCATGGGCTCTGTCATATTAAACAAATGCAGTCCTTTCCAATCTGTGCTCCTTGAGGCACGAGAGCCCCCACGAGATGTGCACAGACACTCTGAATAAGTTCTGTGGTCAAATTAGTCGGGAGAATATATATGATACAGTTCACTAATGGAAAGTTCCAACTCACAGTACCATAGCAAAGTTCCATAATAAAGTGAGAATTTCTTAAGCTCTTATGTTTACTGAAGTGAAATTTTAAAGAAAATCTATAATATTGCAGGGGGTCTATTGCTCTTTGGAGATAGGTTTGGAAAACATTACTGTGGCCTATCAAAAATACTCCTGTACCTGGGCTCTTGCAAGCACCTACTGTTCTCTGGGAGAAAGGCTTAATCTTGAAAGGAATCTGCGTCACTGTGAAATTTTTTATCTATGGTTTGTATGTATGTGGGGGCATGTTTACCCTTCCTGATGGTAGTCCTCTGGGCTACAGAGTCAGCTCCTCCTGATGGACATAGACCATCCTTTTTGGGTGTGTGTGTGGAGGATATTTTTCTCAAGACAGGTGGAATTATGGGTAAGAAAATTAGTTACTGATAATATAAAGTTGGACAGGACACAAGAGCAGCTCTCCAAGGTCTACCTTTTATGTATCAATACTGATCAGGACACATTCTGATTAGAATAAATATTTTCTCATCTTATTTTTAAAATTATTATTATTATTATTATTATTATTATTATTATTATTATTATTATGTTTTTTTGGTTCTGAGAATTAAACTGAGGACCTCAGATATCCTAGGCAACTGCTTGCTCTACCAAAAAGCAGCAGCTTAGTCCTTGCTTGTTATGAGACATTTCACAAAATTGCTCATGTTGGCCTTGCAGTCTTCTACCGCACAGCCAGGCTTTCTACTCTTGATCCTCTTGCCTTGGACTCACAGGTAGCTGGGATTATAAACCTGTACCAGTAGGCCTGAATAAGTTTTAAAATTAAAGCAGCTGTCAGAAACGGTCCTGTGAGTATTTCCCTAAATTCATAGAATAAACTGAATTTTAAATGTCTTTAAAAAAAAAAGTAACAATGTGTGATGCCACATGACATTTAAGGGCATAATCAGAAGCAATGTAATTAAACAATGACAGTTTCCAGTTTAAAGCGAGAAATTCACTGAAAACTAAAGCGATTCTCCAAGGAAGCAGTTCAGAATTTAAATGGATATTTTATGAGTGAGTTAAACCTCCGCATTTTATATCCTTTCTGACCCATTTACAGAAGCCGATCTTGAGAAATCAGCACTTCCAGGGCACACGGCCGAGGGGACCACTTTTCTAAGCAGTTTCTTAGGGATTTTGGCTGTGACTGTGCACTGTGGCTATCATCCCACTGAAGACTGCCATGTGACTCCTGAGGGATTTCTCTGTTCTACCTGCTTCAGCCTGATTGTCACATGTCTTCCATTTTGTTGAGGGAACCTTTCTCCAATAAGCGTTCCGATGCCAATGTGAGTGGGAGAGAGGAGATGCTGCCCGTGGATCAAAGCCAGGACAGCTCCTGAAAGGCTTAAATGCTGGGCCTAGTTTGTACTCTCATTATATACTCTAAAACCATCAGGTGGGGCGGGTAAGCGAGCCAGAGTTTACGGAAGCCTCCATGCAGTCACCAGGTTGTTAAGGACAGTGAATGACATATTGTTGCAGCTATTTTCTCCAAGTTATTCTGTTCCTGGTGGCAAGTGAAATCATGTTTGGCAAACAGGTAGTATAATAGCTATAACCAAACAGCTAAATAAATCAATATCTAATAACTGGTCTTTTCTACTTTATTCTATGTTCTCTCTCTCTCTCTCTCTCTCTCTCTCTCTCTCTCCTTTTCTTAGTAAACTCTACCACCTAGTTTCAGACATTTTATCTTCTAGTGTACATTACGTTTTTGAAATGATAGTTTCTGTTGGCCTGACTTTCCCCAAGACTTTAACCTTGACAATTAGAATTGAGATTGAGATTAGTCAGACATCCACTCTCAAGAAAGCACCTCTCCTGAGTGGGAGAGGTACTTAATAAAATGTTTTCTTTAGTTTAATTTTCCTACAAGGACAGAGGTTTTCCCAACAATTCCACTGATGAGGGTGGATCTGCCCTTTCAAATGTGACTCAGTCTCCCCTAGAGAGCATCAGCAGCCCCATCTACTGGATGTGTAGTTTATTGATGGAGTTTTCCTGAGAGAACTAGGGAGAGTGGCACACAATGGTCCTGTTCAGACCATTTCTTGGATAGTCGATTACTGTGCTATGAACACCGATGTTTCAGATAATGGTACTGACGGCTTGCTGAAGAGTGTGCTCATTTAAACTGCCTTTGGGGCTAGAAAGGGACAAGCATGGTTTGATTAAGATCAATATAAGAGAGCATGAAGGAAAGGGAGAAGAGAGAGAAGAAAGGTATTTTTTTACCATTAAAACACTCATTTGCATGCATTCTCAGTGGTTACATTTCTGAAGCTGGGCTGAGTCTATTATTAAAATTAAAGGTCAAAAAATACTGCTTGGCTTCAGCAAATACACACAGACATTGGCTAGTATGGCAAAAAAGAAAAAAAAAGAGTCTAAATTAGAATATACTCTTGTGGGCTAGTCACAACCAGGCTATTCCCTTAGTTAGCCTAGCATTATTTACTGAATCCGTGGATGCTAAGGTAACTCCTGGGACCCAGTAACTGAAGCATACCATCAATGACTATGTTGGTGAATCATGATTGTCAGTTTCATTGGGTTGAAAAGTGTCTGGGGATTAGAAAAGCATACCCCTGGGTGAGTCTATCAAAGCATTTCCAGATAGATCTGAGCTTAACTAAGGGGTAGCCAAAATCCGAGAGTGGATGGTGCCATCTGGCCTGGTAGAAGAGACTGGAAATGGGAGGAATCCCAAGAGCTCAGTGTTCTGTTCATCTGCTTCCAGGTTACCGTAGAATGAACCACTCTGTGTTTTTGAACCCTCCGTGAAAGCTTTGAAACCATGAACAAAATAAACAACTTATCCACTTACATTGTTTTCTTAGTTAATTTTTGTCCTAGCTAAAACAAACAAACACACAGAAAATAACAACAACAGACAATTGCCAGACATAGTGGGAGTGGGATGTTCATTTTGATGACCCACAGGGAAGACTGACTCATAGGAGATACTCAGCTTTGGGAAACAACACAAAATATTATCAAGATCACAACAGAACAGGTGTCTCCACATATAGAGTTTTCTAAAAGCCAACACTGACAGACACAGGTTGCAGTGCACATCAGGACAGAGGCAGGATCTGGTGTCCTGAGACTGCCTAGGCAGAGACGCTTCTCGTGGAAAGTGACAAGCTGTCAGTAAAAAGTGAAGCACTCTTCCTTATTGGTTTCTAAGAGTTTGGCCTTTTAGAGAGGTTCTCTATCGAGCTGAGATTTGTCTGACATATCTTATTCTCTCCACAACTTATACAGGATGAAATGCTGCCTTAACTGGGTCAGCTGGACCTTCCAAGTACCAACTCTTACTTGACAAGAACTTTTGTCTTAGGGAATCCCAGGGCTCTTGTATCCTGATTCTGCCTGTTACAGACTGAAGGTACACCCTTGTGGGTACCATAGCCATACCCTGGGAATAGGGTTGCTAGCAATCATGGCTGAGTGACATAAGAGAGCTTGAGGCATGGTAAGGAACGGAGTTTTTAGAATATTTCTGGAAAGATCATTTCACTGCATTTCTCTACCAATATTTCTCACTTTCTGTAACTATGGAAACTAGATCTTTTCAGGTCTGAAAACTCCTTGAATCAGCTTATCTGATGAAGACTCACTACTACTGGAATCTATTTTGCCTAATGATTCAGTCAAGGGTACAAAGGGTTCCAGCTTCTATTCCCTTCCCCCATCACCTTTATTTGATTATTCATATACCTATGTAAGCTGTCTTAAATTTTTGTTAGAATTTAACTCTTTAAAAATTAGAATTCTTTTTAGGATCATGACAAAGGGAGTAATAACAGGATGTGTGGGTAGGATTTCATCATGGTAGATCTCATCATGGTGGGGTGAGAAGCATTGCAACTGGCAAGAAGGGAGAACATTGAAGAATTATGAACATTTGGGCTTAAACCAGAAAGGCAGGATCGCCAACTCTGCAGGCAGTAACTTAGTGTTTTATTACTGTGAAGAGACACCATGACCACTTCAACTCTGATAAGAGAAAACATTTAACTGGGGTTGGCTTACAGTTCAGAGACTTAGTCCATTATCATGGTGGGAATCATGGCAGTGTTCAGGTAGACATGGTACTGGAGAAGGAGCTGAGAGTTCTACATCTTGATCTGCAGGCAACAGGAAGAGAACTGGCTTGAGCTTCTGAGACCTCAGAGCCCATCATCTAGTTATATACCAACCTTCAACAAAGCCTCACCAATAGGGCCACTTCTTATGGCTCTGTGGGGGCCATTTTCTTTCAAAGCACCACAGGTAGATTGAGATGAGAGTCTGTGTTACAATATTTATGATGGTCACCAAATACCCAAGAAAGTCAGTTCAGGGGAAGATGTGTTTATTTTGGCTCACAGACCCAGAGGTTTTATTGCATCATGGTGAGGAGGGTGTGGCAGAGTGGAGTGCTTACATCATACCTGGAAGCAGGGAAAAGAATATTCTCTGGGCTTCTCTTCCTTCCTCTTATATCCCATCCAAGTTCCTGACTTATGGAAAAGTACTCCCTACATTCTGGGTGTACCTTCCCCCTTATTTCTCTCTGGAAATATCCCCAAAGACAGACCCATTTTTCTCCTCAAGGTACCACCTGCATTCCTTGGTCTCTGGATCCTTCTTCGAGATTTAAAATAGTAAAGCATCTTTATAGGTTTCCCCAATTGTTGCTTCCATGTCCTTTCATTTATAAGGATCTCTGTGATTATTTATATTGGTCCCATCCAGAGTTCTGCCCATGTGCAAAATCAATTTAACCATTTGAGAAAATCTGTTCTAGCTTGGGCTTCAAGAATGTGCATGTCTTTGAAGTGACATTAGCCTGTCTGTCACAAGAGACATTTGCATAGAGTCAATAATTGGATTATCATTTTGTATACCCAAGGGGAACATGGGTAAGAGGAGAAGAGCAGAGCATCAAAGACCAAAGCCTTTGAACTTGATGTCTGTTGTCACCTTTTCCTGTAACCTCTTCCCCTTTCTGATTTCAGTGTCAGTGTAACTTGTTCTACTGTGCCCTCACCCTTTGTTGTTCTTAGGTGCCTTTATCAACGAAGGCTTCATTGAGGTGGCATTTCTTAAGGTAAAAAGAGACTTCTTCATCTCCTTTATTCTTGTGCTGGCAGCCTTACAATGCACAAGGGTTTCTTTATAAGAAGAAGAAAAAGAAGTCTTGTACTTGTCTAGTCTTAGGATGGCAATCAGTCAGTAGACTATCCTCAAAAGCGTTTTAGTTGTTGTCTTAGTCAGAAACATTATGACCAAGAAACAAGTTGGAGATGAAAGGGTTTATTAGGCTTACACTTCCAACGTGCTGTTCGTCATCAAAGCAGGTTAAGACTGGAACTCAAGCAGGTCAGGATACAGAAGCTGATGCAGGGGCCATGGAGGGATGTTTCTTACTGGCTTGCATCTTCTGGCTTGCTCATCTTGCTCTCTTATAGAACCCAAGACTATCAGCCCAGAGATGGTACCACCCACAATGGGCCCACCCCTCTTGATCACCAATTGAGGAAATGCTTCACAGCTGGATCTCATGGAGGCACTTCCCCAACTGAAATTCCTTTCTCTGTGATAACTCCAGCTGTGTCAAGTTGACACACAAAACCAGCCAGTACAATTGACCCCTTGTCAACTTGCCACACAAACACATCACTATTAAGTCTCAATACTTTTTTATTCATCCCCAAGATCTAAATAACTTTAAAATTCCCACAGTCTTTACATATTAAAAGCTCAACCCTTTTAAAATATCCAATATCTTTTAAATTTTAAAGTCTTGTAAAAATTCAAAGTCTCTTAACTGTGGGCTCCACTAAATTACCTTCTTAATTCAAGAGGGAAAAATATCAGGGCACAGTCACAATCAAAAGCAAAATCAAACTCCAACCGTCTAATGTCTGAGATCTACTCATGATCTTCTGGATTCTTCTAAGGGCTTGGGTCACTTCTCCAGCCCTACCCCTTGTAGCACACACCTTCTCTTCTAGGCTTCAGCTGCCTGTACTCCACTGCTGCTGCTGTTCTTGGTGGTCATCTCATGGTACTGGCATCTCCAAAACACTGCTGTCTTCCACACCAATAGCTCTCAGAGGCTCTCTTCATGGTGTCAAGCCTCAATCCCTTTGCATGACCCATTCAGTCCTGGGCCATCAACTGCAAAGGAGGCTGCACCTTCACCAATGGTCTTCCATGGCCTCTCACAGTCCTAAGCCTCAGCTGCTCTTCATGACTCCTTCATGCCTTCAAAACCAGTACCACCTACGTGACTCTTACACATTACTAAGTCCAGCCACAGCCCAAAGTACAACCTTGGCTATCTCTGGAGCTCAGCCTCTGTGCTCTCAGAAAACACTTCCCAGAAGATTTCACCTCAGTGATGCTGATCTCTTCTTAATCACTGCTAATTTCTTAGCTCCAGCTAACCAGCATCAATAGCCCCAGTAACACAAAGGTTTGATGGTATCTTGTTAATCACAACTGATTCTTCAGCCCTACATAACCAAAACCACAGAATCTTCACAATCAAAACATGGCCCTGATAAGAGTCTTTAATCCAGAGGGTGGACCAAGAAGGGAATAAAATCTGGAGTGTAAAAATATAAATAAACAAATAAGAATAGAAGATTAAATTAAAAATGAAAAAAAAAAAGTCTTGAATCTTCGCTCTGAAATTTCACAAGCCAGGCCTTCATCTTCTGGACTGTTCTCAACATTATCTTCCAAGCTTCTACACAACAACCCACAGAGCTCTTAACACCGAATAGATCTTTTAGCCCAAAGTTCCAAAGTCCTGCCACAGTCCTTCCCAAAACATGGTCAGGTTGTCACAGGAATACCCCACTATACTGGGACCAATTTGTCTTAGTCAGGGTTTCTATTCCTGCACAAACATCATGACCAAGAAGCAAGTTGGGGAGGAAAGGGCTTATTCAGCTTACACTTCCAGCTTGCTGTTCATCACCAAAAGAGGTCAGGACTGGAACTCAGGCAGGTCAGGAAGCAGGACCTGATGGAGAGATGTTTCCTACAGTTGTGCTACTGTTAAGTAAGTAGCATCCTTTCCTTCTATTTCAATAATGAGGAAATAATTGTGTTTTCAATATTAAAACTGAACTGCTGTGTTATTGACAAAGTCTTAATTGATTTGAAATATGAGAAAGCTCATGCCCTGCTCTGAAATAATTGCCTTAGACCCTTGAGGACTCTACCTGAATTGAACTATACAAATGCCTTCTGAATACTGAGATTCTTTTGGGTCTCTACTCAGTGTTTGACCTGAGCAGTGGTTTGCTGTAGGCTAGAACACCACTTAACCCACAGAAGTAGTGCTTGTGGGCTTTAGGGTCTACACCCTTTCATTTGATCTCTGGATATACTGTTCAGGGTTTCCTCTGATGTGCTAGGCACTGTGTTAGACACCAGGGATAGAATACTGAATAGATTAGAATCCATATTAGCTAAAATAATTATAGTCAGTTGTTAGGGTGGGGATCTGGAGAAAGGTCTTATGGTTTGAACGTAAAGTGCTCTCCAAAGGCTTGCATGTTTGAATACTTGGTCTCCAGCTAGCAGTGCTGTTTCGAGGCTGTTTAGCCTTGAGGACATGCAAGCTTGCTTACAGACCCCCTCCCATTCATTCTGTGCTTTCTCAAAGCCCATGCAAGGTGACCAGCTCCCTCTGCTCCTGAGGGACATGCCTTCATTATGAGGACAAAATATGTCCTGTTGAACTTAAGCTGAAATAAACCCTTCCTTAAATTGCTTCTTGTCTGGTATGTCACTGCAGAGACAGAAACAATAACCACTACAAAAAGCAACGATACTACACAATGTAAAGTGCTGTGGTAGGGAGAGTGACTGGACTATATGGTAACAAACAAAAGGGACTCAGGACCGGTCCAGCCAGAGGAATCCAGAAAAGGCTTTCTAGTGACAGTAACGTATAATTGAGACATGGAAGACCTACAAGAATGCTTTAGGCAAACATAAATAGTCCCCTGATTTCTGATAGGCTGATTAAGATTTGGGACTCTATTTAAATAAAAAAGGGATATATTTTTCATAGAAATCATACTTTGAGGCTTGGCATATGGGGCAGTGGTGGAGTATTTACCCAAATATATGAGCTCTGTGTTTGATCTTTGATGCTGCAAACACACACGCACATACACATACACACAGGCCTGCACATGGACTAAGAAGCCCTATTTTGAATTTTGGTTTCTTCTAGGGTTGGCTGCTGACACTGGCGTGGTACACTGGCCTAGAGCTTCTCTCTACACTGGCCAGAGAAACACTGCCCTGGGGTGCTAAGCTTCACTATCCACCAGTTAAATGTTCTAAATCCATTAATATTTAGGAGAATTCACATTTTGGATGTTACTTTATTGTGGCCCAAGAAGTACCTGTGTAGAGATGGGGAGAGGACTTTGAACTTTCTTGGGAGGAGGGCTGTCAGGGTCAAGAGGTGACACAGAGAGCAGGATTGACATCTTCTGGGATTTAATCTTTCAAGATCTGAGGGGTCCTTTAGCTGTGCAGTGTGCTAACAAACCTCCCAGGAAATCACCAAGGAATTGAGCTGGGCTTTAAAATGTTATTTAGGACTGAGCCAGGAAAGCCCATTTCCCATGAGTTAGACAGAAGTTAATCAGAACCCCTTTCCAATTTCCTGAAGAGAAAAAAAACAAAAGACAACAATAACAAAAACCTCTAAAACCCAAAATAATAAACGGTGCAGAGCCTGAAAATGTTGTATATATCTTCTCTTGAATCAGTGTGAGGAGATATATTAGCAGCATAAATGTAATTTGGGTGATTAATGATTAACAGTGATTTAAATTTATCAGTAGCAATTCAAATAGTACTCGTATCACTCCACTTTACATTATTTTTAGCCCTCATTGTATTTTTCTTTTTCTTTGATTTTTTTTTTATAAGACATTTCGGCAAAGTACACGAGCACATACCCACCTGATTTAAAATAGACTCATCATGGTCCGAAAATTACAACATGTCTTTTCTCTGATTTCTTTAAAGAGTTTTTGTAGGAGGTTTTCTTCCAGAGAGCCAGTATATTAAGCTGGAGTCTCTCTGCCTGATGCTCAGTAGCAGTTGGGGATGGTGTGTTTGACAAAAAAGAGGTGGTGGGAGGCATTACTTTAAGAGGGACAGTTTAATGACACCGGCTGATGATGCAGCCTGAGAAGAAGAAAAGTTTGTCATCTGCTCTCCTTCTCACCACTGGTCACTCCTCCTGCTATAAGGAAGGACACAGAGATTGTTGGGTACCATGCATTTGGGAGGTGTCAGAGTTTGCAGGAATAACTTCCTACTCTTAAGTCAATATCTCAAATACATAGAAAGTTGAGAGAAAGAGGTAGGTGTAGTGAGTCTTGAAATCTGAATGGAGGAGTTAAGAACAGGTCTTTTATGTCAGAGAGACATTGTTTTAAAATCAGGCCCTATCAGACATTAGATTGTCCTGGAAAACTCTGGGCCTTGGCTTATTGATCTGTATAGTGGGGATAGAGGCAGTACTTTCCTTGAAGAGCATTTCAAAGAATAAAATGAAGTAATCCATTGGAGATAAATCTTTCTGAAATAATGCTCCCTGAGAGATCCACATTATTAGGTATCATTATCAAAGTGTTTCTCTGTTCAAGGTTAGTTTGTGTTTCATGGCTGAAAGGCCCTTTGGCAGCAAAGAGAGCAAAGAATGAAATCATTCTTTTAGTTATGTGGGGTCATGTCCTAACTGAAGGTGCAGGCAGGAGATAGCAGTGAGCATATAACCCCAGAAGCTGTTCCCGATGCGAGAGAGATGGACAGGAGCTGGCTTGTAGGCCTTCTGGGGAGTGCAAGAAGCCAGGGGGAGCAGGTGTCAATGCTTTCAGGCTGGCTTGGGGTCAGGCATAAGCTGTCTGTATAATTATACAGACCACAGCATGTCAGTCCACCGAGTAAAGGAAGAGCTGTGTTGCAGGGATACCATTAGGAATGCCAGACCCCAAAGAATTTTCTAAGCTGTTGCCTTTTGAATATGATTGTATCTTAATAAGCTAATTAAGTCTAAACGTGTGAAAGGGAGTCAGAATGTGCACTTATCTTTGACTCCTGTCTTATTTCTTCACACAAGCACAGGGCTTTCCATTTCTCTCTCTGGAGACGTATTTCCCAGCTAGAGTACTTCAGAATAGATTGCTGCAGCTACCTCCGTTAACACACCATTCCTCCCGAGCAGTCTGATCTGTACACCTTTGAATTAATGAAGATTCACTTCCAGTCACAGAGGCCACTTGCTAAGTCCCCACACCCCTTGCTTTTGCTTTAAGGACAGCACTGCTCAGTGCTGGTGAGCAGGCACACTTAATTAAATAGAGGCCCTTACTTTTAATAACATTCTATTTTTAATTCTGAGATGGTCTTAATTACGAGACAAACCCACTCTTAACAGGTCCTTGGATAGGACGATAGAAATGATTTTGGGGGCTTTATCGGGTATTATTTAAACTGATAATAATCTGTTTTTACAAATCAGAAGAAATTGAACAATTACCCAGGGGATCCTGAACAAGTATCACATTAAGTCTAAACAGATTGCTGTTTTGTTCTGTTTGTTTCTTTTCAGTGCTCTGCACATCTTTCTGCCTTTAAGAGAGTGCTTCACTAGCAGAGAGGAAATATCAACGTAGATCCACGTGGCAATGTGCTACATGACCCAGATGTAAAGAACTCTAGCCTTCCCCGAATAAAGGCTTCGTGATGCACCATTGCGGAAAATACTTCAGGGCTTCATAAGCCTAATTAGAAATTCATTAACTTAATCATAAATTACCCCTGGCACAGGTCAGCTTGTTACCTTTCCCTCTCAGCTTGGAATTTGACCCATGGGTTCCCTGTTTAATGTGGCAGCTGCTACATCCTCTGTGAAATGCTCTCCACTAAGGGGCTACCTTCCTCACTCTGTTTGAAGTGTACCTGGAAACTATAGGGTTTTCTGGGAGACAGAAAGCTCAAACGCTGTAGACACCGCAGTCCATAGTGTGACATGGGAGGCCCTTTATAGGAACACGAAATGAGGCTGCCTATGTGCCAAGGGCGTTTGCTCCTCAAAATGTCAGATCTCATTTAAAAAGACAGCATGCGGTTTCCTCCTCCTGATCTAAAGTTTTAAGATCCACCTAGAATTTAAGTCAAGAAACAGACAAAAATCAAAAGTATAAAATGTCACACTTAAAGTTACCAGGCTATGGAAACGGGGCAATACTGAAAGTATTTAGAATGCTCCGCAGGAGGTGAGCACCGTGCACTGCTCAAGGGTTCGAGTTCCCAGCCACTAAGACAACCTGCAGCTTGTTCTAGGTGTTACAGTCCACAGGCTCTTGTAAACACACCTGATCTGTCTAATATGTGAGCGAGAATTGTAAGGGGGAGAAATACTATCACCATTAGTGGTGGATGTTGCCGAGTGGCTGCCGGGATGTTCGCTGCGCGCCTGTGCGATGTTCTGCTGTTTTTCAATTTTTCAATGTTCTTTCAATTCACAAAACTGTTTTGGTTGAAAACGCAACTCCAAATGGTGATGGGGTCCTTTATTAGTGTGGCTGATCCATTTTGCACTTCAGTTTGTTTGCATTTTTATTGCTAACATGTACCTATCTTGTCTTGTTTGGTTTGCTTGTTTCACGCTGACAGCAATTATCCATATGCCAGTTTTTTGAAAAGTCAAATGATTCTTAAAAAGTCGTTGAGTAAATAACTGGAGCCCTTTAATTTTTGATTTACTTTTTCAAAAATTTCTTTATTTTTATTTTAAGTGTATTAATGTTCTGCTTGCTTGCTTGTATGTATGTATGTATGTATGTATGTATGTACACCATGTAATGCAGTTCCTGGGGAAGCCAGAAGAGGGCAGCAGTCTTCCAGAACTGGAATTGCAGATGGTTGTGTGCCATCATATGGGTGCTGGGATTGGAAGTGCAGCCTTCTGCAGGAGCAACACTTGCTCTTAACTCACGTGGGTCATTGCTCCACTCCCTCGAGGACTTCAGATTTCCCTTTTAGTGTTCATATTTGATGGCTTCAGTTACAGTTCTAATTGTGCTCAATTGCTATCTCTTTATCCATCTGGAAAATATGATGACTCCCAAGACCAAGAGTCTTTTATAAAAGTTATTACTACTTATTTATGCGTGTGGATAGGGGTGTGCTAAGGTGTCTGTACAAAGGTTAGAGGGCAACTCTGGGGAGTCAGTTCTCACCATCCACTGGGAGGATCCTGGGATCAAACGCAAGCCTTCATTTTGGTGGCAAGTGTCTTTCCACACCGAGCTGTATCACTAGCCTGCCAAGAGTTCTTAAGCTAATCAAGATTTCTTGTTCTTCAAAGAAAACACCACGTTTTTTTTTTTTTTTTTTTTACTTTTTAAAAAAATGAGATTATGGGCATTAAATATAGAGCTTTATCTGTGCTAGGCAAACCTACCATGGAGATATATCACCAGCCTTTTTATTCATTTAAAGTTTTAGGATCTCACTAAGTTGTCCAGGGAGGCCTTGGCTTTGTCCTCCTCCCGGGTATGTGGAATTTTACTCCAGCATCAGCATATACAGCTAATGGATTCTCTAAAAATACGACATCCATGAACCTTCAACAACATGGCTGCCTAACAAGATTCGAACAATTCCAACAACAGCTGGCATTCCAATGTAGATGGTGAAAATCTCTTGGAGCCCCATACCTAGATGAAAACTACAGGTAATTGATGATTGCTCAGTCTTTTATTGGGACGAACCTCCTGACTGGTTTTCAGGAATAAACCTCTTGACTGACAGTCAGGGATGAACCTGCAGTGGTTATTTGGTAATGATATAAATTTGGGGAAGGGGTTAGTCACACATGGGAGAGAGAAGAGAGGGAAGAAAGAAATGATGTAATTATATTTTAAATTAAAAGAAGATTTTTTTCTCAAGAAAAACATGATTTTTTTTTGAAATAATAATACTACTTATTTCAACCTGGGAATACTTGAAGTCTAGATTTGAAATAAGATGCATAAGCTGATCAGAATGCTGGCAGAGGCTACTTTTTGCAATCACAAGGTTGAATTCAAGCCCTTGCTCTCTCTCCCTCTTAATTGCAACCCTGTAGCCCCAGAGGTGAGCATGTCACACATCTCATAGCATAAGTTTTGCCAGGGAAGGCAGCAAGGAAGTAGGAGCATTAGGTAGAAGAAAGAATCAATTCTTCCTGAACGCAATTCGTGTGGTGACACCAGAATCCCTCCTCTCTCTTCCTGCTCTAAAAATGATTTTTAACTTTTCATTTTGAAGTGATTTCCTACTTATAGAAAGCAGAGAATAGAATTCAATAATTTCCCGCGTGCCCTTCACTGAGCTCCTCAAATATGGACAGTCCCTAACCAAAGAATAATCAGAAGCTCTGAGATCGACATTGACAGCAGAGGTGCTGACCAAGACCAGCACCGTGCTCAGCTGTAGTCACCACCCCACTGATGGCTTTTGGGAAAGACACACTGTCTCCAGCAGCCAAGTGCTCTGGTGTCCTCTCTGAGACAGCTCCTCCGATGCTGCTCATCTTTCATGGTGGAGACATCTTTGAAGCACACTGATCGGTTGTTCTCTGGTGAGGCCCTCATTAGGCATTCCTAATGTTAGATCAGATACTAACTTAGTGTACATTTTGGCAGGCACTGCTTAGACAAGACCCTTCCTGTCCTGTTAAGAGGCATGCAGACAATATAATGTGCCCCGTTGTTGGCAGCAGTAAATCTGATCACTCTGGAGGCTCTCCACTCTAGAAAGTATTTGGCAGGAAAGAAAATACTTTGACCGTGGAATCCATTGGGGATTCTTACCTGAGACCATCATTAGTGTGGAGCTTGCTATGTGGCAACCTGCTGTCTCCATCATAGACTCAGTCTTCCAATCATTCAAATCCCAAGTATACAGTGAGTGCCAACTATGTATGTTATGGGGGATAAGGGGGGAGATTCCAGTCTTTTGAATTTTTGTTGTCCAATAGTATAACTCTCTGAGTTACATAAAACTGATAATAATGTAAATAATAATTTCTGTTCATGGAAATGTAAATTAAATTTCCTTGGTAGAAAGATATATGGATTATATTTTTGGTATGTCACCTTCCCTTTGAGTGTGTGGCAAAAGCGTTCTGGTCCTCCCTTTAAGTATTAAGCTGAGTAAAATCTTTGACTTGTCTTCATTTTGTGAAAGGGTGATGATTAGTCTCTTTTAAACGTCTTCTTAAAATCATTTGATGATTTAAAAATCTGACTTATAGTCGCTGCTAAAGTATTTGCTTTTTAATTGGGGAGATAAGACATGGCCCACGTTGGCACACAAGTCTGAGCTCAATGAAGACGATACTAGTATATTTGCTTTTCAATTTAAGTTGCAGGTGTGTAAGTGTGAGCATGTGTGCCCGCAAAAGCCAGATGCTTCCCATTGTTCTGAAACTGGCGTGATGCTGGTGCTGTGAACTGAACTCAGGGCTTCTCCAGGAGCAGCAAGCCCCTTTACCTTGGAGTTGGAGCTGCAGGTAGTAATGGGTTGTCACATGTGTGTGCTGAGAACTGAACTCTGGTCCTCTAGAAAAGCAGCAATCACTCCTAACCCCTCAGTCCTATTTCTTTACATCCAGATTTTTAATTCTATAATATAGCATCATATATAGTCTTCTGCAAACACAACTTACAGTGGGCAACTTATTGTTTGCCTAATTGTTCTTTTATTATTGACTTTTTACACTGCTTCTATTAAATGATGGTCAGTAGGATCTTTGGGCATATGATATAGACACTCAGAGAGAACTACTGTGTGAAAGAAGTTCTTTTTTTTTTTTTAAATTCGATATTATCTTTATTTACATTTCAAATGTTATCTTCTTTCCTGGTTTCCCGCCCCTGGAAACTCACTATCCCATCCCCCACCCCCTACTTCTATGAGGGTATTCTTTAGGGTAAAAGAGCTTAATGCAGGACAGAAGAGAGATTATAGATTCATGTTTCTGACCACAAGGATGTGCTTTTAGCATTTACTAAACCCATTCACAATGATGGAGGAAAAAAAATAAATTCTTCCTCCTTTTTCCTAACTCCTTAGGTTACTTACTGTGGTAAAATACAAAAGGAGGAAGGCTGTCAGTTCTGAAGATGCAGGGCAGAGTCTGTAGATCCAGGGAGAGAATACTGCAGCCCGATCTCATTAACCTCAAGAATAAGGGACCTGGCTGAGGCCCAGGATTTAGCAGAGCTTGTTAGAGAAAAACCATCTCTTTCAAATGCAGTTAGAGCAGTCTTGGACAGTGACTCATTCACGGCACTAAACATCTTGAAATGGGGTCTCAGAGAGTACACTGCACCGTCTTTAGCATATTCTGAGCCTGGACCCTGATGCTTCATTTGGTGTCAAGGGTTTGCTAATTCCATGTAAGGTAGAATTTAAAATAAATGTTGGAATAAAACATAATTTTAAACATCTTTACTTACAATGAGTTGAACTGCACTGTAATCTGTAGTGGTGAGTTAGTTAAACCGCTTCGTGCTCCAGGCTGGTCACTTGTGTGTTGCACCTGCCCAGGAGCTGTCTAGATTCACTTAGGAAACACACACGCACACGCACACATGCCAGCTTTTGATATGACTTGATATGCCTTGACTAGCTCAGTGGCTAGGCACTTCTAAACCTCCCAGAGGATAGCACACACTTCCTCCTGTATTCCTGGCTTAACACCTTCTAAGTCTATATTTTATCTTTGTTGCCCTGTTACCTTCTGGGCACTCCCATCCCCACAGGGCTGCATTCCCTTTCTACCTACCTACATTGCTGGATGCTTTCTCTCCTACAGCTCTTAAATCTGATCCCTCTAGCTCTGAGTTATGACGGTTCTCCTACAAATCTTACTTTACCATGCAGATTCTGTCGTTCCTAATGAATCTCTTTTTTTTTTCTTTCTATTTTCACAAAGGGTTTTAACAATGATCTTGTCTAGACCATTTTACAGAGAAATGTCTGACAACGCTGTCATATGACAAGTGAATGAGAATGCTTGTCCTGGATTGTGCAAACCAGACAGTAATATCTCCATTCTTTCTCCATCTCATATCCGTATTGAAGCTTGCCTACATCTGGGATGCTGTGCAACTATGTGATGTCTTGAACGTTGTATGCTCAGAAGCTAGACTTTAGGGAAAGAATAAAATAATGCAGCTAGTTGAGAGAAAACAAAGTATTTCAATGAGCTCTTTCTAGGACTCCCCAGGTAATTAGTAGGTAGGAAGTTTTAAAATTCTAAGTCAGTCTTAGTAAGATGAAGGAGCCATGGCTCACAGATATGTAGGAAAAAAGTAGAGCTGGGGAAAAGAAATGAACCCAAAGGTCCAAGTCTAGCGTCAATTATTGTATTTTAATTTTTCCATTTATTTAAAAGTTCTTGGTGACGAGTTCATTATTTCTTTAACTTAGTTTCCAGATCATTTAACTTAACATTCCAGGAGAAGGTGGATCGGACAGGCTGCAATGTTTCTTAGGGGACTTTATGGACTGAGAGGTGACCTCATGGGAGACATTCCCGGAGGAATGATGCTCACCATTAAACAGCAAGACAGCCGAGTAGACGATGTGTCATTCTGGGGCAGAGCTCGTCTTTACTCTGCTGTGAACTGGAATAAAATTAGAAAAAGACAGCATTAAGTGTTGACCTAGAAACATCGAGGAAAGGCTACTATTTCATTAGGATACATTTTCTGCCTGGAGTAAGTTTTATATGGTACAATAAGGAAGATGGAACCCATTACAGATATTTATTTAAACTATTGGGGATAATAAGGAAGAATGCAGAATAAAATGGCAACAATTGCTTAGGAGTTAGCCAGCAGTAGCTCTGTTTTATTTTCCCTGGGTGAGGACATTTGCTTAGAACGAAATGGATTTTCAAATAATCACTTCCATTCTAAATGAGTTTACCTAGGAGGAAAAAGCTGTTAAGGCGGCAGTGCAGCCCCTCCCCCACCTTTCCTTACCTGGGAATTAGAACAAAGTGTTTACCAACCAAAGACCCCATTTCCAAAGGAGGCCTGTAAATTAATAACCCTGCTCCTAGAACCTCAATTTGCAAACATATGCCAAATATTTGCCTTAAAAACTTAAGTCCTTAAAATAGTAATTGTTTGCAGATAAGATTTTGAGGTCCAGTATGCTGTGTAAAGAAATACACCATCAGGCCACTTTGGAGATGTGAGTCTGCGAAAATATAATGTCTGAATTTGTACTTGTCTCAAGATTCAGTGTGTGAATCAATTAGGTATTCATCTTTGCTTTGCATATGTAAATATGGTAGTTTGTACTTGTGGAATGTTTAGATAATTAGAGACTTGGATTGAGAAAATCAAATCTTTCAAAGGCATATTTGAAAAGCAGCAGGACTTTTCTTTCTTTCTTTCTTTCTTTCTTTCTTTCTTTCTTTCTTTCTTTCTTTCTTTCTTTCTTTCTTTCCTTCCTTCCTTCCTTCCTTCCTTCTCTCTCTCCTCTCTCTCTCTCTCTCTCTCTCTTTCTTTCCTTCATCTTTGTGGGTCTTCTGGGTTATGAGAAAAGCAACGTTCCTTTGGTCAGTTTAAATTATGTACCTGCCAACCTCTCAGAGGGACATGGCAGTTTGTATGTGGAAAGTAATGAGTCAGGGAGGAAAAATAAATGGTGATTAAGAAAGGAGAGTGAGATTAATGTGGAAAGATGTCAAGTGGTGTATAGGTGCCAAACATTTCTTCTGCTGGGAAGTTTTAGGGCATTTGTGCTACGGGGGAGGCTTAGGTAAAAGGTTGATTCATTCCATAAATATCTATTGAGTTCCTAATAGATGGCAGTCAGGTTCTGGAGTGAGGAAAACAGATGAAGCTCAGGGCCAGTGGGGTGTACAGCAAAGCTCTGTACGCCAGGACAGAGCAGCTGCAGGGTTGACAGTGGGGCGAAGCATGACGCTGGGTTTCAATCTAGTAGGCGCCCTGTTAACTAAAGAACTGTTCAAAAAAGTCCCTTGGAATATCACCTACATCACAGGTTCCCTACAGAACCTGCAAAGCAGGGCTTAGGGCTACAGTCTACACACATGGAATTATTCTTCCATGGATATTCTGGCTGTTGGTCCAGGTCTGGTGTTTCTAAAGCAGAGTTAGACCAGTCATATGTTAACGGAATTACTCAGCTTCTCCCAGGTTCAAGACATGGAAGGGTGCAGTGGTGATAGAAAGCTCTGAGACAGGGTAGTGCCCTTCACATTGCATCCGTGCTTGTGAAAGACACAGATACCAATCAAATGAAAATGGGAAGAGACGATCTCACTATAAACGGAACAGTATAAGCCTTTGCAAGAGCACAGACCCAGGCTTCTCATATTGATCTGTGATCTGATGGGGAGGGTGGAGTTTATTAGGGGAATGGTGGGGGAAGAAATGTTGCCTGGGGCTGGGGCTGGGGCTGGGGCTGGGAAGGTAGAAGGCCTTTTATGGCTAGAATCCAGAATAGAGGTCAAAACGAGTATATTCAGGAAAGGTAGGTGCCATGACATGACACTCCCTTGGTTTCAGCTGGGCTGCTGGGAAGACAAGATGTGCCCAGCCTCCTATGTAGAAAGGACGATGTGACGTTAGACTTATTTATTTCTAATTTTTAATTTTTGTGAGTCTATTAGGCAGATTTACTCAACGGGAGCAGTTTGTTAGACAGTACAACTCAAACACAGTAAGATGAAAGGCCAGCCCACTATTTTCCAGGTCATTCACATCCAGCCCTTTTCAAATTTTGTGAGTACGGAGGACTGATTTAATAACAAATTTCTTACAGTTCAGCACAGTGCCTGCCTAGAGTATGAGCCTTTTTCTTTAACCATTAAGCTTAGTGTAGTTACAGTATTTATTAGCCTCTAGTCTACAATCTAGTGAACGATTTTACATATGTGATGGGAGTCTAATGATGGCGTCTTAGTTAGATTACTATTGCTGTGATGAAATACCATGGACAAACAAAAGTTAGGGAAGAACGGGTTTATTTGGCTTACATTTCCACATCACAGTCTACCAGAAGAAAGTCAAGGCAGGAACTCAAACAGGGTAGGAACCTGAAGGCAGGAGCAGATGCAGAGGCCATGGAGGAGTGCTGCTTACTGGCTTGTTCTTCCTCGCTTTCTTATAGAACCCAGAACATCCTTCCAGGGGTGGCCCCACTCACAATGGGCTTAAACTGCCCTACGGACTGACCTATAGGCCAGTCTTATGGAGGCCTTTTCTTTTCTTTTCTTTTCTTTTCTTTTCTTTTCTTTTCTTTTCTTTTCTTTTCTTTTCTTGTCTTTTCTTTTCTCTTCTCTTCTCTTCTCTTCTTTTCTTTTTTCTCTTCTCTTCTTTTTCTTTTTTTTTTCTTTTTTTTTTTTAATGGTTTTTCGAGATAAGGTTTCTCTGTATAGCCCTGGCTGTCCTGGAACTCACTTTGTAGACCAGGCAGGCTGGTCTCAAACTCAGAAATCCGCCTGCCTCTGCCTCCCAAGTGCTGGGATTAAAAGCGTGTGCCACCACGCCCGGCATTTTCTTAACCAAGGCTCCCTCTTCTCCAGTCACTTTAGCTTAGGTCAAATTGACCCAGAACCAGCCAGCTCAGATGGAGATGGGGAAGTAGAAGAGGATTTCATAGCTGAATAACTTAATATGTCTTCCAAAACCATAATTACCTAAATCTTGGAGTATTTTTTTTTTAAATCACTGAAATTAGGGACATTTCAGTGACATCTTATTATGGAAAATCATCAGATTGCATGATTATGAGTATCTTGTCTAAATTATCTGTCTTCAAAACATGATCTTGTCTGAGAAAATATTTCAAATTCACTAAAGAATTTGATATGTTCCTGAGTGTTTCATAGTCTGGGTTCTGTTATCAAGACTTGTGCACTGACTTTGCCCATGTCTAGCTTTGCTTGGATGGTTTTTGCTTCTGTTGTTTAAAGATTTATTTATTTTATGTAGCTGTACAAATAATAGTTGTGAGCCTTCATCTGGTTGTTGGGAATTGAATTTAGGACCTCTACTCACTCCGCTTGCTCCTGTCGGCCCTGCTTGCTCCGGCCCAAAGATTTATTTATTATTATAAATAAGTACACTGTAGCTGTCTTCAGATGCACCAGAGAGGGCGTCAGATCTCATTACGGGTGGTTGTTAACCACCATGTGGTTGCTGGGATTTGAACTCAGGACCTTCAGAAGAGCAATCAGTGCTCTTACCTGTTGAGCCATCTCACCAGCCCCTGGATGTTTTTCTTTATCTTATTGGATTTAAAGCAGCAGTGCCTTTGACAGCCTTACGGGAGCTGAGTGCTTCATCCTCAGTGCCACACTGAGTAGTAATAGTGTTAGTGCTTCTCCTCCTCCAAGACAGCGGCATTCGGACTGGGTGTTAAAAGTTGGTGCCGTACCAGTGATGGGGTCACAAGAGGTTCTTTCTCATCAGTGAATCACAGTGCTCATGAAAGTGGCTGTGCTCGCTCTACGGAGAGCATATACTACATCTCCCTTCTGAGAGATCCAGCCTCCAGATAACCATAGTGCAGCCTTGGCCTTGAACTTCTCTCAGCTTTGAGAAACATGATGACTGTTTCTGAGTTTTGTAAACAACACAGTGTCTGGTGTGCTGAGGCAGGAGCATGAATGCACTCACACAGTGTGTAGGCTTCCCATGAACTACCCTGCCAGAGATTGTCTATGGGGCTATGTCCATTTCACATTCACTTCTAGTCTTTGTAAGAAAGTCATACTCTTAGTCCCTTCCCCTTCTTTTACCTTATACTGTAGAGTGGTGGGATTCCAGAGGAACTGACTCCTGTGAAACCAGGGCAGGGAAAGCCTAGGCAGATTTGCAGAAGCCTATTGAATTCATTTTCATATCATGTTTTCCCTCTCAGTCTAACAGTGAATTTTGATTTTTATGTAAGGATGTATGTGATGATAGCTAACCTGTTTATCTAAAGTAAACAAAGGACCAGAGATTCTCTGTGAGAAATTAAATCTGATTTGGTTATTGGTTTGACAGTGAAGATAAGCTTCGCTAGTTAGGCCACTGATGGACAGTTTCTATAAATTTAATGAAAGAAGAGACTCCCAGCTCTGAGGACTTAGCATTTTTAAAGTATGTTCTGGCATAAAGGATGCTGGCCAACACATCCTTCACAATAATTGGAAGTTATAATAAAAATTCGAGATCTCACCTTAAACATTTGAGAAAGAATCTAGGTCTTCCCTGTGTTTTAGATTTATTTCTTTTATGTGTATGAGTGCTTTGCTCGAGTACATGTATGTGCAGCACACATGTATGTGATTGAAATCAGAAGGGGGCGCCGGAGAGCCCAGAATTGGAGTTTGTTGGTTATGAAGCCACAACATTTGGGCATTGGGAATGGGACTCAGGTCCTCTGCAAGAGCACGTGCTCTTAACCAGCGAGCCATCTCTGCAGCTCTTGATCCAGACATTTAATTTTAACTGTTTTTGTTTTTGAGATCACGGCTCTTAAACATTACCTGTTGGAAATATGAGATGATGTGGCAGTCCAGGGAGGAAAGGTGACTTCTAACATCTTACTAGAAAAAAATGACTTAGCAATAACTAAACAATTCAAACAGTAAGGAGACAGGTTCCTGGAAGTTCTATATATACATACATGGATGATGTGTGAACATGACCTCATCCTAGCTGTCCTACAGTTGTTCTGGGGACGCACGATGAGTTCCACCAGTGGGTCACAATGTCCTAGCCTGTTCGTAAAGGTTGTTTTTTCAGAGCCTAAGAAATAAACTTGTAATTCTGAATTTTAAACATACTCTGGAATTAGTACCAAGAGAAAACAGCATTTTGACCTCGTATTTATTACTCAGAGATCTATTTTCTCACTGTAAAGTTAATATTCATTTTATGAGCGCTTGAAATGTCAAAAAGCATAAGAAAAGCAATGTAGCAATGTATTGACATTGTCAGCGTCTTTCTTTAACAAGTTGCAACTACCTTCAGCTTCATCCTCATATTATCATCTCACCTCTTCATTACATGTTTTCCTAGGCTATGTCTTTCGTGTGTGTGTGTGTGTGTGTGTGTGTTGCACATGAGTGTGCAGTTATACATGTCGTGACTGCCAGAGGACGTTGGCTATCTTTTCTATAACTTTCTGCCTTACTTCCCTGAGACAGGGTTTGCCATTCAACATGTTGCTGTTTGGCCAAGGAGTGTCCAGGGTCCACCTGCCTCCAACACCCACTCCTGGTTATGAGCAGCTACACTATGCTTTCGCATGATTGCTGGGAATTTGAACTTAGGGTCTCCGTGTTTTCAGAACGCATGCAATACTCTTACCCATTGAGCCCTCTTCCAGCCCTTGAAACATTATTTGTAATGGTATGCTACTGCACGAGAAAGGAGTTCTATGATTAAATAAGTCCACATTTCAAGACTTGTGCAAATACACAGACCCTTTCTAAAAAAGAGAAACAAATTCCTATGCATTTTAAAGGGCTCATATATTACTTTATTATGTTTTCATGTAGAAACATTGTGTAGAAACAGAGTAATAAGATAAATTCAAAGCCAAACCTACATACACATTTAAAATTCAGGTGTAAAATCAGCATAATTAACATTCTGACAGTCACGTGCAGTGGTGGCAGAAGTTTGGTAGCAGACCACATCTGCTGTACACATTTTTCTTGATTTTGACCCAAGGAAACAACCATTGTATCATTGTTATTTTATCTTCTAATAACAAAGGGAATAGTCTATTACTTTCCTGGGTCAATCAGAATTTGTATTTCAAAATATACTTTAGATGCAACTTTAAACAAAACTCTTTCCCACGAAATCTACTCTTAGTAGATACAAAGACGGCAGCTTCCATCAGTGTTAGTGTAACGTTAACAAGTGATACCGCCATTCAGGCTGATGTTGGGGAACTTGGACCTCTTTGTTCTTATCTTAGACTTCTCGGCCCTCCTTTGGCACTGCTGCTACGATAAACACAGGGCTGGGCTGTGAGGCCATAGTGTAACTGCAGTGACTTGTCTCCTGATGAAACATGACATCATGACCTAGACATTTTAAAAACATCACCCTCAAAAACAATAACATTAGTTTAAAATCTAAACCAAACCAAACCAAACCAAACAAAACCTTCCAAAATTCAGAGCCTCAAGTGTAAGCTTTTGGATCCTTTACTGACTCTAAATTGGAGAGACTCTGATTCTCTGTGTCCTGATAGCTCGTGTAGCCACGTATTATTGCTACATCAATAAAATAGTATATATCAGTAGCTTAAAACAACACCAATTTATCTTTCATTTTGGACAAGAGGAGGCCTAAAATCATGGTGTAGCTCAGAGCCATTGCCTTTTGGGAGACACTGTAGGTAGTCTGTTTCCCCCGTTAGCCTCTAGGGCAGTGGTTCGTATCCTTTCTAATGCTGCGACCCTTTAATACAGTTCCTCATGTTGTGGTGACCCCCACCATAACATTATTTTCATTACTACTTCAGAACGGTTATGAATCTTAATGTAACTACGTTTGGAGATAGAGGCTAGCCGGGGGTCAGGTCCCACAGGCTGAGGACTGCTGCTGAAGAGGCTGTCCGCATTCTTTGGCTTAGGGCATTTCCTTTGCTTCTGGGCATCTCTCCCACCTCTGTTGTCTGATCACATTTTAGGGTTTTGAAGTATCTGCTTTGCTCTTATGAGGACTTTTGTGATCACATCCAGAAAGGCCATAAGAAATCATTCCATCTCAAGTCCTTTAAACCTAGACTCATCCAAGAGGTCCTTTGTATCATGTAAGGACACTTACAGGGTCCAGGGTTAAGGACGATGGTAAGTTTGGGGAGGCCATGATTGAATATGGAAAGCTTTTCATATAGGAGACAAGATCAGCTGCCGACCGTGGTGTTCATTAGCCTAGTGCTGGAGTGCAGAAATTACAGAGCACTTTAAAACGGTTTCTCTGAAAGGGCTGATCCAGACTGCGCCCATGTACATAGTACATAGCAACACTTTCTTGTCCAAGGATCAAAATGGTATTATTTTTTCCCGAAACCCTTTGCTGTTTGGTAACGGAGATAATTCATATTTTATTTTACTGTGATTTCATGTTGTCTCTTTTGATGACACTGAGTGTCAAAAACACACAGAAGGTGATTGTAAACGCATTAGCATATTAACATACTTCCTTGGAAACTGTACTCAAGACTCTGTTATCCAGTGTTTACTTGTAAGCTTATGAGGTTGTAGTGTGGAAGGGGTGATGGGCAGCGGTGGTGGCTGGACACAGAGTTCTCTGAACATTTCAAATATTTAGGACAGTCAGCAACTAGCTGGGAGAGTGATCCTGTCCATGGGGCCCATCAGTTTATCTGGACTCATGACTGCCACAGCTTGTAGAGACCTGCAGCATGCAGCTTGTCTCTGCCTTACCACTTCTCTCCCAGAGGAACAAAGCAAAACCAAGACATTTTGCTTAAAGGCCATTGTTGTCTAATGGTGGGCATGGTGGTGTGAGTGACATAAAAAGCTCTCTAAATAAGTAAAAATTCGAAAGCCTTTTTATAAAATGTTCTATTACACAATGACTACGTGCTAACTTGGAGAAAATGAAATTGTAGGCAATTAAAAAAATAAAAACAAATGAACAAACGAACGAGCAAACAAAAACAACCCACAAGTCATGTTGAAGAAGGAAGATGTGCTAAGTAAGGGCTCCTTTATTCCCGGAGAGTTTGGTATCCCGAGGCCTGTGGTGACAGTAACAGAAAGTCTAAAGTGGTAAGATTGAGCACACACTATAAAATGGGGAGGGTTTTATAGTGGCTAGATTTTATTTGCTTATAAAGCCTCTATCCTTTCTGCCTCTTAAGAACACTTGTTGCCACGTTAGAGCATCCAGACATAATGTAAGGTAAACCCCGAGGAAAACATGCAAAACGCTGCTCAGAGGGTTCTGAAAGCCTACGGTTCCTTTTCTCACTTAATGCAACTGGGGCTTTGCTTTCCCTGAACAAGACAAGTGCCTGTGGTTTTCCTCCCTAAGATCTGCAGGAGGAGGCTGTTTTTAGCTGAGAGCTGCTGCTTTGCCTATCACTGAAGTGCTGGTTGTAGGATGCCTGGGAGAGAAGGCATCTGGAGAGGAGGAAGGCGGAAGCAAAATGCGTGTAGGGAGCTCAGGGCTAACAAGGCAATGTGCTAGGGATGTACTCCTGAAGCAAGGGCAGCTTGGAGGCAGGCAGATGGGGGGGGGGCGCTTTGGCAGTCTTTAGCCTCTTAGGTTCTTTCATTTGTTTGTTATTCTAGGGAGCTCTGATTTATTTGTATCATTTTACTGATATTGGGAGGTTAAAAATATGTTTCCGTGTGTATAGCAATTAACAGCAGGCTCTGCACAGTGGAATATTCCAGGATTTAGGAGACTGCTAGACTTTTATTGGTTCCAGCCAGCAGATGGCGGTAGTGTACCATAAAAGAGCACACAGGGTTCGCCCAGTGAAGCCGGGAGGTTCAGTTTTGTTTTGCTTTGTTATTTAAGCTCGACAATACCCATCTATATATCCTGTGGGCGCACAGTGTTTGAGCCTCGTCTAATCTTAAACTTGTTTTATGATGATATCATTATTTTTTACTGCTACAAATTAACTGTCGGTTTCAATCTACCCCATATTTCAGCTGCCTTGGGGGGATCATCTTGTCAGTTGTGTGGCTTTCCAATTTTATGACTGAGATCAAGAGTGATTCCTTAAAGGCACATGGGAAACAATGAAATGTGGGGCAGTGACTGTGAGCTCCGTTTGGTGGCCACTCCCGGAGGTGATCAGGAACGGTACAGAAGGACAAGCACGCCACGAAGCCCACAGCTCCGTCTGAAAAGTGACTGCCTTGACATTTACCCAGGCTCAGCCACTCGTTTAGGTATGGTCCTGACTTACTATCAATGGAGTAAAGCGGGGCTGCATGAATCCCAACATTATCTTATAGCGTTATATTCAAACACAGGAGAAAGTAGAGATTCTAGGGCACGAATATCTTTGATGATACACAGGAAGTTGTCTTCTTTCGCAGGGACAAAAAGCACCCGCATCCAATCACCTATTTACTCTCCCTTGAGTGGGATGCTTTCTGGGAGCCTACTGGGTGTTTGCCCTTGTGTGAAAAGTCCTTGTGAACCTACCGGCAAGAAGCTCTTGATTGCTGCCTAATCTTTTCTTGAAGCGTAAGGGCAAAAGAGATTAGGATCCTCTTGATAGAGTTGGCAGAGCACCATTGATTGATGATAAACTTGAAGGAGAAAGGGGTCATATTCCAGCTTGCCCCAGTCAAAGATTTCCGACAGACAGCAGCCCACTGTTGTAAATCTGTTGCCAGCCAGCACACTGTCCGTGGGTGTGCAGAGGCAGGGACAAAGCCCAGAGGCTGTGAAAAGACCCGGCTGCTCCTGAAATGCTGGGTGAACAGAGTAAGTGTGGGTTCAAGCTCCCTCCAAAGTCATCTGTTCTCTGCATAAGGGCTACTTTGGCTTTTTAAGCAATCTGTGACTCACTCGTCTCCTGCCACCCCACCTCCTAAACGTTCAGTCCCTATGCAATTGTTCTTAACCCTGTGTCTCTAAGTAAACCTAGAATTACTGGAGAATTTTCTTTTAAATAAGAATGCTTTAACCCCAGCTTCTAGAACTAGATGGTCCTTATTAGAATAAATAAGAATGGCTACCCTACAGCATGCCCAATATGAGTTAGGTCTCTTCCTAATGTGTGTGTGTGCGTGTGTGTATAGATCTCTTTATGTCTTTTTTTTTTTCAGATGTCTTTCTCAATTACTTCACCTTATTTTTTGAAACAGGCCTCTCACTGACTCTAGGACTCATTCTTTTGACTAAACTAGCTGGCCAGAAATCCCTAGGACTGCATCTGCCTCCCCAGTACTGGGATTACTAATGGATGCTGCTGCTGGACCCTACTGTTTCACATGGGTGCTGGAGAATCTGAATTCAGCTCCTTATACTTATTTGGCAGGTACATACTTTCTTGACTGGGCCATCTCTCCAGCCCCAATTTTAATTTTTATGGCACTCATTCAACACGAATGTATTGCTTGTACTCTTTCTATATGACCCGAAGCTTAAAGGTTGATGGCTTTTCCTACTAAAGGCCAAATTGGAAACAAAAGGAGGATGTTTGTGCCCCTCCCTCTTTGTGGTACTCTGACTTTAAAGACAATGTTTGCTGTAACACTGCTCTGTGGTCCTGGACAGGTGGGACAGAGAAAGGCAGAAACTGTAAGATTTATGCAGACAGACTGGCGTATCTGCAAACGTACCAGGCAGAAGATTCAATATACAGAGGCTTCGAGGTTTCCAACGGTTGGATATGCAGAGGTTTGAGATACTGGAAGACAAAATCAGGAGACTTTCCTCGGGGATTTAGCCAACAGAGAGGGGCTGATTTTTTTCCAAGCCTGGGCTTCAGAGCTCCATCCAAATTGTGCAGTTAAAGGCACAGAGGAAAAGCACACTTAGGACTGCTCTGCTTGGATGTCTTTGCCTGGATACAGGGTACAAAGGAAGGATGCTAATGCACTGGTCCGTTAGGCTGTCAGGTGAGGATAACAGCAGGAGTGTCAGCAGCATCTTACAAGGCAGGCGGCCTCAGGTATTTATTAGCGGAGACCGTGTACACACTGAGGTAAGTGCACAGAAACGCCTTGGACACTGAGCACAATTCAAATGGGCCTGCTATTGATCCTTGGCGGAAATGTTCATGTCTGCCTCATGAACAAATATTCCTCCTGAGACCACCTTTAACCAAATATTTAGTCAGACCTCTCCAGAACGCATTTACAAGCTCATTTCTGTCCTCTTTTCACTGGGTTGCAGACTGGGGAGCAATCCCAGGAGAACTGACTAGAAGGCTTTCAGACAGTGCACAGTAGTAGGTTTGCACACAAAGGCACACTGGGACTGCAGTGGAGGAGAACTAGACATTGCTGGGAGTTAACAGACAGGGAAGGGCAGGTAGATTAGGTAGTAACCTCTGCTGCTGAGGGAGACTGTGGCCCATCCAGGAGCAGTTTTGTCAGACTGCCTGTTGACCCCAGTGTAGCTGCTTCTCCATATGGAGATAATTCAGTCTATTGTGGATGTGGACACAGCCAAGTGTGGAGAACCACTTAGGGCAGTTTAAGAATCCATTAGAATCATTAGATCTCCTCAGAGCTAGCCAGAATAATTAAATCTGTGTCCAAGTGGAGACTAGTTTAGCTGCTGATTTTAGATTTTACTTACCTTTCAAAAGAATTGAGAGGAAATTCTTATGCGCGATTCACTCACAAATGCCTTCTAATGGTTCCATAAAAACATTTGACTCATCTCCGCTCAAAATGGCTTCATATTTACATTGCTGAAGGCTGTTCTCAAAATGTATTGTGACTTTGTTTTAATAGTAACTCAGGTTACTCACAGGATGGCTGGGAATTGAGCAGTCTGTGATTACAATATAAGTGATGTTTTAAAGAAATCAGACTACGAACTCATTTGATTGCTCAAAGTTCTTGGTGCATTATCTGGATAGCCTGTCAATTTTTGTCTGGGTTAGTGTCAGAAGTTTTCAATTGCACGTCCCTCCAGGGTAGGACTGATGTCATCTCCATCACTTTGAGAGCTCCAGGCTCTTCATCCCATAAGCATTTCTTGAGTGGCCATTATGAGACTGGAATTCTCAGCTGGTGAAGAGAGTGCCTACATTTATAGGACAGCACAGACTGCTGTATGATCCTGTACTAAGCACCAAAACAAGCTAGTTCCTTTCTTCTCCATGTCGGTGTTCTTTCTATATTTGGTAGGGCAGTGATTGAGTACAGTGGGTGGTTCTGATGCTAAGGTCCTGTTCCGAAATTGGTTCTTGATCGATCAATAAAGATTTTGTATTGGCTCAATTGCTGGGCTCTTCTAAGCCTTCCTTGGCTATCGTGCACCCAAAAAGGTGATCGGCCACGTGAGATCTCTGGTGGAGCAGCCATAGGCCACTTGCTTCCTCAGGCGGGAGATTAGAAATGCAACAAAGCGGAGGACAGTTTTGGGTTGCTGGGCTAGGAGAAGGTAAGTTGAGAAACTAAAGTTGAGGGTAGATCTAGGGTGCTAAGCTGGGAGTGAAAGAAGGGTTGAGATAGCAAGAGGAAAGCTTAGAAGAGCCCAGCAACTGAGCCAATAAGGTAGGGTGAACAATAAGCTAGTGTGTGTGTGTGTGTGTGTGTGTGTGTGTGTGTGTGTGTCTTTCATCCACGGATCAGAGGGAGCCTGATGGGGCTAGTAACGTGATCTGCCTGGAGCTTAAAGAGGAGTAGCAAAAACTACATGCAACATAAAAGCATGTAGATATTAATGATTTATATTTGTAAAAACAAGATACTGAGTTATACTGTTTTGTATGTGTGATATGTGATCTGTGTGTAAGGGTATATGTGTCTATATGCACATATACATGGTCCAGAGTAGAACGTTGGGTTCCTAATCTATTGCTCTCTGCCTTAATCTCTTGAGACAGGGTCTCTCACTGGATTGGAAAGTTGCCCTTTCTGTTCACCTGCTATTCTGCTAGCCAAAGAGCTCTCAGGATCTACCCGTCTATGTGCCCAAATCCGGAATTATAAGAACATGAATGCCATGGTCATCTTTTTTATACTAGTACTGGGTATTTGAACTCAGTACTTAGTCAAGAGTACAGAAGTGCTTGTAACCACTGGACCTTCTCCATATCTCTGATGTTGTTTTCTAGTCACTTGGAAAGTGTTGGCAAAGGTAGGAGATGAACCAGGCTCACAAAGCTGCTTTAAAATCTTTTAACTGGAGCCAGTCACTTTCTACAAGTTTTTGAATTCCCACCAGCTAAATTAGGAGTAATATCCCTTCTCTAGATTCTTTAGTTGCCCAATATTGAAGAGATGTATAAGTATTTACAACTGGAAGCTGTGTTAGAAGCATGGCTGGTAGGAGAAATTGTGCTTATTGATAAACTTCTTTATGAGACACACAGTGCTAAAGCAATACTACTACTTAAAAAGTAGGGAGTGTTACCTAAATATTCATTAAATAGATCCTGTACAAAATATAGCATCAGAATAGGAATGATAAATCAATGCTTATTTCTTGGTTAAAATAAGAAACCAATAAGCAAATATATGTTAAATTTTACCTCTAACACTTTTTTAAATGGAAAAAACATCTCATTTATAAAGTGAAGTTAATAGTTTTACTTCATGGAAGTAGATCTCGACTAAGGGGGATGTAGTAGTCTGGAACACATAACATGCTGTGTGTATGAAATGAATATATTAGTTAGGAACGTGAATTTACTGCTACATAAACAGTAGTCACTAAAGTATTAATTTATGATTTTAAAAATTTATGGAGCTGGGCTTGGTTTAGGCTGATATCTCTAGCTCTTGGGAGGTGGAGGACCACCTATTTAAGGCCTCCTGAGCTACAGAGTTTAAGCCTAACTTGTGCAAATAAGTGAGATACGGTCTTAAAAAAAGAAAATAAGAAGCAGACCAGAGATAGCCCTCAATGGCTGAACACCAGCCTCTTATATGGGACCTTAGGTCCAAACACAGTCAGGGGTGGGTGTCATCTGAGAGAGGCAGGGGTGGGTGTCATATGGAAAGCCAGTTTCAGGCAATAGCTTTTTCCCCTTAAGCTCTCCAACTGAGGAATGGGTTTCCTTCAATACTGCCTTCAGAAATGTTGCATGGTCAGCTTTGCAATAACCAGTAATTGTATCCTAAGTCCCATGCTTTGCCACAAGTTGTTGGCCAAAAAGAATTCATTGGCATCTGGTTGCTATGTAGTTCCTGCCACATGAGGCCATCCCCAGTCCAAGTCGCAGGGCTGCCAAGGACTCTGCTCCTGAGGTGTTAAGATCTCCTTCCATTTGCCACATTTGCTTGATACACTCATTCCTATAACCTCAAAACATCCTGTGAGGTGAAGATTTTCTTTTTGAAAGTGTTATTTTCCTATTGATGCAGAATATTTGACTGAGATTTACCCTCTTAACTAAGCTTCAAACTCTACTGCACAGTCCTGTTAGAGACAGATGCAGTGCTCAGTAGTTCCCAAGAGCTGCTTATTCATCTTCTTTAAAATTTATTCCATTCTATTTTATGTGAGTTGGTGTGAGGGTGTTAGATCCTCTGAAACTGTCTGGGTGCTAGAGATTGATCCTGGGTCCTCTGGAAGAGCAGCCCGTGCTGTTAACCACTGAGCCATTTCTCCAGCCTAAGAGCTTCTTTTGTAATGCTGGATTTATACCATTGCTCCCATTTCTCCTCCCCTTCAGCCTTGGACAACCTCTGCTCTCTCTTCTGTTTCTGTAAGTTCAACTCTGAAGATGGCTCCTGAAGATGGTGTTGGCTTTCTCATTCTGTGACTACCTTATTCCTCTTAGTAGGATGTCATCAAGTTCATCCATTTTATCATAACTAACAGAATTATTTTCTTCCAATTCAAGTGGAATAATCTCTTCATTTCCCCCCATTTTCTGGTGTATGTGTATGTTGTGTATGACAATATGGTTATACTTTTTGTATGTATGTGGAACAATACACATGTGTGTGAGTGCCGGTGGAAGCCTGCAGTTGGTGCTGGAAATCACTGTTTCTCACTCTTTCTCTTTACTCAGGGAAGAAGAGGTCTCAGACTGACACAGAACTCACTACTACTGTAAATCTTGCTAGCTTGTCTGCCCTGATCGCCCATGTCTGCTTTTTGAACCTAGAATTATGTGCAGGCTGCCATGTCTCCCTGTCATTTAATGTGAGTTTCTGTTGGATCTCCACTCTTTTCCCTCACATTTGCACGGCAAGTGCTTTAATGACCGAGCCCTCTTCCCAGGCCCCAGGCTGAATAATTTCTCACTGTATGCATAGAGCACATACAAATAGCTGTTTATTTATCAGTGGCCATTTAAGTTGTTTCTACATTTTTTTTTTTTTTTGCATAATGCTGCAATGAATACTGGAGTGCAAATATCTCTTCTTCTCTAGAATGAAAACGAGCTGGGAACTATTTTTAATACCTATCTTAAAAATGAACAAACAGAAACTCTGGGGGAGGTTTAAATGTATTTAAGAAGCCACACAGCTAGTAAATATTCCAGCTGGGCTTCAGTCCCACACATGAGTCTGGGCTCCTGTTCTGGAAATGATAACACTCGAATACTTGAAATCTTAACAGTGCCTGGCACCTGTAAAAACAAAATAAATGTCTGCTAATTCTATTAGCAAGGAGGCTGTGCCTCTGGCTTTAGGCTTTTGTCTACCTGTCTTTCATTTTCCTTGGTTGCATTTCTGCAGAGGTGAAATTTTCTGTTACGAGAATGAACTTGTGTGTTTTGGAATTATATGCAGGCTGCCGTGTCTGCTGCTCCTTAAAGAGGTAATTTCTATTAGTGTTGATTTTGAAACCTAGATCCTTTTTGTGAACGGCATCATCTTAGTAGGAAGTTCCCCATCTTTCCTTTATCTCTTCTACCTGTATTTCACAAATCCATCACTAATTCTCTCCAACCAAATAAAAACAATGAAAACAAAGCATCATTTTCTTGTATCAATAAGAAAATAAAACAGTTGTCCTTCATGCTTTCAAACCAGAATTTGAATCCACAGAGATCATAGAGTAACTATTGCAATACGAACAAAACCAAGCTTGCCTGCTGCCCATAGGGAAGGTCCAAAGGCAATTGTGACTGTGAGACTCACCATTGAGTCCTGCTGTTAAAAAGCACTGACTTGGGTAAACACCGATAAGACACTGAAGAGTTCATGGAAGCAAATGACAACTTGCAGGTCTTGTGTGGATGTCAAAGCAGAATTCTGCTTCTAGACCTTGGAGGACTATTTCTCTAAGGGTGTTAGCTGGAGCTGAGGAGGAGGAAGAGGAGGAGGAAGCCAGCTCTGTAAGAGCTGAGAGCTGCCTTGTCAATCCACCACTCTCCTCTCACCCTGCCTTCCCGAGGAGAAAGCAGCAAAGCATGCTGCTGCTTCTCTGTCACAGAAGGGGCAGTTTTTCTTATCTTTAAGGTGTCTCAATTTAGTGGAAAGTAGAATCGAGTCTACTGCCACTCCCTGTTCCAGGAATGTTTTTCCCAAAATAGGAAATATAGAATGCGTAGGCTGCGCGGCTAGAATTAGGTTGGATCAGTATGAGGCAGGGAGACTTGTTTGCTTCAGAAAAGAAAAAAAAATCTCCCACTGCCTTAGGCTGGCTGCAGAATCCAGGACAAATATCTGGTCTGTGAGTTGCCGAAATCAAACTGTCTCTGTTGAAAATAGGGCTGATGACCCTCTCGCTGGACTCCCATGCCCTTTGAACAAAGCCTTTTGTGATCAAGTTGCCATTTCCAGTTAAGATTTGGAAGCCACTATATTTGATCCAGTGTCATTGATTAGGTCAAAGAAGAAAGAATCAGACTTTCTTATATAGGTAAATCTTTTCTTTCCTTTTTAATGATAAATTAAAATAAAAATCGGACTGTTCTAGATGTCCAAGTAAAACTAATCACCCCAAAATGGAGAGGAGGAAAAGTCAGAAGTTAGAAAGGTATGTCTACGGTTTTGTTTTTCTTTAAATTACGTGTGCAAATGTGTTTGTTTGCATGTTGCACCTGTGTATGTATGTGCGGCGGGCAAACCTCTGTGTATACACACGTGTGGTTGTATGCAGCATCAAAACTCTCATCTGTGAAAAGACACTACCAAAGTTATTGTCCTTCAGTAACAATAACTTTTGGATTATTTCCCATCTACCTGTTGGGTAATAAAGACTTAGATTTGTTTTGATTGCCTCAGAATATCACAGTGCAACCATGAAACAGTGCATTACCCCAACTCTCCAGCCCAAAGTCAGAAAGACAAGAAGGGAAACCCATCTGCGGTGTGATTACAACCCCCAGTGCTCACCACTGAGAAACATTGAGGGCCACAGCAGACAAGTGCATTTCATACTGGGTGAAGGATTTCCATAAAACAGAGGTCATCAGATACAAATAAATTTTATACTTTAGAAAAGGTAATTTCTTTCTATGCCCCAAATCCCTCCATTGGAAACTTTAGTCTGCCATTAAAAAGAAATGCTCTCTGTGATTTATAAAGTGCAATTCTTGTGCTTCAAGTCCAATGTTAGCATTCTGCCTTATGCCTTTCACTTAATGGGTATTCTCAAAACTGGCAGCTTTCCCCCTCATGCGGGAAGAAGGAATAATTCTGAATTAAGAGCACCAAAATAGGTTAAGGATACATTATGTCAGGGGCTGTAGATTGTTAACAAGCAACGGAAACACAAGTCATAGGGCACAATTCAATTAAGGGCAACCGGCTAAGACTGCCAGGCATTTCATCTCAGTGACTTCACCTGTTGATTCTTGAGGTGACCCTTTCAGGCTGTCTAAAATCTGGCTGAGCTCTGGATGGTTTTCTAGTTTATGAGTGAATTGTCATTAGCAAGCTGGTGGGATCATTCGCCTGTGGTGGATGCTGTGGGCATCTTGTGTGGGTACTCTAAGACCCAACTACTCTTTCCCAGCTGTGAATAGAGTAGGCATTCTGTGTGGCAGGTATGGACCCTCCGAGGGCCATGTTTTCTTCCCCAGGTATGAATTCTGGCTTGTTAACAACCCATAAATGGCCTTTTCAAGGGAATGGCTGATGGAAGCTGTAGCTCCCAGGAGGCTATGATCCTCCCCCAGTGAAGGGATCCCAATGATTAATGAACAGGGGTCTACCAAAGGCTCCCTTGATAAAGAAATCAATAATTAATTTTATGGTGCGGAATCATGGGTCAGGTCAAACCTAGCATTGATATAGGACCACATCCGTACTCATCTCATCCTCTTGGCTTTTCTTTTCATACCCGCACCCTCAACTTTGGCTGATTTTTCCCCTCAATAGCATCCATTCAGTGTATTTCATGTGCCATCACTGTCTTAGGCTCTGGTCTGTGTGTGTGTGTGTACTGCATATCTGTGTTTGCATATGTGCATGTGTCATGTGAAGAGGCAAGACGTCAACAACAGGGGCCTTCTTCAACTGCTTTCTACTTTACCTTCTGAGACACAGTCTCTCACGGAACCAGGAGCTGATCAAATCCAGCAAGCCTCAGCAATCCTTCTGAGTAAGTTAGAATTACAGATGCACATGGCTGTGTTCTACTGTGTACGCAGATCTGATGAAACTCATGTTCCAATGATTCTGCAGCAAGCATCTTATCAACAGAAGTACCTCCCCAGCCCTGCTGGGCTCTGATTTTAGGGCACCAAGATGTGAGATAGTAAGTTACTTTTAACTTACTTTGGCCTAATGAATTCAGTGAGACAAGATCATTATCAACTAGAGATCAAGCAGAATATAGTATGCCATACTTTGAATTGTTGACGTCTGTTCTATTGACCATTAGTAAGCCTTTGAAAGAGAAAAGCCCTGTCAGTTGTATAATATGCTCTGTGCAGCCTTTACCCAGCTGCTGATGAAGAAAAGGCTGGCAGATAATCAAAGTCACAAGGCTGGAAATTTAAACTCTGACTGATTCCTACTCCTTTACCCCAATTTTGTTAGTTGCTTAAAACTTGACTCTATTTATAGTAGTCTTCCCAAAAGCTTGGCTTTTCAAGTTACAATGATGCTCTGACACAATAGGAGTAATTATTATGGCCTTCATATCTGATAGTCATCTGGGTGACACAGGAAACGATTTTCACTTGGGATGAAACCGACCATCCAAGTCTGAAATAATATCTATTTTCTGGACTCTCTGTAATTAGAAACGTGATTGTATAAATGTCTGAAAATCTGTTCTGTTTTAAAGAAATTGGCCCGGAGCCTGTTCTACTCAGGACACAAAATTAGCAGAATGTGAAGGTTTCCTTGTTCTGCTACCAGCTAGTGGTGTGAGGGTGGGCTGAGTCAGCATGGAGAGGATGGCGATTCTAGCTGACAGACAGGGGCAATCCTCTAGGAAATGTCAGCTTGACCCCACTGTTAGAAAAAAGGAGCAGAGAGGGGATGAAAAAGAACTCCGGGTTGGAAATATTTTAAAGGCATCATCATTTCTGTGGATGTATGCATGTGGGGGTGTGTGCTGGGGAGGGGTACAGAGCTACACAGTGAAGGATTTGGAATTATTTAATACTTCACAGCTATGCTCTGTAGCCAGCTGATGTTGGTGCATGTGGCACTTAGTTGGATATTACTGATTCTCAATACTATATCTCAGTCTAAAGGAATTGGCTCTTCATTTCCACCATGTTATTGCTTATTTATAATCAATACCTTCTAATTAATTCTGAAACACCCTTTCAAAAGGAAGCAGGTGTTTTCTATTTTCTATTTAGACATCTGATGTTCATTACAGTCTGATTTCTTCATGTTTAGAAATGATTTTTGCTGGATTTGTGGGGTGGGAAGATAGTATTTGATCTTTGAATAAGATGCATCCATTCGAGGGTCAGTGCAGAAAAGTCAGAAAATTGCTTTTAATTTTATGTAATTTGTGGTTTATTTGTGAGAGTCACAGAATTGCACATTCTAAGACTTTTTTCCCAGGGATTACATTTCTAAATGGCCTCCGCCTTTTACAGGAAGATGAGTACAAAAAGCTTGAAACTTGCCATTTAGTACCACAAAAGTCTAGCTAATTTGTGTCAGTTGCTAATGTCTTTGTTCAAATTTCTTTCATATCTTTACATGATCCTCAGAGCACTTGAGCAGGTTGGTGTCTTAGCCACATTTCCAGAGGCTGTGACAGATTCCCAAGAAAAGCAAAAGAAAGGGAGAGATTGTCTTGGCTCATAGCTTCAGAGGCATCAGGCTGTTTCCCTTGGTGACACTATTTCTGGGACCATGGTGTGATAGAATGACACGGGGAAGGGACATGTGGCAGCTCCATACTTACTTCATGGAGGACAGTAGAGAGAGAGATGGGGGATGGAGGAGAAGAGAAGGAGGAGGGAGAAGAAGAGGAAGGAGGCAGGCAGGCAGGCAGGCAGGCAGGCAGTTCTAAGGACACATCTCCAGCAACCTCTTTCCTCCAGCTCTATCCCAGCTCCTATTGCTACTAGCTAGGACTAAATCTTCAGCAAGGTACCTGTGCACTACATTCCATCTTCAAACCATAGCAGGCAGTGTAAGAAGTGTCCTTGATAGTTGGGTCTTTTCTGTTACTGTTTGGTATGAGGGAAGCAATACCTGGGGAACAATATCTCTTCATAAAAAATTCAAGTCACCATTAGAGAGCTCAAATAATTCTCCACCTGTTATCCCTGTGTCTCTAGCTGAGCAATGGCATTGACGAAAGTCTTAGGAAACAAGAGATGTGGCACGACAGCAGGGTTTTCCTTAAGTTTTACTATTAGATACACTTGGGGATATGTATTTTATTCTCAAATATATTCTGATGTGATTACAATATATTGTTCTCTACAAGAAATTTTATTGGCATTTGAAAGTTTTAGATTCCAAGAGAATAGTTCTGACTTTGAGTATCGCAAGAATCCTTAAGTGTATCTGTGGTGTGTGTGTGTGTGTGTGTGTGTGTGTGTGTGTGTGTGTGTGTGTGTGTGTGATATGTGTGTGTGTTTGTATGTATGGTATGGTGTGTATAATCTTAGGCACTATTCCTTAGGAATTGTCCCCTTTTTTGGAGATAAAGCCTGTCTTCACCAGGTAGCTAGCCTTCTGGCCAGTGAGCTCTAAGCAACTCACCCAACTCTGTCGTCCCAGTGCTAGGGTTCCTGTGTGCCTACCCACGCTGAATTTTGTTACATGACTTCCAGGATTTAAACTTGGAGAGTTGAGTTTTCAATGCAAACACTCTGCTGTTTGAGTGAGCTACATAGCTTTTGAAGGGCGTTTTGTAGAGTTAGAACCTGTTCAAATAAAATAAATAAAAAACAACGACCAAGAAAAATAACAAGGATATTTGTGTAATGCACACTTATGAAATCTTTATAACACTTTTGTTAAACCACTCTGAGTTGCTTTAAAAATTTAATCCTTTCTTTGATATTCTTTCCCTATTTATTTATGTATGTATTTACTTATTTTTTTGTTTCTAAAAATAAACTATAGTTCTTTGAACAGGAAGTAGTTTATAGTGACCCGCTCTTTGTTGTTTGACTAAACAATCATGGACGATAAACAGAAAAGCAGCCCATCGGATTGCTGGAAGTTTTCACATACAGTTAAACTTTGACTGCCTGCTTTAGTAAAATACAGAGACAATCCGTGAGACATTTCCACATTAACACATATGTATTATTAGCATAATTTACATTATTTTATAGAAAAATTTCATCTACAATGAAAAGTTTTAAGATGGATATCAAACAAAATTGATTTTCATTCTCTGATTTTCCAATCAATTACTGACATAGTAAGGTATCCAGAAGTGCTACATGTTAGCTGTCAGTCTAGAAATAAGACATTAGTTGTCTGGTAAGAAGGACACATGCTCCACTATGTTCATAGCAGCCTTATTTATAATAGCCAGAAGCTGGAAAGAACCCAGATGCCCCTCAACAGAGGAATGGATACAGAAAATGTGGTACATCTACACAATGGAGTACTACTCAGCTATTAAAAAGAATGAATTTATGAAATTCCTAGCTAAATGGATGGACCTGGAGGGCATCATCCTGAGTGAGGTAACACATTCACAAAGGAACTCACACAATATGTACTCACCGATAAGTGGATATTAGTCCAAAACCTAGGATACCCAAGATATAAGATACAATTTGCTAAACACATGAAACTCAAGAAAAATGAAGACTGAAGTGTGGACACTACGCCCCTCCTTAGAAGTGGGAACAAAACACCCATGGAAGGAGTTACAGAGACAAAGTTTGGAGCTGAGACGAAAGGATGGACCATGTAGAGACTGCCATATCCAGGGATCCACCCCATAATCAGCATCCAAACGCTGACACCATTGCATACACTAGCAAGATTTTGCTGAAAGGACCCAGATAGAGCTGTCTCTTGTGAGACTATGCCGGGGCCTAGCAAACACAGAAGTGGATGCTCACAGTCAGCTAATGGATGGATCACAGGGCTCCCAATGGAGGAGCTAGAGAAAGTACCCAAGGAGCTAAAGGGATCTGCAACCCTATAGGTGGAACAAAATTATGAACTAACCAGTACCCCGGAGCTCTTGACTCTAGCTGCATATGTATCAAAAGATGGCCTAGTCGGCCATCACTGGAAAGAGAGGCCCATTGGACACGCAAACTGTATATGCCCCAGTACAGGGGAATGCCAGGGCCAAAAAGGGGGAGTGGGTGGGTAGGGGAGTGGGGGTGGGTGGGTATGGGGGACTTTTGGTATAGCATTGGAAATGTAAATGAGCTAAATACCTAATAAAAATGGGAAAAAAAAGACATTAGTTGTCCTTAATCCAGTGAGTAACCCCAACTGAAGAATTACAGATTCTTTTTTAAAATAGAAGAAAGTAGTAGATGGTAGAAACTCAAACAATAAGTCCCCAGAAAATGCCTTTGAAAACACAGAATGGTGAGTATTTAATATAGAGTATACAGTGTAGCGTGTAGAGTGTTGAGTATAGAGTGTAGATTTTATAGAGTGTAGAATATAGAGTGTAGAGTATAGATTTTATAGAGTGTAGAATATAGAGTGTAGAGTGTATAGAGTGTAGAATATAGAGTATAGAGTGTAGAGTATATAGAGTATAGAGTGTAGAGTATAAAGTACAGAATGTAGAGTGTATAGAGTATAGAGTATAGAATTTAGAGTGTAGAGTGTAGAGAGTATAGAGTATAGTGTAGAGTATAGAGTGTAGAGTATATAGAGTATTGAGTATATAAAGCATAGAGTATAGAATTTAGAGTGTAGAGTGTATAGAGTATAGAGTATAGAGTGTAGAGTATATAGAATATTGAGTATATAAAGCATAGAGTATAGAATTTAGAGTGTAGAGTGTATAGAGTATAGAGTATAGAGCGTAGAGTGTAGAGAGTAGAGTGTAGAGAGTAGATTGTAGAGAGTAGAGAGTAGAGAGTAGAGAGTAGAGAGTAGAGTGTAGAGAGTAGAGAGTAGAGTGTAGAGAGTAGATTGTAGAGAGTAGAGAGTAGAGAGTAGAGAGTAGAGTGTAGAGAGTAGATTGTAGAGAGTAGAGAGTAGAGAGTAGAGAGTAGAGAGTAGAGAGTAGAGTGTAGAGAGTAGATTGTAGAGAGTAGAGAGTAGAGAGTAGAGTGTAGAGAGTAGAGAGTAGAGTGTAGAGAGTAGAGAGTAGAGAGTAGAGAGTAGAGAGTAGAGAGTAGAGAGTATTGGCTAAACTAAATTGCAAAGATTTCCAAGTCACGCAGCTGCACCTAGAAAGGCTGCAGCTACATACACGCACGGGAAACTTTCTTGCTAACCTGGCTTGGAAGTTTTCCTCAGGCCCATTTCTAGGATATGCAAGACCTGTGGGAAATTTTTCCCAGGCAAGTGTCTAGATAAAAAATTTGATTTTCAAAGTGTTATAAAGTTTACACACCTATATGAGGTGTCATAATTTCTTTGGTGGCACTTGATAAAGTGGAATTGTTTATATATTTATGTATTTTTTGATTGTTACAGGTAAGATAGATTATTCACTAATCATGATTCCTGGCTATTTTCGCATCCCCCAGCTGTGAAGAAGAGGTTGCAGTGCTACCTATGCTGCTGTGGCTCTTCGGAGTCTATTTGTATTGAAGGAGTATAGAGCTCCTTGCCTTAATTAGTACTGGTTGTACTGTCATTCGTGAACCCGTGCCATTTACCATGCCACCCCAGTACTATCAGGTTTTTTTGTTTGTTTTGTTTTGCTTTGTTTTTGTTATTGTTGTTGTTGTTGTTTTTTTGACTGCCTCCAGAGTTGGTGCAATGCTTTGTTGACAATGACCACAAATGTAAAATTTATCCGGCCTATGTAGGAAAACGTGAGTCATAAATTCTGTTGTCTGGGAGTCTCCAGCTTCAGGCGCGCAGTCCTTGCAGAGGGAGGCAAGGTGGAGCCCACTGTGGTCTTGGGTCCCCCACCCTCTGCCAGAGCCGCCCCCGGCTAGATGGCTGGCGCCCTGGTGCTCTGTGAGCAGTGGCCTGTCTCCTTGCGTTCTCGGGATGCAGGAGCTGTTCTGAGGACACAGCAAGACGCAAGAGTTCCCAGCGCACAGTGCCAAGGTGCACTCGGGGGGCCTGGAGCTGCCATGGCTGTTGCTTGGCCTCCAGGTCCTTCGACAAGACTGTCAGCATGTTCTTGCTGGAGAAGGACCAGCTGGTCAAAGAAAGCAACTACCGGGGACATGGGGATAGTGTGGAACCTTTTTGTCACCGCATCTGGAGATAAAACCAATTGCATCTGGGATGTGAGGACTATAAAATGCATTGCACTGTGAACATGAAAGAGGAGAACATTAACATCTGCTGGAGTCCTGATGGGCAGACCATCGCAGTGGGCAACAAGGACAACATTGTGACCTTCATTGATGCCACGACGCACGGCTCCAAAGCGGAGGAGCAATTCAAGTTTCAGGTCAATGAGATCTCATGGGACAACGATAACACGTTCTTCTTGACCGATGGCAATGGCTGTATTAACATCCTCAGCTACCCAGAACTGAAGCCTGTGAAGTCCATCAATGCTCATCCTTCTAACTGCATCTGTATCAAGTTTTAGCCCATGGGGAAATATTTTGCCACAGGAAGCACAGATGCCTTGGTCAGTCTCTGGGACATTGATGAGTTATTGTCCGTGCGGTGCTTTTCCAGACTAGATTGGCCTGTGAGGACCCTTAGTTTTAGCTTTAGCCACGGTGGGAAAATGCTGGCGTCGTCTTCGGAGGATCAGTTCATTGATATAACTGAAGTAGAGACAGGAAACAAGCTATGGGAGGTGCAGTGTGAGTCCCCTACTTTCACTGTGGCTGGGCACCCCAAGAGGTCTCTGCTGGCTTTTGCCTGTGATGACAAAGCTGGCAAATATGACAGCAGTCGGGAGGCTGGAACTGTGAAGCTGTTTGGGCTTCCCAATGACTCCTGAGAGGGCCGGCAGTGAGAGGAGAGAGGAAGCCAGGTGGACTATACCTGATTGTACCTGACGGGGAGAGGAGGCTGGCGCAGACCTCCCCTTTGTACAGTTCAAAGTAGTCTTTTGGACTTGTGGGCACCCTAAATGTTTATAAATGTCATAAAAGCAACAACAAAAAAACCAAACCAACCAAACAAAAAACTTTGGTCAGGATGTGCATACCTTAACCCTCTCTGGGGTACCCTTACTGTGGTGAGCAAATGCCTCACACTTAGCTCCAACCCCAGCCCCACCTCCTGGACTTTGTTTCGGTGTATTTTGTGTTAGCTGTTTCCATCCCTCTCCCCTGTTGGCAGTTATCTAATGAAGACTTTGCAAGAATGGGTCACGCTCTGTTTTAGGGTTCTCTAAAGGAACAGAGCTTGTAGAATATCTGTCTGTCTGGGAACAGAACTGATAGAATATCTGTTTGTCTGTTTACATTTATCTATGTTTCCGTGTATGGGATTTTATCTGTGGTCTGGATAGTCAGTCTGACTACGATGTCTCCTGAGAGAAAGGCCGAGGATCCAGTAGTTGTTCAGTTGTTCAGACTGGATGCCTCAGCAGTGCTACTCTGAGTCCTGAGGAATTCCTGGAGAGCTGCTGATCGTTGGTTGGTCTATGTTGGAATCCTCAAGAAGTAGGTTCTGTGATTGCCAGCAGAGGAATGCTTCGGCAGCAGGGTAGATGAACCAGGCAATGAGTGTGAGGGCAAACAGTCAAAAAGCTAAAGTTTGCTTTTTCCATGTCCTTTTATATAGGCTGCCACCAGTGTGTGTGTCCTAGATTTAGGGTCAGTCTTCCCACTTTAGAGGATCAAGAAAAGTCCCTCACAGGTATCCCCTGCCGGTTGGGTTTCAGTGTTTCCAGATGCTGCAGTTAAGTTGACAACCAAGATTACCTACTACCTGACTAGCATAGCATGCCCTCTGGGAGGGCAATGCCCTGTTTTCTGGACTTTACTATGGCAGAGTTTGTTGGGCATGTTGCTTAGGCAGTGCCTGTTTAGAGAGAGGGTGGCATAGGGATGGGACTTTTAAAAACAATTTTGAGAACTGAACATTCAATAAAACTGTCTTTCATTAAAAAAAGAAAAGTTCTGTTGTCTGTTCTGTCAAATTCCAATGACTTCTTTGACCTCTTTAGGTGGTACCTGTTGCATACTTAGCATATGATCTTTTTTAGTGTTGCCTGAACATTTACCTTCCACCCCTCTACCCAGAGAAGAGATAAGTGAGGCATGAAATACTTTCCAGGTCAGCATAGTCCAAACTCAACACAGAACCCAAGACAGGAGTCTCCATGTTTGTAAAGAGTTTGTGGGTAGAAAGCAAAGGTCTGTCAAAGAGATGTGCAAGGCTAGAATGCAGCCTGACATAAGCTGTGCAGCCTGTGTAGGAGATCCATGTAGTAAGTGTAGATGAAGGACACCAGCTACTGCCCTGCTCTCTTGGGGTTATAGACTAGAGTGGACACGATAGTCTAAAGAGCTGATGCTCAGCCTATACATGTGGTTCAAATCTAGGAATCATTGGAGTCCTGAATTTGTCCTGTGCAGGTAGAAATGGCAGTCATCCCAAATTAGCATGTGAGCCTCATCCTAGAGACCCCAAATCATTCAATCATTTACTATCTCTTGGAAGAAATACTATGGTATCCAGCATAGTTTCTCTCTGGGGAAATGTTTGCTTCCCCTTTGTATTATGTAGAGGCTTAGAGAATGCTCAGCAGAAAAGTGGGACAAAGGGCCTGGTCTGACATGAGGCATCCTGTTCAGATGGCTTTGCTAGGGACGCTGCTCCCAGGCACAGGAATGTTGTTTATCTCCTGGAAGATGAGTCAAGACATTGGGCCTTTGTTGTAGCTTTTCTGCTCTGTTCATCTCAATAGCAACCGCCTCACACAGTCCAGAGGCTTCTGGTTAAGATGCTGCTGAGCCCCTTCTAATGTTCCTTCCCTGATGTCCTGGTTGGGCAAACTTCAGAGATATGCTTTCAGGAACTCTCTACAACAGAGGGCTGCACTTTAAAGGGGGAATAGCCACATCCTTAAGGCGTTAGCATAAATTCACGAGCATTAACATTGTGTGTAAGAGCTCTCTCAATTTCATAGCAGCAGACTGAGCTCCGAGAAAAAGCAGTCAGCTCACGGGCTGTACACTGAGTAAATGCAGATGGAAGTTGAGGTGGTTATCATTGCTTACAGTGCTCATATGAATTGATGAAAGTGGGCAGCTTGTCACTTCAGGAGAAAAATGGAATGCAGGAATTTTACTGGAGCTCTAGGAACTATGAATTATGACTAGTAATGTAAACCTATTTTTTAAAGTCTAGTCCTAGTCAAAGAACAATGAAAATAGTGGCTGTCTCATTGCCTTTTTGTTCATACAAGAAACAGATAAGAAAGCATTGGTATTCTAAAGCCATAGATCAAACACTGTAGCTTAAGACTTTTAGAATGGCAATAATTAGAAAGACATGCATCTTTTGTGGAAAAGTTAATACTTATTATTTCTTTCGTGTTGCTATGGAGAGAGATGTAATGATCAGAGGGTGGAACTTTGTTCCTGCTCTGAAGCAAAGATGAATGCCAGGTTTTATTTTCATTTTAATCTGCTTTCTTTAGCTTTCTTATTTTCCTTTCTCTCCCTTTTCTTTCTTTTCTCCTCATTCTCCTTCCTCTTTGGAACTCTTGAAATCCTATTGGGTCTAAATAGATCACTTCCTTTATGGGTAGTTACTTCAAGTTGCTCTTTGAGAGTGAAATTAATTGACTCTCTCTCACAGCAGAGACTCCTGGAGAATCCATCTGTCCTAAGAAAAGTAGGTGTCTCAGGTAGAACAATAGATCTGATGCAAGCTCTGTCCAGGATTTAAAAAATCTCTGGGAATAATAATCTGTCTTTGTTTCAGGGATGATTCATTGTTGATGTCTTTGCTAATTCTTAGGCAACGATGAAGGAGAACAAGCCCCACTTGTATGTAGCTATGACAGTGCTACAGATTTGAATTGTCACTAAGGAAAGCTCTGGGAGATGAAAGGAAATATGATTTTATTGATTGGCCATTTAAATTTAAAGAGGAAATATGGAGATGAATATGCATCTTTTATGAATTTTTTCTTGGACACATAGATAAGAAAACTGCTAGCTGTGGTTATCACTGAAGTGTATAGGTGTGCTGGGTTGGGTAGATAGCTCAGTAGATGAGAGCACTTGCTAATTCTGTAAGCAGGAGGACCAGAAGACCTGAGTTTGAATCCTTAGGTGAAAAGCCAAGTGTGTTTTATGTGCCTATAACCCTAGCATTGGAGGGTGGAAACAGACAGTTTCCAAAAACTCTTCAACCTCTACCCTATGCTTTGATTAAGTGAAAGAGCATGTCTCAAGGCACTGAGGCAAATATCTATAGAAAAATACATTCAATGGCTTGGAATCTTCAAGCTCCATACACAAATGTACATAACACAAACACAGGATTTACTTTGGCTTACAGTTTCACAGGTGTGAGTTCATCATGGTGGGAAAGGCTTGATAGAGAAGAGGAGATCATATCATGGTGGGTAGGAAGCAGGGAAAATGGTGAGAGGAAGACCACAGAGCAAGATACAGCCCCCAAGGCTGTATACTTCAGTGAGCACTTCTAATTGGGCCACACCTCCTACCTTTCAGAGTCTCTCAATAATCCTGTCATATTAGGAGGTAGTTAAGGGATGACGCCATACATTTGACCTTCAGGATCTATGTTTGGAAGCATCTCTACTAACACATGTTGCTATACTCATCTTCCAGGTGTCTTTCAATCCAATCAAGTAGACAGTTAAGATTAGTATCAAGAAAGGCAGCTTGACTCCCAGGAGCTCTGGCACAACCGGGATCGCAGGAAGGGCAGGCTCCAGTCAGATATAGTGAAGGCAGGTAGCACTAGAGTTAATCAGATGGTAGGAGGCAAGCATAAGAACATAAGCAACAGAAACCAAGGTTACTTGGCATGATCAGAACCCAGTTCTCCCACTATAGCAAGTCCTGAATACACCATCACACCGGAAAAGCAAGATTCAAATCTGAAATCACTTCTCATGATGATGCTACAGGACTTTAAGAAGGACATAAATAATTCCCTTAAAGAAACACAGGAGAATACAGGTAAACAACTAGAAGCCCTTAAAGAGGAAACACAAAAATCCCTTAAAGAATAACAGGAAAACACAATCAAACAGGCAAAGGAAATGAACAAAACCATCCAAGATCTAAAAATGGAAATAAAAACAATAAAGAAATCACAAAGGGAGACAACCCTGGAGTTAGTAAACCTAAGAAAGAGATCAGGAGTCATAGATGCAAGCATCACCAACAGAATACAAGAGATAGAAGAGAGAATCTCAGGTGCAGAAGATACCATGGAAAACATTGACACAACAGGCAAAGAAAATGCAAAATGCAAAAAGCTCCTAATCCAAAATGTCCAGGAAATCCAGGACACAGTGAGAAGACCAAACCTAAAGATAACAGGTATAGAAGAGAGCAAAGAATTCCAACTTAAAGGGCCAGTAAATATCTTCAACAAAATTATAGAAGAAAACTTCCCTAACTTAAAGAAAGAGATGCTCATAAACATACAAGAAGCCTACATAACTCTAAATAGACTGGACCCCTTGGTCCTGTGAAGGCTCTAAGCCCCAGTGTACGGGAATGTCAGGGCCAGGAAGCAGGAGTGGTTGGGTTGGTGAGTAGGGGAATGGGGAGGTGAAACCAGGGAATAACATTTGAAATATAAATAAAGAAAATATCTAACCCCTCAAAAAGAAGAAGAAGAAGAAGAAGAAGAAGAAGAAGAAGAAGAAGAAGAAGAAGAAGAAGAAGAAGAAGAAGAAGAAGAAGAAGAAGAAGGAGAAGAAGAAGAAGAAGAAGAAGAAGAAGAAGAAGAAGAAGAAGAAGAAGAAGAAGGAGAAAAAGGAGAAAGAAAGAAATTTTGTGTAGAGGTTGAAGGCAGATATGACTAAAGAAAGCCAAAATAATATAACCTGTAATTGATCTCATTGATGTTAATGTTCAGACAAGCATCCTGTGCATCTCTGACATGATGTCGTTGTGATTTTAAACTTTTGTATGCTATATTTGTTATAATAGCTATTAGAAAAATTAGGCATGTATAGGACTCGTCATTTTCTTAAATATCAATGTTTGAAAAAAATTACAACAGAAACACCAAGCCAATATTAAAGATCAATTTTGTAGTTCTCAAGAGAAAAAGAAAAAATTACATTACTCTCATCACATAATAATCAAAACACTAAATGCACTAAACAAAGAAAGAATATTAAAAGCAGTAAGGGAAAAAGGTCAAGTAACTTATAAAGGCAGACCTATCAGAATTACACCAGACTGCTCACCAGAGACTATGAAGGCTAGAAGATCCTGGGCAGATGTCATACAGACCCTACGAGAACACAAATGCCAGCCCTGGTTACCACACCCAGCAAAACTCTCAATTACCATAGACAGAGAAAACAACAAAATCAAATTTACATAATATCTTTCCATAAACCCAGCCCTACAAAGAATAATAGATGAAAAACACCAACACAAGGAGGGAAACTACACCCTAGAAAAAAAGCAAGAAAGTACTCTTTCAACAAACCCAAAAGAAGATAGCCACATAAACATAAAAATAATATCAAAACTAACAGGAAGCAACAATTACTTAATATCTCTTAACATCAATGGACTTAATTCTCCATTAAAAAGACATAGACTAACAGACTGGGTATGAAAACAGGACCCAGCATTTTGCTGCATACAAGAAACCCACCTCAGGGAAAAAGGCAGACACTACCTCAGAGTAAAAGGCTGGAAAACAATTTTCCAAGCAATTGGTCCGAAGAAACAAGCTGGAGTAGCCATTCTAATATCAAATAAAATCAACTTTGAACCAATTATCAAAAAAAAAAAAAAAGAAGAAGAAGAAGATAAGGAAGGACACTTCATACTGGTCAAAGGAAAAATCTACTAAGATGAACTCTCAATTCTGATCATCTATACTCCAAATGCAACAGCACCCATATTTATAAAAGAAACTTTATTAAAGCTCAAAGCACACATTGCACCCCACACAATAATAGTGGGAGACTTCAACACCCTACTCTCATCAATGGACAGATCATGGAAACACAAACTAAACAGCGACACAGTGAAACTAACAGAAGTTATAAGCCAAATGGATCTAACAGATATTTATAGAACATTTCAGTCTAAAGCAAAAGAATATGCCTTTTTCTCAGCACCTTATGGTACCTTCTCGAAAACTGACCATATAACTGGTCACAAAACAGGTCTCAACAGATACAAGAAGATAGAAATAATCCCATTCATCCTATCAGATCACTACTGATTAAGGCTGGTCTTAAATACCAACAAAAACAACGGAAAGCACACATATACATGAAAGCTGAACAACATTCTACTCAATGATAACTTGGTCAATGAAGAAATAAAGAAAAAAATTAAAGGCTTTTTAGAATTTAATGAAAATGAAGACACATCATACCAAAACTTATGGGACACAAGGAAAGCAGTGCTAAGAGGAAAAACTCATAGCTCTGAGTGCCTCCAAAAAGAAACTAGAGTAAGTTTACACAAGGAGCTTGACAGCCCACCTGAAAGCTCTAGAACAAAAGGAAGTAAATACACCCTAGAGGAGAAGAAGGCAGGAAATAATCAAATTCGGGTCTGAAATCAACCAAATGCAAACAAGAAGAACTATACAAAGAATCAACAAAACCAGGAGCTGGTTCTTTGAGAAAATCAACAAGATAGATAAACACTTAGCCAGACTAACCAGAGGGCATAGAGACAGTATCCAAATTAATAAAATCAGAAATGAAAAGGGAGACATAACAATGAGATATATCTCACAATAATTATTCTGTTTGTTGAATATTAACAGTTGAAAATATTAAAATCATGTTCTTCTGTGGGGCATTGGGCTGTACACGAACAGTTTGGTCTCCAGTAGAGTCAGGCTCAGATGCCTTGAGCAGGGAAACCAGCCACACCATGCAGATTTCTGCCCTATAGAATTGTGAGCTAATAAACAAATTCTGTGTAATGTCGCTATTGCACAGAAACAGAAACGTAATAGTTTTCTGTAATATTTGTATTTAGGAAAATCAACACAGTAAGGCTTATCAGAAAAATGAAATTATATTTTTCTAGCTATTTAATATCATTTAATTGAATTAAAAAACAATAAATATAAAATTTTAAAACTAACAAGGATAACAGTGTACAGAGGACTCAAACCCCATCAAAATTAGATCTAAATGAACTCTATCTAAATCTAAAGAGATACTATTTTCTCATTAATTTCCATTTAATAGTTTCATTTACCCATTGCTGTCATCCTAGCAATAATATTTATACACCACTATGAAATATCAGTGCATTTTCATGAGGGAAAATTCCAAAAGTTAAATATGCACGCACACACACACTTCAATACATTTGGAGCAAATGAGCCAGTAGTTTATTTTAGGCATTCTATGACCCAGGGCTAGGAAGGTCATACCTGTTTGCTTCTCTACCATCTACCCTGTGAACTCAGCACCTCCCCTGGGTCTTAGCATATAGTCTATGCTCAATACTGACCTGTCAGCTGAGACAAATGAATGCACTTGCTGTCAGTGTTGTCTTTTAAAGGCTTTACAGGTTCTTTCACTCAGTCTCTCCTATCATTTGGTTTCACTACTTTAGAGCAGTGAAACTTCCCATTCATAAAGTTTTACTTTGAAAGTCCAATCATCTCCACCCATCACTGTTTAGCTTCCATCCCACTCTATCCTCGATATTTACAGAATCTATTTTGGTGTCAATGGTTATGACCCTGGACTACACACGTGGAAGCTTATGAACTAACTGCATTAGGAGGTGGCACTTTTAAGGGGTGATTAGACCAGGTGGCTCCAGCCACCTGGGTGGAAATAATGTCTTAGGTCTTCCATCATAAGCCAGGAAGTGAGGTCCTTAAAGATTCTCAATCTTCTGCTACCCCATCCTTAGGTTTCTTTGCCTTTAGAACTGTGAGAAATACATTTCTGTTGTGTATGAGCCACCTAGTTTCTGGAAGGTCTGAGACAGTGCCTTTCAGAGCTAAGCTCCAGATCTACGGCTCAGTGCTCTTGACTGACTACATGCACATTGGTTCTGTGAGAACAAGCAGCACTTCTCTCCTGAGTTGCTGGTTCCCCTGTTCATTGCTACAGCAAATTCACATTTCCTTTAGAGGGAATTCTTGACTTCATCACAGTCCATAGACAGAGAGTCTCTAGGTGGCACAAACAACACAGGGCTTAATGCAAATGCCTGACAAATAGAATTAATGTTAAATGAAATAAAATATGTATTGAAAAATGCTTTTAGCAGATAAATATTCTTTATGGTTATTGGATATTCATGCTTAACTAATTTCATTTAACCTTTGTAAGGTCTAGCTAGCTACAAGGAAGTTGGGAAGACAACCCCAGTGTCTGAGAACAAAGAGTAATGACAAATATCGCCATGAATAGTTTAGTGTTGATTGCTGAAATGATGTAAGCAAGTGAAGAGTTATTTACTTAGGTTCAAGGTCTCAGAGGTTCACTGCCCTTGGCTTTATTAATTCAAGACCCCTGGTGAAACAGAACCTAAACGCAACAGGAGATACCCACTTTACAATGAGAAAAACCTGGATAACCTCTACAGCACTGGTTCTCAACCTTCCTAAGGCTGGGACCCTTTAATACAGTTCTTTATGTTGTGATGAGACCCAACCCCAAAATTATTTTTGTTGCTAATTCGTAACTGTAACTTTGCTACTGTTATGAATCATGATGTAAACATCTTAACCTCTGTAAAAGGGTCATTCTACATCCCCTAAAGGGGCTCTCAACCCCCTGGGTGAGAACCACTGCTCTGAGCCATGTGTCAAGTGCCTCATTTCCTCCAGCAAGGGCGCCACTTCCCAAGGTTTACACCACTTCCCCCAAAAGTGCTATGATTTGGGATTCAGTCCTTCAACACATGAGGCTTTGTTTTGGGGCACATTTCATATTCAACCCACAGCAGTGAACTAAATCATAATCAATACACTTCATGGGCTGTCTGTGCTTGATTTCAGGGTCAGTCAGTCCCCTAAGCTGTGACACTGCATGTCTACACACATCCTAGGGTGGGTGTTTCTTTTTTTCTTTTTTCTTTTTTTTTTTTGTCTATTTAGAAACTTGGAATTATTGATTTAAAGGCCCTAGGAAATTTAATTTACCAAGTAGGGCTTATTCACTAGACTATTTCCTCTATGTCCTTAGGGTTATGAAGATAATTGCCATGCAAATAGCCCTCAGAGACCCAGCTAATCCTTGCCCTTCCTCAGAACTACAAGTGGTTGCAAGCATGAAAGGTTTCTTTTTAACAAAGGACATCATGACCCTGTGCTAAATCTGTATCAGTTTCTTTCTCCAACTCTGCCGTTTTGAAGGCTCAGTTTAGCATCCAAAAAAATCGAGGCATGTTCTTTCCCTTCTGCACCTCATTATCAACAACGAAGAGTCGAAGAACAAACGTTGGCTGGCAATTTCACCATGATGCGTGACAGAGCACAATGCAGACTTGCCTTTTGTCATCTATAGGTTCTCCAAGTTATTGACAAAAGCAGATATTTTTTCAAGTGAAATACAAACAGGAAAGAGTCCTCCTTTGTTTAGTGAACCAAGTCTATTCATCCCTGACATCCGGGGGTGCTGCAGGTAACTCACACACGTCCAGCAATGCTGATGACAAAGGACGATGTCTTCTCACTAATGAACATGTAATCACTCCAGTGTAATTGGTTTCTGCTCCCTTATCACATCAGATATACATCAAGAAGAGCAATCTTTTAAGGCATCCAGAAAGCAACAAGAGGGAATGATCTTAAAAGATCCAGCAGGAACAGTTTTGTGCTTTATGTTCCTTAGGAAGGACTTTTTTTTTTTTTTTTTTTTTTTTTTTTTGTGCTCTTAAGGAAAATCTGATCCTATTGCTAGCTTTCTATTCTGGTGTTTATAGCCTTCAGGAAAGCACAAAGAACCCCAGAGCCTTCCTCTCTAGAGATCAAGAGTCAGAAACTGATGGTTTGTGTCTGGATCACATCCAGGCAACAAGTATTGATATTTGATGTGTACAGTGAGCAACTGTTTAAAATCATTTGAACTACTTGCCAAAAATTAACAGCCAGGAGATTTTCACATTATACAGAAATCCAAATTTTGGCTCTTTCAGTGAGAAGTCATTCGTAGCCCAGCCCAGTTTTCCACATGGCAACTGGAGTTGGTTAGCCTTTGTGGCTTGTAGAACTCCTTTGTAGGAGTTACGGAAAGGCATGCCTCCAAGCATACAAGTTGTAAGCTTGCCTCAAAGGGAAGCCCACACGTAATGGCTTTGCCACAACTGGCACTACCTGCTTAAGCTGTTTCACTTCTGTCTGAGCCCTTTAGATATTTAAGTTTGCGACCACTGACAAAGTCTTTGGAGGGAGATGCTGCCTGCAGCACACTCCTTGATGAATGAGTGGTGGCCTAGAGGCGTTTCTTTGATTTTTTTTTTTTTCCCATAGAGAAGGAGGTTCAAGCATTTGTCTGACCTAGCCCTGTTTTTTTTTTTGTTTTTTTTGTTTTTTTGTTTTTTTTTTTTTTGAGAAGAAAGCTTCATAGTAATATCCAGTTACCAGAAGGGTTGCATACCATCATAGCTCACCTACCTTCCAAACTCTTCTTTCCTATCCTGTGCTAATTTTGCTCTTTTTGTCAACCCATGGGAGGAGGTATCTGAGAAGATCATAAAAATGTCTCAGGAAGGACAGAGGAATGTGATTCCCACCACGTGAGTGTGAGGTGGACCTCATGAGCCATCTTTGAATGAGCAACTTGCAGGATCTATATGTCGACAGTTCACTTTTATTAAACCCGGTCCCAAAGTGAGCCCTGTATTCTCTGATAATGGATGACACCAAGGACCTAAAGAGCTCCTCTGTGACCTTCACAGATCTGAGAATAGTTCCCTCTATAGTTTTCAAGACTCTGCTGTGTCTGCATGATTTTAAAGCCCTGGGATGACAGTCATGAGGATAATTCATGGAGTGTAGCTGTCTTTGACATTGTAGGAGTGATACAGTGAAGTGAATGGCAGACCATCTGAGAACTTACAAAGCATGTCATTGTTGAGGTCTGGTCTGTTGCTATATATTGTAATGCTCCATTCTGGTTGCCCCTGGGGACAAGGGGATCCTCACATATACCAAGGAACCTTGCTCCTTAATTTGAAACTTTGTTGAATAAAGATGCCTATAACCTGTAGCTGAGCAGGAGAGAGGTGGGCAGGGCTTTGGTTTCCAGGATTAGAGTCTGAGGCAGGGACCACAAGGACACAAAAGACAGTGAAGAGAGGAAAAGATGGCATGGGGTAGATGAATCCTGAGAACATGGCTAAGAGGGCATGTCCCAGGTGGAACATGGCAAGTCATGTCTCAGAGTTATTGGCAGGGAAGTAAGAAAATAGCTTAGGGTTGATATCTGTCAAGCTCTAGTGCTATCTAAGGCTTATTATAAATATAAAAGTCTTGTATCTTTTATCTAGGAACTACATGATATAAGGCAGGATAGAAACCTCTAATTAATATTAAATATTTACCACAACAATTCATAGCAAGCACAATCATGTCATAGCCAGGATTTCAGATTGTGATTGAATACAGGCACTATTTAGTAGTTAGTGGTTATTTTAACTTGGACAAGTCACATGACTGTAGTCCTCAAATTAAAAACAGTTAGTCCCTATATCCATGCTTCTACACCAATGGGCACAGCCATGGGTCAAAAATAACCAGAAAGAGAAAACAAGTAATAAAATGTAAAGATTTTTTTTTTGTTTCTACATCCTAAAGAATTTGGTATAACAGTTCTTGTGTGAAATGTGTGTATTGTTAGGGCTTGAGAGATGGCTCAGCAAATAAGAGTGCTTACTGCTCTTACAAGAAGGCCCAGGTTCAGTTGCAAGCACCCACAATAGGCTGCTTACAAGCACCCATAACTTCAATTCCAGGGAATCCACTGCCCTCTGCTTCCCCAGTCACCTGCACATGTGTGGTACCATAAACCCACACAGGCACGCATACACACAAATAAAAATAAATAAATATTTTAAAAATGTGTGTTGTATTAGAGAATAGTGATCTAGAGGGAATTTAAAGTATCTAGGAGGATGTGCACAGGTTATATGCAGATAGTATACCACTTTATGACATTCTTGGATTTTGGTACCCACAAGATTGAAAGGCTAGGAGTGTCCTTCACACATCTGAGAGACACGGTATCTATGTATTTAAATGAAAACATAATGAATGTTTAAAAATCTATGGAGTCCCTCCTTTCTAACTTACCAGGTGGAGTAAATTTATCCCAAACATCTCAAGTTCTTCCTCCATTAAAATGGAAAAAAAAAAAAAACCCAGAGCTTTCCCAGTAGGATTCTGAATAAGTGAGATCATGCATGTTCTAGTTACACAGAATTGCTAGACACTGGGGTGCTCTACCTGAAGTCAATGAAAAAAGTCAATAAAAAAAGGATTGATTCTTTCCTTTCATTCTTGGGTACTGCATAAAGAACTTGAGAATGTCAGCAAATGAAAGATAGTAAAGGTTGCGTTGCTGAATAAGTATTTAACAGATTGATTTTTACAGTGGAAAATACATAAATATATGAACATCAAGCCATTTGCTGAAGGTGTGACTTCTTAATTGGGGCAGTTTGTGCTCAGAGTTAAAAAATAATTTGAGAGGTTTCAAATACCTCAAGATAATGCAATGGTTAAAATAAAGACTAAAGTGTCTGTAATAGTGTGAGTTTTCTGCCTGTTCCTTTTAGGAAAGAGTTGCTGGCTGTAGAATTTTTTATCTGGACACCCAGATCAAGCAGCACACAAAGGTCGCAATGCCAATTTCATCGACAGTGTGTTTTGCAGTGCTGGAGTCTTGGGTTTTAGGAAAGGACTTGTGGTTGCTATGGAACTGTTAATAATGATTGCTGCCTGCACCTCCATTCTTCATACTCCCAATCTCCAATATAAAATCACTTAGACTTGGGCTGTAGGGCAGTAAACAAACTTTCGAGCAGGAATTAACTGGGCTCAGGCATTAGTGTCTTAATGTAGGAAATGACTTTCATTATAACCTTTGCTTAACACTGGGGGTTTAGCTATGAAGGAGCCTCTATTTTGTTATAGTAGATGGAATCCTATAAAGCCCAAACTTCACAGGGATGGGCACTGCTAGAGGCTTTCAACAGAAAGTGAGTCCTGAAGAAGTATGGGTTTATGCAGAGTTAATTTTTATCAACAATCTATTTTTATCTTCATGTGTAAAAGGAACTGGATTAATTAATCAAAAAACTGGGTTCTTAAGAAGACATTCCTGTTGAACTATCTTTAAATTTAAAGGAAATAAATCTTGTAGAAAAATAACATTTTTGCTAGTGTGTGTGTGTGTGTGTGTGTGTGTGTGTAAGAGAGAGAGAGGGAGAGAGGGAGAGAGTGAGATTTGTGACCCATGTAATAGATGCTTCTAACTACTGAATCATGTTTCTCAGATACAGATCTCAGTCCTTATTAATGTGTAACTGATATTTGGGAAACAGTAATCGAGTTCTTTGGCTCCAGGCACATAAGGTTCGGGATTCTTTATTGGATGGGTGGGAAGAGGACATATCTAATTTGGGGCTTCACAGCCTCACCAGTATGCAAATAATTCAACAACAATATAGAATAAATAGGTTCTATCTCAACAACTGCTACTTGCTCGAATCCCTATGGTATGTGTTTCCTATCAATTATCTGGTCTACTTCTGTTTTATTGCTTCGGATTTTAAAGCTTCAATTGTGGGACATAGAATAAATGTGATTGTTCAGTAAAACTTAAGACGTCTGCATGCAGTTTCCACTGACAAGTATCTAGTGTATAGGAATAAATGACAACACATCTTTTTGCAATCAGAAGTAGAAATGTTTCATGGGCCAGTGAATCCCCACCTCTTCAGGTTCAGTGACAGTCTCTCTATAGGAGGTGCAGCATGCCTGCTTCAGGAGCTATGTGATGGCATCCATGCAGTCTATGGCACTGTACAGGACAAGAGTGTATCTGGGGGATTGAACTGAGTATAATAAAATCTCAATAGATGGAGGCTTGCAGGACCATTGAAAGTATTATAAGGCCTGCATAATAATATTAAATGCAGATGGAACTGTCAAATTAATCAAGCTGCTGCAATAAATTCAGATGCTGTAGAGGTGGTGAGGCAGTGTCAAGAAAGTTAAGCTTAAAGAATGAGTGTTGGTTTTCTCAATGAGAACAAGGGGAAAAGGAAAATGACTTTAATAGGGGAAATCAAGACTGACCCAGTCAGCACGACTGATAAACTCAGAGGACCATCTTAAAATCAATTTCCTCTGCCTGTAAGAGTGTTTTGCTAAACAAACTGACATTGTTATATACTTTTTATTTTTGGTTTATTTAATCTTCTTTCACACAGGCATGGTTAGTTCAGCAATTCAGTATTTGGGGTTACATTAATTGCAGTACAGGAACACAGCTGAAGAGGTTACACCATCAACACCCATTATTCACCTCACTCCTTCTCTGAAAGTCAGAGTGCAGCCCAGGACTGCTGCCTAGTCACCACTGTGTGTAGGATCACTTGTGCTACTGCGCAGTAAGAGTAGAGAGTTCGAGCCCTGGGTCTCTCATCTTCAGACTACAATATAACAAAGCATTGGCATTTTGTAATGAAAAATAGATAAAGCAACTTTTAAGTAGTATGTTAGAGCAAATGTACACATGAAATAAAATACTAGCATGCTTTTATAATCTAAACCATTAATATCCTGTGAAATTAATGTATAAATAAAACATTACCTGGATTGAAATTACCATTATGTGTTTAAAGAAAACCCAGGCTTTTACTGTTCTTAAACATGCAAGTTTGAATACCTCCTAAACCTATATCATATTTGGAATGGAAAGGTCACTTCAAAGTGAAAAATATTGAATAATCATTTGATTGACATCCCCATAAAACAGTACATACTACTTATTTGAGACTTACACTTGTTCCAATGTTAAAGAGACAATATTATTTTGAGCTTCTTCACAAAAAGATGTGTACTGCCATTTATTTAGTGAAAAGAACCATAGTTTTTACATCAGAACATCTGGTTAGGTTATAATACTAGACTATAAAAATATTGGGAAGATAAGATATATTTTTGCAAGACATATGAACTTCTTTAGTATTGTTAAAGAGCAAAATAAGTTTTAAAATGTTAGTAGTTCACTTTTTAAGCACATCTTTTTTTTTTCTCTTTGTCATCATTATTTTTGGCATTCTTTGTTCTCCATTTCTCCCACTTTCCAACCTTTTCATCTTAATTTTCTATCTCAGCAGTCCTGGTGCTATTAGCTTACCATCAGCACCGTCTTTCAGCCCCCTTACAACAAACAATGGTTTCTATAAGAGAATAACCAGCTGGTCCTTCAGCTTTATCTTTTGTAAATGTTTTCTTCTTAAAATAAAGAGTTATATTCTCAGCTTACAGACTTATGTATATTCCATATCACATACTTGAAGAATAATCATTCACAGAATACAGTAAGAATTCACTACATTACTGCTACACTATTCAGCAAGCTGATAGAATGACCAAAAAAAAAATCACTTTTTATAACTACTAACTTAAATATCCTCCAGTTTTTCTGACTAAGCCAAAGAGATAGTTGATTTTTTTTTTAACTGCTCCATTTCTTTCTTTTTGCAATCTTGGAGAAACTCTACAGAAATAGAACCTATGAGCAAATTAGAAATGGGATTCCTGGCAGTTTGTTTCTGTGATCCCATTGAGGCTACTGTACGGTCAGTGATTAAGGCCTGGACAGTCACAGTAGGGAGCAGGTAGAGATGAAGAGGTGCGGGGTGGCTTCCACGAGGTGGATGCACTGGCCCAGTGTTCTGGCTGTGCACTCAGGCAGTCTGATCCACATGCAGCACAGCTGGCTGGACCTGTTTCTCACTGGGTTCCTCCATCTCCTCGGAGTTGAGCATGTAGCCACTCTCATAGCGCACCTGCTGGGCCTGCTGCAGGGCTACCGGCTCCTCTTCTTCATCTTCCTCAATGGTCAGATCCGCATTACTGCCCACGGCTGAGTTGTTCCCTCTCCTTGCTGATTTCTCAGCATCTTCTGCGCTGCCCTCCATCAGGCCACTGGGGAGGGATGCTTCAGAAAGACCCTCTGTGAACGAACCCTCCTCGCGGTCCTCCTGCATCTGGTCTTCCAACTTGGTCTCATTTTCTACAGAGCTTTCTCCCTCTCGGACTTTCTTACGACCAAAGGAGAGGGGAGAAACCTTGAAGGGGGAGCTTTTCCCAGAAGATGCTTTCTGGTGGTTGGGTGTGAGCGATTTCTTAATCTTTTCTCTCCTCTCAACAGATACGATCTTGGTTCCCAGCTTGTTCATCTTTTTCTCGATGTTCTGACGAGAAAACGCTTTCTTGAGGCTATCGACTTTCTTGAGGCTGGATCTTTTTATTTTTTCTGCCCTGCTTTCTTCCATCTTCTCTTCTGCACTATCTTCCAGGGCTTCCTCATCACGGGGCAATTCGTCATCAGAGGAGAGGTCCACGTTGTGCAGAGTTTCCTCCAGGGACTTGTTCTCATCAGCAAGCTCCTCCTTGCCTTCTGCAGCGCTGGGAACTGGCTCCTTCACAAACACACTGGCAGGGATCTCACTTTCTTCCTGCAAAGAAGGGCAGCGTGAGTTTTATGATAATAACATAGTGAACAAATAGCCCTGAACTGCTGTAACTTGGGTTTGTGTTCTAGGCAATGCACATGACAGAAGCAAAGTGTGGCTTTTCAGAAGAGGAAGCAGCCATTCTAATTTGGGTCCCGTCATTCACCTTGGGCTGGATAAGGCCAAGGCCTGCCAGTGGGAATACCATGAAGCTTAACTGGCAAGGGACTATCAGTGACAGGCAGAGGGAAGTGGCCCAACTCATTCATGTAGGCCAGGAAGCTGCCCAGATAAAAGAAATAAAGTAAGTTATAATGCTGTGAACGCAGAGGCCTCTCTTGCCTTCCCTCAAATCAAGGGAGGGAGAGAGGGCAGGGAGGGATGTGGGCACAGCTTCTGTCAAAAATCCCATTACAAAGGAACTCTAAAGTCTAGCTGGAAAATATCTAAGGAGGCAAAGGGGAGCGCGGGAGAGTCCTTAACTTCAGAACCTTAGTTAGGTCCCCCCACTTCCACTCATGCACCACATACCCCAACACACACACACACACACACACACACACACACACAGAGAGAGAGAGAGAGAGAGAGAGAGAGAGAGAGAGAGAGAGAGAGAGAGAGAGAAATAGCCTTCTCTAGGTCGGTTCATGAAACCTTGTGTTTCAGAATGTGCTCTGTGGTAAGGGATGGCCAGGTATAGCATCAAGCCCATACTATAAAGTATCTTCTTTGGACAATAAAGCTTTGGCCTCACACCCAGCTAAGGGTAGAAGAAAAGCCATTCTCTTCAGGCTCCCCAGCTTCTCACGTAGGCAAATGCAGCCTTCTATAGAGTTTTGGGCAATGGGAGAGCCAGAAAATTTGTCTCTAAAGCATAAAGCTGCTTGCTGAGAGATTTGAATACAGACAGATTTTGGCCACATTGTGTAAGAGTACCTTTGAGTTTTAAGTGTTTTCTTTTTCTCACTGTTACATGGGAACCCATTATCATGGTACTTACACGTTTTCATCAAAAATAATAGCACATGATGGAGAATTGTGGCAGGAAGCCTGGAGTCTTTGCTGTGCTGCTAAATGGCTGTGTGTCTTCAACAAATAGCTTAATCTCTTTGGGTTCCTATTCCTTCCAAATATGAACCAGAGGATTTGACCTAGATTAGCAGCTTTCAAAATGTACTTTCAGGGCCATCAGGGGTTCAGCAAGAATCTAAGCAGGGCATAGATCCAGACTCCTTCCCACCTATGCTGCACCCAGAGCCTCCAGACGACCCGATTGCATCTCAGCCAGCCCAGCACACTTGCAGGTTGGAAGAAGCAACTGCAGTCTGTGGATTTAAAAGTCCGTCTGTCCTTCCTGATTGCTATCTTTCACAGTGCTAGAAGATGCTACACAGGCTACTACTGTAAGAGAGAAAACATATCAGTGGTCTTACATAGTATTAAAGTATGCATCCTCTAATACCAACCTGCGAGATGAGGAATGAATGGCCACTGACACATTAGTGGTGTGGTTGTTATGTGAGTAGCTAACTGCGTTCTGATTGGATTTCAGGCCTGCTTCACCGGGAGGAATTGTGTTCCTGGTACTGTAACTCATGGTCAAAGCCAGAGTTTGGCTTGGGGAGATCATAGCTCCTAGTATTCTGCTATTGTTATTTTGCTAAATGGTCATGATGTCAAAGTAGCTTTTAAATATTGATGTTTGTAATCATAGACTAGGCCCATTCTGATTCTTGGTCACAGAAACTTCTCTTTGCCGTGGGCAGCAGTGAATAGAAAGATACATAACTGTTCACAGCACTGAGAAGAGACTAAGTGCTTGGTTAGATCTAAATGGGAGTCTTTATAAATCTTCCTCACCTCTCCAAGGCTCAGATAACACAGAGGAAGAGAGGAGGAAAAAATGTATGTGCTAGAGGATAGGAAGAAGTGCTGTGACATTCTGTCTTCTGTACATGTCATAGCTATGACACTCATGAACTCAGAGCAAGTGGTGTTACCTGCACAAGACCTGCAAAAGATTGGCTTACCCCAAATTTCAGCATAGTGTAGCTGATCTCCCAGACCCTTATCCTATTGGCAGTAGATAATCCCCAGGATCTTTTTGATGTGGACTTTTGAGGAGAATAGTTTGTCATGCTTCCAGCTGAAGTTGATTCTGCTCCATGGGCATATACTCCCAAGAATGATTTTCATCTTTTCTTCACCACTGTGTCTCAACAGGTCGAGCTTAATAACCACTCACTAAGTGAGCAGCTTTGGTAAGATGGCTTTTTAAGAAGGTCATGAAGGTACCTGGAGTGTAGACTACTCTATATGGGGCATACTGGAGGCAAGTAGGAGAATGGGCCTATTTAGTTCTGTGTCTAGAAGGAAGTTTGCTGAATGCTGGTGACACTGGAGAAACCAGAGAAGCCAAGGCCTGAGGGGACACTTTCTCCCTCTGAAAGAAGGATTTTCTTTCCAGTGGATGGATGAATATTACAGAAAGAGGTAGACTTACAGAAGTAGTTAGGGCTCTGATGGCTAGTCCTGAAGCAGAATTTCTCCTGGGGTTTGATTAAGAGCATTGAGGAGATTTGGCTGTTGTTTGCTCTTAGGGAAGGATAAAACCTCAGTGAAATGTTATTAAAAGTCCTCAGTGAGGGAAGAAGGGATTCCAGCAGAAAGCTGTAAAGACTAAGCCTCGAGGTACATTGTCTAAACCACAAGCTCCCGAGGCAATCAAATGCTGTAGATCAGCTAACTTTCCATTCTTCAATTTTAACAAAAGGGAGAATTAAAATAAATTCTGCTTTTTCTTAAATGTGAATTTTATTACCAACACGGAGCTCCTACTGAGTCTTATGGCTCTGTTGTTCCTCTTCTCAGGCATTCTTCAAGGATAGCTTTAAGGAGAGCACATTAGAAAATGAATTGGAATATCAGTGGTAGATGCAGGCTGCATGTGGGGGTGGAGATGGGGGTGGAGTGTGAGGGAGGGAAAGAGGAAACCCAGTAAAATTCTTCTGTGAAATGTGAAAATGTATAGGAACATATACATGAGAGTTCTTTGATGCCAGTATGGAATTAACCCAGCAAGATCAGAGATAATCCAGAATGAGTTGGCTGTGTCTTTAAGCAACTGGAAACTCCTGAGCAATGACTCCTCAACTAGCTGTTGGGCCTCAGCTGTCACTTTAATTACCTGGGAAGTATTTTATTGGCAAATATTTTATGTTCTGTCTACTGGTCAGTGCATATCTTGTGGCTTCCATCTTCTTTGAAGGCAACCCTTTTCCTTTCACGGAGGGACTTGTAAATCTCCAAGCACACAGATCTCTTTCTTTTTCCAAAACATTTGTTTAGAATCAGAAAAATACCAATTCCCTTCCTTCCAAGTCACTCCCTTATATAAACCTTACAGAGCGTGGTGTTTGGTTATTCGAGTAGTGTTCGATGCACATAGGATCAGCTACAGCTGCTCTCTTACCAGTGCACACCATCTACTATGTAGTCCTCTCATACACCTCATCAAAACACCTTATACCTCACGCGTCTACAAGAGAGGGGGCACCTTTGCGTCCACCCCCAGCTGTAATGTTTGTGACCTGGTTCCTTTTACAGATTCCAAGACTGGCAGCTCCTTTAAGGGTGACCCTAAGCACACATCCATGATCCCCGCTGCTGCTCACCGATGTTAGCTACTCATTTGTCTACATGGGATATGTAACTCCCTGAAATGGCACAGAGAATCCCTGTGGTTTACTTCTTTGGACATCTCTATTGAGGACAAGCCTCTAGGAGCAGCTGGTTATTTGTCCTTTGTTTTCAAAAAAGGTCCTCACCTACCACTGATGTAGGTGTTTCTGGTTCTGACCTTTCACAAGGACCCTTAGGAGGTTTTCTAAGAAAGGGAATATTAAATAGTAAGAGTCTAACATATAATGGATATGTTTGTAGCATACAGGGGAAAAGACTGGAACAAACTCTTGAGAAGTAGCATTTTCCTTGCACTTCAGCTTGTTTGCTATTTATATCGATCCTTGTAAACTAATAGTCCCAGTCGTGCATGTAAATATCAACGCAGAGAAACCTGCCAGCTTCCTGGGTACTTTTTGGTTTTAAGGTGACAATCCAAATCTCTGCTCATATACAGATGTGCAAACTTAAAAACAAAAGGCTCTATGACCAGCATTAGGAAAGAAAACCAACTTTAAGTCATTTTAAAAGCCCCAGTAAGAAGAGAGAAGCTGGGTGTTTGCTCTCCTGCCACTCACAAAAATAACAGGGACACAGTGGCTTCCTGTTGGGAGCACATGGTGGCTTCCTGCCGGGGTGTGAAGAGCACACATTTGTGTCCATGGAATATTTTCTTTAATAATCTCTAAATACTAGTTATTAAAATGAAACTATGCTACCTGACATTCTGATTTATAGGTCTCCTTTACACATTGATGGTTTTCTCCAATTTGTGTTTCTGAGGTATAGATTGCCAAGTGGATAAAGCCATTGATTAGAACTGAACCCGCAGGGCGGCTGTCAGTGGAATCAGCAAGTCATAAGAATAAAATGCATTAGTTATAATCCCTGGGCAGTCTTTCACATTCTGGAGGATTTAAAAGTCTCATTATTTTCAGTGTTATCAAGGGTTCATTTTTTTTTAAAGATCACATTAGTTAGGAGTTCTTTGTTACACACACACACACACACACACACACACACACAAACATAAATATAAAACAAAAAATAAACCACTTTGAATTATTTAAAAGCTGATCTAGTAAAACTCATAAACATTAACTTTATCACAGTGACATTATAGTTTTTACTTGTTTCACAATTCTATCCTACAATTTCTCTTATCAATGAAATGAGACGTAGACAGTTATTTTGTTTCTCAGAACCTCTGTTTCCTTCCTATAAAATAAGGTTAAACTAAATGATTATATTATTATTTTTTTGTGGAGTACAGTTTTTTAAAAAAAATTTAATAGGTATTTTCTTCATTTACATTTCCAATGCTATCCCAAAAGTCCCCCATACCCTCCCCCCAATTTCCCTACCCACCCACTCCCACTTCTTGGCCCTGGCGTTCCCCTGTACTGGGGCATATAAAGTTTGCAAGACCAATGGGCCTCTCTTTCCAATGATGGCCGATTAGACCATCTTCTGATACATATGCAGCTAGAGACACGAGCTCTGGGGGGTACTGGTTAGTTCATATTGTTGTTCCACCTATAAGGTTGCAGATTCCTTTAGCTCCTTGGGTACTTTCTCTAGCTCGTCCATTAGGGGCCCTATGATCCATCCAATAGCTGACTGTGAGCATCCACTTCTGTGTTTGCTAGGCCCCGGCATAGTCTCACAAGAGACAGCTACATCTGGGTCCTTTCGATAAAATCTTGCTAGTGTATGCAATGGTGTCAGCGTTTGGAGGCTGATTATGGGATGGATCCCCAGGTCTGGCAGTCTCTAGATGATTATATTATTAAGAGGTCTTCCAGATAAAAAAATATTTGATTATGTGATTAATCTACATCCCACAAAAAGAAATAACCATTCACAGGAACAATACCATGGTACACCCATTCACACCAAATGTATTTAATTCCATACAGGAATAAAAACCAAAGGAGCCAAGTTGCATTGAAGAGCATTTAAAAAGTGGGAAACCTAAAGAGAGTGTAACTGACATAGAGTCTAGCCTGCATATGTATATAGGCTTTACCAAAAATAAATGTCAGCTACAATCACTTATTCACTTCTAGCAGCTATAATCAGTTAGTCACTTCTAGTGCCAGGGACAATGCTGACATTTACTAAGTGTAAATAATAACAATAAGAAGTAGTATTTTTGAAAATCATAATCTAAAAGGGCACTGGATAAGCAACATGACAAAACCAATATTCTGTTAGGGAAACATTGATCTGTGATACAAACATGGAGACTTCACTTACGAAGGTATCTTTGATAACTCATATTCCCATTTCTCTCCAGTCCATACCAATTGAACAGCTTTTAGAGCAGCAAGTTTAGATAAAATACTGTCTTTAAACTAATCTATTTAAAAATCATCAGGAGATTAAACTTTTAGCATACTTCTAAACCTCTGGCATCACTAAGGAACGCAAGTGATGAATGTTCAAGCGCATTTACAGCCTCACATTTTCAGAAATAGATCTGCAGCAAGGACATAACCTCGCTTTCCTTTTCTCATCCAGGTTCTCGGCTCCATGTGGATAGCAGTGCAAGCTATTAGCGCACACTCTCATTTTGTCTCCTGGTTTTGAAGTCATTTTCAAGCTGTGTTTTCAAATAATCATTCCTAGAAGGGTCCGAGGACATAAGTGGCACCTCACCCCCACGGCCAGTTACTGTGACGTTCATGCAGCTCCTTCAACCAGCAGCGAGAATTTTCTCTTAAATCTACTTTATAGCTTCTGTTTTTAATAAAAGATAAACATGATTCCAAGAAAAATGTTCAATGTGGTATTCCTTTGGCATTAGTATTTTTCCTTTGTGTGTGTGTGTGTGTGTGTGTGTGTGTGTGTGTGTTTGTTTTGGGGACAGAGTTTTTGTGTGTAGCCTTGGCTGTCCCAGAACTTACTCTATAGACCAGACTGACCTCAAACTCAAAGATTTGCCTGTCTATACCTCCCAAATGCTAGGATTAAAGATGTGCACAACCACTGCCAGGCTTACCATGAATATTTTGATCATCAATACCCATAAGTCTTATGTTATTTATTCTGGTTTATGTCTCATTATATTGAACTCCAATATTGCATTAAACTATTGCCAAAAACGTTTTTAAAAATTGCTGAATTTCACTGGGACTTTCAAATATACCTCTGTGTTCAAAGAGGGAGAGTTTCTCCAGTTCTTAGATACTGATGGTTATAATTTAAAGTCATCACTAAGGAATCAGATGCTTAATAGCTACAATAGCGTTGTGGAACTCAGTTATTGAAACTCAGATTTCAATAAATACATGACATTATTTAAGTAGAATAGATTTAAAACAATGTTAGGAATTAAAAGTCTAATTGTATAAGAGTCTTATAAATCATCTTACACACACACAGAGTCAGATTCATACATATTCATGCTCTCTCAAACACATATTACTCATGTATACTCACACACATAAATACAGATACATACTCACACATATTTGCACACACAGAATCGTGTATGTACAAGCAGACACACACACTCAGGCAGATTTGGGATGCTGTAACAGGATTCCACAAACAGTAAACATAGCTCCTCTTCTCAACATTACAATACCAAATATGCCCAAGTCAAGGGACAGATTATCTTTTTGAACATTGCTCTTATTTTTAAATACTTATTACCCTAAGCCAGAAGCCAGAAAGTACTGAAAAATGACAATTTTTTAAGACACAAAGCACTATCAGTACAGTATATGACATCTACATTCTCTGTGGGTATGAGACAGTCCCCTTCTGCCATACTGTGACATATGTGCTGCTACTAGAAGGATCTATTTAGAGTAGGTATTTTGGAAGAGTCCTTTGCTTTCATAGAGTTATGATACAATGCTCATTCTGACATGATGGTAGTCATATAATGTGTGTGTGGATGTGTGTGCACTAGCAAGTCTCAACCAAAAAGAGACAAAGCTATTTCAAGATCCACAGAAGGGTGGGGTCAGTTTTGGCCTAAGAACATTATTTCTAACCCAGTAGAAGTAGAGCTGCCTGTCTCAGCCCTGCATTTCAGAGCCATGGAGTAATAGAGTCCACTCAATGAGCACTTCCACCATGCCAGTCTGTAAGAATCATTTTAAACATGTCATTTCCTTTATTCCTCACTTGTGGGAGAGATATGAGCCAGGAAGCACTAGTGTTTTAAAGCATATATTCTGGGACCCGTTAAATGTGGCTTTGAAAGCCAACTTTGTCACTTATGTCCAACTTCAGACAAACTACAAGCACATGGAAGGAGTCTCAGCATCCTCAGCGGTAAATTGGGCATAGGCAAGGAAGCAGAGAACGAACGGGGCCTTACAGTGGATGCTGTATTTATCAAGACTGCAGCTATTTCACTCTACTAGTATCTTCTGTGTACAAGGGGAAACAGGGACTTCCAATATCAAATGTGTCAATGATTAACATGGTTGGCAAGTGACCAAGTAGGATGTGAGCCAGTGTCTGTGTGAAAATTTGTCTTCCCACTCACTATCCTGGACTCCACTGTAATAAGAATTATTGTTTCAGCCATTAGCATAATTGGTACCCTATGAAAACCCCTACTTTAAGAAAGAAATGAGACAAAACATTGAAGACGACTGCAGCTACATTTTGTTTTTCAAATGACCATCTTGTGTCTTCAGAGTTGGAATTCTAATTCCCTTTAGCTAGCAGAGGACCTCCTCTGGGTAGGGAAAGGTCTAGCCATGTGCTTGAAGTTCTCTGCTTTCCAAACTGCCCTTTGCACCTGTCGGAGGTGCTTTTGAACGGGCCTAGAACAGCTTGAACTCTCTGCTTGGGCTTCCCATAGTTCCCCTTTTGGGGTTGAGCACCCCTGTTTCATCACTATGGGGGAAATTCTTACCATCTCTGGTGGGATGTCACACCTGTCAATTCAATTCAACAAAACAGATGACTTCGTCAGGCCCCCATCAACAACACATGCCTTTAAGTTTCCCAATAGTCAGATTCACAATTCTCTTGAATATATAGTCGTTTATCTCCCCATTCCCTCTTCTCGCACCTGTAGAACATTCGTATCAAAACAGAAACTAAACCTTAAAATCCTTATTTTCCTTTACTAGGCAAACATTTTCCTTTTCTCCTTAATGAATAAGATGAGATATAGTTCCCCTGATTCATACTGAAGGGAGGGAAGTTTCCTTTGACAGGCCTGTAAATGTTCTGTTTTGTTTTGAAATCACTATTTAATTTGGAAATGTCTCCAGAGCTAAGGCTTGTAGGATCTCTTAGTCTAATAAAGGCAGGATCTCAGATCCTGATGTGGCTGACCACAGCTTTTTCCAGTTCAGCTGCTTCCTGAAAAGCGATTGCATCTGCATTAAAAGCCTAAAAGTTGGTCAAGTAACATATAAAGGCAGGACTATTAGAATTACACCAGACTTCTCATGTATAAAAGCCAGAAGATCCTGGACAGATGTTATGCAAACCCCAAGAGAACACAAATGCCAGCCCAGGCTACTATACCCAACCAAACTCAATTAACATAGATGGAGAAACCAAAGTATTCCATGATAATACCAAATTCAGTTTCCACATGAATGTTGGCTTTCTATTGTTTATGTTGTTATTGAAGATCAGCCTTAGTCTGTGGTGGTCAGATAGGATGCATGGGATAATTTCATTATTTTTGTATCTGTGGAGGCCTGTTTTGTGACCAATTATATGGTCAATTTTGGAGGAGGTACCATGTGGGGCTGAGAAGAAGGTATATCCTTTTGTTTTAGGATAAAATGTTCTGTAGATATCAATTAAGTCCATTTGTTTCATAACTTCAAAAAAAAAAAAAAAAGCCTAAAAGTTTCCCAACTGCAGAAAGCCTGTGAGATACAGGAGCATCACTTGTTTGGACCTCCTAGCTCTCAAGTACAATTTGGGGAGGACACAAAGGCAGCAAGATTAATCTTTCCTTTTATGGCGATAGGCAGGCCAGAGCCCTAACTTGGCAGAGTAGATTCATTAGGAAAAAGAAGGCTCCTACGGTTTAAATTCCAGTTTCTAAATGTCTCTTGGGAGATGAAGGCTCTCCCTGTATGCTTTCACAATCTGTTGGTTATAACCTCTTCCCTCCATGGCTTTGAAAGTCTCTCCTATTCACAGGATCATAAGGAGACAGCCCTGAGGCAGAATGGCAGGGCTTCCTGGGGCCTGGGTTGGCTCAATGCCATCTACGGAAGGGCTTCCAGCATTAGGCAGGGCAGCCCTTAGATTTACAGATGCCCACCACTTGGCTGAATAACAGTTCCACGCAATCTTCCTGTCCCCAGATAGCCTTTGCTACATAAATTGCATCATTGATGCATTAAAAAAAATTAAGTGTCCTTTTCACGGTAAGGCAACTATTTGAAGGGGAAGATATTCAAAGTTGGTCTTTGTGGCAGCCACTGATAACGTTTCTTTTATTTCACTTTGTAGTTGCAGCTTGAGCAATGAGGGGACATAATTAACATGTCTGTAAGGAGCTATACTTTGCTTCCCACATTTATTGGCATCATTTTCTAGAGACAAACTAGAGATTGCTTTGACAAAAGATGACTTCAAGAACAAGACTAGTTCAACTTTCCATTCTGGTAATTTCCCAAACACCAGGGGCCCTTGGAAAAAGGATGGTTTAAAGGTTGTGTGTGTCTTGGTCAGAGCAAAAGAAAACAAATCCTTCACACAGTTACCTCACTTCCACTAAGAGTTAATAAACAGCCACTGGATTAATTTGCCCTGTCCAGCTAACAGCTGCAATCGCAGCCGCAAGTTCCTAATGAAAAGAGACAAATGAATTTGACTAGAGTGGGTGCCCGCACCTGCTCAGTTTCTCACCCTTAACCAAGTGCATCTAGGTGTTCACTGACAAATGTCCCCAGCTTGCCAGGCACACAGGCATTGCCTGAAGGATGGGGGAGATTCCAATCCTTATGGCCACATTTCACAGTTGCCTGCAGCAGGCAGCTAGAAGACAAAGCTTTGTGTGTGAGAGAGAAGCTTGACTGGCAGGGCAGATGGGAAGATGGCCTTGAAAGCTCGGAGGACTGAGCTCAAGTAGGTGGAGGGGTATGCTGGGGACACTGACCTGGAAGATGAGCACTTTGAAGTGGTTGCGTCGGAGGAGTTGGGCGTGGTTGTTCTCCAGTCTCTTCACCTGGACACACTGCCTCTCGAGGCGCTCCCGGACAGCCCGCGTGTGAGCGCTGACCTTGCGAGACTTCTCTAGCAGCTTGCTCACTGTGTTGCTGGTGGAGGCCTGGTACTTGGAGAGCTTGGTGAGGTCGTTCTGGATGCCCTTCACCGAGCCCTCCAGGTTGATCTGACGCTGTTCCATGTTGTGCTGGTTCTCCCTCACGGCGTCCAGCATGTTGACCAATTTATCCAGGAGTGTGTGCACGGTGACAGCATTCACCTGCGAGTTGTCTCGGATGGCCTCCTCTGTGGACCCCAGGTTCAGGCTGGGGCTCGGTGTGGAGGAAGGCATTGGGCTGGGGCTGGATGGCTTCTCCTGGAGCATGTCTGTGTTTGGATGCTGGAACTTTTCTGCCTGTGCAGCGTCCTCTCCCATGGCTGGGCAGCTAGAAACTTACTTCCCCGCTGGAAACTTCTTGCTCAAGCTAGAAGCACAGGAGGCTGGTTGGTCTGAAGTGAGCACTGCTCTCTAGGGCTAGCAGAGGTTTTGAATAACTGGCTAAGCTGATCAGGGGAACTGCATTCCAGTTGCTCTTAAAGGACCTGCTCCACCCAGTGGAAGGCAAAGGTTACAGGACCCACTCAGGGTTCAGTGACAAGCACACACTTCCTAGCCACACTCCGCACAAGCCCGAGTTCTTTTCTGCAGTGGCTTTTCTTTCCTACACCCCTTCCCTTAAAAAAAAAAAAAGTTCAATGCCATATTTCAATCATGAGTTCATTTAGAGGCGGAGAGAAACATGTTAACTTGGCAGAGCTCCCCAGCCTCTGATTGGCTAAATCTAGTAAACTTTTCTCTGGCTGCTATGTTACAGAGCGCCTGTTTTTTTTCCTGGATACAAGTTATTGTAACAGAAAGGAATTGTTTGCTCTTGCCCCAGAGCTGACTGATAGGTTGCAGAACACCGAGTGCCCTTTAGGGGAGGCGCCGAGTTGAAAGGGTCTGTGACGCCAGGGCCAGGTTCGTGCTATTAGTTTCTCATTTGCAAAGCACAGGAGATTATTCTGAAACTGACAAGGAACTCAGCTTGGTGTCCTGTCCTCTTGCAAGATGGCATGCAATCCAACTTGAAAGAGCTTAGACTCAGGGATGTCAAAGCAAGTGGTGTTGCATACTGTGAACTGTTCTGTAAGAGATGGAAATCTCTTAAATGAATGCTTTCTTAGAAGATGGAAGGCAGAGACCCTCTCCTCAAGTAGTCCCTTTGGAGAAAAAAAAGTGCTGGTTTGTTTCCAGTAATTCTGAATTCATGCAGAGCATTTCTCAGTCCCCATCTTTGCGAGGCATTTATTGACACAGGTCCAGAAGTGTGACTGCAAGCCAGGTTGAGTTGGAGTGGTTCTAACGCTTGACATTTCCAGGTTCTTGCTCAGTGAAGTGGCACACCTGTTCTCACATGTGGCCCTCCTTAGCCGGGCCCTTGGGATGTGGGACTCACTTCCTAAAATGACTTTACATGCTTGAATTGGTCTTAAATGTATCCAGATTGTGAAAGTGCTTTTGGCTGAAGGTTTGTGACAGGCATGCCATGAAGGATTTCAAGAACAAATGTCAGCTAGTACTGGGTCAGGAACTGATCGTGGGACATTGCCTTAACGGCAATACCTCTGTGTATGCCGAAGAAACAGTAGATCTTATGGTGGTATATTCATTGGTTGCCTTACACTTAGTCATATGTAACATTCACAGAGCATGTGCCAGGTCCCTCACTGAGTACCTGCTCATTAGGAAGATGCATTAAAGACATTATAGAGGCTCCCAGTTTCCTCAGATAATTGGTAGATAACACTTAAAGTGAGACCTTTAGGAACCAAGATTACAAAATGCCAAAAGAAGATTTGATTGCTTGTACCTTTTAAGAATTTTTTTAAAAAGTTTCTCAAACAAACAACTTATATTTTGTGTATTTTAGTTGGACACTGATGTGTTAAATATTAAAAGCAAAAACCATGAATCTGGTGTTGATTTTCAGAAGCTTAATTTTCTAACAAAATTATACGATATAATGATAGCACATCTTTTTTACATTTGACGTTTGTGGGCAAATCAGAGAGTGTCATTATTTCAAAAATATCGGAGGACTTTATCAGCTTTTCAAGGGCCTCTCCTCCATGGCGACATCCCAGTCATTGCCGATGAAGCTCTTATCCTGCTGTCACTCACAGAGATTTCTCCTCCCAAATGTTAACTATTACAGCTGCAGATTCTCATCTGTTATAGGAGCTGCCCATGGCTCAAGGGCTCCTCTGACATTACCTTCATCAATTTTTATGATTCCACATTGGAAAATTTGCAATTTCATATCATAATCACTTGACTCTGATTTTGTATTGATTCACATGAATCTTGCATTGCTTTGTTGGATACTGTACAATCAGATAGATCAGTTAGAAGGATGGTGGTGAGATACCAAAGCACAGAGGTTCCTTCTTAAATAAGAAGGTTCTTATGTGAATTATTTGTTTGGTTGAGTCTGGTTTCTCTCTGTAGCCCAGGTTGCTGTAAAACTCAAAGCAGTGCTCTTGACTTAGGCTTCTTAGACAGCATTATAGGTGTGAGCCATCATGCCTGTCTCTGAACTTATTTGTGTTTTAAGTTAATCTTGAGTAACACAAATGGTATTTCAACCAATGGTCTATGGGTTTGTAACAAGTCAGCCTAAGACTCAGTGGTTTATAGTAACAACCACATCACTCACTCATGATTCTTTGGTTGTCTTGGCAACACTCAACTGGAATAGTCATCTTTGCCCTGCCTGCTCTTTCAGCTACAGTTCAAGGTGAGGAATCCAAGATGACATGGCCTTATTTGTACCTGGTGCAACAGCTGAGCAGACCAGAACTCTCTTTTCAGCTATTTAGCGTCTAGAAACTGTCTGATGTCTCCAGTAGGGAAACTAGATTTCTTTATGTGGTGCTTTAAAGTGAGGGATTAAAAGTGAAAGCTATGGACAGTTTTAAGGGCAGGATCTGAAACTCCCAACTTGGCATATCCACAGTGTTCTGTGGCTATAAACCCAGCTCAGATTCAGAGATGAGAAACCGACTCTACCACTTTCCCATCCTCTGGCAAGTATGAGTGTCACAGGAGAGATTATTGTCACCATCTTTGGACAAGATCTACCATGGTGTAAATGCACTCTCCAAAAGGGCTGTTGCACATAAAACTGAAGACTGTGGTCATTGTGGGGATTATGAGAAGCTAACTAAAAGAAACTCTTTTTGTCCTAAAAAATTAATTACAGAATATAGTACCAACCATAAGGTAGAATTTGAGGTAACTCAGAGCATCCAAACTTTTCTTTTGTGTTGCCCCAAACCGAGTCCCATGTCTGTCTGAGAGAAATTGGTGTAGAGCAATCAGTTTTAGAAGAATTTAAACAACTTAAACCTTACATTTTGTGCAATTCATTACAAATTAGGGAGTGTATAGACTTACAATGCAATGAGAAATGAAGGGAGATCTTGAATGTTTCTGAACATGTGAGTGACATGATTAATAACAATTATTGCAGCCGGTAAATGTAGGATGGGGAGTTTATGGTTGACAACACGCATTGAATGTGAAATAAATGCTAAGCCCTGGACTGCACAAAGATGAGCGATCGGCACCTATTTTCTACTCTTAAGCACTTCCTTAGTGGGAAAACTAGGCAGCTAGAGAAATACAATGTCGACATACTGCATAACTTAAGGAAAAGAAAGGTCTATCTGACCTCACAGTCCATCCTGGAGAAGAAGCCATGGGGTATGTACGACTCTAGCCGTGGGAGTTAGAGTAGGAACTAGCTAGTCACATTGCAACCGGAGTGAGGGATCCATGAGAGAGGAAGAGGGGGTGACCTTTGTTTTCTCCTTTTTATTGAGACCAGGACCTGAGGTAGGAAAGGTAACTACCACATTCATGGTATATCTTTCCTCCTCAGCAAACCTCCTGTATCCCTCTCCCTGTACTCCTGAGATGTATCTCCCAGGCGATTCTAAATTCTTTATAGTTTAATCGTGTAAATCCAGGTACGGTGCATAGAGAAAGGTGATTGTTTTCTGTTGCAGCCAACCTATGAGAGCATGCCAGGGTGTGACTAGGACTTCTAATTCTCTGCCTGACCAGCTGCCTACCAATACCTGAGGCATCTAAGTCAAGCAAGCTTGAGAGTCTCTATAGGAAGATGCCTACTTTACTACTAGCTAGGGCATTGATCCCAAGGTCTACATGTTAGCCCATTTCAAAAATGGCAGAATTTTTTGCTTCATTGTGCTAGCATCACAATTAAACAAGGTGGAGGTCAATGTCTCTTTGATTGGTCTTTTCCATTTAGAACTATATAGCAATATTGGAATTATTGGTCCTATTACTATGATAGTGATAGGCACACTGAGCAATGGACCTGTAGTAGTGAAGGTCAGCTTCCAAAGTGACCAGAGAAGCAAAGAAAGCTGAGCTGGCTTCTCAATACATTTCCATCTAAGCTTACATACTAGAGTTTAAAAGTCTTTCTAAAGTTGTATTGTCTCTTGAACAGTAGTCAGAGCCCAGGGGCATTTGAGTCTATTACTGTCTATAACAGTACAATGGGAAGCCCATATATTTTGTGTCACCAAGTTTCATGATAGATTATAACTGAGAGCAGATTTTGAGAATATGCAGTTGCCTTGAAAACACGTTTTAAAGAATTGATTTTAGTAGTCAAAATATGTATTAGAAACCCTCTATTAGTGTATTTAACTTTTATTTATTTTCATTTCTTTTAATTTTGAGATTATAATGTAGTTACACCATTTCCCCCTTTCTACCTCCAAGCTGTCCTTTAGACCCTTTCTTGATTGCTCTTGCCCTACCCCATGGGGGGGGGGGGGAGAGAGAGAGAGAGAGAGAGAGAGAGAGAGAGAGAGAGAGAGAGAGAGAGAGATATCACTCAGTCTGTGTAATGTTACTTGTAAGTTTGTTTGTATGTTTCCAGGGATGCTCATTTGGTATTAGATAACAAACTGTTGTGATTTTTCGCCCCTGGGGAAGCTGTTCTCCCACTCCCAGCATTCCTCAGTTGCTTGTTCCTTGTGCAGGTTGAGGTCTTGTAGTCCTGCTTCCTCTCCTTTGTCATGTCTATTTTCTTACTCCTCTGACCACTCCTCTGACACTGTGATAGTTAATATTATTAATGAGACAGGATCTAGAATCACTTAGGAGATAAGCTTCTGGGAATGCTTATGAGGGATTATCTAGACTAGTTTAACCGAGGTAAGGAAACCCATACTAAAGGTGGGTAGCATCACTACCTTTAAACTGATGTCCTGGACTGAATGGTAAGATGAAGTCCATAGAGTGTAATCAGTGGCCTCAGTCTCCTGCCTCCACAATTTCTCTCCCATGGTGGACTGTTCCCTGGACTCTTAGGTAAAATAAATCCTCTCTTTCTTAAAGTGATATTGTCAGGATATTTTGTCACAGCCAAAAGACAGGTTGTTAAACCAATAACACCATAAAACAGAGTTCTGTAATAAATTAAGAAAAAAATTAGCTCTGGGTTTAATACTAAAAAGTGGGTTAAAAACATAGGGATATGATTAAAAAGCAGTATGAATAAAGCAAAGTATAGTTAGATGACCATCTGGCTATACCTGGGTGAACCGCATGGATCCTGCATCCTGTTATAAGTACTTGTTCCTCTTCCAGAAGACTTGGTTTTGGGTTTGAGTCCCAGCCCCCACATGATGGCTAACAATCATTTTGTAACTCTAGTAGCAGGGAATCTAATGGTCTCTTCTGGCCACTGCAGGCACGAGGCATACCTGTGGTGCTCAGACATACATTCAAGTAAAACGTTTAAAACCGTAAAATAATAAAATATTTTTTAAAATTACATCAATGGAGCAATTCATAAGGAAAAAGTATAGAAATCAATGAGTTGCTGACATAATGTAGTCCCTACCCACTCCTCTGTGCTAACAATTGGGGGAACGCTAAGAACTTTGAGATTCTAGAAGGAATCCTTTTTTAAAATGAAATTTTACAGTGTGTGTGTAGTGTATATGTGTGGATAGGTGTATATGTGTGTTTGTGTGTGCATGCTTGTGAACTCATGCAAATGCCTGCATACATGTGGGAGTCAGAGAACAACTTATTTTCTTGTCGTCTCCAGCTTTTTTTTTTAAATTTATTGATCCTTTGTGAGTTTCACACCATGCACCCAGTCCCACTTACCTTCCTGTGCCTTCATATTCACCCTTTGCTCTTGCAACCTCCCCTCAATAACACACACACAGACACACACACAGACACACACACACACAGACATACACACACACACACACACAGACACACATACACACAGACACACACACACACAGACACACACACACACAGACACACACACACACAGACACACATACACACAGACACACACACACACAGACACACACACACACAGACACACACACACACACACACACACACACACACACACAGACACACACACACACACATTCAAACCCAAAGCATAGAAAACATCTCATTGTGGAAGCTGTAGTAAAATATCACAGTATATCTCCATGGTATACTCCTCTGTTCACACATCTTCACTTGCAAATGTTCATTGCAATGAGTCATTGGTTTGGCTCAAAATCGTCGGCTTCTGTGACACCTTCAGGTTTGTTTCCTTACCATGACTCTTCCCAGTTATCCTGTTGTTGCCCTGTGTCATGGAGACTCTGCAGCTTTGGAACAGCTGGACTGGCCCTTACACACATCCCAACCATTTGCAGATGATATAGATTTTGAGGATGAGTCAATTCAGAGCCCTAGATTTGGGCCTGGGTGGTAGCTGAGCTCATTAGTCTTCTGGCTCTCCCTTATCTGCACCACCACAGGACCAGCTCTACTGTGCTGCCCAGATGAGGTATAGGGCCCGATCTTCCTCATGCTGCAGCTGGTGAGGGGCCGGGCCAGCTCATCCACTCTTATGACCCATGGGGCAGCTCTCTTGACTATTGCAGGTGGTGAGGAACAAGGAGGTAGGGGAGGCATCACCCATGCCACCTGATAGCAGACAAATGGCAGGATCAACTCTCCCACACTCTTACTTTTGAGGCTCACCTAAACTTCAACCACCAGGGTCAGCTCTGCTGTGCATCTAGGTGAGGTGCCCTGTGCCATGGAGATCCTATAGCTTTGGAACAGCTGCAGAGCCTGCTCCCCCAAGCTGGTGAGGGGTAGCAGCTTTCCAGACTGTTAGAAGTGATGAGGTACGGGGGTAGGAGACATCACCTCTGTACCCTTGCCACCCTTCCCCTACAGCAGATAAATGGTGGGGTCAGATCTCCCACACTCATACTCTTGATCTGACTGATCCACACCCCTGCACCAGGACCAGCTCCACTGTGTTGTCTGGGTAAGACATAGGGCCCGCTGTCCCAAGTGCTATTGTTGGTGAGATGGGGACAGCTCTCCAGAGTACTGCTGAGGGTCAGGGACAGTTATGCCCAACTCCTGGACATCTACATGGTCTCTGGGAGATGTTCAAACCATGGACATCCATGATCTCTAGTGGTAATATGAGCCATGGACATCAGCACTGAACCCCACTTCTGCACAGCCATGGACTCAGACATAGTCCTCAGTGGTAGCTCAGCTGGGACCTTACCATGGCCCCAGGGGGCCAGGTTGGTCACTCACAACAGACCTTGAGCATCTAGCCCCATCTCTCTTTATAATGCTCAAGCAGCTCCACTTCTTTCTCTTCCATCTGACCATAACGTACTTCAGCCTAGCTATGTGACTTGGGCCCCTGGGTGACATCCTACATTTGTGCTATGTGGCATGGTGACAAACAGGTGCCATGTCTTGTAGGGCAGGTCTGTGGGTAGCAGTCTGAAGGTCTCTGTCTGTCTTCCTCTTCTTGTGCTGCACTGCCTGGATTTGATTTGATTTTTATGAGACAGTTTTGGAGACCAAGCCAGTCTAGGATTGCTATGAGCTCTGACCCTGACTGATATAAGAACAACACTATCAACAAAGTAAGCTATCTCTATGCCCATTTCTGATGGGGGTGGGTTGTGTGTGTGGATTTGGAGGTAGGATGGGAGTACAGAGTGTGGGGGCTGGGAGGGTGGGAACACATTCTTTAAGAGTGGTTTCTTTCCATCTACTTTGTTAAGGTAGGGTCTCTCTTGTTGCTTCTGATTTACTAGGTATTTCAGGCTATTTGGCCTATACGTTTCTGGCTAGTGGGGATGCTGGCTTATAGATGTATGCCAGTATATCCAGATTTTATGTGGGTTTTGGGGATTTATGTCAAGTTGCCAGGTTTGGGCAGTAAGCACTTTTACCTACTGAGCTATCTCTCTATCCTGGGGTTTCATTCTTAATGCCTTTTCTGGCTCTTGTGTGAGCATAGTTTTCCATGTGTCAGTTAGTTTTTGTTGTTGTTTATTTTGTTATTTTGTTTTGTTTTGCCAAAGCAGTGTAGTCCAAATTACTGCTACAGAGTGACTAGAGTATTGTTCTCTGCAAACCAGGGCGGGAAAAGCAGATACTGCAAGTTTACAGAAGAGAAGGAAGGGGCATGTAGCAATGTGTGTTTTAACTAGGCGTGTGTACACCCATTTAACAACTATACATTTTTTGTCCTTTTTGTTTGTTTATTTTGTTCTTTGAGCTGTGTAAATTTCTATTTAAAGGGTGTGTGAATGATACTTTCAAATACTACCATTCAAAGAGTTAAATATATGATCTTGTTGGGGCTCAGAGAAGAATATCCCCAAACCTAGAGCTTTGACAAGAGGCTGAGAAGGCATAGTGCCTACCTTAGAATTCAGAACTTTTTGACACTGTCTTGTCATTCATCAGAACAAGGAGTGCTTCATGGTTGGGTTTGTCTGTTTGTCTGTTTTTCTGCGAAGTCATCTCATGAACCTCATGGGATGCACCTACAGAGGACAACGATCTTCTGTCTCATTGAAATTTTCTTAGCTAGAGACAATATTGAATGGGAAGAAAGACTGAGGCCTGCCAACACACCTGGGTAGACTTTATTGTATACCTTTCTCCTCTATTCCGGTCCCACAGAGAATCACTTATAATCTATTATCTGTTCTAATGCCAAGCAGACGTTGCGGGATATTGTATATTTCCCAAGCCTAAAAGCTCAACATGATTTTCCCTAAATTTTATTATTTCCCTAAAAATTGTTTCCACTCTCGGTTCTTACTATTCTTGGCTTCTGAACCAAGTTGAGCAAGATGGAAAACGACTCCTGTGATTTTCCTCTTTTGCATATGAACGAATCTGGATGCCTTTTCCCTATACAATCTATTTATTGTTGGCCCATTCAGCAAACCTCAAGAGTTTTGCTCACTCCACCCCCCCCCCCCCAAGCCACTGGTCACTACCTTCTTTTGTCCATATTTTTTTCAATAGATGCAGGAGTTGACTTTGGACTGTATGGAAATGGAAACTATTACAGACTGAAGAAGGTAGCACTTCCTTCTCTCCTACTCCATCTTTTCCTCTCAGGAAACAGAATAACTACGGTCATGAATTCTCAAGCCACACTTCCCAGGTCACATGTTGGCAATGTCGTATGTTTGACACTGGACGAATGAATCGTCTGTTTTGATCCCAGTTTCTTATTATGAAATGAGGATAATAGTAATCCTTACAGTTATGAATTGTTATAGAGAATGAGTCAATGGTTGTGAAATGTTTGGGCCAAGGCTTGGGGAGCAGCATTTGTGTTAAGCATAAAAATCATTAAAGGGTCTTATGAATTCAGCTGTCTATCTCATTCTCTTGGTTTTGAAGAGATGATTTTATATTTTGAAAACATGTGATGTCTTGTCGCATATTCAGAGTTAATACCTCTCCTGCTGTTGCTCTCCGCTGTGCTCATTCACACATGCAAGGTGGTAGATGTTAGGAAAATATATTAGGGTGACCAGCTAACTTACAGATAAACTAATCTACTTTAAATGAGCTACTGGTTGATCAGCTCAGTCTTAGACTCTTAGACAATGGGAAAGAAACATAAATCAAGATCATCATCCTGAAGAAATTCTGGGTCTTGATCTGGGATAAGCAAGATTTATGCACAAGAAGCAATCAGAAGACAATACAAGGCAATACCCAATGAAGTGTTGAAGTTGTTTCTTTCAGCTTCAGGAAACCACAATCATCACTATAACTTGTAGCTCTTACATTCCTTATGGCAGATCCCTGAAGCAAACAGGAACTATGGCAAAGAATGTTAAATTAAAAGGCTATCTTAGTAATAAAAGCTTTCCTTACAATACAGTCCTTGATTAGATATTGTCCCAAGGTATTTTAAGACTATTTAAAAAAAAAACCACAATACATTCAGGAAGTAGGAAGATATTCCAGCATCTTTGAAGCTGAGCTGACGCTTGGAGAAGGGGAGGGCTCTGGACAGCACTGGGAGATATTTCCTTCTTCTGCCTCACTTGCTCTTATCCTCTTCCAAGGTGCTGTTTAAAGCACCCGAATGCTCCCCATTAAAGGAAGCTTAGGAATTCACTAGATCACAAGTATTTCAGAATTTAATAGGGCTAATTCTTTTTTTTTTCCATTTTTTATTAGGTATTTAGCTCATTTACATTTCCAATGCTATACCAAAAGTCCCCCATATCCACCCACCCCCACTCCCCTGCCCACCCACTCCCCCTTTTTGGCCCTGGTGTTCCCCTGTACTGGGGCATATAATGTTTGCAAGTCCAATGGGCCTCTCTTTCCAGTGATGGCCGACTAGGCCATCTTTTGATATATATGCAGCTAGAGTCAAGAGCTCCGGGGTACTGGTTAGTTCATAATGTTGTTCCACCTATAGGGTTGCAGATCCCTTTAGCTCCTTGGCTACTTTCTCTAGCTCCTCCATTGGGAGCCCTATGATCCATCCATTAGCTGACTGTGAGCATCCACTTCTGTGTTTGCTAGGCCCCGGCATAGTCTCACAAGAGACAGCTACATCTGGGTCCTTTCAATAAAATCTTGCTAGTGTATGCAATGGTGTCAGCGTTTGGATGCTGATTATGGGGTGGATCCCTGGATATGGCAGTCTTTACATGGTCCATCCTTTCATCTCAGCTCCAAACTTTGTCTCTGTAACTCCTAGGGCTAATTCTTAAATTACCATTTTTGAATATGTTTTGTAAAGTATGATAAGTGGTCAAGAAATATAATTTTGTATTATATTTCAAACAAACAAGGTAACAAACACACAAGCAAAGTCCCAAGTTAATAACACAGACTCTTACACCATCTTAAAAGGAAGTTATATTAATTTGAGAACAATTAATTTGAGGGAAGGAAATTCCAGAGCCACTTTGGTAACCAAGGCTGGTACTTGTCAGGAAGCTCCTCTTCATAGATAATTTAAATCCTTATCATAGCAAGATAAAACCATTTCCTCTCATTCTTCTGTTTTTAGTTAATGAACATTCCATAATGGATTTCTATAAACGACATATAAATCATCCTCCTGTGATTTCTACATTTTCATGCTGAAACTTAGAACCTCTGGTTAAAGTAGAGTTATGTCTCTAAAGCAGCCATTGCTACAAATACTCTTTATCAAAAGTATTTTGGCAACATAGTGCAGCATGTTTCAGCAATAAAATACCTTTGTAGGCAAACACTGGGGGTGGTGAGGGCCTTTGCCTGCTCTATTACACTTAGAGGTACTTGAACCATCTTAAACTATCTCTGAATGCCAAAAATGTGTGATTCCAAATTCCTCTCTCACATGTATTGGGTTCAAAGAACTGTTGTCTTAGTAGCAGCTGTTGCATTTTTCCAATAGAAAGACGAAGAAAAAGAAAAAGAAGAAGGAGGAGGAAGAAGAGGAGAAGGAGGAGGAGGAAGAGGAGGAAGAGCAAGTAGGAGAAGGAGGAGGAGGAGGAGGAGGAGGAGGAGGAGGAGGAGGAGAAACAACCTCTTATATTGAACAAACTAGAAACTAAGGCAACAGGAACAGATGACAAGAGCAGTGGGGAGGGGTTGGTTAACTCTCCCAAGTCCCTTTTATCCTCTTTCCAATATAATTGTAAGCTGTGACATAGACATAACCACTGTATCAAACCTCACTGATGACAGACATGATGTGTTAAAATGCTAAAGGAGCTTAGAGACACTAGGTTTTTCTTTCATTATTGTGAAACTAGTATATTGTATTTCCAAGGCCTTTTCTACTGTGACCAGTTTATAATTCATTGACTACTTTAACATATTTTTTGCATAATAATTATGTTAGTATTATCTCAAATTTTTGAAAAACAACTTGGACAAACAACGACTCCTTCTTTGATCGTGGAGTCTTACCATTTCTCCCAGCTGAGAGGTGGTTTGACACAGTGTCATGTTCCAGAGAGCTGAGGAATCAAAGGACTTGGCCTTCATTTTCTAGTTCCATCTTATCTGGATGGCACTGAGCACTGGCCATGTGCAGACAGGGATTCCTCACTTGTGACAAGAAAGGTTTTAACTGTAGGATTTTATTAATTCCACAAACATCTTTGTATCCTGTATTTAGGACCCTTTAAACAACCATGAGTGAGAAACTGAGAAAAACACAAATATACACTGATGTTGAGAAGGAAGTCTCCATGGAATTTAGGTCCAGAGGGACAGACGTGAGGATTGAATACTACAATAGAAGATTTCAGAAGCAAAGCAAAGCAAAACAGGACAACGGCAATCAGGGTTCTAGGAGCCCCAGAGACAAAAGATAAATAGCCGAGCCTTTGAGTATCATGAAAGATGTCCACCTGCATCTGGAGGACTTTTCAAGCCAACACTCAGCCTAGTGCACACAGCTCATTGTAGCAGCTACTTCAGAAATACAGTGTTGGGCATGCCCATTTCTCACTGCTAATTTCATTCCTCTGCAGGGTATAAGAAATAAAAAAACATCAGAAGATGGAATTTTTCCAGTTCAGGGACTGACCTTTAAAAGAATCAGGGCAGAAAGAGGATAATAAAGCCAGTTGAAGAAACTAGTGTAAATATCCCTGACATAAGACAGAACTAATTTAACTTAAATGGAAGGAAGCCTGTTTAACTTACAGAAAAATATTATGTAAATTATAAGATCTTTATTTTAAAAGAAATGTAATTATATTATTTCCAAGGGCATGAAGTAATTTTTGGGGGTGCTGTACTGGCTGGTTTTGTGTGTCAACTTGACACAGGCTGGAGTTATCACAGAGAAAGGAGCTTCAGTTGAGGAAATGCCTCCATGAGATCCAGCTCTAAGGCATTTTTTCAATTAGTAATCAAGGGGGGTTGGGGGGAGGCCCCTTGTGGGTGGTACTATCTCTGGGCTGGTAGTCTAGGGTTCTATAAGAGAGCAGGCTGAGCAAGCCCGGGGAAGCAAACCAGTAAGTAACATCCCTCCATGGCCTCTGTGTCAGCTCCTGCATCCTGACCTGCTTGAGTTCCAGTCCTGACTTCCTGTAGTGATGAACAGCAATGTGGAAATGTAAAATGAATAAACCCTTTCCTCCCCAACTGGCTTCTTGGTCATGATGTTTTGTGCAGGAATAGAAACCCTGACTAAGACAGGAGATATGTAGTAATTGAAAATGATTGCTAGAGAAGCATTTCTTGGTTTTAGTGTTAATATATGCCTCTTTTAAATGATTTGTGGTTTGTTGGGACTATCTTTTTGATATATACTATATACACTATGTGTTAACATGTTTAATATAAAATAACTAATGAAATTTCTTAAATTTTTATCATATTATTAATTTGTTTATATACTTTCTTTATAAGTTGTTCAGAGGTAAACAAAGTCAGGCTCTAGTTCTCAAAATCTGAAAATTAGATCCTGGGGGCTGAGGGACAGCGCACACTCTGATCCTTGACTGTGAGACACAATGATCCTTCAGTACTGTCAGACTGTAATTATGCTGCCTTAAGGGAGGAGCTAGAGAAAGTATCCAATGAGCTAAAGGGATCTGCAACCCTATAGGTGGAACAACATTATGAACTAACCAGTATCCCGGAGCTCTTGACTCTAGCTGCATATGTATCAAAAGATGGCCTAGTCGGCCATCGCTGGAAAGAGAGGCCCATTGGACACGCAAACTTTATATGCCCCAGTACAGGGGAACTCCAGGGCCAAAAAGTGGGAATGGGTGGGTAGGGGAGTCGGGGGGGGGGTATGGCAGACTTTTGGGATAGCATTGGAAATGTAATTGAGGAAAATACGTAATAAAAATAAATAAATGAATTTTTAAAAGGGGTGATTAAAGCAGCCTCTGGGTGGTTTTCTTAGTCACACAGACAGTGAAAGCCATTGGAAGATGGAAATGATAGCAAGTGGTCAAGAGAGCCACTTACAGCTGCTGCTGGACTAGGCTTGGGGGATGGAGGGGTAGAAAGGTCAGAGTCAAGCACAAGCCGAGGAGAAGCTGAGCTGGCAAAGATGAAAAGGCTTCCTGGGAGAGTGAATAGTCCCGTGCCTGGACACGCTGCGGAAGGAAACTGGATGGGGAACCACAGCTGGTCCCCAACATGCATACTACTCAAGGGTTTATCAGAGTAGCAGCATCCGCAAGATCCAATTCTTCAATTTGTGGGTCCAGAAATGTAATCTTACTCATGCTTCCATGATAAAATTTTGGGAAAGTTGACTTACTTTGTCTGGATTCACTGGGGAACCATTTATGAGCTATGCTTATCCATATTACTCAACAGGAGATAGTGTTGTCTGGCATCCCAAACTCTGTCTGTGATTGTTCCCTCTGTGCTGGCTCATGTGGTAGAAGCTGAGAAGGTGCTGGAACAGCACAACACAGATATCCAAAGATGTCTTTGAGGTGCCACTAACTGGACACATTCACACCTTGGGCATGTTTACACGTGTTCTCCAATGCTTGGCTAAGGGGTTTTCATGAACCTCTAGTGAAAATGCCTAAAAGAAAAGCAATGAATTCATCACACTAAAAACTTTTAATTTATAAGAGTGTACTTTATTTGGTGATCATATCACTGCTTTTTTAAAAGTTTGTGTGTGTGTGTGTGTGTGTGTGTGTGCACGTGTGTGTTTGTATGTTCTTAAGACAGAGTCTTTGATATCCCAGGGTGGCTTTGAACATCTAATTGTCCTGTCTCTACTTCCCAAATATTGGAATTACACTAGTTCATTGTTACTTTTATTTTAAACATTTTGACTTTGGGGAATAAAAATCCTACTACCTTAATGATATTTTAAGTTTGACAGAGTAAAAATACTGTTCCTAAGATTTCCCATTTTGACGGTAATTTATGGTAGCACAAAATACAAAATTCTGTGACTTAGGAAATGGGAGATCAGTATACCAACTGCTTTAAAACAGATCCACAAAGGGCAACATTTCAAAAACTATATGCTTAGTAACAGGAACATAAACATATATTTAGAATTTTACAGAATAAATAATCTTATAAAACAATATTAAACCTTGCCTCATACAACAGACCAACCCTTCTTGTTGGAAATCTCAGCCAGAATCTAATAATGCGATTTTGTGACCTGCTAATGGACCACAACCCACAACTTGGAAAGCACTGCGGGAGACCCCAGGCCTCCCTTCCCCACAGACTCAGTAAACACAGACAGGTGCTTCCTTTGGGGATCTGCCTTTCCACATTCCAGAGCACATCCCTTGCATTGGCTGAATGTGCTGTGGGTAGTTACAGTCTAACCGATTCAAGATTCAAAGACAGGAGGCTTCTCTACTTAACCAAAGTAAAGTATGCCCTTTGGGTATGTCCCTGCCACCTCGCCAAGGCCGAGAATTACAGGACTTCATTTAGACCAGAAGACTCTTCCTTTTCTTGCCATAAGAGGACCTCCCCTGGTCTCATTAGCCTCACATTTACAAAATACTTCTTTCAATAGGTTATTTTGCAGGCTACTGAGCCACGCTGGTTTTAATTGATTCTATTAACTTCAATTGTGAAGCATGACATTTGAATTACAAGTCAGAGTTGAAATTGTAAGAGGAGAGCAGGAGGGCTCACCTTAACCCAACCCCCACCCCCAACACCAACCAAGCCCTGAGAGATTTAGAGTCCACCCGGAAGGAAGAAAGGCAACTCAAACTAATTAAAGAAATTCACGATTAAGGATGAGTTAAAAATGTCCAAATATAATTAGTTTGGCTATACAAATTTGCCACAGGAAAAGAGAACAGAAAATATGTCAGGCACATTTGCAGCAATTACGGATTGCTTTTGGATCAAAGGGCACAGGAGCATAGGGTGGTGGCTCACAGTGTGGGCTGTGGGGCCAGACTGGCTGCGGTCAAATCCATGTACTAATGTCTTAGGACAGGGGGACTCAACCTCAGGGTTCTTAGCCTCTCTGATAGTCTGTTAGAAGTGAAAAGCGAAATGAGAGACAATAGCAGCAACTGCACAGAACTACCCTGTGGCTTACAGAGCTTGCCCAGCACATGGCACATTGAGGATGCTCAATTTATTTTAGTCATTATTATATTGTGCTGTAACAAGTTGCTGACAACCTGGGGCTTAGAGTCATTCTCTTGGATTCAAGTTCCTGCTCCAATCCTTACAATTTGTACTGGGGGGGGGGGGGGAGGCTGGGGCTGGGGAAGACATCAAGTCTTTTAAATCAATCACAAATCTCTTTATTAAAAATAGTGATAATAATACTATCATATTGTTGAATGTTTCATGGGTTTAGGCACACCACATAGTGTATTTTACACAGAGCTCTGGAAGTACTGGAATCTAGCCAAAACCTGCCAAAGCTACCTCACTTTTGCTATGTTTATTGTTACTGCAGTTCTGTTGCGTTTGTAATAATGCAGACCCTAATGTATCCATCAGTGGTCCGGGCTGAGCACAGTTTAGTTGTTCTTTATTGTTATGTCTTCCTCATAGGGAAAAACATTCCACCAAAAGAATGAAATCAACACCAACCTTTAAACCCAGCTGGCATATTCCCAACTCATTAGCTGTCCTTTTGCGTTTCCATTGTGCAAAGTACTGTGTTCTACAAGGAGCATGCTTGCCTGGCAGAGGTGGAAGAAAAGCCAAATTTAAAAGGCTACTATAATTAGAACCTTTGCTAATGGCACTTAAACTGATTAATGTCCGATAGTGCCCACTCTACTGAAGCATATTTTTTAGGCAGTTATACTTTTCTATTAAATTAAATCTTCATTAAATGAATGAGCTTGTGGGACAGTGTCTCCACGAAAGCCTTGGAGTTAATTCTGTAATGATATGGCCACCAACGTGGAGGGCCGTCTCTGTTGCCACTTCCTTCTTCCTGGATGTTCTTTCCGTTTATCTCCTGTGGCTGACTTTTGGATTGGAGTATACTCCTCCTTGGCTGCCCTCCCCATCCACTCTCTCTATATTCTACCAGCTGGATTTTTTTCTGTTGCACATACCATATCATTTGTTGGGATACTGTTGTGAATTTACAAGAAAGTTGTTGCTCATGTTCCCCAGGGAATTTAAAGCTCCACGAAGGCGAGTTTTTTGTCTATTTCTCTGTATCATCATCATCATCATCACCATCACCATCATCATCATCATCAACAACAACAATGACAACAAAGCACAACAAGTTACCACACACTCAGCAGTTTAAAAAACACACATTTCCGGACTGGAGAGTTGGCTCTACAGTTACCTACAGTTAAGAGTATTGCTGTGCAGAGGGTGTTAGCTTACAGGCAATTCTGCTAAGCTCCTCCCCAGGGATCTAGTTTACATAATCACCTGCCCCCCTTACCTGTGGCTGCCAGGGGCGGAGTGAGGTAAGTGGGGGCGAGGGGAGGTGCATATAAAAGGACTACCCGTTCTCTTTCTGTTTTCCCATGTATTCTGGATAGTCTCTCCCCTTTCTGTCCTTCTCTGTGCCCCATCCTCTTCTCTGCCCTCATGACTCTGCTCCCATCTGTCTGTATACATGTCCACTTGTCTGGCTCTTCCCCATTTTCAGGTTCTCACTCCTTTCCCCTCAAATAAACCCCTTTATACAAGATCTGTCGCATAGTGTAATTTCTCAGGGGGACACCTGGACATGGGCCTACCGGCTACCTCCTTGCCATACTATATTTCATAACAGGATCTTGCTTTTGTTCTCCATACTCCTGTCAGTTGGCTCACAATTGTTGGTAGCGGCTGTGGGGACCAGACAACTGTAGCCTCCACAGGCCTCTGCACTCACATGCATTCGCCAACCCCACCCCCAACACATAGTTGAAAATCTTTAAAAGGGCGTGCATAGATGGGCTGTTTCAACTCATTTTCAAGGGCAAGTGCAGGCTTTCACCAGGTAGAAATCAAGAAGTGGGGTAGACTCCCATCTAATCTGTGATAAGGTATCTTCTAACAGCTTTCAGTTTCCTGTGGGTGTGTCACTGAAGTTTGATTATGGCTGTCAGCTGGAGTAGGAGAACATGGGAAGTTTTCAAGAGGTTTCAAGGAGACATCAGGCTTTGGATTTCCTCTACATTTGGATTTCAGTTCTACCCATTGCTTGCATCAGGCAGATCTAATTTATATGGGCTTCGGAGCTAAAGAAATTTTACAAGCTCTCTTGGAAATAGAAAATAACAAAGTGAGTTATGGAGTCTTGACCTATTCAAATAGTGGGTCACAAGTTTAATCGTCACCAGTTTCACAAGAAGTCCCTCTCTCCTGCCACCCTGCTAAGGAGAGGCATGAGCCCTTTCTGAGGCACAGACTTCTCAGTTGTAAAATGAAGATAGTAAGTACCATATTTTAAGACATGGCAGTGGGGAAAATGTTGAGCCAGATTAACCAATACATTCTTCAAGTTAGTTATTTTTGCAACCTTTTAAAATCACAGTTTTCACTATCATGATCATTTTACAGATGAGGGAGCTAGAAAGAAATACTAGAAAACTTGCTTTACTTAGAGCAAACAAACAAACAACAAACCGGGGAGCTGAACGCCTAGGCCAGAGTGTCCTCTCCTAAGCCCTTCGCGGATACACCCTGCACATTCCTTCCACAACACTTCTGTCCCCGTGTTTAGTGTTGGCACAAAGCTGTACTCATCATCCCCAGCACTTACTCCAGGGCAATTTAAAAACAAAAGTGGCCTGAGCAGCAGGCATAAGCTGGCTGAGTTTAATCTTCTTATTCATTTTTATATACAACCTAATGGGGTGAATCAAAAAGCTACAACTAGCAAAGCCAGCATGCTGATATTTGTGGATTTTTCTAATTGGAAATCTTGGTTTTTTTTTACTTCATCTGGGACAAGAGATTGGCTTAGAAACAAAGACAGTTCAGTGTAATATCTTTTGGGAGTGAGTCCCAGGATCCCATCTGTGCAGATTCTGTTATGGACATTAGGTTTTCCTGGGAAAAGTCTGGGGAGTCAGTCTCAGGGGTAGAGTCTGCCCCTTGAAAAAGCTCACTGGGTGACAGAGGCTGGCTCTGTTCCATTCCATTATAGCTCCCCATGTGTGAGAATCTCTGTTATCTTGCTCTGGAAGAACTGTGTCTTGGAGTTCATTTTTAACCCTTTAAAAAGTTAAAGTTGTCTGAGATGCACTTGAACTTCTCCTTCATGCCACACTGCTTCTCTTTTTACTTAGTCACTGGGACTCTGCCGTATAAGATTGGTTGGTACAGAACCCCAACAGGTTAGTCTTTACAACTAACGTAGTATAAAAGAGGAACACTATTTCACTCAGAAAGTGCTCTATGTCTTTGACCTGTGACCCTGCATACAATGTCCAAGTATTTTTTCATGTCTCTAGTTTTCAACTATGGTTCACTATACACTTATTATGAAACCATCAAAGAAAATCAATAGAGTAATCGGATTGAATCTTTGCATGTGCTGGCCCTGCACCTCACTTGCTACATCCCCAAATTGCTTACTGGGTAGTTTTCAATGTATGTGCAAATAATAAATGTAAGGCTTGGGGTGCCACGATTAGAAGAACACAACGTTTATTCAGAAGGTTTGACCACCTTATAGTTACTATTTGTGTCTTACTATTCTGTGATGTTGTATCTTAGCTGCCAGCTTGAATGTTTATAGAATCAATAGAATGACAAGCTGCTGGGTACATCTGTGAGGGATTTTCTCACCGAGTCATTTTAAATGTAAAGACCTCCCCTAAATATGGGCATCACCTTTCCATTGAAGCCCAGATAAAAGATGGAAGAAGGAAGATCTGCTTTTGCCTGCTTTCCTTCCAGGACAGTTCATCTACCCTGTTGCTGCTACTGCAGCATCTTTTAGATTCCTTTTCTGATGACAGAACTCCGCTTCTTCAGGCTTTTAGTGTAGACCAAGAGCGAATGGCTCCCAAAGAATCCTTCATTGTTAGACTGCGTAGGCCATACCTGGTCGTCTGAGTGGTAGCGATGGAGAAGCTGGGGGCCTCCTCGGGACTCTGCTCCTTCCTCTGCTGCACCTTGTGCTCTGGCAGGAGTTTGGTCTGCGACTGTAGTCTCATATCCCAGGTTATGCTGGGTCCCCAGAAGTGCAGCTTCCCAACCTCACAGGGAGGAGATCTGCATTGGCAGCAGGACTCAACTCATTTGTCCTGGTCTTTGAACATCTTGCAAACTCTGCTGGTGGCACAGATCAAAGGTACGCCACACTGGAAAATCTCCTCCTAGCCTGAGTTAAGATTATTATAGTGTTAAATTCTCAAGAGATACAAAGAAGCAAGCACCAGACATGGGGCATAACCAAGTCTTTGTGAACTCCTTTGGCATAATGTAAAAAGACATGAAAGGGACGTCTTGGGTGGTAAAATGCCAACAGGAGAAGTTTCAAATCTACATGAATCTAAATATTATCTTCCTCTGAGGCTACTTACTTGAAACCATCACTGTATTACTCTGAGTACTGTTATCTTGTCATCATGCTGTTGGTTGTGTTCTACATTCTTGCAGAATAGTATTAAGGGTGTCTAGGAATAATCTAGTCTCAGAATTGCATGTAGACGGAGCAGTGATTCTTAGCCACATTATTTATTTGACAAATTACATTAGGCACTGTTTAATGCACTTGGGATAACTCAATAAACATGACAGGCAAAAATCAGAAAAAAAATCCTTGCCCTCATGACCTGCATGCTTAGTTGAACATATGTGATAAAATGCAGGCAAGATTCTATACTTACCACTGAACCACAAGTAGCTTAGTACTTTGCCTGTGGGATCAGCCATTCACATTATACAGGGAGTAGAGTGCCTCCTGAGAGAGTCAAAGTTATGCTGCAGGCTGGCCTGTCAAACAAGAGAAGTTTTGCAAGGCCTCTCTTAAAACATGCCTGGAAGAAACCTTCTATGCTTCTACACATTCCAAATGTGACACACCTTTCATCTGGAGCTGGGCTGTGTCACCAGTGCAGTCATACAGCCATCACAATGCCAGTTTCCCTGAGTAGTGTGTTCACAGTGCCTGCCAGAGTCACCGCGTTCATTGATTTTTCTCAAAACAAGACTCCAAAGCAGCTAAGGAAATAAAGTAAGACAAACAAATGAACTGAGAGGAAGCCCATGGTCCCATTTCCAGGAGTAGCAAGCAGTTCATCACTCTATTCAATAGTAAGAAGAAGGAGTTTATGCATAGACTCTAGACAAACTAGGGAGAATTGATTGCCATTGCTTAGGAGACTTGGAAGGTAAATACTTAAGCTTGGATTTGAAATGTCTGTTAACATACACATAATCCATGCTACTCCGTGTCCTGTGCAGATGTGCCTATGTGTGCTTTATGAATAGGAGGTGCCAGCTGTGGGTCGGGAGAATGTGAAATATTCCCAGGCGCCAGTACCCATAATCTCTCAGATGCTTTATAAATGCATGAAATGCTTCTTGGGCTGTTTTTTTTTTTTTTTTTTTTTTTTTTTTTTTTTTTTTTAAGTCTCTGAAATAGCCAAAGCTGTTGTAAAATCACAGGGAGCCAGACAGCTTACAGTCAACAGCAAATCAAAGGGGACTCCTCTGTGTCAGTTTTTACTAATAGCCATGGGGGGAATGTATTGAATCTGCCAAATCTGTATTTGATATCCTGTTACCAAAACCTGCCTGCATAATAAACTTCTGCCTTTCTACCCTTTATTTCGCCACCTCATGGCCACATTAGAGGTTGGTAAACCCCTCAGGACAGGAGATGGCTTTCAGCATAGGCTGGAGCAGTTCACAGAGCACACTTGATCTGTGTTCCTCCTTAGAGTCCCAACATACTGAGTCCTGACATCAGAAGTGATTTCTGTCAGTTCTAATGTGCCTGAGAAATTTCTTTCAAGGCAGTTTCCTCTTCTAACACATCCCTGGGGAAGTTCCCTTGGGGGCCGTGAGGCAACAGTGGAATGTGACTATGATAAGGCATTACCATGCTTAGGAGTTCTGTATGAAAAGCAGCGCACTGCATCTGTTGTTTTCCTTATTTAGGGTTCATTTCACACTGAATGATACTGGAACACTACCCAGGACTCTGCCTTGACTCCCCTGCAGTCTTGTTCTTCCTCCTCAATGACGGCAGATCCCGAAACACTTAGTGACATATGGCAGCCTTGCTGAAGAATACTGAATGCCATGCATTTGCTTTCGGGCTCTGAAGTGCTGCTTTCCATTTTGGGCATCATATTTCTTAAAGTGATACTGACCAAGTGGAACTCTCTGTGTCTGGAATCCCGTTCGGGAACAGGGTAGGTCGAACCCTAGTCTCTGAACAACTAGTACATCCACAGCAGGGGGCCAAAGGGATGGATGCGTAGCAGCATTTCAGGAGAAACTATTCAAAGAAATGGGAGGTGTTCAAGCCTAAAATGGTCAATTATTATTATTGTGTTTTAGAAGGAGGTCATAGCCATAATTCAAGTGTTTGAGAAGTTGCCAAATATGAATGCAGTTTATTTCTACAGTTTCAAAGGTAAACAGATTTTCACTCTATATAAAGCAGATTGTTCTGCTAGAAACAGCTATGTCATGACAAAACATATGTACACAAGAAACACACAAACAAGCTAACAAAACAACAACAACAAGAAACAAGCTCCTGTAGATTTAGAGACCTCCTGCACAGTCTGTATACTCTTTCCTTTCCCCATTTCTAACCTGGGAATCAACTCTGAGGCCAAAGGCATGATAGATAAGTGTTCTACTATCAACTATACTCCCAGCCTCTGTAATTTTGTGAATTAAAAATTTCTTGCTTAACTAGGCATGGTGACATACCTCTTTAATCACAGTACTCAGGAAGCAGAAGCAGACAGGTCTCTGAGTTTGGGCCAGCCTGATCTACAGAGCACGTTCCAGTACAGCCAGGGATACACAGAGCAAACCTGCACTGAAAAAACAAAATAACTTTTTGCTCAATTTTCATTTTGACAGAGAATTGACAAAAGGCTTGGGGGAAATCTCTTTTTCCATGAGCATACTAAGGTATCCTGCCTTCTTAATAATGGTGGCCTTACTGTGTTTAGGGCCACAGTCTTAAATGGAGGAAAGCTCACAACAGCAGCTAAGCATCCTGCTCCTTATCATAGCCTGTACAACTGTTGAAGGTCTGGCTGAGGTTGGATATTACTCTGCTTGCTTAAGAGCTAATCTCTCAGTTTTCCTGCCATGAATGGAATGCTATTTCCTCTGATAACAATGTTCTGCTTTCTCTTGGGAACCACACCTCTCTCCTGCCAGTCCTCTTGTCAAGGATCCTAGTCTTTGTCAGGCACGCTGGAGTGGGAACGCACTAAGGCTTGGTCAGTCCCCTCAGTCTTGGAATCTGAGTGTTGAGTGTTATCCTAGAAGTACAGAGCAAGGGTGGGGGCTGTTTCTCTATACCCCTGGGAAGCAAATGCTGTTTAGTCCATGTTTCCTAGACTCGCCTGCAGATGGCAACTTGATGGCGTGTGTTGTATATGTCTGTTGCATAGCATATTGTTTGATTGTTAGGAGTTTGTATCAAGATCTAGAATGTGTGATCTTGCATGTTTTGAGAGAGAAGAGAGAATGATATGCATGCAGTATGTACAATCAAGTATTTTTTTTTTGGAGAGTTTTCCAGGGGCTTGTTTTACTAAGAGGCCCAAGGGTGTGAGAATTCCTGTTTCCTGAAGTGTTGGGAAGTGAAGGTCAAAAACTGGCCGTGCTTCAAGTTCTGAGACAATACCATACAATTTCAAAGCTGCTGTTTGTGTGTGCGTGCAAATGTGTGTGTACAGAACCCAGGAAGAAAGGCAGTCTCTAAAAATTTGCTTTGAAAAATGCCAAAACTCTGAGCTGCATGTTTGAGATCTCTCTGTTTTGATGAAACCTGTCTCTTTGGTAAACACAAGGCACAGTAGGGCCTGCGTCCTCCTGCCCTGCAATTGAACTTTTGTTCAAATCAGCAACTTCCCTCACCTTGGCTGTTGAACTGCCCTTTGTGGTAACACTCACAAGTGAACTGGCAAGAAACCATGGAAAGAAAGGGTGTGCTGGAGTGGATTGCATTTTTCCTGAACACGCTGAAATATCAGGATGTATGGACTATGAGTCAGCACTTTCTGTTGGAAACTTTCATGACCTTTACAGAGTAGGCCAAATTCCTCCCAAGCTGTGCTTCTTCACACCCCAGTGCATGACAGCAAAGGGGCAAATCCGAGGGAGGCACCAGCAGATTCCTGTTTTTTTCTTGCAATCTGTTCCTTGTTATTGTCTTTTTTTTTTTTTTTAATTTTTTTTTCAACACACTTTGCTTCCCAGGATAGCACTAATAGAAGATGTGAGAGAGACTAGCATCATGTTTGAACGCAGAGCACTGTTAGAGTCAGGACAATAGGAGATGGAACCGGGTTTTGTCAAGGATTTAGATGTGTGTCTAGGGAAGAAGGCCACATTCAAAATTGTGACCCCTAGGCATTTCACAAGCTGGAATTTGATGAGCTACACCAGAGAACCAGGGAAAAAATATAGTAGTGATTTGACTGGGGGGCACTTTTTAGAGGGCCAAAGAGGCCATGCAGAATCTCTGTAGGTGCCATGATTTTGAACAATGTCAGAGAAGATTTTTAACTCTTAGGAAAAACTTTATTTTGCATAAACTACACTCCTGCTCCTTGTCCTCTTCCTCCTCTTCCTCCTCCACCACCACCTCCTATTCTTCATATTTGTGTGTGTGTGTGTGTGTGTGTGTGTGTGTGTGTGTGTGTGTGTGTATGTATGTATGTGTATTAGGATAAAGGACAACTTTGTGATGTCATTTCTGCCCTTCCATATTTATATGGGTTCCAGAGATCTCACTCAGAATCACGAGGTTTGTGTGGCAAACACTCTACGCTCTTCAACACACATGGTTTAAGCAGTGTGAAGTAAGGAGGAAGAGGGGAAAACTTCCTAGAACGAAACTTTGAGTTGAAGTGCTTAGTTTTTGGAAAGTTTGGATAGCCAGACCTGATGGTATGTGCTATTTAATCACAGACCTCTGGTCAAGGAGGCCTAAATGTTCAGTTTGGGTAAGATTTGGAATTTGTTTGCACTGAGAAGTTGTATCTTTGAAGGGAGCAGAAAGAAGTCTCTGTAGTCAGGTGCATGGACTTTAGTGGACAGGCTTGCTAACATGGACTCTTGCCTTTTGGAGACCTTTGAAAACATTTCTCTGAGGCTTTTTCTTATCCATCTTTGGTTCTCAGTGGTGTCCTAGACATTTGAAGCTATCAGAGAAGTGGCCCTTAGGTAAGTAAAGAGTCACTGGGGCTGCTGTTCTTCAAAGGTTAGAAAACAAATCGAATATATCTATTGCCCAGTTGGGAGTTGTGGTCAGCTGCTTAGCTAGTTGAGCAAGGTACTTGAAGTCAATAGCATGAGCTCCATCTCCAAACTAAGTTTTTACGTGACTACAAGTGGCTTGTTAACATAAGGAGGAAGAGGGGACAGGTCCTAAAAGACATTGCATTCTGGGACAGAGGGAGTGTGCAGCATTGGGTGTAACAACAAGATGGGAAGGAGCCTTATGCAGAGGGCAATGAGGAACCTGTTACCAAAGGGTGGCCCTCTGGGATTTTAATCGAATTACCTGTAAAATTCTCAATGATCTACTCTTTGTAATTATACTTACCAAGGACTCAAATGCCCTGTAAAACTTAGAACATCTTGGAGGTGGGGAGAGGTGTACCCATTCCTAATACTTTATTTTAGAGTAAAAATATAAACCAAAACAAGATTTTGTGTTGTTGGGTGAGCTGGCACAAGAAACCAGCCTGACTCCAAAGCCAACGAAGCTCTTTTTTCCTGTACTATAGTGATCCTCAGTGTAAACTGCTGCGACTATAAGCAAAGATTTTCTGCTGGAAGCAGGCACCTTGCTAATTTCTGGATAGAAAATCCTGATATAGTAGGTTAATTTACTATATTCAAGCAAAAGCAGGCAAGTGGTCATCTATGCAGAATGGCAATATGATTCAGAAAAGTTGTTTTTTTCTATCATTTTACATATCAGTAGATGGCAGGAGATACCATTAAATCAAGTACAGAATGATGCAAATGATGGAATTCAGTCATTGTTCCCTATATACCTTGAGTAATTGATATCCAGGTAGAGGGTGTGTTGTTACTTCTGTACCTGGGGAGAGATTGTTTTTGCACATAGATGTGGGCTCAGTTACTTCTTCCATATTAAACTGGCAATATTACAGTTGGCTTAAACAGTTGTCCAAATGTTGGAACTAAATTTACTCTTTTGAGGAGACACCTGGAGAAATGATTCATCAATCGTGTTGCTAAGATTAATTGGACGTTTTGATTGTGTTAAGTGGATTCACACATCGTATAAGAATCCAGGAGCTTTTCTTATTGGCCTTCTTCCTTCCTTCCTTCTTTCTTTTTTTCTGGTAGCAGAGAGGAGGAAACAACTAACTAGCAGCAGTCAGGAATTAGGGCGATCCCACATCATAAATAGCTTTTCTCAAGATGAGTAGAAATGCAACACTACAGTTAACAGTCCCTAGCTTGATGTCCGGGGGTGCATGCTTTTAATCTCAGCACTCAGAAGGCAGAGGCAGGCAGATCTGTGTGAATTCAAGGCTAGCCTGGGCTACAGAGCCAGTTCCAGGACAGCCAGGGCTACACAGTCAAATCCTATATTGTTCCTTATAAATTTCTCTACTGGGGCAAACAGTCACATTTTTGTTCTCATTTTTAAACACTCCAAACTATTACAATCCTAAGAATATAAACACACACACACACACACACACACACACACACACACACACACACACACACACTTTCCTCATTTCTAAGACATGCCATTTGAAATTCCCAAAGTTCACAACCAGTTGATGTGACTTATCTCCTGTCACAGAGTTGTAGATGTTCTCTTGAGTTAGGGTTTAGGACTGGCTTGGTCAATTATAGGGGTTTTCCATTTTTTCCATGCCATTTTCGATATTTTTCCATTTATTGTATGACAAAAGATAGGGTCTTCTGTAGCTCCAGCTCTCTTGGAATTGGCTATGTAACCAAGGAACACATTGAACTTCAGGCCCTATTTCTTTATCCTTCCAAATGCTGAGATCACGGCTATATTGCCCCTGTGCCAGGTTTAGGTGGCAGGACCCTGCACATGCCACATTGGCAAGCATTCCACAAACTAAGCAACATCCCATCCATAACTTTTCTGTTCTTGTTTAGCGACAGCATCTCATACTCCAAGGTGAGGGCAAATTTCATGGTTGTCCTAATATTTTTTCCAATTTTTATTTCAGAAGATTTGTCTTGCTGGCTTGTTTGGGGCAAGCTCATTTGCTGGGGATAGGTGTTGGTGTTGTTCCCTACACCACCTCCCTCACTGTTTCAACTTCCTTAAAACCAAGAATCTTATAATTCCATTATATAATACATTATAAGCAATCATTAAAGCTTAGGCACTAGCTCCTACGTATATTTCATAGGAACATCTTTACAGCCAAAGGGATGTGTCTGCAATCAGATAATTGTTAAGCATCGCAAAGGATTTGAGGCTTTATCCTATTAGTTTCATGGAGCTTTGCAGAGGGAGAGACTTCTGAATGAGAGACAGAGGCAACTTTACCACTTGAAACAGTATTAGTATCCACACACTGGCCCCAGTTCTTAATAGAGTGATGTGGGAAAAGGTCCTTTGATACTAAGGCATTCAGAGTTGTGGACTTAGTTCACCTGCATCCTCAGCACTGAAACTATCCGTCTGCCTGACTATTGCTTCAGAGGGGACGGTATTTATCACAAAGCTGTTCATGCAGTCAACATACTAGGGAAAATACATGCAGACGCAGGAGAGACTCAGAGATTTGTCCCCTAATGAAAAGGGCAGATCAGTGCGAGGGATAGAGGGGTTATTGAAGGAACTCACTTTTGGTAAATTTTAAATCTTACTACAGTCAGTCACATAGTTTTATTTTGTTTGTTTTAAATACAGAGTTTGACTTGAATTTTCCAAATTATCCCAGAAAGCTAGTTTTTCTACTTTAAGTACGTTTCATCAATACGTGCATAATTAAGATCTTATTTTCCCTGGCAATAAAAGAGATACATGATCATTATAGAATATATAGCAAAGCATAAAACAAACCTATAAAACGCACTTTAAGTGTTACTGCTTAGAGGTACTTTATTAAGACGTTGATGTGCAGTTCTATTTTGTTTTGTAATTATGCATGTGTGTGTGTGTGTGTGTGTGTGTGTGTGTGTGTGTGTGTAGCCATCTGAACCTGAGTGCCATTGCCTTTTGAGGCCAGAAGAAGGTGTTGAATCCCTAGGAACTAGAGATGCATGCAGTTGTGAACAGCCCAACTTGGGTGTTTGGAATCAAACTCTCGGGTTCCCCAGAAAAGCAGTTAGCATTCCTAAACCACAGAGACATCTCTCAGACACAAATATTGGTTTCTAAACTATCTCAATACATACACTTCTCCATTCAAATTGTGGTAATGCTATGTACTTATGAGCCACAATGCTTTTCTTATTTGTATATACTGAAAGCATCATTTTAAGACATGTTTGTTTCTTTAAATTGTGATTATAAACACAATCCCATAGTATCCCATCATGAATTTACCAGCTGTTAAATCTTTTCTTTCAGTGTCAAAATGCTTTCCTACAAATACTACTGTGCCCTAGTGCCTGGCATTGCAATGCCTTTTGGTGTCAGATTCCTAGAAGACAGATTATTCAGTTGGAATATCTAATTGTACATGAAGTTTGTTGATCATTACCACTAGACTAGCCTTAAGAAAAATTACTCCAACTTACACATAGCACAACATAGTTTTGAATGTGATGTATATGTATGCACAATTATGTTCATGTGTTTGCAGATGTGGGTGTAGATAGGTGTGTGTGTGTGTGTGTGTGTGTGTGTGTGTGTGTATGCGAGAGGAGGTTAGAGGACACATTCCAATGCCATTTCTCAGGAACTTTTTGTTTGTTTGAGACAGGATCTCTTACTAGCTTGGAATTTTACATGTAGGTCAGACTAGGTGACCTACAGACTTCAGGGATCATCTTTTTCTATCTTGCATCTTGATAGTGATGGCATTAAAGGCACTCAGTAGCTATGTATGGCCTTTTACTTGGGCTTTGAGGATCTAAACTCGGGTCTCCATGTAAGGCAGACATAGTACCAAATGACCCTTCTGCCCAGCCTACATGGTACAATATTTAAGGTTAGTTTTTCTCCATATCTTCACTGCAAGAAAATGCTTTGGTTTCTAACATATTTCAATAAGATAGTTACGATTTGAATTTTAGTAATACAGAGACCCTGTTGTCCTTTGCTGCATGGGACTCTGGTTTCAGGAATTATGTGAATACCTGAATCTGCCAGTGCTCAAGTATGGCCTACGACATAGTGTAGCATTTGCATACAGCCCATGACAATCTTCCTGTAAACCTTACAGAAGCAGAATCTTTAGAGTTCTAATACTGCTAAATACAGTGTAAAATCTCTGTAAAGTATAGCTACATTTTGTGCTTTAGGGAATCATGACAAGGGGAAAAGTCTGTACAGATTTAATGTAGATTTGAATTTTCAAGAAAACTATTTTTGGTTCAAGTTTGGCTTAACTGTGGTTGTAGAACATTTCATTTGCATGTTAATTGATCATTTATATTTATTTTAAAAATCAGTTTATTCCCTATTGCAGTAATAATGTGTGGGTCTTTTTGCAATTTTCTTACTATATAAGCTTTCCAAACCTTCCAGGTAACATTTGGCAAACTAAATTTTATGAAATATATCTCTAATATATGTTTTAATTAAATCTCTCTTATCTTTAAATGTTTGGAAATTAAAAATTACCTCTTAAAACAACTAATTTCTTCTTCTATTCACAGGAATCTCTTATTCACAAAGAAAGCCAAATATTCATTACATTTTCAGGTATTTTTTTTAACATTAACTTCTTTACATTTGTGTAACTGATGATATTCTGTTATATGGTGTCAAAAACATTCACTTTTGAAACAGCCTATTTTTCTGTCAGTGAGCTGTTGCTACCCTCTTAGTTGTGGTACCTTTTTGGCCATGTAGTAATTTGAGTGTCTGTAAAATGTGGCGCCTGAAGTGTATTATTCTTCACACATTTATTATTGACTGTCAGTCTCACCTTAGGTACAGGCTGCAACTGATTGATGCTCATCTCTTAGGGCCTGGCTTAGATATGTTAGAAATATTAAATTTCATGCATTTGCTATAAAGGAATAAAACAACAGAATAGTACTAATACTTATTGCAGTTCCAACATATGCTCCAGAATTTTAAGAAGAATAATTTCCAAAATGTAAGAAAACAATTAATGGTGAATATGCCATGGCTTTTGCCAGTCTTCTATTCTTATTTTATATTTGTTCGTGTTTTGACTGCATTTCTGTCTGTGTGAGGATGTCAGGTCCCCTAGAACTGGAGTTATAGGCAGTTGTGAATGGCCATGTGGTTGCTGGGAATTGAACTCAGGTCCTCTGAAAGAGCAGGCAGTATTCTTAACCACTGTGCCATCTCCCCAGCCATCAGTCTTCTATTCTTAAAGGCGTTTTAATCTGTTAAATTTGTAGGAGATAAACACACACACAAGCACACAGGCACATGCACACACACAAACACACACTCTTCTAGTGTGAAGTAACTAGCTCTCCCAGTGAATTGTTTGTGGAAAGTATTGCTCTTTAAGGAGCATAGTCCCTTTTGAGTGTGTAGGGTGTGGCGGTGGCAGGGATGGGAGAGTTCTTAGGAGACTCTACATTCATTGGAAGTGGCATCTGCAGGGAGGAACAGACACATCGGGTAGGTTAGACATTTTTACTCTTTTCTCTCCTTCCAAGCCAGTTAATAAAGTCAAAGCCTAGCTTCAGGAACAATCAATGAGTGTGAGTTATTCTGACAGAAATTTAACATCCTTCACTGATCATGCAGTGCAGCAGATAATAAATATTTTAAACCAGTACATTGCTGGTAATTTATTAGGCAGCATAAAATAATGAACACAATACCGAGGTCTAGAGTTGAAAATTCTCAGATTGGTGAAATGGAAAACTTAGGAAGGCTGGGTAGCCACAAGGTTTCCTGTAGGTTACAGATGTAAAGAACTTAGGTGCGAGGTGAATTGGTACTTCCTCATACCACTCCACCTTATATTTTTCTATTTTTTAACTATATTTTCTAGTTTTCTTCCTTATATTTTTCTGTTTTTCAACAAGGATTATTGTTTTCCTTCTAAAAGAATAATAAAACTACTTTGTCTTGTCATAAGCCTGGAATGGAGTTTATTTTTCTATTTCATCTCTATTATATTCCAAATCTAGACAACATGTTCACATCTCAAAGTTCATCTGTTACTCCTGAGGCTCAATGGAGAAAAATCACATTTTAGAATGAACACAGAAATGCTAAGATTATCAAGCTCCTTCTGTATATATTTAATTCTTTTCTTCTACATTCCAGTGGGTCACTAGCTGCTGACCTCGTTCTGGATAACACACATGCCTAGGTAGAGACTGGGATGGGTGAGTGACAGGTACTTGGAGCTTAGGGAGTGCTGTGAGATTCAGACAGATCAGTGAAAGAAGTGAGGAATACATTTATAGAAGGAATGCATTTCCAAGTATTCCAGAGTGAATAGTTTGGACAATTTCCCTGCAACATGGAGAATGAGTGGAGCCATTATGGTGACTTCACTGCTGGTTGGCGAATCTCATGGAAAGGGATAAGGCTGGATATTTGATACACCCGAGAAAACAGTTGTTCCATGGAGCGGGAAGAGAAAGGCACAGCAGAGCTGGGGTAAAGAACATGGATTCCCCTTCCGCTCGACTCGAGACTCGAGCCCCGGGCTACCTTGACAGCAGAGTCTTGCCCAACACCCGCAAGGGCCCACACGGGACTCCCCACGGGACCCTAAGACCTCTGATGAGTGGACCACAGTGCCTGCCCCAATCCAATCGCGCGGAACTCGAGACTGCGGTACATAGGGAAGCAGGCTACCCGGGCCTGATCTGGGGCACAAGTCCCTTCCCCTCGACTCGAGACTCGAGCCCCGGGCTACCTTGCCAGCAGAGTCTTGCCCAACACCCGCAAGGGTCCACACGGGACTCCCCACGGGACCCTAAGACCTCTGGTGAGTGGACCACAGTGCCTGCCCCAATCCAATCGCGCGGAACTTGAGACTGCGGTACATAGGGAAGCAGGCTACCCGGGCCTGATCTGGGGCACAAGTCCCTTCCGCTCGACTCGAGACTCGAGCCCCGGGCTACCTTGCCAGCAGAGTCTTGCCCAACACCCGCAAGGGTCCACACGGGACTCCCCACGGGACCCTAAGACCTCTGGTGAGTGGATCACAGTGCCTGCCCCAATCCAATCGCGCGGAACTTGAGACTGCGGTACATAGGGAAGCAGGCTACCCGGGCCTGATCTGGGGCACAAGTCCCTTCCACTCGACTCGAGACTCGAGCCCCGGGCTACCTTGCCAGCAGAGTCTTGCCCAAACATAAAAAAAGAGATGCCCATGATCATACAAGAAGCATACAGAACTCCAAATAGACTGGACCAGAAAAGAAATTCCTCCCGACACATAATAATCAGAACAACAAATGCACTAAATAAAGATAGAATATTAAAAGCAGTAAGGGAGAAAGGTCAAGTAACATATAAAGGAAGGCCTATCAGAATTACACCAGACTTTTCACCAGAGACTATGAAAGCCAGAAGAGCCTGGACAGATGTTATACAGACACTAAGAGAACACAAATGCCAGCCCAGGCTACTATACCCGGCCAAACTCTCAATTACCATAGATGGAGAAACCAAAGTATTCCACGACAAAACCAAGTTCACACAATATCTTTCCACGAATCCAGCCCTTCAAAGGATAATAACAGAAAAGAAGCAATACAAGGACGGAAATCACGCCCTAGAACAACCAAGAAAGTAATCATTCAACAAACCAAAAAGAAGACAGCCACAAGAACAGGATGCCAACTCTAACAACAAAAATAAAAGGGAGCAACAATTACTTTTCCTTAATATCTCTTAATATCAATGGACTCAATTCCCCAATAAAAAGACATAGACTAACAGACTGGCTACACAAACAGGACCCAACATTCTGCTGCTTACAGGAAACCCATCTCAGGGAAAAAGACAGACACTACCTCAGAGTGAAAGGCTGGAAAACAATTTTCCAAGCAAATGGACTGAAGAAACAAGCTGGAGTAGCCATTTTAATATCGGATAAAATCGACTTCCAACCCAAAGTTATCAAAAAAGACAAGGAGGGACACTTCATACTCATCAAAGGTAAAATCCTCCAAGAGGAACTCTCAATTCTGAATATCTACGCACCAAATGCAAGGGCAGCCACATTCATTAGAGACACTTTAGTAAAGCTCAAAGCATAAATTGCACCTCACACAATAATAGTGGGAGACTTCAACACACCACTTTCTTCAAAGGACAGATCGTGGAAACAGAAACTAAACAGGGACACAGTGAAACTAACAGAAGTTATGAAACAAATGGACCTGACAGATATCTACAGAACATTTTATCCTAAAACAAAAGGATATACCTTCTTCTCAGCACCTCACGGGACCTTCTCCAAAATTGACCATATAATTGGTCACAAAACAGGCCTCAATAGATACAAAAATATTGAAATTGTCCCATGTATCCTATCAGACCACCATGGCCTAAGACTGATCTTCAATAACAACATAAATAATGGAAAGCCAACATTCACGTGGAAACTGAATAACACTCTTCTCAATGATACCTTGGTCAAGGAAGGAATAAAGAAAGAAATTAAAGACTTTTTAGAGTTTAATGAAAATGAAGCCACAACGTACCCAAACCTATGGGACACAATGAAAGCATTTCTAAGAGGGAAACTCATAGCGCTGAGTGCCTCCAAGAAGAAACGGGAGACAGCACATACTAGCAGCTTGACAACACATCTAAAAGCCCTAGAAAAAAAGGAAGCAAATTCACCCAAGAGGAGTAGACGGCAGGAAATAATCAAACTCAGGGGTGAAATCAACCAAGTGGAAACAAGAAGAACTATTCAAAGAATTAACCAAACGAGGAGTTGGTTCTTTGAGAAAATCAACAAGATAGATAAACCCTTAGCTAGACTCACTAAAGGGCACAGGGACAAAATCCTAATTAACAAAATCAGAAATGAAAAGGGAGACATAACAACAGATCCTGAAGAAATCCAAAACACCATCAGATCCTTCTACAAAAGGCTATACTCAACAAAACTGGAAAACCTGGACGAAATGGACAAATTTCTGGACAGATACCAGGTACCAAAGTTGAATCAGGATCAAGTTGACCATCTAAACAGTCCCATATCACCTAAAGAAATAGAAGCAGTTATTAATAGTCTCCCAACCAAAAAAAGCCCAGGACCAGATGGGTTTAGTGCAGAGTTCTATCAGACCTTCAAAGAAGATCTAATTCCAATTCTGCACAAACTATTTCACAAAATAGAAGTAGAAGGTACTCTACCCAACTCATTTTATGAAGCCACTATTACTCTGATACCTAAACCACAGAAAGATCCAACAAAGATAGAGAACTTCAGACCAATTTCTCTTATGAATATCGATGCAAAAATCCTCAATAAAATTCTCGCTAACCGAATCCAAGAACACATTAAAGCAATCATCCATCCTGACCAAGTAGGTTTTATTCCAGGGATGCAGGGATGGTTTAATATACGAAAATCCATCAATGTAATCCATTATATAAACAAACTCAAAGACAAAAACCACATGATCATCTCGTTAGATGCAGAAAAAGCATTTGACAAGATCCAACACCCATTCATGATAAAAGTTTTGGAAAGATCAGGAATTCAAGGCCCATACCTAAACATGATAAAAGCAATCTACAGCAAACCAGTAGCCAACATCAAAGTAAATGGAGAGAAGCTGGAAGCAATCCCACTAAAATCAGGGACTAGACAAGGCTGCCCACTTTCTCCCTACCTTTTCAACATAGTACTTGAAGTATTAGCCAGAGCAATTCGACAACAAAAGGAGATCAAGGGGATACAAATTGGAAAAGAGGAAGTCAAAATATCACTTTTTGCAGATGATATGATAGTATATATAAGTGACCCTAAAAATTCTACCAGAGAACTCCTAAACCTGATAAACAGCTTCGGTGAAGTAGCTGGATATAAAATAAACTCAAACAAGTCAATGGCCTTTCTCTATACAAAGAATAAACAGGCTGAGAAAGAAATTAGGGAAACAACACCCTTCTCAATAGTCACAAATAATATAAAATATCTTGGCGTGACTCTAACTAAGGAGGTGAAAGATCTGTATGATAAAAACTTCAAATCTCTGAAGAAAGAAATTAAAGAAGATCTCAGAAGATGGAAAGATCTCCCATGCTCATGGATTGGCAGGATCAACATTGTAAAAATGGCTATCTTGCCAAAAGCAATCTACAGATTCAATGCAATCCCCATCAAAATTCCAACTCAATTCTTCAACGAATTGGAAGGAGCAATTTGCAAATTTGTCTGGAATAACAAAAAACCTAGGATAGCAAAAAGTCTTCTCAAGGATAAAAGAACTTCTGGCGGAATCACCATGCCAGACCTAAAGCTTTACTACAGAGCAATTGTGATAAAAACTGCATGGTACTGGTATAGAGACAGACAAGTAGACCAATGGAATAGAATTGAAGATCCAGAAATGAACCCACACACCTATGGTCACTTGATCTTCGACAAGGGAGCTAAAACCATCCAGTGGAAGAAAGACAGCATTTTCAACAATTGGTGCTGGCACAACTGGTTGTTATCGTGTAGAAGAATGCGAATCGATCCATACTTATCTCCTTGTACTAAGGTCAAATCTAAGTGGATCAAGGAACTTCACATAAAACCAGAGACACTGAAACTTATAGAGGAGAAAGTGGGGAAAAGCCTTGAAGATATGGGCACAGGGGAAAAATTCCTGAACAGAACAGCAATGGCTTGTGCTGTAAGATCGAGAATCGACAAATGGGACCTAATGAAACTCCAAAGTTTCTGCAAGGCAAAAGACACCGTCAATAAGACAAAAAGACCACCAACAGATTGGGAAAGGATCTTTACCTATCCTAAATCAGATAGGGGACTAATATCCAACATATATAAAGAACTCAAGAAGGTGGACTTCAGAAAATCAAATAACCCCATTAAAAAATGGGGCTCAGAACTGAACAAAGAATTCTCACCTGAGGAATACCGAATGGCAGAGAAGCACTTGAAAAAATGTTCAACATCCTTAATCATCAGGGAAATGCAAATCAAAACAACCCTGAGATTCCACCTCACACCAGTCAGAATGGCTAAGATCAAAAATTCAGGTGACAGCAGATGCTGGCGAGGATGTGGAGAAAGAGGAACACTCCTCCATTGTTGGTGGGAGTGCAGGCTTGTACAACCACTCTGGAAATCAGTCTGGCGGTTCCTCAGAAAACTGGACATAGTACTACCGGAGGATCCAGCAATACCTCTCCTGGGCATATATCCAGAAGATGCCCCAACAGGTAAGAAGGACACATGCTCCACTATGTTCATAGCAGCCTTATTTATAATAGCCAGAAGCTGGAAAGAACCTAGATGCCCCTCAACAGAGGAATGGATACAGAAAATGTGGTACATCTACACAATGGAGTACTACTCAGCTATTTAAAAGAATGAATTTATGAAATTCCTAGCCAAATGGATGGACCTGGAGGGCATCATCCTGAGTGAGGTAACACATTCACAAAGAAACTCACACAATATGTATTCACTGATAAGTGGATATTAGCCCCAAACCTAGGATACCCAAGATATAAGATATAATTTGCTAAACACATGAAACTCAAGGAGAATGAAGACTGAAGTGTGGACACTATGCCCCTCCTTAGATTTGGGAACAAAACACCCATGGAAGGAGTTACAGAGACGGAGTTTGGAGCTGAGATGAAAGGATGGACCATGTAGAGACTGCCATAGCCAGGGATCCACCCCATAATCAGCATCCAAACGCTGACACCATTGCATACACTAGCAAGATTTTATTGAAAGGACCCAGATGTAGCTGTCTCTTGTGAGACTATGCCGGGGCCCAGCAAACACAGAAGTGGATGCTCACAGTCAGCTAATGGATGGATCATAGGGCTCCCAATGGAGGAGCTAGAGAAAGTAGCCAAGGAGCTAAAGGGATCTGCAACCCTATAGGTGGAACAACATTATGAGCTAACCAGTACCCCGGAGCTCTTGACTCTAGCTGCATATATATCAAAAGATGGCCTAGTCGGCCATCACTGGAAAGAGAGGCCCATTGGACTTGCAAACTTTATATGCCCCAGTACAGGGGAATACCAGGGCCAAAAAGGGGGAGTGGGTGGGCAGGAGAGTGGGGGTGGGTGGATATGGGGGACTTTCGGTATAGCATTGGAAATGTAAATGAGTTAAATACCTAATAAAAAATGGAAAAAAAAAAAAAAGAACATGGATTCTAGATCCTAGTAGTTGAAGTTCTGTCCTGGTTATGGCAAACAGTTGAAACCTGTGTAAATCACTTGACCTCCACATTTAGAAATTGATTATTCATTTCTAAAATGAATAATCTTTATATCAATGAGCTGTTAGGATTAATGAACTAATATTTGCGGTGTACTTAGCACATATATACATATATTCTAGAATTATTATTTTATTAGAATATATATATATATATATGTAAAACCATGATATGAACATTTGTTAAATTTAATGAACTTCACATTTTAGGAAAGATAGGAAGGCAGAAGAGAGAGAAAGAGCCAAGTACATCCCAGAGACCTAACCAGGCCCGAAATGAAGGATTCTTGGCTGGTAAAAGAACAAAAAAAATGTCTTCAGATGCCTCTGCCAGCCTCAGTCAAAGTTTGCATCTCCTTCGCAGGATGACATCCTCTGCGAAGAGGCTGCTTGTGTATGCAGAACGGATGAGCCTCCTCTGCTGGGCCTGGGTTGGTATCTTCTTGTTTATTCATGTATTTTTATGCCAGTTTCAGTTATTTCTGAAAGTGAGTGACTATAGTCTGTTACTTTAAAGGGATTACTGACAGAAATTGTTTTTAGTGATAACTCTTGGTAGACATGAAAGCATGTTTAAAAATCAAATTTGGAAATGTCCTCAAAACTGCTTCTTTAGAGACAAAAGAGCATCCTGCAAGATGTCTAGTTAAATAAAATAATGGATATGAAAGGCTTTGCCAAACACTAGTGCCCTATGGAAGTGGAAGGCACAAACATCATGTATTTTGTGTTTTAATAAAATCTTGCAATAAAATTATTATTTTTGCAGAATTCACACTTAAATATGGACCGCATGACAACACTGTGAAGTCAGCATTGATGTATGGCTGTTCCCACAGTGAGTTGATTAATGTGGGACCTTGAACCCAGACGGCCTGTGTAATTTGATAGGGTTTTGTTTGTTTATTTGTTTGGTTTTTCTTCCTTTGCTCTTTATTGCTCAGAGAGTTAAAGGCTACTTATCAGATGAGACTAATAGAAACTATTTGGAAGTTCACTGTTTGAGTCAATGAACTTCAGGTAGATTGAACTTGCCAAGATTGTAACATGTTGACTTGATAATACATAGTAGCTGTGAGCAGTCTAACTTTCAGATGTATAGTAGCATGTGTACTGAATGATAGGGGCTGCATTGGAAACCAGCAACTGGAGCAGATGGAATGTGCACCCAAGTCACTCTGCTTCGTGATTCATTCATTAAACAACGTATGTGACTCATACATGGGCGGATCTGAATGTTAGCTTTTCTAGAGGTGCTGATTTATCCGTATAGCACAGTTACTATCACCCTTTTCATGTTTTAAAGGACACTAAGGCAGAAGGAAATGGTGCAACCTGTCCAAGGCCACACAGCTAGTATATGCACGCAGACTCATACAGTCTGGGGGAGCAGCCCAGGCCTTCTGACAATTATGTTATCTTCCATCTTTTCAGTGATTTTTATCCTTTAGTAATGTGTCACAGTTGAACCAGTCAAATCCAAAGTGCTCCCTGACAGCCTAGAACTAGAGCAACTTTAAGGTTTCAAAGGAAGCAGAGGAACTTCTGTGTTCAGTTGATGCTTTGTGATGTCACCAATTCAATCCTGCATTCCGAAATTCTTCCCTCTGGTTCTTTATTCCAGACAGCATTCTTTCCTCATGAAATACATCCCTTTTCTCATTATATCTTCCCATAAAACTTTCATCAATTTGAAAATTGTAAAATGCATTTCTTTTTATGCAGACCTATAATTTATGTATGCCTAAATGACAATTGGGCAATATATCCTTCTGCATACCCAAATACCATTCCCAACTCTGCAATTGAAACTAAATCGATGATCTGGAAATTGGCATAGGTTTTAAAGAAACAGCATCTCCTCGATCGTTGACTTTAGATGATGTTTGTCTGGAAAGCAAACTGGTCCGTTCAGCAAATTCTGCTTCAAAGAGATTTCAGATAGAGCTACCAGTCTCGCCTGTCTGAATCCAGGCTTGCCATGGACAAGATGGCATGTGATCTCCCTGTATGCATAGATAAAGCCAGAGCCCCCGCCTTTTAAGATCTCACCCTCACACACCCAGACACGCTGCACTTGACGATATAAAGGTGTTGTCTTTGCTTTACACCTACATGTCAGAGCACATCTGATTTTTCCTGATTTGCTCCAGGTGATGTGGATGGGGGTTCAGGAAATGATCTAAATCAGTCTATCTTTAGAGACTTCTTTGAAATGACAGGATCTGCATCAAAATGTAGAGGATCATTTTCTAGTCTAAGCCTCGTTTCCTGAATTTCCGTAGCTCTCACTCTACCAAGAAACTGGTAAGATAGCATTTTATTTTTCTTCCTTTAGAAAGCCACAGAGCTAAATTGTTTCCAGAACAACTTGACTCCTACTTACTGGGTTACTAAATGATTTAATTGTTAACCTTCAGAAGGAATAAGAAAGGAAATGACCCCATTTCAGTGAGACACATAACTTACACATTAAGAATAAGATGTACAGCACAATTCATAACTCAAGAATAGACACTGTCTTTGGGCACAGTGATGCCTGGACATCCACTGACTTCAAAATGTTTGAGATCACTAGGGAAGCAAGGCTCTTGAACAAATACCAAATATATAGGAATCTTCTCAGAAGCAAGGAAAAACAGGAGTGATCACATATTTAAGACTGGGATTGATGTCCTACAATGCAACATGGAGGTAGAAGACATAGCATGGACTTTTACCCAGAAACATGTTAAGGATATAAAATTTTAGGGCATTCCATCAACTCTTAAAGCATAATTTTAAGGAAACCTTTAGCAAGATCATCAGGTAATGTCTACATATATGAAAGGAGAAATAATGCTGGTCCTAACCTGGAAGCTTCAGTCTTAGTGGCCAGCTGTCATATGCTAGAAGATGTTATGTAGGATCCTAGAGGAGAAAAGTCAAAATCGACCATACCCTGTTGTGGAGCTTTCATATGTAATGGCTGGCTTGGCAAGACATGCCCTCTTGTGTGGTGATATGAACATCATGGGAGTAACCAACCATTTTTTGGTGAGATTTAAGCTTTCCCTCTCAGGTTAAAATCCCTAACAAAACTAGAAACTTTTGCTTGACAGATCGTAGGCCCTCCAGGAGAACCTACTACTCTTATTCTGTCAAACAGACACATATTAAACTGACTCCAAATGACTTATTGTTCTATGCATAGTTGAATGCCTCTCCCAACCATTACCCGAGGAGCTTCTATTTGCAGGAAATGGTAATTAACACACAACTAGCAAAGGTTCAGAGACTCAGAGACCAGGGTATTAGCAGCCCTAAAAGGAACATATATGCTGTACCCCTTAGGCCCCAGGCTCAGAGATCATTGTGGAAGAAAGGGCAGAATGAAACAATGGTTTTTGAATACTGCAGGGCATGTACACATATGACCTCACAGTGGTTGTAACAGCATGCACAAGATGTGTAGAAGCTCAAACCAGTCAAAATTACAGCATGGAGAGGTAGGGGGTGGACACAAAGTCCTGCCGCTAGGTGAGGAACTGTTAGTAATTGACAGCTGCTGGGAGGGAGAAAGTCAGTTTTCTTTAAGAGTGTACTCCCTGGTAGGTTGACCATGTTTCAGTGGAAAGCCATATATCCAAGAAAAACAATATAGATGTATATATAGGTCAGCATAATTTGAAATTCATGCATTAAAAAAAAAGACACAACATTGGGTTGGTTGGTAAGTGGGGAGGGGGTGTGAATCTGGGAGGAGTAGAGAGAGGAAATAAATAGGATCAAGACACGGTGTATGAAACTCTCAAAGAACTAATTAAAAAAAGAGTTTGAGAAGTACTATTTTAAAATATTTTAAAAGTGCTATTGAATAATTGCTGTTTTCCAAAAACCGTTGTCACTTACCAAGAGTCACGGTCATTCTTAATTTGCAATGGGGCTATCATCCCATAGTGAGAAAATGCTCACATTTATTGCTCTGGGAAGATAATGGCTGACATAGAATCATTTTTCCTGGAGGAGCAAAAGCAGCCATAGGGGGAGGAAGAGCGGCTCATCACTCTCAGTGACAACAAATGCCAGCTTGACCTGCGTTGTTATTTCTGACATATCACCTGCTTTCTCGTCACATTATGCTGGTAGATTTTTTTTCTTCTTCCTCTTTTTTTTTTTTTTTTTTCCTTTCAGATTTTATTTTTGGGCCAGACAAGGCAACTGACCTAGAGGTTGCTGCAGGCATTTGAAAATATCATCTTCCTTGTCTTTTCCGTGAGACCGAGCTGTCTACTGCAGGAATCTTACCTGGGTGATTTTAAGAGTTTTTCAATCATGAGGATGTTGAAATACCAGGCCCATCAAACAGCCATGTCTCTCTTGACATGGTAACTTGTGTGAATAATCAAATAAAGCTGTGGAAGGAAATGTGTGTGTAGGGCTATACATCAGAAGTATGCCCTGAAGGGTGAAAGAAGGGGTGAAGGTGAGGAAAGCTGTAACCCCATTCACAAGAAAGAATATGGAGCAGGAGTCTTTAGCCATCACTACTGATGAGTAGGAAAGATCCTCCAGTCATTCCACACTCCCGTGTCTTTGACTACACATCTCCCTGCCTAGTGTCCTGGAGAAGGTTTATGTTGAGTTTATGAGGCAAGAAATCACGATATGGCTATCACATGTAAACAGAGTCTTCTTCCAACAATTTATAAGAGAAGCAGAGGGATGTAACAGACTTTTTCAATTGAGGATTATTTGTTTGTGAATGGAGAGAACTAGAGTCCTAAAGTCCTAGGCAAGAAAGCCATTAAGGCTGTTAGTCAAGTTAGTTGCACCATCACAATTTATTACCTGCCATTCATGAGAAAGATGATGGTATGACTAGAAGAGTTACCAGAGAGAATTTGTTGCTTTCCAGTGGCACAGTGTCCAAGTTCTCTGTGTCTCTAGCAAAGAATCAAGCAAGACACAGAGTTATAGTGACAACTTACAGATTTATTAAGCACGAGAGGAAAGCATTTTATACATTCTATAGAATGGCAGAGGTTCAAGACCCCCTTGTTTCTTAGTCCTATACCTTCTTCATAAAAGGGAGAAGTGTTGCCTAAAATGGATTGGACCTTTGACTGTTCCAGGACATGGATTCCTTGCTAGGGGGTATTTGAATTGATCTGGACAGTTCATGTGACTCTCTTTCTTGGTTGATGTGTTCCACAGTTAGCTCTCTTGGTAGCCTATCTTCTTTCTCAGAACTTCTGTGTTACCTGAGCTGACATGTTGGGATCTAATTAACTGAAAACCATATAATCTAAAAATTTTTTTCAAACAAAAAGGGAAATATTTTTCAACTCATAATGGGAATAAGCTCCTTATCAGAGGTCTTTCAACTTTTCTTACCCCCGTGAACAAATCTCATCCATGCCTTTCACTGAATGTTCTGCATGCTTCTGTGATCTACTTGGTCTCTTGCATTCCACCCTCAGCACTTCCTCTCTGTTCTCCATACAGTAGCTGCAGTGCTCATCCCAAGATATAGCTCGGCCATTTCTCTCCTAAACCTTCTAATGTTTTCTCATCTTCAAGTTCTACCTTTAGCAGCCATGCCCTGAAGATGTGACTTGCACCTATCCTCCGAGCCCATTACTAATATTTATCTCTTGATTCCATTTTTGCCAGGCCATCCACATGTCTTACCTTAACCACACTTACATCTCAGTTCTAGGGTCTCTGTCTGAACTATAACTCTGTAAGATAATTTAATCTATCCTTCACCTGCTTTAAATGTCTTTGTAAAAGGTGCCTTATCAAACAATTGTCCCTAGCTACATTCTAAAGCCTTTGTGCACGGATGTTACATTCGTTCAAACTAACTGACACATCATTTTTCATTCTTTTCCGTTTAAATCTCCTCCAGCTAGAGCATAACTCTGTGCAAGCTGAGCTCTTGTTGGCTTGTTTGTTTTGCTCTTGCCCCGGTGCCTTAGAAATTGCCAGAAGTATACTAAGAGCCTTCCTAGGTTGATGTTTGTGGGTAAATGATTTCCAATGCTTATTCACATGTCTGTCCTTTGCCTGCTTTCTCACTCAACTTGGCTCACAAGCAAGTTCCGGCGACCTTCCTGGTTTTGTTTGGCTCCTTCCTCAGGCTGGTGTGCCTTTGTTGTTTATGAGGACTTTACAGTCAAGTCTTTCCTTTCCCTAAGACTCTCATTCTCTAGGAAGCTTTGCATTGTTCTGCTTTCAAAGCTGAATGTGCCTCTTGACTTTCATTGCATTGCTTGTGTGTCTCATGTTTCTGTCTTATCACATAAATTATTTGGTGATTCCCTTCATGACTGGGAACGATCCAAGTTGTGATCCTGACTGATTTATCTTCATCCCTGAGAACCCAATGATACTCACACTGCTTTCCATGTAGGAAGTACTTCACTCATATTTCATTCACAAAGAATGACTGTTTTACTGTGGCAGTGTTGCTTTGGTGGGATGATACCTAGTGAGAAATAGCTCTTATAATCTGAAATTTCTATTTTCCAAATTTGCTCTTCATAATTCTTGATCTAGTGTTTCATGCACAGTGAAGGGTGCATAGGCAAAAAAAAGCTCTTGGTTGGGATTCTGTTGGTTTAATACATGCTAAAAGAGGCATACCTAAAGAAGTCACCTAAGAAGACTATCCATTGTTTTGCCAAATATCCACATTGTTTTATTCCACATCAAGTTGGTAAACGAGAGGAAGTTATAGTTATAGGAAATTTGTTCAACATCTTTTGCAGCCCTAGAAAACACTCTCTACCTTTCTGTTAAAATGCAATTCTGCTATCTAGTGGGAGAAAGGGGATGGGGGGGTGGGGGTGGGGCTAACTGCGTTCAGAAGGATGCCTGGTTAATAGCTTGATTTTTCTCACCATAGATTTCTAACTCCAAGCTGTCAAGACCGCCTTGGAAGCTCCCAGAATACGTGTGTGCAGACACTGGCCTAATTGGGAAGTTTGGCTGTGGTGACATTGGGCTCATTAGGTTTCTCTTATCAGTGGTAGAAGCTGTGAGATTTCAGCCAAGCAGAGAGTTTAGATTCTAAATGAGAAATATAGATTAGCATTTCCTATAATGAAATAATGCACATCAGTGTTACCTTTCTAGTGACAAAAGCAGGAGCTTGAATGCATTGTAGGGCTCCTTGTTTAATCAATAAATAAAGGAGAGACACACAAGATTTATTTCTTCTGAGGCAACAAACACCATCATTTTTCTTAATTATCTTTATGTTTGCCTTTCTGACTTTCGGATTCTTTCCAAGTAAAGAGCCCTCTACATTAAGACAAGACACATACCCCCCTCCACACACACACACAATATGGGTGAAAGCATGCCCCCTTTCTATTAGTGTATGTGTGTGCATGTTTCTCTCTTTCTTTTTTTTTAAATACATACTTTTTAAAAAACTGTAATACCTACAGTTCTTAATAAAAACCTAATAAGGTCAGAGATTTTGCAAGGTTGTCCAGGCTACCTTAGAGGCCAGAGGTTCCAGCTGAGAAGGAGAAATATCAAGGCAGCTGTAGCAGTGAAAACAAATAGTTTGAACTTTGGATCCACAGATGGTTGTGCCTGCCAACTGTTATGAGCCAATGAATATCTAGCCTATCATTTGTCATATTTATTGCAGTACATAATGCTGTAATTTCTCATGGCATGGCTATTTATCTTGCTGTGTTCTCTGCACAGCTAAAATCTCGGCCATGTTGGAGCACATGTATAGCTTTCGGGACTCATCTTTAAATAGCATCCATGCGAATTGGCACAGGTCTTCCCCTCCCAGGGCTGGGTTCAGGAATGCTTCAAAAGTAGCTAGTGGGAAGCTCTGACAACCATGGAAATGGTGATCAGAGTCTTGTTCCTACCTGCTTAGCTGAGGGGTTGAAAGCATCTGAGATTCTCTGCTGAAGTTTCTCCCTTTTTAGTTGTAGTAAAGTGACATCCTAGAGTAGAAGCTTTGAGAGTGAAAACTGTCCTACCAAGAGGCCCTCCGGAGCCTGGTGAGATTCTTCCAAGTTTACAGAAAAGAAACTGAATCAGGGAAGAAGAAACTTGAGAGTGGGAGGAAGAGGCATACTGCTGAGTTGCTGGTTTCTGACAGTGTTCATGGGAACATTGGGATATGGCAAGGAGCAGCAGGAACACCTGTCTTTACTGGCATCTCCATGACTGGTGGTGGTGAGTCAGTGAACAGAGGCCACATGACGCCGAACAACAGAAGGTGTGACTCATGGGTGGGCTGAGAGGATACTGGTGATCACCTGGCATATCTCAGCACCCATGCTGACTGAGTCACTGGGTCCAAATGAGGCTTGGACTTAGGGCCTATTTCAGTATACTTCACAGCTTCCTTGAATGGCAGATTAAAAAAAAAAAACCCACAATTGCTGCCCATTCATACTGGATAATCTGCACCTACTTCCTTGTATGTGAAAACTCACATTTTTTTTAACTTGCTCTATGAATTGCAGGAAAAGAGCTCTTAGCTACTGAGGTCCATAGAATATGAGCCCCACAAATCTCTTTGCTGCAAGGCAGTCAGAGAGCATACAATGCACAGCAGAAGAAAGAAAAGACTCTAATGCAATTTGCATTATTTCTAATGTTAGTGTTAAACATCTGAACGCTAAGATTCTAAATCAACCTCTGGCCTAATCAACTGAGTCTGTGGAAAGGTACAGCAGCAGCCCTCCTTTATTTCTGAGCAACTTTCCTTCCTATGTTGTCTTCATCCTGGACCATGCATAAGCAAGAATGCAAGGAGACTTGGGGGTGTAATTCTGACAGCAGCATTCCGAATTGTAAAGAAGAAAAGTGTGGTATCTCTCACAGCTTGATGCTAAGAAAGGCCAAGCACTTAGACTGTCTGAAGTTGAAAAGGCAGCACTCAGAGCAAAAGATCTGGTACTAGTGTGAAAGATTTGTAGAAAGCTTCGTAAGGAAGTCAGAGAGGCGAAGACTCAAAAAGAACGAAGAGACTTTTGAAAAATACTAAAGGACATAAGGACTTTAATGCTATTGTCAATGCTTGGGGCTTGGAGTGACAATCTAAGGTCAGTGGATAGCAATAAAGAAGCCACTATTATGAGTCCTCTTTTGCATCTGTCTCCTAGATTAAGCTTTTAAGAGTTTGAAGGATGGAAGAACTAGAAGTCTAGATACGTAAAAAGACCATCAAAGAAACTGTTCAGATTTTCAGTTCTAGTTGGTGTCTAGTTCCCAAGGAGATAGGAATCACAGGGGTAAGAGAGAATAGGAAGTGTTCAAGTGGCTTCAAACTGAGTAAGTGTTTCCCATTTTCCAGTAGGGGGTTGTGATTTAGCAAATGATTTGGGAACATTTAACTAGGAAGAAAATCTGGAAATAAGCACCAAAGTTAAGACAAAACTATCTGAGTAGTGAAGAGAAACTGAATTTTGTCAAATGTGTGGTGAGAACAACAAGAACTATAGCATCACACTCACAGCTTCATCAGAGGTCTGTATGCATAAAGGATGGAAGTCCTTAAGATACAGCAACACTTGAGTTGTTGATTTAAGCCTTGGAGACTGATCGGAGGTGAGATTACACCTTTCTCAAAATCCCTCTAAGGAGGTATGCTCCTGCCTCTCAAAACCAGCCATCTCTAGAGGAGCCTTCCTAAGATATGACCATCCGTTCTTTGTCCTTCCTCCCTTCTGTCATCTCTCACAGCTTAAATATGAGCTGCTGAGCTCAGAGGAAGGGCTATGTGAGTGGGAAAGCAACTTGGGAGGCTTATGACTCTTTGTTAGAGTTAGGCAGAGAGAAGAAATGAGCATTTGCTTCCTGGCAGTGATGCACAAGTGGACATCTCAGATTCTTCTTCTTCTCCCACTGGAAATGCAGCAGCCAGGACGCTCCCCTCCAGTGCTCCCCTACTCCCTGCCCAGACTTCATCCATCCTCTTCAGGGCTTTCTGTGAATTTTATTTCAGGCCTACGACACAGCATATTTTATCAGAGTCACAGGCATTTTTGTTTTTTTGACTACTTTAAATAAATAGCAAACTCTTTTAAATCACTGAAATGTGACAAGGAAGGAAACTTTAGCTGAAACTCAAGCAGAGCATTAGGTTTAATTGTGTTCTGTTGATACTAGCATAAATAATCTGAAGGTGCCCTCCAGCTGGCTGCTTTTCTCATAGCAGCCCCCTCCCCCATGCAGTGTGGTTGCAAGACACTGACTGCAAAGGGGTGCAGCTTCTAGCAGAAGCCTTGCCACTAATTAGCAGTGTGACTTTGGACAAATCTCTTTCCATCTTGGCGCTGTTTCCCCATCAGTGGACTAAATGGGTTGACCTATGTTATCTCCTAGGTCCTTTCCAACTTTAGAATTTTAAAAAGCCCATGATTTCAAGCCAAAAACTGTATTATGGGATGAGCTGACAGCATGTATAAGTGCAAGTTGATTAGGGAAATGGCATAGGATTTATTTTTTAAATTGCTTTCACAATAATGAATCATGGAGTAATGCTATAGAGAAGGAGCTACATTTAATGTAAGTGTTCGAGGAAGCATGGCATATTTTAAACAATGGTTGAAAATAACCTTTCATTCTTTGCCCTTCTATTTATCCTAATGGATGGCATAAAATGGATACTCAGACAGAATAGTGGCTTTTGTTCAATTTGAAGTCACCCCGTCTTGTTGTGCACTGCTGCTCTCCATGGTAGCTGATATTGTCGGATGCAGCACAACGCAGAAGGAAGAGTTAGAAATGTGACTCGGTGTCAGAAACAATACCTACCTTTTACAGATGGGCTATCATTTAAAGGTTGGTATTTAGAACCATCCTTAGATAATTCAATCTCTTCCTGTCTCTGCTAGGGAGGATGTCAACCCGAGTTAATTTTTTTTTTGCTTATCAGATATGATGGGACAAGATGACATTAAAATGCTTGAAAGCAATAATTCTGAATGCATATTTTAAAAGTCAAGCAAATCTTTAAGGTATTGCTTGAATTAACTTCCTGAAACCATAGGGCCCAAAGATAAAATGATAATGGTCACAGACTGTAGTCCAGAATAAAGCCAGATCTTTCCATTTGTAACATATGTCTTCTTCCACTTTTGACTGTAGCAGATCTTATGGAGAAAGAACTGTTTTATTTCTTTCCTATGTTGACACTGGATAATTACTATATGGGTGACACATTTTTCAGCTATATTCTATAGTCCAGCACTGCAAATTCCAGTGACTACTGAAAAATTGGAGGGGCCCGCTGACTATCCTGTGGCTGCTCTCTCTCCTACTTAGATTGTACAATTTCCTGATTGGCACATAGGTGATTGGCAAGTCAGGGAATGTGGCTTCTCACTTTGTTCTGGGATCCCCTCTCTCTCAGCCTCTCTCTCTCTCTCTCTCTCTCTCTCTCTCTCTCTCCTCCCTCCTCCTTCTCTCTCCTTCTCCCCACCCCCTCTCTCTGTATGCATCTGGATACCAAAGTCAAGTATTGGGTGTCTTGCTTATCTATCTTAGGTTTTGAGACAGGTTCTTTCACCGAAACAGTCTCTCACCGATTAGTTAAATTGGCTGGCCAAGAAGCTCCAGAGGGAGTCTGCCTGCAACCTCCCCAGCACTGTATACCTACTTGATGATGCCCAGTAATGAGTGTGCTGATAATCTGAACTCAAATGACCATGCTTGCATGGCAAGCACTGTAGGTTCTGAACCTTTCCCAAACCCAGCTCATCACTGGGCTCTTTAGGTTGTATCAACAGTGTTCCGGGTTCCTTCATCCACAGGAAGTTGTATGAAGTAGCCTTTGAAAGCTCTCTCTTCATCTGGAAGTCCTCTGTCTTTATAGGATACAGATACTTAGAAGGAGATAATAGAAATGTATAAATGCCAACCTGAGTCCTGTTTGGAAGGCATTTTATTCTTTCAGGATTATTTTTTCTGGAAAGTTCTTCATCCCCTCAAGCAAATAAACTTCTGTCTAGTTTTTCTTACTAGTCTGCTTGACATGTCCAGACAAAGTTTTCTAAAATGTAGTGACAACATATGTTCAAGTTGAGGTTCCTGGAAATGTTTATTCAACAAATATTTCTGAGCATATTGTGTGTAGGATATACATTCTTTCTTTTTTATTCATTTCTTCTTTAAGAAATATTTTTTCTCTCTCTCTCTGAAAGACTGATTTGAATTGGAGGAGTGACATTTAGGACTCCTTTTTTCAGAGATCACAAAACTACTTTCAAATAAAACAAAAGTAGCAGAGGAAGAATGTGGTTTCTCAAGCCCATGAGATTATATATTTGGAAGGCTCTTATGAAGCAACTTTGATTTAAGCAAATGCTTAGACATCTTTGTGGAGGAATTAAAACATCTAGGAAAATACAGAAGTATCTAAACTCAAGACACAGTCAGTGACAGATAAATTATAGTCTTTCTTCTTAATGGTTCTGCAGATTTATACTTGTACAGTGGACATATGCTCTGAATATTTTAGAATTATCTTGTCTTTTTATTGATATGTATCTTAGGATTCTTACTATGACTTATTTTTCAAAATATTTTGCTACAAAATTACTGTATTGTACTTTGCATGATGAGCTGGACATTTAATATTTATTCCTGAATGCATATTTCTACTGAAGTTACTCGCATTTTTTAAAACAGAGCTTTTTACTTGTGGTTCTTGTATATTTATGTGATTAAACTACAATGCTCATTTAGAAACGGCTAAGTCACTGATGTTTTTTATGTAATTGTTCACATAAAATTCTCAATTTCAATAAAACATCTATTATTTTTTCCCCTGTAATATATGGTACTACTTAATACAAATAGAAAAATATTGTCCTTCTTATCTAGAAAATATATTACTGACAAAGATATGTAGGGATGTAGCTAAAAGATCAATATCTGATCAATAGTTCACTGCACACAAAGTGGGAAATACTATAGTTACTATTGACAGAATCTCATGTGGTTTGTAGTTGCATCTTGAAGTTGAGGTTTACATGTACAAAATCAGTATATATGGACTCAAGTAATCAATAGAGAGAGAGAGAGAGAGGGAGGGAGAGAGAGAGAGAGTCAGAGTCAGAGTCTAACTGATACATATTACATATGGGCATGTAGCACCTTGTCTTTCATCAGATCAGACCTTTAGGGTGTTCTGCTTCTGACTGTATGGGCATTGTGGTAAACCAGAAGCGTGTGTCTCTTGTTGCTTTTCTCTGAGGGTTATACTTTTTTCTCTCTGAGGCTTACATTTGGTGCTTTGACCTCTGGAGATTAACCTGTTGTTTCTCAGCACCTCCAGCCCAGTGAAGCTGTGTTGCCTTGTATTGACTTTCAAAAGTTCACAATCTTAGCATTTCACTCTGAGGGCAGGCATCACTGTACAATCCTGCAACATGACACTCACCTGAGGCTACAGAAGTGAAAGTTTCTCTTTCAACCAGGAAGGTATCTTGCAGAAGGCATCTTCCACATTCAGTAACCTCTTTTGGTAAAATAATAACATGTAAATAGCACAAAATATCTCAGAAAATGAGTTTTAGTTGCTCAATCTTTGTGAAGAGACTATAAGGTATTACTAGTTTTAATTTTATGAACAAGAATCCTGAAGGCAAGAGAGAAGTTAGAAACCTCATCTAAGCTCATGTGCTGTGGAAATGGTAGAAGAGAATTTTGTTCTTCTAGAATTTGGCTTCAGAGTCTATGTTTATTGCAACCACAGCATTAGCCCTATTTTTATTTTGGGGTACACTGCTACCTTAACAAACATAGCCACACAAGGATAGTTGACCAAGACCAAGGGAAGGGTCCCTGTCTAGTCTATAACACGGAAGCCCTGAAGGGGAAAGAATCTCGAACAGAGGCTCCAACACGTTAGCTGAAAACAGGTTGAGGTTGTCCCTGATGCTGTTCTGAGACAGTGTCCATTTTTTTTTCTGTTTTCATGGTATCCAATGGTGTTCCATCTCCAGCTTTTTCCCATATTCTATAAGCTTCCCTACATCCTCTTTTGGATCAGAAGAGTAACAATTATTATTTTGCTTTGCTGAACTCTAATCAATTGTTAAAACAGGTTAAATGGCATATTGCAGGATAGTGAGGTCACCATAAAGGTTATGCAAAGTACGGTGACCATTTGACTCTTAGAAAAACGCCATTTAAAATGATTCTAGTATGTTCAAGTTTATTGTCTTGCCATATTTAGCTTTATTTATTTACTCATTTAGGAACCTTTTTTTCATTGGTTGTCAAAAAATATTATATTTTGGTTCTAAGGAGATGGAAGAATGTGATAATGCCCCATAGCAGTGGAATCTCTGTTTTGATTTAGTTATCTCAAATGTTTTCTTCTATGAAGAAAAAAAATGAGGATCAAATAAGGAGCTAAGTAAGAGAAGGGCAACTGAATTCAATTCTCAAGTGTTTAGTTCATCAACAACAAAACTAATCTATTAATTATCCTCCCTTCTGACTTTATCTAGGCAGAACCTTGCTCTCTTTCTCTCGAATACACACATATTTCAACGAGAGTGAAAACCTGAAGGTTATGAAATGTTAACTTAAAAGTTATCTTGTTTGTTTGGAAACCAAGGAAGAAATGTAGGAGCTACCCTCTATGTTAAGTCCAGGAACACTTAGCTCTGATATGGTTTAATGATGAATACAGAATTCTTTTTGTGTTAAGTGTATTTATTAGTGACCTTAAATCCATTTGTGCCTAAAACTTATCATTAAAGAGTTATTGCATAATATCAATTAATCCGTTCAAATATATATCAGTCGCTCATTAAACATAGTGAAGACCTGCTGTATGTCAGCTGCTATCATGGTTCACAGCACTATGTTAACAAAGAACTAATTATATATTCTCTCCAGGGAATTAGGAATGGGTGAGTTTTCCAGGGAAGCAATTGTCAGGATGTACTCAGCAGTGAAAGAACTGATTGGAGTGGCAGTGTTTGTTAAATTATCTCCCATTCTGCATAGTTCCTGATGCATAGAAAATAGTTGGTGTATATCTGAGTGATTATTACCATTACTGATCCACCCCTTTATCAGTTCTATAGAGTTTACAGGTCTGTCTCTCTGACCCTTTGTGCAGTAAATACGCTTTTTTTTTTTATTTTTCATTTTTAAGATAAGGTATTTGAGTTGCTGCTTTCCTATTTGACTTCAGAAGAAAACAAGCCACAATCTGGACAGGGAATCAACGAATTGGACCGTTGAAGTAGCACACAGGTTTTAGTAAAAGTCAACCATAGAATGTGGCAATTGTAGAACCCCATTTCTTAAATGGCTTGGATGGGATCATTTTGTTTTTTCCTCAGGGAAGATCAATTATCCAGATGTCAGATTTCTGACACTCACTCTCTTCAGGATCCCTCTCTTCTGACTTTCTCATTTCTTTTTCTTTTACTGTTGCATTTGAAAAGAGTGTGTCAAATCCTGTTCCACATACCAGGCTTAATGTACAACAAGGTCAGTTGAACTCTTTCTGCTTTCTGGAGCTATGTTAAATGTCATCACAATAGTATTAGTTATTCTGTTATATTGTTCCCACCCTTTTTAGAAATGTCTCTCTGTATCTTATCTTTCATTTTCATTTTTAAATTATGAAAGTGTTCTAAAATATTTGTTTCTTGGCACAAATCTTTTATAAAAACATACTCTTTCAGTTGTATCATGCTATCTTGGTTTTCTTGCCAAAATTTTTCAAAGGACTTGGAGCATGGTTTATTTTGTGTGATCTTATTTTTGATAGAAGGCAGGTCGAATTTGACCTGTTACTTGAGTTAAAATTAACAAGGTGTGTTCTTTTTTGGTCTACATACCGTTTATCTAACAATTTCTTCTGCTTTTCTGTTTTCTGACAAAAATAGATGCTGTGGATTTATGTTGATACGTTGATTAATTGGCAGATGAGGAGGGATGGAGAGAAAATTTTCACACTTTAAGAACTTGTTAAAGTAGTATCTTGTTAAGAATTTAGACTTTATGGTTATCAGTGATTTCCAGCATTATGGTTATCTGTGATCATCAGTGATCTCCAGCATCATGGTTATCTGTGATCATCAGTGATCTCCAGCATCATGTTTATCTGTGGTCATCACTGATCTCCAGCATCATGGTGATCACAGATATGTGATCATCAGTGATCTCCAGCATCATGTTTCTCTGTAGTCATTACTGATCTCCAGCATCATGGTTATCTGTGATCATCACTGATCTCCAGCATCATGTTGATTGTTCCTTCTTGTCATGGATGAGATTATTGTTTCATATGATGAGGAACTGTTTACATTTAATTTCCACGACGTCTGCTTCTGTCCTTTGTCCATTTCCTTGTACTAGTGGTTGTAAATTATTTGTCAATTTAAAGATGCTATGTATAATAATATACTTTTCTATGTTAAATGGATTGTCAAGTTTGTCTTTTGTTTTACTTGTATTTTTATTTGCCAGTGTCTTTCTTTTTCAAATCTCCTAAAAATAATATGTCCCTAATTCTGGAGCTGGGGAATATTTTGAAAGAACTTGAAACACAGTTTATAAAGAAATCATAATTTTTGGTGATCTAGTCATTTGACTGACTTAAAATTGGTCTTGATATAACATTAAAAATTATTACTAAAATTATCTTTCAGATGGTAACCCCCAGAAATAAGAATATGGTGCATAGTTTCATGATTGATGCATTTATTTTATCTCATGCTAATGGATAGTCCAAAAACCGAAAAAATAAAAGTATATCAAGTCTTTTTTTACTTTATTTTTTCTTTTTTTATTGGATATTTTCTTTATTTACATTTCAAATATTTTCCCATTTCCAGGTCCCCCCTTCAGAATCCCCCTATTCCATTCTCCCTCCCCCCGCCTATATGAGGGTGTTCCCCCACCCACCTACTTCCATCTTCCCAACCTAGCACTCTGTTGCACTGGGGCATTGAACACCCTCAGGCCTGAGGGTCTCTCCTCCCACTGATGTCCAACAAGGCCATCCTCTGCCATATTTGCAGCCGGAGCCACAGGGCCACAGGTCCCTCCATGCGTACTCTTTGGTTGGTGGTCCAGTTTCCCCCGACCCCCAAGGAGCTGACACTGTTGCTCCCTCCTGGGAGCTGCAAACACCCTCAGATCCTTCAGTCCCTTCTCCAATTCCTCTCTCCCAGACCCTGCACTCAGTCCAATGGTTGGCTGCAAGTGTCTGCCTCCATATTTGTCAGGCTCTGGCAGAGCCTCTCAGGAGACAGCCATATCAGGCTTCCATCAGCAAGCACTTCCCCGGCATCCACAATAGGTTTGGTGACTGTATATGGGATGGATCCCCGGGTGGGGCAGTCTCTGGATGGCCTTTCCTTCAGTCTCTGCTTCAAACTTTATCTCCATATTTCCTCCTGTGAGTATTTTGTTTACCCTTCTAAGAAACACTGAAGTATCCACACTTTGGTCTTTCTTCTTCTTGTGCTTCATGTGGTCTGTGAATTGAATCTTGGGTATTTCGAACTTTTGGGCTAATATCCACTTATCAGTGAGTGCATACTGTGTGTGTTCTTTTTGATTGAGTTATCTCACTCAAGATGATATCTTCAAGTTCCATCCATTTGCCTTCGAATCTCATGAAGTCATTGTTTTTAATAGCTGAGTAGTATTCCATTGTGTAAATGTACCACATTTTCTATATCCATTCCTCTGTTGAGGGACATCTGGGTTCTTTCCAGCTTCCGGCTTTTGTAAATAAGGCTGCTATTAACATAGTGGAGCATGTGTCCTTATTACATATTGGAGCATCTTCTGGGTATATGCCCAGTAGTGGTATAGCTAAGTCCTCAGGTAGTACTTACTATGTCCAGTTTTCTGAGGAACCACCAGACTGATTTCCAGAATGGTTGTACCAGTTTGCAATCCCACCAGTAATAGAAGAGTGCTTCTCTTTCTCCACATCCTCACCAGCATCTGCTGTCAGCTGAGTTTTTGATCTTAGTCAGTCTAACTGGTGTGAGGTGGAATCTCAGGGTTGTTTTGATTTGCATTTCCCTGATGATTAAGGGTGTTGAACATTTCTCTAGGTGCTTCTCAGGCATTCTAGTTTCCTCAGTTGAGAATTCTCTGTTTAGCTCTGTTTCTCATTTTTCAATAGGGCTATTTGGTTCTCTGGAGTCTAACTACTTGAATTCTTTGTATATATTAGATAATAGCTCTCTATCAGATGTAGGATTGGTAAAGATCTTTTCCCAATCTGTTGCTTGCCTGGGAGTGGAGTTTCCTCTGAGTGTTATGGGACTGGCTCTGCCTTTTTGTCCTATTGACAGTGTCCTTTGCCTTACAGAAGTTTTGCAGTTTTATGAGCTCCCTTTTGTCAGTTTTTGATCTTAGAGCATAAGCCATTGGTGTTCTGTTCAGGAACTTTTCCCCTGTGCCCATGTGTTCAAGGTTTTCCCCTACTTTCTCTTCTATTAAATTCAGTGTATCTGGTTTTATGTGGAGGTCCTTGATCCACGTAGACTTGAGTTTGGTACAGTGAGATAAGAATGGATTAATTTGCATTCTTTTACATGTTGACTGGCAATTGAACCAGCACCATTTGTTGAAAATGCTGTCTTTTTCCACTGGATGGTTTTAGGTCCTTTGTCTAAGATCAAGTGACCATAGGTATGTGGGTTCATTTCTGGGTCTTCAATTCTATTCCTTTGATCTACCTGCCTGTCACTGTATCAATACCGTGCAGTTTTTATCACTATTGCTCTGTAGTACAGCTTGAGATCAGGGATGGTGATTCTCCCAGAAGTTCTTTTATTGTTGAGAATAGTTTTGGCTATTCTGTGTGTTTTGTTATTCCAAACGAATTTGAGAATTGCTCTTTCTAACTCTGAAGAATTGAGTTGGAATTTTGATGGGGATTGCATTGAATCTGTAGGTTGCTTTCAGAAAGACGGCCATTTTTACTATATTAATCCTGCCAATCCATGAGCATGGGGGAGCTTTCCATTTTCTGAGTTCTTCTGCAATTTCTTTGTTCAGAACCTTGAAGTTCTTATAATACAGATCTTTAACAAGTTTGATTAGAGTCACACCAAGATATTTTATATTGTTTATGACTATTGTGAAGGATGTCATTTCCCTAATTTCTTTCTCAGTCCATTTGAAGTATACCAATTTTAATATGGCAAAATTATTGTTTTTGATACCATTAAATACTTGGAAAACCACAGAGGATAAGACAAAATGCAAGAACCATAAAAAGAAAAGCAAAAGATACTATTGAAAGACACTAATAAAAAGTGAACAAATTAAAAGATATGCTTTGGGGCTGGAGAGTCGGCTTAGTGGTTATGAGTACTTGCTTTTGTTTTAAAGGACCCAGATTCAATACTCAGCACCCAGCACAAGGAGCCTCACCACCACCTCCAGGACCAGCAGGTGTGGTACACAGATGTACATGAAGGCAAAACTCCCATATACATAAAATAGTAAAATCTATTTTTTTTTCACACACAAAAAAGAAAAATATACTTTGAATGGAAAGACTCAATAGGGTGTCACTGTCTCTAAGCTAATTTTTAACTGCCATCCCAGTAAAAAGAACAATATTATTTCTGCAATATTCAGGTTGATACAAAGGAATATACAGAATGATAAATATTCATAGCAAACAAAATTCTAAAAAATGAATATTAATAGGGACTAAAACTATAGAGATACTAACCTCATTTTATAGCACTTTCAGATTTAATGCAAATGTTACCAGAACATAAGAAGATCAGAGAAACAAATGGGCAGTTTGCAAATGGACTTCTAAAAATTATAATAGTATGCACAGTAAGGGTACAGCCCTAGCCTAGTGGGAAAAAAGGTGATTTTGGAACAATATACTTATTTCAAACTATAAGTAGTGAATCACTATATAGACATAATGAAATTTCTAGAATGCAAGGCAGTAGCTCAGTATCTTGGGAAAACTAATGAGACTGAAAGTACAATGGACTCTGATTGAATCCACAACTTCAACAAAGAAATCGCCTGTCCTATGCCAATGAAGAAAGGTATTAAATTCCATCTGTACTCATCAGGTCAGAATCTGTACACACATTCCTATCCCATTTCCCAGTGGGTAGGAGTTACAGGAAGGGGGAAGAATCAATCCTGTGACGAAAGTAAAATAGACATAACCTCTAGAACTCTCATAATAATCCAGTCCATGTGTCAAGGAAACAGGTTGTAATGGAATGACTTTAAAATATTATTTTACTGAGTAAGGAGAACGGATGACAGGAATGTTGGCTTACTACCTTACAAATAGTCCTGCTTTATTCTAACATCATCAGGAAGGAGATATGTAGGCCATTTGTGAGTCCACCAGCATGCAGGATGTGGATGCAGGCAGGCTGTGCAAGTGCTAATTGCTTTCATTAGCACTCAGGAATTCTTAGGGAAAGAACTTGGCTTATAGACACAGTTCCAGGTTTTTCATTTGCAGGTGTTTTTATTCTATGCTTTTTTTTTTTTTTAATTGCCTTCTTGCCTAATTTTGCTTGCACCCATTTGCTAGGTTAAATTTGAATAAAGCTCCTTCAGATCTTTCTGCAATTTAGGGCAAGAGAGCTGCATTGTGTAGATGAACTAATTTGGGGGTCTTAAAGTCCTATGATTCAGGGTGCAGTATAAATGCAAAGCAGGAGGCATCGTAAAGCAAAATGCTAATTATTGCAGGCAATGCAGATGTTACTTTTAAAGGTACCAGCTGTGCGTCACCTCTCAATATCATGGGTTTGCTCCTAGAAGAGAACATAGGATGCTGAGTGGTAGGAGCTGAGGCCAACAAATCACTCAGAAAATAAAAACTACTGAGAAAATAGAATTGTAATTATCATCAGAAAAGTAAAACTTAAAACTTTGAGCCTGGAGAGATGACTCAACAGGTAAACTGCTTACTGCACAAATATTAGGATCTGAGATCAGATTCCCAGCATCTACATAAAAAGCTTGTTGAAGCAAGTGTGTCCTTAACTCAAGTGCTGAGGGGGCAAGCAGATACCAGTCCCTCACTGGCAGGCTAGTCTAGCTGCATTGGTAGCCTCAGGTTCAGTCATGTCACATGAACATGTCACGTAAAAAAAAGAAGGTAGCCAGTGTGATAGAGCAAAACACTCCAGCTCTAGCCACAATACACATGAGCATACATGAATAATTGCATAGGTCCACGTATAAGCATATACCACACATCAACAACAGCAACAGCAACAGCAACAGCAACAGCAACAGAGAATGAAGAGGAACAATGGAGGATTGCACTTCCTGGAGAACAAGTCAAGTCAGCAACAAAAGACACGGTAGAAACAAAAGACACGGTAGAAACAAACAAAAGACACGGTAGAAACAAAAGACACGGTAGAAACAAAAGACACGGTAGAAACAAACAAAAGACACGGTAGAAACAAAAGACACGGTAGAAACAAAAGACACGGTAGAAACAAAAGACACGGTAGAAACAAAAGACACGGTAGAAACAAAAGACACGGTAGAAACAAACAAAAGACACGGTAGAAACAAAAGACACGGTAGAAACAAAAGACACGGTAGAAACAAAAGACACGGTAGAAACAAAAGACACGGTAGAAACAAAAGACACGGTAGAAACAAAAGACACGGTAGAAACAAAAGACACGGTAGAAACAAAAGACACGGTAGAAACAGCCAGGCCTCCACATTCTCCAATGCACTGATGAATCCTGCCCTTGTTTGCTTTCTTTACATGTGGTTTTAGGGTTTAGTAAGAGTTTGGAATGCCACTTGGTAGATTTGGACATCATTCAATTTAAAACAAGAACTTTTCAAGATAATTATTTTTCAGTGTCATCTCAAGATTTTAAAGCAAAACAGTATTTAATTCATACAGATTTATTACTTAATATAATAGCCAGGGAAATGTATTCATGAAGAAATCCAATTGTTCTCAACTACCCAGGAGGTTAAGTTAGACTTTTATTGAATTATTTTGTATCATATATGTCTTAGTTACTATTCTATTATTGTGCAGAGGCACCATGACCAAGGCAACTCTTATAAAAGAAGGCATTTATTTGAGGACTGGCTCACAGTTTTAAAGGGTTACTTCATATTCATCATGTGCAAGACACATACTGTACACAGGCAGGCACGTTGCTGGAGAAGTTGCTGAAAGCTTTTCATCCTGATCCACAGGCAGCAGACAGAGAGACAGTGGGTGTGCTGTGGTTTTTTGAAACCTCAAAGCCCACATGGAGAAACACACCTCCTCCAACAAGGACATACCATGTGAAACAATGCCACACCTCCAAACCCTTTCCAAACAGTTCTACTAACTAGGGACAAGAATTCAAGTATATAAGCCTAGAGGGGTCATTCTTCAAACCACCACAATAAATCTCATGAAGATGTGTCTAAAGGGGACATATTACTTTAGTTAGTGAATTAGAACATATATGTAAAACATATACACAATCTACAAAGCACAAAAGCAAGTATTTCCGATGAGGTGTAATAACTTCTCTGTAATAGTGCTGAGGGAGGGGAGGGCTACTTGGATGACTCTGTTTTGTTATCTGGATGGAGACTTGTTAGTTCTTCAGATGAAATAATTTCAGCTTTTATTTTGGATGAAATTTAATGCATGAGATTGAATAAAGAGATAACTAAGCAACACAAAGCACTATTTTTAGTGATAGTCTTACTACAAATGAAGAAGGGTGTTTTCATGAAAATGAGCCCATTCTGAAGAAACTGTAGTATCATATGATAGAATATGAGATATGTAAAGAATCTTCAATAGCGTACATATTGGTTCGGGGCTTTCACATCTTGTGAAAAACTTCTCTGTGTATGTATCACAGAGACTCCAAAATTCAATGTGACTATAGGAATAAACAATAACAAATATTCCAGAAGATTCTAAAAATCTATCCTACAGGCAAATACATCAGCATTTCAATAAAATTAGTTTGCTGTCAGAATATATTTTTTATTTTTTTCTGACAAGCTCTATTACCGTTTATAACTTCACTTTGTACAGCTTAATTATATCCACTACATTTAATATATTACTATTTCTTCTACAAATAAAATCATAATATTTATGGGAGGCGTCTATTAACAATTTGTTAATTCCAAATGCTAAACTGAGTCCCCAGAAAGGTCTTTGTATAAAACAAACCAGGTTACAGCATTTTTTATGTCTAAAAACACTCAAAACCTCCCAATTTTCTCAAGAAGAGAGTTAAACTTCTTGGTATGGTTCACCAGAACCTGAGTGGTCTCATTCTCACCTGCCTCTTTGGTCCCATTTTAAAAGTGTCCCCCAGCCATTAGGAGCTCACTTCACTTCTTCAGCATGTGATGCAAAGCACTCAGTTTAGGACAAATCTTTAGTTTGAAGCTATTGGGGTTTGAATCCTAATTTTGCCACATGATGAAATTGAGAACTACTTAATCTGTTTTTCATTATGGGGTGACAATGGAATTACTAAATCCATGATTTACTGAAAAAGCCTACAGAGTGTTGCTGGGGACGTCAGATATTCACCTTGACCAGGAATAATACTGGATCACCACTGGCCCCAGACTCTGGAAAGACAGTTTGAACAGCTTGAATCTTACATTTGTGGCTTATATCACGACAATTTAGAACTACATTTTAAGTATTAAGCAAGCCTAAGGAAGATATGCTTCCTTCAGTCACTGCTACATTGATTTCTTTTTTAAAAATAACATTAAAAAGAGAAATTTATTTCTCCTGTTTTTTAATCTCCCCATATAGACTATGAAATTTTAAAAAAATCAGTAAATGATTTCCTCCCTCCCTCACTCCCTCCTTCCCTCCCCCTTCTTCCTCCTTCCCTCTCTCCCTCCCTTCCTTCCATTTTCTTTTTTTTTTCCCCCTCAAACCTTCTTGTGATTTATCACCATTGCTTTTTGGCAAACTCTTCTCTTCATCTGGGTCTGAACATTCTAGAGCAATGGCACTTTCCTTAGAGCATGGCTTTGCACATCATATCCCTATATCTCCCTTGACACGCCACAGCATATTTCCTCTTTACCTGTCACCTGCAAGCTCATGAAGGAAAAGCTAGCTGTTACCTTGTCCACAGTGTTCATTTTGCCTTCTCTGCTTGGCACAGAGTGTACTTAATAAATCTCTGACTCACTAAGGGCTGGGACCTCATTTCTTTTTTTAAAGGCATCATTTTCACAAAGATAGTAATAGTAAATTTCATATATATTTAAAATACCATTTATTTTTTTCCTGTTTCTTTCTTTTTTTGTTTTGTTTGTTTGTTTTGGAAATAGTGATTAAGCCATATGATTCAAAATCTGAAGAATTACTAATGTGGTTTTGTTGTTTTCAAATTCAAGCAATAGAAACGATGTGCTGAGCCTAACAAAGACTTAAAACCTTTTTACAGTGTGGTGGAGCATTCTCAGTGCTATTAAAGAGGACCAGACTTTTGGATCTACCCTAAAATGGTAGAAATCTCAACCTGGGGATGTCTGTTGAAGAAGGAAGTGTTGGTAGTAACTCCCCACACCACGGTCTCAGAGAAGCTACTTGTTCCCTCTAGAGAACAGTCCTTACAGTTCAGACTTGGAGCCCCCCCCCCCCCCCCCGGGGAGGTCTCTGCTTTCACTTAACAGTTAGGCCTGGAGATTGCATCTCCCCACTGTAAATTATTCAACTATTCATAAGTTCTTCCTGGGAGGCTTATATTGGCATCCACAGAGGTATTCTGTGATGCACAGAGACAGAGATGGGTCTGTCCTATACAGAGGCTGCTCCCAAGAATGTTTGCTCATATTAAGGGAAATACAGATCTTGTCCCAGGAGATTCGCAAATGGCCAGGGGTCTTGTTTCAGCTCCTGGTTCTCTGGAGTTTCCATGTGCCAAACTTTCCATTTTCACTGTTGTGTCACATGGCAGTTCCTCACTCTGATCGTGCTTTGACTCCAGCACAGGACACCATTCCTTCACTATAATTATGTCCCCCATACTCCCAACATAGCCTTCTAGTAATCAGCTGTGCATTTATTCTAATGAATAAATAGGTAATATCTGGAGAAGTCATATGACATTCTATAGTCAGATACCATGAAATGTATGGAACCTTGGGCTCTTGAACATTTTTTTTTCTCTGTCACTTTCCCTAAAATAGAGTCCAATAGTTTGCATTGCTGTTCATCTACTCTGTCTCTCCTCCCTGTTGTTGTATGTCAGCCATTTTAAAATGAAAAGTAACATTATCTTATGCTTGTTTATAGTGAGCAATCTCATTTCTCCATTTCCTGCCCATCAATTCTTCTTAGATTGTGGTGCATGCCTGTTATTCACCCGTGAACTCTGCTAAATAAACTCCCACCTGCTCCATCTAGCCCTCTTCTCTATCATACAATTTGTATCACCACTCCCATTACTGTCCCAACTCCTCCAAGTCAAAAAGTAGGGAGCCACCTTCCATCTAAATAAAAATTCCATCCATTTCCCTTACAGCAGTTTGAGGACATGTGGCTTCCTGTCACAGGTCTATAATCCCAGCTACTAAGGAAACTGATATAAGGAGGATCAGAAGTTCCAGGGGAGCCTGGAAAACTTGTCAAGATGTAGTCTCAAAAGAAAACCTGTAAAAAGGGCTGGTGATGGAGCTCAGTGGCAGAACTCCTGCCTAGCATCCGACAGGCTCCAGATTGGAACGCTTCTACAGCCAAGAAGTTGATGGTAGGGAAATGTGAAAGTAGAAGACTATTGAATTCCTTAGTTCAGCACTTGAAGGGCAGAGGGCAGAGCTCGTTCACCATTGTATTTCTATCACCTCTGTAGAGTAAGCACTCAACAAATATTTATCACACACATGAGCTTGCTTTTCCTGGATGGCTCACTGAAGTTGAATGTGTATATCTTTTCTTTAAATAGCCAGCCCCACTGAAGGCTCAGAGTATCTAGAGCACAGTGCACTAGGACTGTCATTTCAGGACACTATTAATTTGAAAGCAGGTACAGCTCATCTGGCTGCCATTCTGCTCACAGCATTCATGTTGGCCTCTAAGGCAGAACAGCTAGGATCTGGCAAAAACACTTCTACTTTGTAGACTGTGATGCTGTTCTCTTCGGGTGACATGGCTGCCAATGTCACCAAGATGGAATGAACTTTTGACTCTGGGCACTGCACAAAGCGTCAAGCTGTTCCCCGTAGGAGCCAAGAGCTTGGATGGAGTTGAGGACATTAGTGGCTGTTGTTAATGCTCTTCGGCAGCCTTATCTGTATTTGCATCTTTGAGAACATCTGTACCTAGAAGAGCATAGGACAGCTAATGATCACAGCTTGTTTTGAATATGCCATCCAGGATGCCTGGGAGTCTGGGTACGGAAACTGTTGTTTGACAGTTGCTCCCCACTCCTTCCTTTAGATAATTCCCAATAGCTTTGCAACCCGAGGTTGTCTTCTGTGTGTTAAGACACCGTGTCCTTGAAATGAGATCGTCATCTCTGAACATGTGCTGTGTTTCTTCTTAGGTGGAATAATTCACAATACCATTTAACTATTAAATAATTTCATAATACCATTCAATAAAATTACCAGTCTGGCCAGAAAAAATCTCTTATTTTTGAATAAAGCATTTCTTTCTTTCCCAGGTATCTTTTCAGTGAGAAAACAGACAGAGCCGTGGCTACTGACCTGAAAGATGAAATGTTTGACTCTGTATGCTGTGCATTTTCTTAGGAGAAGGTTATGCTATTTTCCTGGTCCTTCTGTGAAATTCAATGACCCCTAACTCGGGTAGAAATGGTGTGGATTTTAGATCAACAATGTCACAGTTTTTTTTTTTTTTAAACTTTCACCCCCCACTGCCTACAATTTGTTTGGGAGCTAGAACATGAGAGGTATTGGTGTTATTTTAGTGGATTTCTTTGTTGTGTTCCATTCTCATTTTGAAAACTGTAAAAATTGCTACTCAATAAAAAATAACAGTGGAGTTTCATTTTAGCGTGGGTATAGTAGCACCAGCCATGCACCCTGCAGCATGCTCTGGAGGTAGCTTTCAGGACTATCCATAATTTCTTGCTGCCCCCAGCTGCTGATCAGTTTATGTCCTGATGCTTTCGTATGAATAGCCCTTAGAATTCCCACCTTAGGTTGATGCATTCTGGCTTGCCATGATCTGAAAAGAAAACCTTCAAGGTGACAGTGTCTTGAAATGTTTCTCTAGTGGAACCGGGAAATGCTGCCCTCAGATCAGTAGCCTCTTATTTACTAGAAAGAACAGGCTTCCTGGCTGCAGTACCATGATTTGGCTAAAACCTCTCCCCTATGTCAACATTTATGGTCTATTTATGATTTTGTTCTCTCTCCTTTTCTTAAAATTTATTTTATTCAATCACTTAACGATCCTATCATTCTTGTATTTTTTATTCATGTATTCTTTTATTCAACACACATCTATTAAGCATCTTTTATGTGCAGGATATTGTGTATGATAATTGCCCCTGCAGTCCTAAAAAAGTTTTGATTTGTTTTTGACATCCATGGTTTACAAGCTGATAGGGTGGATAATAACTGAATACAGCAGTGTACAATACAGGATGATTAAAAATACTTTCCTGTTTCAAACTTTAAGAAACCAATTTCCAAATTACTTCTACCTAGATTATCTGATTAAATGCATGTTCATACCATTTGTATGGCTGAGATGAGAATTTTCATCATTTTATTTCAATTCCTATAACTGCAGTTACACTGCCATTCATGTGCAACTTGTATTTTGTTAGCACTGACACTATAGGATCCATTGGCCCTTCTGAAGGCTTTGTTGGAGCATTCATAAGTACAATCTCTTCTATCCTCCTACAGGCTCTCTGTCACCAGCATCCGTCACTGCTGGACTAGTCTCTGTGGCTCTGTGCTTCACTCAACCCAAGACCAGTTGGAATGTGGGTGTATTATAATCAGAACATTCTCTGGGAAGGGTTGAGGCCAGAATGCTATTTAAGAGGACTAATGGTAGAAATCTCAACCAGGGGACGTCTTCTGAATAAGGAAGTATTGTTAGTAACTCCTCACATCATGAACTCAGAGAAGTTACTCAATCCCTGTATTTCAGACTGGGAGATCCCTGGGTGATCTCTGCTTTTACTTGGCAATTCGTGAGGCCAGACTAGATTTCTGGTCAGGTATGGGCAACAAGAGAAAAACAACTTATCTTAAACGATACTGGTAACTACCCTATGAAATATATAAAGGGAAAAAAGAATCCTTTTGTTTATGAGATATGGTTAATTTTCTTTAAAGAAGGGACATAGCAATCCAGAGCAGATTGCCTTGGCCATTTAATCCACCAAAGGGAAAAATAAAATTATATCTCCCAAATAAACTTTATTTGCAATTATGATCTCTGTGGTCTCTTCTTGCTCTAAAATTTGATGATACTAATTATGTGTTGTGTGTATTTGTGGTTTTTTTTTTTGTGAATGTACTTTAGTTCCTAAGAAATTATAAAATTCAGGTTGAAGTGAAAAATACCCAAGTTATGAGTTAATATGATAGACACACACACACACACACACACACACACACACAGAGAGAGAGAGAGAGAGAGAGAGAGAGAGGGAGAGGGAGAGGGAGAGGGAGAGGGAGAGGGATGGAGGGAGAGAGGGAGGGAGAGAGAGAGGGAGAGAGAGAGAGAGAGAGGGAGAGGGAGGGAGGGAGAGGGAGGGAGGGAGAGAGAGAGAGAGAGGGAGAGAGAGAGAGAGAGAGAGAGAGAGAGAGAGAGAGAGAGAGAGAGAGAGAGAGAGAGAGAGAGAGAGAATGAGGTCAGAGGACATTTGTTTTTCTCTTGACTGGAGTCAGTTTATTTTATATCATCACACAGGGCTTCTATAATGGCAGTTACAGAATGACAAATCATCATCAACAAATTACCCCACATAGTAGGTCACCAAGTCTATTATAGTGACAACACATAGTAGGTCACCAAAATCTATCATAGTGACAGGAATGTTTTATCTTAGAGCATTTGTATATGTGATCCTACCTTCATTTTCATTAGAACTCTGTAATAGAGGGATATGATTATTTGCATGACCAATACCAGAGGTTCTAGAAATACGTTTTTTTCTTCTTCCTAATAATACCTGAGTACCCAGGATGCTCATAGTTCTCGCCAGTAGGCTTAGCCTGCTTTCTGGATGCATGTTGGAAAACTGAGGAGAAATTTAACTTCACTCTCAACCTAGAAACAGTTTCTCCAAAGGTTGTAAATTATTTCTATCAGTTCTCTTTGGTTATCTAGGAGTCCTAGAAGCATTTGTTAAAGGAGCTCAAGGGATCTGCCAGTTTTCCTCACATCCTGAGTAGAGATGGCAAAGGTGGGAATGCCATGGCAGTGCCACTTGTTAACTGACATTGATGGGTGACATAGGGCTCATGTGATGTACCCAAGTGGAAGGCCATTTGGAGAGCTCTGTGGTCTTATTTCTTGCAGGACCCATTTATGTTAACTAGTCTGAATATAAAGGTACGTACTTTCAATTTCTATTGTAGGGAAAGCTGATTACATGTGCATCTATGTGTGGTGCAGCCTACAGCATTGTCTTAACATAGACAAACTATGTTGCTGTTGTATAAGGCTGTTGTTGTAATTGTCAAATTGACACAAACTAGAGTCATTTGGGAAAACAGCACTTCAATTGAGACATTGTTTCCTTAACACTACTTCACTGACAAGCCCATGGAGCATTTTCTAATGAATGATATGGGTGGGCCTAGCTCACTGTGAGTGGTACCACCCTAGACAGGAGCTCTGGGATGTATAAGAAAGCAAACTGAGCAATCCAGAGGGAGCAAGACAACAACCAGCTTTCCTACATGGCCTCTGCTTCAGTTTTTTTCTTCCATGTTCCTGCCTTGCATTTCTCTTGGCTGCTCTCAGTGTTGGAGTGCCATGAGAGTTGCAAGATGAAACAAACCAGTTTTTCCCCAAGTTGTTTTTGGGCATGGTGTTTTATCACAGGATTGAAATCCTAATGAAGACTCTATGTTGTCTTACTTTTAAGATAAGAAATAATGGAAAAACTTGAGGAATGCTGACTGATGCTTAGTGTGTAACTTTGTAAAGAAAAGTAATCTTTTTTTAAAATGTTTTTACATCTATTAATGTACTTGTGTTTTGTGCATATGTGTATAGCATAGCATGAATATGGAGGACAGAGAATAAATCTGAGAAATTTGTTCTCTTGCTTTACCCATCCCAGAGATTGACTCAGATCTACAGGCTTGTCAGCAAGTGCCTTTACTCTGAGCCTCCCACAGGTCCTGGTTGGTAATCTCTTTTTAGACACTAAGACTGCTTTTTGTAGAACAGAGAACTCAAGACATAATGAGGATGAGAAGAATGTAAGAGGAAGAAACTTACAGTTGGAGCATTAGCTCATCTGAATGTGTGTGTGTGTGTGTGTGTGTGTGTGTGTGTGTGTGTGTGAGAGAGAGAGAGAGAGAGAGAGAGAGAGAGAGAGAGAGAGAGAGAGAGAGAAGAGAATGAAGAGATTGGACATCTGCTATATGTCACCAGTGGCCTTTGATGCAAATTATTCCTGTTTTCCATAGAAACATGATGGGCTGTTTGGACACAGCATGCTGGATCTTATCTCATATTTTCCAAAGCTGATCTTTAGCAATGGAAATAGCAATGCTCAACTAGGAGAATCTTGCAATGCTCTAGGAAAAGTGTTAAGGGCAGAAACTAGCAGAGCAAACTCGGTCGGGAAGCAGCAATGTGGAGACAGAGAGACAAAACTGGAAGCTGATTGTATAGAAAGTCAGCATGGGCTGGAGAGAGTCAGGAGTAACTTGAAGTAGGCTGGTTGTTAGCACATACAATGCACTTTTCTGTTGTTATAGTATTCATGTTCTGTTCACAAAACAGTTTAAGTCATAATTCACTTCCTAAGTTGGAAAAAATGGTAGTAATGGTGAGAACAGTAGATAAAACCTGGTCAGGTGGTTGAAGGCTGGGAGCTTAAAAATCAAGTCTGTTTTTGTCCTCAGCCAAAAGCCATTCTATCCCAGGCATGGACATAAAATGTCAGAAGTGTTGAGGGGGTGTTTCCAGTCAGATCTTATTAGGGGTGTTTCCAGTCAGATCTTACTAATTATAATCTTATAGTGACATTATTCATTTTTGGACCTTGTGTACTGAACCGTTGTCTTAATTTTATCTCCTCTTATTTACAGGGACACATTCAGATGGTTCTGTTGAAATCTAACTCCAACTACCTGCGACCCCTTGGCCATCTTCCAAGAGTGTGGATCCTTCCAAAACCTCAATATCAGCTCAAGTCTGACATGATTTCAAGCTCTCAACTTGTGTGTACATGTGTACGTGTGTACGTGTGTGTGTGTGTGTGTGTGTGTGTGTGTGTGTAAATGCTAAAAGAAGGCTATAAAGGATAGACCCATTCCTCATAGTAATTTGTGGATCCAACCTTCTGTTTCCCTAGTAACATTAGAAAGAAAAATAGCACAATTTCCCTTCCTCAGGATTTAAAACATCACATTAAAAAAAAAAATAGAAGTATCACCTTTGCTTTATTGAAGCCCCTGATGAAGAAGAACTTCCTCTTGGTCAAAAGAATGATATTTGAGTTATACTTGTGGCCCAAATGGAGACACGACATCCTGATCTTTTCCAAAGATTAGAATATTACAGAGTATTGTTTGTCCCTTTAAGAGGAAACCAGTATATAAGGCTTGAGGAGAGAAATTGAGCTAGAACTAACCAGGAAGCCTCTTGCCAAAGATGAACTTTCATTGTATCTGAAGATATTATACAAGATGCCAAGGGAGAAAAGCAGTCAATAGTTCTACCCCAGTGTAAAGGCTATAGATCACATCAATGAATAGCATGGGAAGACAACCCCAAAGGCACTTAGGTTTCGGGAAAACCAGTAGCCGTCCAATTGGACTTAAGGCTCTCTTAGTAGGTAAGACTCATTCTGGGGACTACAAACCTAGCCACCCACCTGTGCTGGGAAGGTCATGGACCTTATGGAGAATCTGCTATTGTCACTTTTCTAAGCCAGTGTCATTTCCAATGGAACTCTAAATACGTATCCTTATTCTGAGTAAGACGCTCTTGCCTATCATCAAAGAAAATTTGTTTTTTCATCAGGTGGAGAGTATTACAAAAATCTACAGCAAGTCACACACAGATAATAGCTGACTCGGAAGTGCCTAACCCAAACTGATACATGTACAGTACAATTCCTATACCTCAGGCCCAGGGAACACCCCAGAAAATGTGGCAGAAATACTGGAACAACCAGAGACCAGGACATCTGCTGTGAGATGGTATCTTCTATATATTACAAAGAAGCTGTACCCATGAAATCTCAAAAATATGGTTGCCTGGGCAAGATCTCCACAAAGATAACACTAGTTGACATTCCAGTGTTGATAGGAGAAATATCAAATAATCAAAATATCAGTTCCCCTAAAGGAAATATGGACAATTAATGGCTGGTGAGAGAGGAAGAATCAGGCCTCTCCTTGGGCAAGCCCCTATGTTATCCAGTCCCAAGCAGTCATCCCTTAAGAAATATACACACAAGCAGCACTAAACAGATCCATAAAGCTGGATTTATATATACATATGTGTTTGTTTATATTTGTAACAATAATTAAAGAGGAGTTGGGGGACATGGGAGGTGTTGGAGGAGAAGAAAGAAGTGTGCAAATGACATAAATATGCTACTCATGTATGCAATTCTCAATACAAAATTCAAAGAGAAAAATCATCGTTAATCTACCTGGATCTGTCAATTACTTGTCCTGAAGACTACACCTCAAGAAACGGATTCATTTGAAGGCATTCTAGAGATGGGAAGAGTAATTGTGCTCTTAATGACATAGCACAGAAGTTGGAGTACAGTCTCGTCGAGAGCATCCACCATGCAGCCCTGCTAGCCCTATCCAAGCCTAGTTCTTTGTTCTAACTGAAAAAAGACTAACTTTTTTCTATTTCTTCTTATTTCTTTTTCTTGAGATACTGCCTAAACCTCTAATTATGCTTTACTTCAGGGCTTTGGCACTTTTTTTTCTGAAGCGCCTGACCTTCTGCATTGCAGCCTCGTGCTGCCCTGCTGAACATTGCTAATGTTGCCGAACATGCTGAGCTCCCTAACGCAAATGCATGGCTTTCTTCCTTCCTTACCTCCGAGTCCCTGAGATTTACAGCCTGCCTGCACTGTTGCTTTTCTCTCAAACTCTAATAAAATTGCCCTCTAACTTCGTTCTTAGTCAATTTCTACATTCGCCTATTAACATAACTAAGAACCCCAAGGAAGCCCAGATTTCCCTGGTCACAGAAATGGCAAATGGAATCAGTGGAAGAGATAGGAAAGAGTTAATGTACAAAGTTTTCATTCAATTATGGGATGAAAGAGAAAAGGGGTGATTTCAGTTTTGTACTAGATAAATACTGAGATAATGACATTGTTCGTGGGAACAGGTCACAGGAGGAGGAGTTCTGGACAAGGGAAATTTGAATTGGTGGCTATGTGGCAAAGCACATTGCTTGCCAGTTCAGTGTCCATCACTAATGCTCTCCAACAGGACAATGAAAAATTGGTCCTGAAGCTGGTAGAAAACTGTTTCCACAGTGGAAATAGTTGAAATTACAGAAATAACAAAGTTATACTGCTGAAGAATATCAATGGCAGCTGTGGTGGAGATGCAGTTCTCAAACAGGAAAGCAAGAAAGGAGATGGGGGACTTTGGAGAAAACACATAATGCATATAGCTGATAATTATACTGAGTAGCTTTTGTTACGTGCCCAAATTAAAAAACAAACACCTTCAAAATATATAGCATCACTGGAATCTGGTGTGCGTGTGTATACATGCCTGTGTGTATATGTGTGTATATGATGTGTGCATTTGTGTGTGGGTGTACATGTGTGTACACGCATGCCTGAGTGTGTGTGAGTGTGTGGGTTTGTGTGTGTGCTGGGCAAAGGCTAATATCTAAAAGTGCCTTGGGTCCCGCTTCTTAAACCAAGCAGGGTAAAGGTGACATAATTTATGCATCATCTCATTGTCAGTCTTGGTCTAGTGGTCATTCTCTGCTAGGGAAACTTCTCTTGTAAAGATGAAGAGCAAGCAGTACAGAGAAGGCTCAAGGTTAGAACACAATTAGAACCTCCACCGGCTAGCAACATGCACACTTCCAGTTTAGCCGGTGACCTCAGAGTTGACTCAGACGCATTTACCATAAAACGAGAGATGATTCATTTCTGGTTCAGCTTTAACTTTGGGTCTCTTTCTCTATAACGGATTGCCGGGTGAGCTTGGTTATATTCAGACTCGTAAAGTCTCACACTTCCAGAAAGTGTTTCCATAATCATTCTGCTTAGGCTCTCAGCTGGACAGAGACAAGGGCTCCCATGTGGAGATACTGAATGCTGAAGGCTTATCAGAGCCAAGAGTCCCAACAGGGAGACACTGAAGGCTTATTTGTTTTGTCAAAGGCTTAAGGGATTTTACTGCTCCCCAGCTTAGGCTTCTGGCTTCTCCCTCCCCTATTATTTCCTCTATAGTATGATGAATGTAGAGGTTAATGGATGCAAGGCAAGGGAGTGATCATGGCGGCCATCAGAGATGCTGAAGCATCCCTCATGATTGTTGCTCTCTTATGGGCCCTTGGCAGCCTCTGCCTTGCTGTACCTCTCTACAGCTCCATTTCCTCCACAAACTCCCTGTGTCCTCTCCCTCTGGACAGCCTATTTAGTACTCTGTTTTCTCAAGTGGAGAGAGTGGCTCAACACAGTGTCATGCTGTAATGGAAACTTGGTCCCATGGGTGTCCACTGTCTGTCCCTGAAAGCTTTTTCATCTTGTCCCTTGTTACCCCAGAGAATAATTACTTCAAAGGCCAGTCCTTGTGCCTGGTCTCTCAGTGTATCCCATTACCTCTGGTTTTCTTTGCCAGGCCCAACGGTGATGGCAGAAATCAAATCAGGGCTGCTGGCAGTTTTGCCTGCCTAGGATGTTCAGCCTCTCCACTGCCCCAACATGCTAATGTTCCCTGATTGCAAACCCTGTCATCATCTTCTTTGAATTAGCTGTGCCTCATGAAATGGCTTTGCAGTGCTGGAGTGCTGATGTGGAGTCCTGTTTTAACTGTCTGTCAAAGCCCAGGCTAATGAATTCTATTAGCATATTAGCTTGCCAGCTTTGGGAGCCCAGAAGGAGCTGGGCAGCCAAACACAGTTGGCAGGGCACAGCTGCAGTGCCTCAGAGTGCTCCTTGGCAATTGTTTCACGAGGGACTCCAACAATGTAAATGTGCAGACATAGTGCTTACGGAATTAGAAAGGTTATTCGTTACAATGTTCTTCAGCAGCAGAAGATGGGATGAAAGGTGACACTTTTGTGACTGGGGGGCCTACCTGAGGCATTTTTAAAAAAATAGGATAGTCTTGGGATTGCTCTAAGGCACTCATAAGTTAATCTCGTATTCTGTAGAAAATTATAATATGGAGGCAAGGTATACTTTCCACAAGACATTTTTAAACCTTGAGATGGTTACCTGACATTAAGTAATGTAATCCGTGATGGGCAATGATTGGCATCATGGCTTTGATAAGCAGGCATCAATCTTAGAACTGCTTGTCAAAAGCACTTGGTTGGTTAATGACCATGGTACCACCTTCCCAATCTTATCATCGAAACTTATCTCGTTTGAGTAGCAAAATCAGAACCATTAATACCATTAAAGCTACACCCTGTCTTGTAAATAAAGCCAAGTGCATAGCTCCTCATCATGGACCGTACATGAGTATTTAGGACAGACTTACTCTAAGTGCAGATACCCTGGTTGCTAGGCAACCACCAGTAATGCATATGTCTAATATTCAGTCCTTAAATGGTATGCTTAATGGGTATAATCTTCATTTTAGTTTGAGATTAATTTGAAAGTGTATAACTTGAAATGGTTTATGTTAATAAACTTTAAACTCTGCAACTTGTGGTCTGGATAGATGGCCCAGTGGTTACAAACACATACACATGCTGCTCTTGCAGGGGATCTATCTGTGTATGATTTCCACCATCCCTATCTGACAGCTTACAATGCTTGAAACTCTAGCTCCAGGGAAATCAAACATCTCTGGCCTATGAGGACATGTGTGCTCACATGCACATATTGTGCCCCCAATATAATTAAAAATAATTTTTCAACAAGTTATTAATGCTAAATGAGTCACAGGCCTTGAATTCCAGAAAGGTTTTTCAAAATTGCGTTAACTTGTGATTAGAGCTAGATCATTCTTCCTGTGAAAATAACTTTTGAATAAATTAACAAATTAATTAGGCTTACCCTCAAATTGTTTGTGCAAAACTGTGTGTTTCTGTTGAAGGACTGCACAGAACCAGCAAATATAGTTATGAGGCCAGTAGCTGAAGTCCAGGCTTGGGCTGTTTTCATTAGGAGCTACCCTCTTAAGTAAGATCACATGGAGGGCTAGGAAAATGGCTGACTTGGGAAAGTGCTTTCCCAGAAATATGAGGATTGCAGCATCTGTGTAAAAACTCATGTTAGCCTATAATCCTCAAAATAAAGGAGGGAGCAATAGGGAAAAACACCTACAACAACCTCTGTCTACACACTCTAACACACACACATACCACATACAGAGACACACACATTCTATACACACACAGACTCATACACACATATCACACACACATATGACACAGACACACAGACACACAGAGACACTCACATACAACACACACACCATACACACACTACACACACAGAGAAGAATGAGTGTGTGTGTCTGTGTGTGTGTGTGTGAGAGAGAGAGAGAGAGAGAAGATAGCTACACACACACACACACACACACACACACAGAGAGAGAGAGAGAGAGAGAGAGAGAGAGAGAGAGAGAGACAGTGAGACAGAAAGAGAAGAAATACATAACCAAGTTGGATTTACCTCATTTGATGCAGCAGAGAAATTCTAATAATTATTTTAGAAAGAATCCACAATAATAATAATAGAACATACCTTTTCACTAGAAAACTACTATACTTAATGTGATTTTTAAAAAAAGATTTATTTATTTTATTTATATGAGGGCACTGTAGCTGTCTTCGGACACATCAGAAGAAGGCATTGGATGGGAATCCTTTGTGGTTGCTAGTAATTGAACTCAGAACCTCTGGAAGAAGAGCAGTCAGTGTTCTTAATCCCTGAGCAATCTCTCCAGCCCCTTAATGTGATTTATGATATTATTATAAGTTGTTCGTCCCACCTCTCTTGTTTGCTTATTTGTTTGTTTTAAAGACAGGGTTCTCTGTATAACCACAGTGGTCTGGAACTCATGCTGTAGATCAGACTGGCCTTGAACTCAGAGATTCGCCTGCCTGTCTTTTGAGTGTTGGAGTTAAAGCCATGTGCCACCACTGGCTGGCTTTGTTTATTTTCTTGCTCAAATATTCTCTATCTTTTTCTCTTTCTTTAAAGTAAATACAAGTGATCTGCTCTTTATAGAAAATGCATTTGGTCCACTGTTTATATGGGCCAGTGAGATGAAAATAGGTTATTGGCCATTGTGAATGCTGCTGTGATTCATTACATAGCCCATCTTGCTGTGTCTCTCACCTCCAGCCTCCTGATTCAGATTCCTTTCTTAAGTTAAGCTCCTGAAAGGAACTGAGACCCACCCCCAAGCTGCACTGTGAGATGGTCTAGATTAGCTTACGCAGTGCCACTTATGTTAATTCCAACCCTACTGACTTTGTTCTAGTCATGTCATATACTTATGGCCACAGAGATTGGAGAGAAACAGGAAAAAGTGTGAATTCTGCTCTCCAGTGCAGCCTTGGAATATGATTTGGTTATGTGATGCTTGTAAAAACCTCACTGAAAGCCCACTCATTGCTGAAGGACTGATTTATTCAACTCAGAAACTTAGGGCTTTTTAGGCAAGAAAATGTGTTTTCCCAATTGCATAAGTGGAAATAAAGTGCATTTTTGAAACTTGTGTTACCTTGTCATTACTTTCTTTTTGTTAGACTTATGCAAAGAATGATGTCTATGGTTTCTTACATGTTTTAGAATCTTAGATCATCAACACATTATTGTCCTCTGCTTCAACTGACTGGGTCAACAGCACTTGTAGACATGAAGTGTAGACATTAAGACATGCTTTCACTTGTCCTCAATTATACAATCAGACGAGCCGATTGATTGATTGCTCTGTTCATTAGTCATTTGTAGGCAAGCCTCCCTGCCAGCTACCTAGACACAGGTAAAAAGACGACACAATCCCTATAATCAAAGGGTTTTCAAATAGACCAAGTTACGTATTTTCGTACACACTGGAAATTGCCTTTGACAGGGGTAAAAGAAGATGACAAAGAAATAAGGGAATAAAGAAGGAACTTAATTTATGCTTTTAGCAGTAAGACGTCTTAGTAATTGCATTTCCAAAGAAACTGCATCAGCTTCTTCAGTGTCAGTTTCTCTTTTAAGTGTTTGCAAGCAAGTTGAGTAAATGTAACGGTGCATAGCTGGAAGTCGATTGTGCAACACATGAGTTCATGACCAAGAATGACAGTTCTACGTGGATATTAGAATATTATTCGACCTTCAATTCATGCGCAGACTGCCAATTGGCAGGACCTCAACACACAGATCACTAAAGAGCTCACACGCTGCAGGTGGATGGATAGAATGTACACTAATGGAATCATGATTCCTGCAGTGTCCCCTTCCCATTACAGCCATGACAAATAGTTTACAGTTTCCAAAATAGTAAGTAGGCCATTCTCTATTCTACCTTTGTATGTGCTTCAGCCATTAGTGGGATGATTGACTCAATTTGGTATATTCTTCAAAAGCACTTAAGCCATAAATACCTGATTTATGATCTCCCATAAGGTTCCTTTGACTTTGTGACTCCTAATTCTTAATAATCTTTTGATGCATGTAGCTTCTGCAATATTACACTACATGGCAATGACTGCTTTCTCTTTTCTACCAGTTGGGGGGCATTGTGATTTGTTTTTATTTTCAATGCCTGATACAGTGGCAGGTAATTCATAAGCAGCCCTTACACAGTGCTGATATGGTATTACACAACATTGTTTTTAACACTGAAGGAATTCAGCTTTATTGTTGTATAGGTACCTACACTCTTCTTTGACACATTTGCCGTTTACTTCTATCTACAGATGAATTGAATCAATTTCAGCATACTTAACTCAACTTTCAGCATACTAATTTTATGCTTATTTTTATGTCTAGGTTCTACTGAGCATCATCTAAAAGTTTTAGGCAATGATAAAGATAATTTTAGAATGGGACAAAAAGGAAAAGACAAAGATGAGAAGAGAGAACAAAGAAGTCTTTACTCAGAGTTCTGTGAGGGCAAAGGCGAAGTGAAACTTAGAGGGAAAGGTGAGAGTTTCTGTTACCTCTGGTGTCTGAAGTTTAATTGTCTTCTACCCTTCCTAATTGTGACAATAGGCAAATGACATTTGATATTACACTTGTAGATATGATTGGATCTGTCCCAAGGAATTCCACTTTATTTTGTGATTATGTCATGTACCTTCCCCAGTATTGCTTTTGAGGAATATTGCCCCACTTTATTCTTGTAATGACCCTACAGAATCTGTGGATTGTTAGCAATCTCTTTGGCTATCTGCTAAACAGAGCTGTTATGCTTGAATGATCTGAGAAACAAATAAGGGAATATTGATGCCCCTCCCCCATTTAATTGCCTCCTAAATCCATGGTAAAGTTTTCAGTGATTTTTAAACTCTGAAAGAATAGCAGACTCATTGATTTCTGTAATTCATTTATTTAGGGATTTCTATTATCAACTGAATTTGATTGATGGCTTCATGACAAATAGCTGTGTGCTCAGCACATACGAGCTTTCTGCAAGCCCACTCAGCCATAAACAATGTGCGATATAATTCCTGGGTCCTTCTGCTGAGTCTGTATCTGCTATTTAGGGACCGACTGATTGCAATTCCTTAAATAAATGAGCTAAGGTGAAAATCCCACTTGGCTCCCTGGGATGCATATGTGTATATACAAATAAACATACATAGTCACCATCTTTGTATGTGGGCTCTGAGAACTCTCAAAGTTCTCTTTTGAAACTTGGTGGCCTTTTACTACAAACTGTCAATCCCTTAAGTTAGTTAGAATACATCATTCATTTGGATATTGAAATAATGGAATTCTATATGTGGTAAGAGCCTGTCTCCAAGTCTGTTTATCTCATACATAAAAGGTGGTAGGTACAGATGCTATGTTTTCATCAAAAATTAAGCTGGATCCCCATGAATCTTTGTAGTCAGCTTCTCTTATATAGAATTCTAATTAAAAATGTTTGAGAAGACAGAAATTAATTGCATTTTCTATTTAAGAGAAAGTAAGAAGTCATTATATAAAATACAAAACTTGAAAAGTTTTGTTTCCCCTATGAGATATTGTCTTCTTTAAATTTTCCTTCCAGATTAAATTAGTGGGACTTTGTGGTACACATTTAAAACATTTTTGATGCTTTTCCTGCTTTTAAATAAATTAATCTATATTAAAGAAATTAGAATAAAATCTTCAATAAAATCATTCAGCAGAATTCACCTCTATTAACATTGTAGCTAATTAGGTGTTTTAATGGAATAATTTTCTTCTTAAAACACCAGGCATGGAAACAGTTTTAGACAGGGGTTAATACGGGTCATAACCCAGAGGCTTTGTGTTTTGCTATTTACCAAAGACCTAGCATACAGCATAAGAACTGAGCTTGAAGCAGAACTAGGCCCACTGTGGCAAGTCGGCCATGTTGTGAGTGACTGCCCTGCATAGCAGACTTCCCTTACCTACTGTGGAACCAGTAAAACTGACATTCATATCTGCTCCAGTTAACAAGAATCTTCACTTTAAACTCATTCTTGACTTCATAGTTTATAAATTTGAAAAAAAAAAGTGCAGGTGTCTAAGATGCAAGTGGAACTGAAGGACACAAAGGTTTTTTGTCTGTTCACATATACAACATGAAGACATGGCTGTTGGGGTGTGCTGAATGAACTGGCATGGAATCAGGAAGTGCTGTGGTCATTTCCAGTGAGGTCAAACAAGCACACTCCTTGATAGACAGTGTTCCTGCTGCCATCTAAACTCAATTTTAGATGAGTGTCCTTGAGTATAAAGTAAGCGCTCTTGGTTATTTGATGAAATGACTTATCTACCCGCCATTCAACTTTCTTGGGGTTTAGAAGAAAATACTTCAGCACATTGAAATAATGATTTTTATAGAGATATAATGTATATTTCAGAATGAATAAAGGGTTTAGTAAAATAACACTCATGAAATTACCAAAGCTTTAAAGGGAAAACTAAGGAAAGCAATTTGCAAATGCTAATTTTCTAATCATTGCTGAATTAGACTCTACATAGAGATAATATAGAAAAATCGTAATGTAAATGTTTGCAGTTTTTGATGGGCATGTTTTTTTTTTTTACACACGCTCTAGTTTATAGCCTCATAGTTTGTCAGGGTATGGTTTGTGATACTGAATTATGTAACTGAACGATTGCTCTCATTACAGTTAATGCTAAATTATAAGGAAGAAGAGGAGTAGCACCATTGCATTAAAGATAAAATTAATCCAATAAAACTCATGTGGTTCTCCATGCAGTCTGCTGCTTAACAGGCAGCACAGAAAGACACTACAGCAATTTTTCTTCTGTGCTCTTAAGTTGTTTACAAAAGCTTCAGATATGATTTCTAAGTACACGTCAGTGGTCACCAGTAACTTGGAGTAAATCTTACTCATTGTATTTGTTAGAGAGGTGAAGCTGTCCCATTTCAAGGAACAGCCCTTAGCTCTAGGAAATGGTGGATAAAGCCATTTAGCCACTTTAATGCTTTTTATTCAATAAGATATTATTCAATATTTATTATATTACAGCTCTCGAGCTTTATGTTTTTAAATTTTAAAGTTTTGTTTGAGTTGTTTTTGATAAAATACTCAACCCACAATGGTAGTGTTGCTGTCTAGTGCTTCCATCCTGCCTGGTTGAATGGACACTGAGTTGTGATAGCTAGACAAAGTCAGTATTTTGTGCATTGGAATCATGTGGGAATGTCACATGTCTAGAACACTTTTTCCCCCTAGTGGGATCAGCCCTGGCTTCCTTTTTAGCCACATAAGTAAAACAAAGCAGTAGTCAGAATGGGTTGTAGTTAATTAAACACTTTTTATAGAATTAAGTTACTGATAAGATTTCATGTCTTACATGTATCTTTCCACATTGAGTAATTGTTTCACAGCAGGACACACTGAAGACTGTATGTCATTGTTCTTTCTATGTGAGCAGGAATGGGAAGGGATGTGGGCATTTTCACCCTGTAGGCTTGAGCAGTTAACTACAGAAGTAAGTTTTAATCACCTACACTTGATTTTTCCATTTGGTCCTCTTTCAAAAGATTATAGGTCAGTTTGGCTCATCAGGGACAGCACTATTAGCACCTTGTCATCCAGAGTCATTTTTACTTACCTTCTGTTGAGTTCACTGGCTTGTTTCATTTCTGTGAGAAAAACTCTTTCTAACTAAAAACTACTGTGTGTATGTGTGTGTGTGAATGTGTTCTGTGTGTGTGCATGTGTGTTGGTCTTAGTGAAGGAGTATTTAACTGCTTTTATATTTCTATAAGCTTTCTTTGATTAACATTTACTCATATTATAACAATGTTCAAATACAAAGAAGCCAAAATAAAGGTATAATAATTATCGTGTGCTCATCTTATGAAAAGTCGCCTTTCTGTTACATCTGCCACTCTAAGTATTTCTTCTTGAGTGTTTTAAATCAAATCTTGCCCACCAAGTCATTTGTGAATATTTGTTCAAAAATAGTCCAAAACTTAAAAAATAACTCAGTAAATGTGGGAAGCCACATGTGCCGTTGCAGGGTGGTGCTGGCTACTGCTGGCCACCATGCATACATAGGCAGTAAAGGGTTTTTTTGTTTTTGTTTTTTTTTTTTTTTTGCCAAGATGAGGTTTTGAGAATTAACCAATCAGATGAGAGACAAGTTAACCAATCAGATGAGAGACAAGTTAACCAATCAGATGAGAGATAAGTTAACCAATCAGATGAGAGACAAGTTAACCAATCAGATGTAGGCATGCAAATGAGGTGGTAAGCATAACCCATGCATAACCATTCCGGGTGTGAGACACGCCTCTCCTAGGCCTATATAAGCAGCACTAGTTCTGGGCTTGGGGTCTCTTCTCCTGTGCAATCAAGCTCTCCCAATAAACGTGTGCAGAAGGATCCTGTTGCAGCGTTGTTCTTGCTGGCGAGCCAGGGCGCGCGCAAGAAGTAAATTTTTACTTTTCCTTAGTATTTGGTTCATGCTTCCCAAGTCATTGAAAAGTGTATCTCCTTAGCCAAGACTGCGAACCCCTAACTGTCTTAAGCACTTCATCTTAATCTTGATGCAGATACCATGGCCTGACATTAGAAATTACATTGGTGGAATAGTTTCCCTGGGCATAACCATCCTCTCTATGCATTCATCAGTTGGAAGACATCTTAGGTTGTTTCCAATTTTCAGATATGTAAAGAGTACAGAATAAACATGAGGAGTAGAGATTTTTGAGTGCCAGATTTTATTTCTTGTACACACACGTAAATACTTGCATGCATATATACATGCATACATTCATATGAGCATGCACGGACATTCTTTTGCTTGTGGATATTTAATTTTTCAATGTCATTCATTGAAGAGATTCTTCTGTTTTACTGACCCATGTCTCTTTTCTTTCTGCATAGTGTAGTCCTATTTTGATAACTACAGATTTGTAGTGTATTTTGAAGCCAAATAATATAATATGATGTCTCTCGCTTTGCTCTTTGTATTTACTTTTTTAATGATTTGGTTCCATAAACATTTTAGGATTCTTATTTTCTACTTCTGTGAGCAATAGCACCAGTATTTTGGTGGGTTTCACATTCAACCTGTGGATTACTGTTGGTAGTGTGGACATTTTGACAATATTGTTTCTGAGAACCTGTGCTCAATTTTTTGACCTCTTTTCTTTCTATAATCAATGTTTTATGGTTTCCAGTTTTTGTTAAATTTATTTGTAGATTTTTTGTAGCTAGTGTAGGTATAAGTTTTTTTTTTTTCAATTCTACCTCACATAATTCACTATTGGCATAGAACAATGTTACTGATATTTGCCTAGTTATTTCATTCCCTAAAACTTTACTAAACTCATTTATTGGTTCCAACAGTTTTTTTGAGGTTTGTATTATTATAGTAGTAATAATAATAATAACAATAACTGTGTGATTCATATGTATGGAATGCATGTCATATATGCCACAGTTTCTATGTAGAGGTCAGAAAAACAACTCTCAAATGTCAGTGTCCCCTTGGACCATGGGATCCAGTGATCCAGCCTTCATCCATATGTTGTGAAGGAAAAACTTTTACTTGCTAATCCATCTCTCCAGTGCAAGGTTTTCTCGCTGTAAGATAGTGTCTTTTGCAAGTAGTGGCAATTCGATTTGTTTCCAATTTTGATTCTTTTTTTTTCCTTTCTAATTGCTCTAGTGAAACTTCCAGTAGTGTGTCTAAGAAAAGTAGTAAAAGTTTGTATCTTTTTATCTATCACGATTTTAGAGAGAAAACTTTTAGCTTTCTCCACTCATTATTCTGTTAACTGTTGCCTTGTATAAGGAATTTATTATGCTAAAGTATGCACATTTTATATTTAACACATTTAAAGTTTTAACACGAAGGGAAGTTGGAGTTTCTCAAATGCCTTTTCTGGTATGCATTCTTGTGATTATTACATGTATATAGGTATATATTCATTCACTTGCTATGTTTTATCGTGTTTACTAATTTATGTATATTTACCTACCCTTCTTTATATTCCTGGCATATGTCCTACTTTATTATTGTGACTAATCTTGTCATTTGCAACAGTATGAATAGAAACCAGCATTATTATGCTAAGTGAAACAAGCCAGATTCAAAACGACAAGTACTGTATGACATCACTCACTTCAGGATATAAAAAGTGAATCTCACAGAAGCCAAATATAAAATGGTGGTTACCAGAGGCTAAGTAGACATGCTGGAGTAGGAACAGAGATTGGTTAATGGTCATTAAGTTATAGTTAGATATGAATTATAAATTTTGATGTACCAGTGACCAGGAAAGTAGCTAGAATAATAATGATGATAACAATTATAAAATACTATATATTTATAAAAAAATGAGAAAAAAGGGATTTTACATGCTTCTAACATAGAGAAATACTAGGTACACATATTCAACCCAATTTGAATTCTGTATAATGTACATATGTATTGCAATAGCACATGGAGCCCCATGATATGTACAAATTTTATTTTATCTATCATTAAAAATAAAATTAATTTAGCTAGCCACAGTGTTGAATAACTATAATCTTAACACTCAGTATTATAAGGCTAAAAAGATTATTGTGGGTTTAAAGCTAGCCTGGGATACACAGAAAGTCTAAAACTAACCTGTGTTATATGGTGAGACTAGAAATAGCTTACATACAATTAAAAAGTAGCTTTTTAGCTTAAAAATGTCTGACTGAAGAAATTTTCTTCCCACATTCCTGAGCCTGAATCACACTGCCAGACTTCTGTCGGGAACAGTTAATAAGGGGTTACATGTATTACTTATTGTTTTCTATTTCACCCTGGGGTTCCTACAGAAGTCTTGATTGGGTGCCATCTGGTCCTGGAGATTTTTATTTACATTAGTTTGATTGTTTAAAAAAAAAAAGAGAACAATTTTCTTATTTATCTATATATCTTTCCATTATTATTTCTTTCTCTTTTAAGATTGTAAACACACAAGAGGAAAGTTCTTCCTCTTGTATGCCTAGATCATGAATTTACTTGATCTTAAAGACTGATTCTTGAAAAAAATTACTTTTGATTCTATTTCAAAAAAAAAACCCATAATCCATGTCTTCTTTTGGAAGGCTCTAAGAAGTCCCTTTCCAGAGCTGCAGACCTGTCTCGTGTAAGGTTTCCCGGTCTTTCCTTTACCTGATGGATCAGTGGGGGAAAATTACATTTGGGGGGATTTAGAAGGAGCTAACTTATAAATTATCATTTATGTGTATTACTAACACACTGCAGATAATCACAGCTTGATATTATATATTGTTTATATGACATAGGACACCACTCCGTATCTAATAGAAATGCTACATACCTTATACACCAAGTTTAAAATACCCTGGTTGCCATACTTAAAGGAGTGAAAAGCAACGGGTGAGAGTAGCTTTAATAGTGCATTTTATTCAACCCAAGTAGCTAAAGTGAAATAATATTACAGACTAAGCCAGACACACTGTAAGTACTCAGTTGCTGTTCTAGACAGTGCATGTCATATTGGACACTGCAGCTCTTACATGGGCTTATATTCGGACTCATTAGAAAATAGTAATCTAGTCATTTAAGTCTCCCTACAAGTCATTTTGAATTTGCATACTAATTGTACCCATACCTCTGATAGCACATTGGCAGAGCAAACTCTGGAGGAGGCATTTTAACTGACAAGAAGTTGATGAATATATTTAACTGTATTACTCTAATATACTTGCTATATCTCTTCTAATTAAAATAAGATTATCTTACAACGTCTGAAATGAATATCTGGCATAATAGACTAGAAACATGATGAAAATGTTTTCATTAAATGCAAAGATACCCTGCAAGGCATGGTATTTTATCTCAGATCTCTAATAACATTAATATACCCTTTTAATCTCGGAAGCATTTAAAACTTAATAGGAACTCCTTAAAGAATGAGAAAATTATAAGGGTTGAGAAGTTACTTTAACTTGAACGAACTCACAGTTCATGGCTTGAGTAAGTGTAAAACTCTTCACTGGTTAGTGCCCATATTTTTGTTTATTCTTCCACTGGTTTCAGAAGCCGCATTTGTTGGGGTAAGGTGGGCATATCCAAAAGAGGGTGGAAGTGGGGATTAATGATTTTACTAAGAATTCTTCTTGGTTTTGGTAGAAGCCCTTGACTTGACTGCTCTTCTTACAGGAATTTGTGTGCACACGCTTAGGGACTCAGGACAAGTGATGTGAAAATTTTATCTCTAGTTCACAGATGGAGTTCTGAGGATACTGTAGTTGCTCATTCATTAGCTTCTTTCACCTCATACTTTGCACATAAGTATCCTTATTTGTTGCTTTTCTGTAATAGATGAGCTGTTCATCGATAGTATCATTTTGTTACTTGTATTGTTACCTGACTTCTTTTCTATTTAAACTGCAGACAGCAAAATTCAGTTGTTCCCTAGAGTGTTTTATCTAATTTCTTTATGCTTGATTTGAATAAATAGAACAACATTCTACTAAAGTTTAGAAGGACAAGATTCTGTTCCTCTCTGTTTTAGGGGTTGATGTCTGCCCTGGGTAACTTGAAGTTTTTTTTTTTTTCTCTTTTCTTACTTTTATAGCCATTTTTTTTTCTGGCACAGCGCAGAGATGCTTAGGACAAAAAAAATTCAGAGACAAATGTGGCCAGATGTTGCTGCTCTGGTTAGAAACGTATATTTCTTGGGATTTTCTCCAGTTAGTGTTTCCTTTTCAAACATGACACCACCCACCACTGGAGTATGGGGTATTTTTTGTGTAACTTGTGTCTCATGTAAGAGACACACAGTAATCAGCATAACATCTCCTAGGAAGCGCTAATCTGCTAGATCCAATAAGATGGTGTACTAAGACCTAATTTGATAAAATGCGGTAGGAAGACCAGAAGGAGAGATGATCAACACCTGCAGGGAGAGCCACTTCCACCTAGGGATCCAGCTTCCGTGAATACGTACAGAAATGGCTGCAGAGGGTCAGTGCATCCTGAGAGAGCTGCATTCAGTCTTCCTTGTAGAATCTAATGAATTTGCCTTCAAAACCAGTGCTGGACCATATGAAGCCAGTACTGCAGAGGACTAGGGTGGGGAAAGGTTGTCAGAACAGCAGAAAGCCCACGCGATTCTTATGTCCAATCCTTGGACCAGCGTAGGTGTTGCTTTTTTGTCTTGTTATCTTTTTGAATCCCTTACAACTTCAATTTCTGACTCTACGATGCCTCCATTTTTCCTCCTCTTTCTGCTATTGCTTTTAAAATAAGTTAGAGCAAAGAAAGCTTCATATTTATTCCATTACTCTCGTTCCTTGAGGTTAAGCCTTTGGCCCCACCCCCTGTGCCTGATCATGTATATACAAGGCTTGTCTTTACTTTTCTGTTTTTGTACAAGCATCCCTTTCCATTGGCCAGCAACCTTGGCCAGTTGAACCCACACTGAACATTCACTATAACAAGATATTTTTTTGTTTTGTTTTGTTGTTTTGTTTTGTTTTGTTTTGGTATTCTCTGCCATCCATCTTTGAAACCTACACAGACATCGAAAGCTCCTCATTTTCAGGGTGTTTGTGAGTAAAGCAGGTTAACTGAATTAACTGTTGGATTTTAATTTTCCGTCTTTAATGTTAAGCACCTGTACTTGTAGGTGTAGAATAACAGAAAGTATTCAGTGGCGAAGGTTCAATTGTGCCTGACACACAGGGTTGGTAAAGGGCTGCAGATCTTCAGGGAAATTGTTTGATAACAGCATCCTCAGAGCTACCAAATTTGTAGCATTGGAATCAACTTGCTATTATGGGCCACGATTGAACGTGTTTTAAGTGGTGACTGTTTGTTCAAACAAAATATTCTACTGCTTCATTTACGAGCATTTAGAACTCCCCCTCCTACCCCTTGGCTGGTTCTGACCTTTCTACTCTGTATTTTAAAGATCCCTAGACACCCAAGCTGAGGAGTTCTCATGCTTAAGCTGACCTGTTAGCCTTCTCAGAGTGCCCGTTGCTTGTTTGAACTTTCAGTTGACTGACCTTTTCCCCTCACTCTAAGCCACAGGTCAGAAGTAAATCCTTTTGGGTACCACAATGACTTGGCAATGTGAGCGGGTTCATACAAGTTAGGAGGATCTGTGTCTCTTCAGCTAGACCTGGCTGGTTTAGATTCTGAACAGGCTTCAGTTGTTTTCTACAAGGATATTGCACTGGTGACAGGCAAGTGTCCTTTTTCAGAATCACCTGGGGAGCTTATTAAACATTTAAATTTCCATTCTTCTTGTGGGAATTCAGACCAACTGAATCTGAAAATATGGAACCAGGGTGAACAACTGTCTCAGATAATTTTCATGCATTCAAAACTTCTTCTGTATATGGCTTCAATTGCCAGCTTTCCTTTCTTTCTGCCTTCCTGCCTTCCTTCCTCCCTCCCTCCCTTCCTTCCTCTCTTCACTCGTTCCTTCCTTCCTTTTGTTCTTTCTTTCCAGTGTTGAGGATGGCACTCAAAGCCTCATAAACGCACTGCCAACTGAACTAAATCCCCAGACTTTTTATTTTATAATTTAAAACGCTTCTGAGGTATTTATCAAATGTGAAGCAAAGGATAATAACAGTGCATACTCTTTTAGCACAACTTCAGGAGGCTGCCGAACACATTTAAACAAATGCAGGCTTCCCGTTTGTGTCTCATAATCCCTGAATTACAAAGCATCGACTCCTTGCCAAGGCTTGTTTAAGGCTTCTTCACCATTGTAACTGGTCTTTATCTTCTGTTCTTTAATATGAATGCTACTAGGAGGTCATAACTTCTTATCTGGCAGCCACGCACTATGTATACAAATTCTCATTATAAAAGGATGAGACTTTTATCAAAGGGAAAGTTGCATTTCCTCTTCAGTGTCAGAAAACACTCCCGGGTAGCCTTTTTCATGAGAGGAAAGTCTATGAACCATGTGTGTTGCATGGGCAGAGTGTGGTGACCGTCAATATGCTCAAGTAAAAGCAAAAAAGTAAAAGTACCTATGTGATTAGCTCAACTTTCAGGGTCATAAGTAATCATAATAAAGGAGCAGCCCTAATTATCATGTCATTCTCATATGTGACATAGTAGGGATGCAAAGGACCTCGGAGCACACTAGGTCTGCACTATGAACCATATTAGTGTGTTAGCAGATCTAGGTACTTTTGATTAACGAATGAGCCCTGATTTCTTGATAGGATGCCATGGCACTGGTCATTAGGAAAAATCAGAGGTAAAAATATGGAGTCCATTAAGGAAAGCACAGTGGCTGGGCTAGTGGCCTGCTGTTTCCTTTGAAAACTATATTTTTCACTATGTGACACTACCTTCTTCCACCTGATTGTTCAACAAGAGGAGAGCTAGCTTAAGCTTAATGGATTGGATTTCTTTGAAGACTGTGTCATATAAGAACAGCAGACTGTAGGAAGGAAATTGGTGGCCTTCATTTGATTTCTGGTAGAGTTAGAGACATTCATCCACTTCTTGCACTTGACTCTCTTTCTTTCATAACTTTTTCACTAACATCTTTCTTAAATTTTTGAAATTGAAGGAATTTAACCTTATTCATTGGCATGATCCATGTAAAAGATTTCTTTATATAATTTATATAGCTGGTTAGGAGTCAGATAGCTGCATGACCCAGCTACTGCTATGCTACAGAGCAGGCTGTCAATGAGTCAGCATGTGTCTGGAACCAAGTAGGTGTTGATTATTTCCACCGCCCAGCTTTCTTATAAGACTCATAGAGCTCAGAACCCACGCAGAGAATTCATCCTTAAGATTCTATTCCTCTACAATAAATGTCAGAGTCCAGTCCTGTGTAAGTTCCCTGTTGTCATTTAGTATATTATTCTAAAACCTATTTGGTAAAAACAACGAATATTGATTATATCGTAATTTTTATGGGTCAAGAATTCAAATTACTTACTTGGGAGGTTCTAGCTTAATGTTTGTCACAGGTGATGGTGAATTTACTGGTTGGGACTGCAGTTATCTAAAGGGTCAATAGGAGAAGGATCAACGTTCAAGCTAACTGTGTGGCTATTAAGAGGTCTCAATTCTTGTTTCATGAACTATTTCATATCACTGGCTTGTGATAATGCTCAGTGACTTTTCTCAGAAGAACTCATGTATGGCCCCAGTTTTTACAAACAATATTGACATGTTTCTGGACTGAGGTGGAGACGAGTTACCATATCTAGCGACAAGGGAGATCAGTGAAATATGTCATTGGTCAGATGTTTTGATAGGACACAGCCAACCTGCTATGACAGGGCAGGGTTAGAATAATGCCTGTGCTTGTTTTTTTGTTTTATTTTGTTTTGTTTTTGTTTTTTTTTTTGTTTTTGTTTTTGTTTTTGTTTTTCTTCTCTCCCATCACCATACTTGAGGTAAATTACATGTAAGCTGAGCCCACTTAAGAGCTAAAGAGAAAGTCCAGAGTTGTCCACCTCCCAAACCACAGGGAGGCCTTGGGCCAGGGTGTGGATTGCAGGGAGTGGTTTTGAGGGCAATGGGGGAAGTTGTTCAGCAGAGCAAGCACATATAGCAGCTAACAGCAGTCACATGCACAGTGAACAGGTGTGCAATTAATGTTAAGTATTATAATGATTATCATTGCCTGCCAAAGGGTCTATGAATGCTGATTAACTACATTAGAATGTTTGTGTGGGAGAGACCACAAAGAAACCTCATTTTCCTACCTACGGAGTTTGAACGTGAGGATCTCCGCACCAGGAGAATTGCCTAGCATCATTTACCTCAGGCAAGCTAAGAGAAAAAAATCTCATTCAGTATGATACTCTACCCAATGACCCATTAATGGACCTTCCCGCTTCACATTCTCACTGGTACAGAATGGTAGAAAGCTTCCTACATTATATGTTCTAGCATCTCTCCAGATCAGACATCAGCTCCTACCCGAGAGCCAGCCTTGCTAGGCACGGAGGATGGATGTAGCTGCAGCAAAGCTCTGCCATCCAACGTTCCTCCCACCCAGCTGCCTGCTTCTATCAGCTCCAACAGCCACAAAAGTTGCCACTCCCACGTAATTCAGCATACAGCATTCAGAGGGTTCCTGAGCATCAGGTTGGATACCAGCAACAGATGGAGCGATGTGTAACATGGAGAGGTAGCAAGGAGCGGTGGGCAGTGAGGCAGGGAGCCATATGGGCAGTCTGGGAGGTGAAGTGCAAAAAGCAGGGTGGCAGCTCTTGGTGCACATGTGGAGATTCCTAGGAAGCTGTGGTTTTCACCTATGCTCTCTCCCTTTTTCCCTTTCTGTCTTTTCTGTGACCACTGTCCAAATGGAGCAAACCTTGTTGCTCATGTGTTCTGCGACATGGCATGTCTTCTCTGCCCCACAATTCCAAGCATCTCTCCAAGGTTGAGTTTCAACAGCTCTATTATCCTTTGAGGAAGAAGCCAGTGTGGCACAGATGGCATTTTAAACGTATTTGTTTCTGTGTCAACTGCTCTGTTCTGAACATAAACATGAATTTGGTGCCTTCACTGCTGTAAGTGATAAGCTGCAACAGCGTCACTTGTTTCTGAGTTAAACGACAGCAACAAAATGAAAAATCACCATTAAAAGGCGATATTTGCATATTTTATGCTGTCAAAGAACATGGCACTAATGTAGCATAAGGAGAATTCTTAAACAGAAACAACACACTTTTCAAAAATCTAAGGAAGGTTTTTTTTAATGCTGAAATTTCACTTATAAAAAGAAACAGGGAATGTTTATTTCACTGGCAAAATAATAAAAGCACTTTGGGGTGACATTTTTAATAGCATATTAATTTGAAATTGTAATTTTGAGGAGTAATTTCATTTACATAAACACCAAATGCATTCTAAATGCTTGGTATTATCATAATGACTGGAAATTAAATTAATAATGATAGGGAAGTTAAAATCTGACATAACCTTCTTGAAATTTTTTATCTACTCCTATTGAAGTCACACACTGGACTTCGTTTGTTGTTTTAGCTTTGCAGTTCTTCAAATTTGGGAGTTTAAATTGACTTTCAAGAGGCATTCATAGAAACGTGAACCAACCAAGCATTTTAACAGCTGCATGGCCTGATGGGTCATTGACATACACACACTCGAGACTGTAAGCACACACACACACACACACACACACACACTCCATAATGTTAATTACATTGCTCCTTTTCATTCTAAATTATATCTAAGCTATGGAATAAAATCAAGACATTCACAAGGCAGGGAGGTTTCTTTACCCACCCTGAAGATACAGGTATTACTACAACTGTTTCTGGTTACAGGACTCCTTAGGGTGGATTCTTTGTTTTCTTTCTTTTCTCCTCTTTCAAGAGCTCATGTGCATCAAGAGCACATGATGATGGTCAGTAAGTCTCATCCTGCTGAAGGCTGCAGGCCCTTTAATGAGACACGAGGCAGCAGGTAGTCTTGATTCAGAAGATTTGTACCATTTGGAGATTCAAAGATTGAGAGGTAAACCTGGAATTTGTTTGTTATATGAGTCACTTATAGAGTGAACAATTCTCTCAGGAAGTGTAAACACGATCCAAAGCACCCAGTAATGCCTGCTCGTTGGTAAGCTTTTGGTCACTATCGTACAAGGTTTTGGTCTCTTTGTTTCTTAGACTAGATTATGACAAGAAAGTCAAAAGAATATGCCACTAACTATGAAACACCAGGCAACACAAGGCAAATTATGTTCCACCCAGAACTCTCTTTTACTACCAGAATGCTCTGCTGATACAATTTCAGCATGCCTTGGCCATAATATCTCAGGGTATCCCACTGCTTGGGCAAAACTTCTCAAATGGCCTACAGAATAACCATTTTACCAAGATGGTGCTTGTCCTGCCAATCCCAGTGACTCTTACTCATTTCCTTTTACCCAAGCTTCAAAACATTAACTAAAAGAGAATGATAAGATGGATTTCCACAATTTATTAAAATTATTTATTCTGAGATTTGAACCACCCACTAGTAGACTAAGTTGCTGGGTATCAGAGATCTTACAGCTCATTTGTATAACAATTTCTATCCAGAAATTGAAAGTACACAGCTAACTCCATGCTAGGGTCCCATGTACGCAATGTGGAAGGACATAGAGTTGGAAAAGCCCTTTATAGTTAGATAAGGGTGTTGCTTTTAATATATTTCCATTCTCACAGCCTCTTCCTGGAGTTCAATGGACCCAAGACAGATTTGAATGGGCTCAATGGAGATGACAAACAAAACAAAGTCAAATCCCATGGGATGTCTACTTTACTTTTCTTAAACCAAGGAAGAAAAGAGTAATGAAATTTTAATAATAAACATACAAACACATAATAGCAATATCTGCAGTTAAAACCTGTTTAGTCTCTGCTAGTATCTTATAGGGCTGCCTCCAATACATCTGATCTGACCTATTTGATGAATGAATGAGTGAGTGAATGAATGGATGGATGAATGAAACTGAAGTCATTCTTGGACTTCTACCAAAGATGCTGTAGAAATTGCTCCATTCATCTGACCTTACAGGGCTGCCTCCAATCCATTTGATCTTCCTAGTCATATCTATTGATCATTAGCCAAGCAGGCTCTTTTTATCTGAAAATTTAAAGCATTGTGGTATAGTATAATAAACACTACTTTGCAAATAGCTTTCCCCCATCTCTCTCTCTAAACTCCTCTTCCTGTCCCAAAAAGCTTGGAAGGTGAGATCCAGCGTTGCGGGCTGTCCTGAGTGGCCTCCCTGCTTGCTATTGCTGAGAGAATTTATTCAGAAAACAGTTCATTTGTGGCTGTCCCCATGGAAAGGATCAATTTTATAGCTCTTACCTTGGTAGCTTTGGAATTACTGATCTTCGGTGGCCAAGGTTTTTTTTTTTTTTTTTTTTTTTTTTTTTTTTTTTTTTAATAGCACTTGGGATGCAGAGGCAGGCGGATTTCTGAGTTCGAGGCCAGCCTGGCCTACAAAGTGAGTTCCAGGACAGCCAGAGCTGCACAAAAAAACCCTGTCTCGAAAAACAAACAAAAAACAAAAAACAACAAAAAAAACTGTATCCTTGAAAATGGATGGGTATTGACAGAATCTGGACCACGAGAGACTCTAGTGTGTGCTATGCCTTCTCCCTTCTCGCTTCTCGCTGCCTAACTTCATGTATGCTTCAGTTTTAGCCTATACCCAGTCCACCTTTTGCTATTTCTGATCTCAGAGCCAGTTAAACAGCTGTTCTTTCTTTTTACAAAAGAAAAACCCAGAAGCAAGAGATGCTGATGGGAAATAAAGGCATACACATTCTCATCCTGGCTATTGGAAAGGGTTGTGTCTGACACCGGCCACACTGCTTCCTGCGTGAGCTCTACTGCACTGTCCTTTTTTCTTTCTTTGGCCACTGGTGTTTCACAAGACCCCGTTTCTTCACACTGTCCATCATGGGTGCTGGAGGGATGGAATGAGAGACAAGGAAAGATCACAGTTTTGTAAGTGTGTCTTGGAGTTCAAGTGCCTTTCAGAAGCATTAGATCATTTTTAATCTGATGTCTCCTAATTAAACGGATTGGGAGATAAAATGCATCCAACAAGTGTCAGAATTATAGAAGTTAAAAAGCTCTGGGAGTAGGCAAAGCCGTTTGAGTTCCTAAACCTTCAGGAGACTGAATGTCCTTGAGTGCTCTCCTAGCAGGGAGTTCCAGGCCTCAGCTGGGGGCTTGCTGTCATGTTGTAATCACTATAATTTATAGCACACCAGCTTCATACCCTTTGCCCCATCAGGGAGCCACCTGGAAGCTAAGTCAGCCTGATGCAAGATCAGAATAAAGGAAAAGGAAAGGAAAAAGAATGCTAACTACTCTCCCCCTTAAAGACTCTGTAGAATCAGTGTGACCTTTAGGGCATCTTTTTTGAGGACTAACTTTCAAAATGAACACACCTTCAGTTTCTGTTGCTATGTGCTATTGGAGGGTGGTATCATATGTATAGAGCAATTTATCCAGCATCTTTGGTAGAAGTTCAAGAATGACTTCAGTTTCATTCATTCATTCATTCATTCACTCACTCATTCATTTATCAAACATTACCAACTGGGTTATAACAAGACAGACTTCTAGATCTTAGGAGGGTGGACACTTCTTGAAGTAATGTTAGAGACATGAAAAAAAAAGGTAAATATGAATGTGAACAAGATAAATTCTGGGATTCTCTCACTTTTGATGTCTAAAATTATCTTGTTCAACTCTTGCTCTTGGCACCTGTACTTTAGCTAGAAAGAGACATTGTATTGCTAAGATTATTCTGATGGGGGAATGGGCAGGAGGAGAGAGAGGAAAGGTAGAAACAAAAGAGCCAGGAGCAATGTATGTTAGACAGGATGGCTTCCACAGGAAACATGAAAACCGTCAGAGCAACTGCAGTAGCACTCAGATAAACCCTCACCTGCTCTACAGGTAGGTGAGAGATGTACTTGTCTTCCCAGGCAAGGATGACAACACGGTGTAAAAAAATCGATTTGGGGTTGACTTGGATTCTCATGTTAACATTGCCCTCTTCCAGTTCTGACACTGGGTAAGTTATTTGTAAATTTCTAGTTATATTATCATGAAACTGATATTGTTATAAGATATATTAGAGACTCACTACAAGAAATAAGTGAAAGAACATTCATAGAGTGACCCAAAAAATTCCCGTCTCTTAAAAAGATGAGCAGGAGTAAATGCTTGCTGTTCTCTAGTTTATCTCTATTCACAAATTGTAATTTTTTTGTGTGTATAATACATTACTGCAATCCATAAGCTGTGGTAACAGTTTCTTAAAATTCTCCACGATGACTAGTAAAACTAAGTCAGTGACTTGTCACATCCCTAAAATTACTTGTGTAGAGTGCTAATGGAGAACTACTTAGGTTGAGTTGGATTTTTCAAATGTCTTCAGTCAGTTGCTTTGATTGTTGACTGGGGTGAGAAAATCATGGCAGAATCCAGGCAGCACCACTTCATGGGTTGGGGCCTGAACTCTCTAAGAATGAAGAATGTTACCTGAGTATGCGCAGTCTAGCAACCAAGCAAGATACCCTTGCTTTTTGTTTGTTGCTGACTGTTGATGTGATATGACCGGCTGCTTGAGTTCTTGCCTTGATGCTCCTAAAATGCTGGGCCATAACATGGAATTATAATGTCCTCAGTTGCTGCTTGTCAGATATTTCTTCATAGTCACAGAAATGAAACCAGGACAGGACAGCTCATTGCATTACTCCCAAGCTCAGCGAAGGGTCCTGACTGTCACAGGGGAAGGGTTTTGATTTGTCTATTTACTCTCAAATCCAGCAGCGTTCCTTTGAGTCAGACCACTCTTTAAGTTTGAACTTTTAAGGCATTTGGTACTGTGAAGGAACAGCTCCATGAAGGATCAAAGAATGGAACATTCAAGGTCAATTCCAGCATTTTAAAGGAAGGGTGTCACAGTCCTGGGCAGAATAGGAAGCAGCTAGACCTAGGGAGGAAGCAAGGTAAGAGAATAGAAAGCCCTTGACTTGAAAGAAGCAAAGCAGACCAACAAGAATCAAACATTGTGTCTCTGCAGTTTGGCTAGAGCTCTGACAGAGAGATCTGCAAGGACGAATTGAAGGAAGTAAGACACAGATGAGTGGAAGGATTTTCTCCTAATCTCCAGTGGCTTCACATTATCTCTAGACGTTTGTTCAAAAGAAATCTTGTGAAACCTTCCCACAGAAGCCTTGGGGAACTCAGACCTGAACATGCCTCTGCACGTCATAGCTAGTTGCAGAATAAATGTCAAGAATTCTGAAGGGAAGTGATTTTGTTTCCTGGATCATGCTTCTTTACATCAAATGCAAATCAGAGTGAACGGTCGTCCATCAATGTCTTCTCACAGCAGTGTTTGACAGGTGGTCGACTATAGTCTTAACAGTAGAGCTGCAAAGGCGAAGCACCTGCCTCAGGTTAGGGATTCTCTGATTTCAATGCATTGACAGTAAGATCCCCTTTCTGATTTGGATCTGTAGTCTTTTTCTCAATGTTATCTGTTTGGAGTAGATCACGCTCTTCCCCCACTCTTCCTAGAAGCTCAGTGGATATCTTGTCTTTCTCTTTTCCCTTGAAAGGCTTTTCTTTAGTTACTCAGATCTCTGTGGACTGGGCGAGAACAGGGCTGAGCGAGTGGTAAAATGAAATTGCCATCTTTTTCGGTCAGCCGGCACAATGAGCATTTGAGCTCCTTGAAGTATTTTTGTGCAGTTTTCCCGAGGAGCATTTACTCGCTCCCACTGAACTGATAATGATGAAGCCTCGGTGTCTGTTGCCTTCAATCATTTTCTTATTCTGCCAGCTCAATGATTTTCTTCAACTCCACTCCTGCCAGCTGGTCTGGCTGGGGTGGAAGGGAGAAAAAACAAAAAAACAAAAAAACACCACCACAAAACAGAAAAGAAAACAAACAAACAAAAATCTCCTTTTGGTGAGGGCTATTGGAAACTTCACTTTTAGTTTTTTCTTAACATGCAATTGGAAGACTGTCTCAGAAAAAATATTATATTCATGTTCGTAGCAAAAAAAAAAAAGAAAAGAAAAGAAGACATAGGAAAAAAATGACAGAAAGAGATGAGAGAAGTGGAGGTGTCAGAACAGCGACAGAGGCCCTTTAAAGAAAGCATTTCTTCCTTGCTGCCCTAGTGAGCTCGGAGCTAATTTTTTTGTCTCTTTGAGATTCTTTACCCAGAGGCTTAAACTCAACCCTGAACAGAAAGCTTCTGAAATCTAGATCCTTCCTGGCTACAAAACAACGCAGCTTACATGATCACATTTCAGAAGTGAACCCCTGTCTTCTACAGAGTAAGACCAATGACTCAGTGTATACGTCATGCCAGAAGAAAGAATGATCACATCGGTCAAGATCCAGTGTCTGAAGAGGTCCTTTCAATAAGGGTTGGTCCACTGCATGTCATGGCAAGGCTAAAGGCCAAAGCGTGTCCTGATCTCTAAGTACAAGCCTTTCCCCCAATCTCTGTATCCCTGTAATTAAGCAGGAGAGTTAATTTATGTAAATCATGTATTACTGTAATTGGGCGCAAGTGCACATCTTATTTAGAAGTGAAATATAATGTTATTATGTGGATACTGGTGCATTAGAGTCTCAACTCTCTGGGGGGACGTCAGCAACATCGCTGGCTGTTTATAAGACTCACTCTTTGGACTGGGAGTTTGGTCTGGATTCATATGAAAGACTCCTATTCTCAAGGTCTAAGCCCCTGGAGGAGCACTAAGCTGGACTGTGCAATTGAAGGGCTGTACCAAAGGAAGGATGCTTCCCACAGTGAAGAAAAGAGCTTGGCACTGCCCTGGGAAGGATAAAGCCACCTGGCTCCAGGAGGGCTAAAGGAATACAACCAGGGGCTTTCCTTTCCATTTCTCTCTTAACCTCCACTTGTAGAAGACTCATTTTTCTCTTTCTAGTCATCCTTTCAAACCCAAACAGTACTTTCCAATGGCTGGCTCTGCTTGGCAGTCCTAACCCATATATCCCCAGGCAGACTGCAGATGGATTTGTCTTCTGGAAGCAAGGAGTAGTCTGTTTCCTTTTTTAGCTTGTCTTTTCTAATGCGACTCAGGATTGCTTTATGATCCTAGGATTTTGTTTTCCAAGTGCAGGCAGATTAGATACCATCCAGCAGTCTGCGTTTGTGATTGCTACCACTCCTGCACAGTCCCGGGAGGGAAGCTGGCCTCGGGTGCAGGGCCCTCACAGTTCCTCTATTCTCTATCTAGGCAGCTGATCTAGGGCTTTGGGACAAGGTTGCTTTGCAGAATATAAAGCATCTAATCTACATATCTCAAGGTCGAGATTTGTGAGGAAAAAAATATGCAGAAGATCGACTGTTTACTTTAAATACACTCTGTCCTCATCAGAAGCCCGGACATTTATTTTAGGAAGTTGTGTTGTGGCCTCATTCTTGCCCAGCTTGCCAAGACAGGTCTTCTGTCTGCAGCCTCAGGGTGCAGTGGCTTAGCCATTCCAGCCTCTGGGTGCCCCTTGTGCTCCTTGCATTCTGGCTGCCATTCCACACTTCAGAAACCCTGCTAAAACACTTCAGGTTCCTTTCTTCTGGAAAGAGAATATGAATAAACAGACTCTTAGGTCTCTTTTATAATGGTCCCTTCCCTGCTCACCAGCTGTTTGATAGGCTCATCTCTCAGCCTCCCATCACCCTTACTGCTCCACCCAGATCTTATCTGTCCTTTATGTTATCATTCCCTCCAGGATCTGCCATTGGCCTGGAGGATATGAATAAGTGAGATAGCTTCTAAGATCATGCTTTAGTTAGTAAGGAGGGAAGTGTGTTCCCTGTTGGCCAAAGTATTTTATCTTAATCTTTGTTCCTATAAACAGACTTCTTAAAATAACTTGAGGCATAACATTATAGTAGTAGAATAAAACATCTTTATTAGACCAGTTTGTTCAGTGGAGTTCAGTGTCTTTCTCTATTAGACAACTTCAATTGGTCAAGGAGTATCAGGCATTTGTATATTCCTTTATTTAAGTCATATATTTTTGTATATATGTTCATGTATGTGCATGTGTTCTTGTATGTGTGCACACACATGTGTGCCTGTGTGGGTGAGGCCCGAGGTCATTCCTGGGTGCTTTGGTACGGTACCTCAGGTACTAGTCACCTTTTTTTTTCTTATTTTGGAGACAGGGTTTCTCAGTGACCTGAAACTCACCAAGCAGGATAGGCTGGGTAATCAATCCATGGATCTGTCCATCTCTATATCTCCAGCTCTGGAATTACAAGTACTTGCCACCATATCTGGGTCTTGTTTTATGTGTTCTCTAGGCATTGAACTCAGGTCTTAAAGCCTGTGCAGCAAGCACTTTACTGGCTGGATTATTTTCCCAAGCCTTCTCTATTTTCATTTAATTTAGTTTTATATTATGTTCATCTTTGAATATATGTCCATAGAAATGATATCCACAAATGCAATGATGTTTTCTCTTGGTCTTGGCATGGATTATCTTTTGTTTAGGTTTACCTAAATATTCTAATCTTAAACATTAATCAAACAATGTCTTAGTATATTTATTAATAATCTAATATTCAGGGATGACAATATGGGACATTGCTCTGTGCTTTGAAAAAGCTGGACTCATATGAAAGACCCCTATTCTCAAGGTCTAAGCCCCCGGAGGAGCACTAAGCTGGACTGTGCAATGAAGGGCTGTACCAAAGGAAGGATGCTTCCTGCAGTGAAGAAAAGAGAGGTGGTTAGCATTCTGAGAATGAGAGGAAGTCCAGCAAGAGGAGACATCCACAGGGAGGAATCACATGGAGCCATCTCAAAATACAACCCAAAGAGTAGATTTGATTGTGGGAGTTTTGAGAGCTACTTTCTCAGGGTGGTTACTATGCCCAAGCTTCCTATAGAGCCAGGGCTTTAATGGATCAAGAAGGAGGTGTGTTCATCTAGCACACAGGGCTGGCCCTATTCCTGGTTCCTTCCTCCCACAACAACTGATCTTGCTTTGAAGAACTCACCTGAGTTTTTGCCCTGCTTATATTAGAAAAGTAAAAGCAAAAACTAAATTTTTTCACTTCTTACCTGATGGAAGACGAATGATGACAACTAACTGAAAAGTTGAAAGTATACAGGATACTCAAATTAGACCATTTATCCTTTGTGGGGCTCAACCAAGGTTGGATCCCTGGAGCACGTGAACCAATAAAGCAGATTTCAGCCATAGTGAGAGTGGCAGCACATCTTATACACGGTCCTGATGCTGACTTCAGAGGGGCCATGGACAGTCTGATTTATGTGCAGGTTATAAAACTAATCCTATTACTTCATATAACCCTTCATCCTTCTTCTATCTTTTATGGGTGCTTCCTGTGGATGCTCATATAGAGATATCAATTAATTCAATGAAGAAGCTTTCATTATTGATGTCCAGATGATTAATTATGTAAGTGAAATGTCTGCTGCAATTGAGGAAGAGTGGTCAATACAGGTACAGCCTGACTTGGCAAAGGGAAACAGCATCTGAGGCCAAATATTAGCAGAGTCTAATGTGACTTTGCGATAAGCTTTGTCATAGTTGAATGTAGTTCATAGTCTGCACTGCCTTCACCTCGACGACGATCCACTCAAAGAGACTGGGTGCTGCAGAGTCACAGCGATACCGACTCATCTCTCATTGGAAAGCACAGGGGTCCAACGCTATGTGCATTATTAGGACTTTAAAGGAAAAGAAGGATGCCCCCCCCCCTTTTCAGACATGATAGTAATGGATGAATTTGGGGCGAATTAGGTGAGTTTGACTGTTTTCGACATTTGGCCTTTCTCTATACAGCCTTCATTTACCAGAACTAAAACCACATTCTCTAAAGACAAAAGAAGCATTCCTTTGAGTGACTATGATTGCTGGACTCCAGCTAAGTCTGACCATACGATTCCCATCACGCACCACTTTACTGATAAAATATGCTTTATGATAAATATTTACTGTTACCATAAATATTTATTGTAGTCGTATGAAGTATTCCCATCTACTTCCATTTAGCTTTGTGCATGCCAGTGTTCCAGGCTCAAACACTGATTGCTGTTTTATTTCTCAGAGTAGACACATTGTTTGTATGGAGATGCTGCTCTCTTCATTTTAAATAGGAGGCAAAGGGAACTGGGGCAAACTGCCTAAGCTTAAGTAGGTAACGTAGTAGCCTTAAGCAGGGACCCACATCTGCCTCATTCTGAGGCCCAAATTTCAAAAATATATTCAATTTGAAGCTACATTCTCACTAATTTTGATGGTACCCTGAAATATTTCACTGTATTTTTAATTCTTTGACCAGAACTTAAATTGTTTTGACTTTATGGCTTGACAAATCCTTGTCTATCACCTTTACCTCCTCTGGAATCAGAGACCTGTCCCTACCCCCTGCGACATCACAGGCCAAGAATAGTGTCAGGTAGAGTACACACACCTAGTAAATGTTTATAGAAGTAGAAGACATTAGAAGCATTGCTTTCAGGCTAAAAGAAAGACTGACTTGTTAATAAATGTGGCACAACATAGGGACTCCCAGACCAGAATCAGGAGTTTGGCGGTTGGAATAGAGGCTTCCTTGAGAATCTGTTACTTTCTCTGAGCATTGTGAAGACAAGGGGACACAGATGGCGTGAAGAATACAAAACTGCAGAGATGAGACACCAGGACATGTGTGGAGACACATTCCGTGTGAAAAGGTCTCCAGGGCCACCAGGAATCCCATGCACTTGGAACTGCCTGTTTGTGCAGCCTTTGCTATTTCCTGTGTCAGTTTTCATTCACCACTAAACCCCCTTTGAGTCTCTGAGAACTCTAATTCAGGGAAACAGGATGAATCGATAGTTTCTTTCAGGTAGGAATTCAGTTTTTGTTCTGATACTTTTCAATATCACCTCACAGCCTAGCACAGGGTTGCTAATTGGTGGCTCTCAGTAAATACATAATGTGTTGTAAGTATATATTGAATATGTGAAGTGGATTTTTAGATGTTTATTTAAAAGTAATCAGAATTTATGTTTACAGTAAACAGCCATAATAGTTAATGTGTCTCAGCAATAATAAAACATAACGTCTTTTCTTCTGAACATGTGCAAACTTAGACTTAAGCTGACTGGGTGGCCTAGAGATGACAGAATTCTGTTATAAGATGTGAGATGATTTGCTCAGGGATTCACTGTTAGGCTATGGGCACAAGAGGAGCTGAGCCAAGTAGGGAGTATGTTTCTTAGAATTTGCTTTCTGCAAGTTGTTCTATAGGTTGGACTGGTTAGATCACACTTTGCTAGACTATGCCATGTGAACCCTCCACTTTAATTGGCCTATTGGCAAAGTGGAGTCTAGGCAAAGTCAGGAGAAAATGACATAGATGGCAGGAGAAAGTGGGAACTGTGTCCCATGAATCGCAGAGGAGGAAGTTAGGAATGCTTGCTTGGAGAAGAACATAATTGCAGAATTCTGGAGGGAAGTAAGAGAACATGATTTCTGTCTTTATATTGTAAATACGGACCATTGTTCCTTTGTCCTCTAGAGGAAGGACAGGAATCAAAGGAGAAGCAAGTGCAGAGCCATGGGTTTTGGCTCTGTGTGAGGAAGAACTGTTTAGATGATTGGAATGGTCCAGGAATGAGATTGCAAATGATGGGAGATGTATTAGCCGAGGCCAGATGATTCCTTCCCTGATGGGAGATGTGAGTTCCTGTGGATGGGACACCAACTCTACTTGCATTTCCCTTGGAACAGAAATTGCACCAAGCATACAGCACATCTTCACTTAGGATTCATTATGCAAGTTTTAAAAGCAGTTCTTTCATGGCGTAGGTCAGCATAGAAGCGGGTAGAAAGGTATAAAAGACTCTCTCAACACTTAGCTTTATGATCTTGAATAAAAATTTATATAGAGTGATAAGTAAACATGGAACAAAATCAGTCAGTTCATATTTTTGAAAGCAAAGGTCAGTGAAATTGTTACTTTAAACCTATGCCTCACTAGGAATAGTACATTTTCCCTTCTTCTTTTGGAAGAAGAAAGGATTTATTTGCTATAGTTATTAACATATAAAGAATACTAGGGCCACTTACATCTCTGTGCATGTTAAACAAATTACACACACAGATTAGCAGGGATTTGTCATATCTATCTATCAAGAGAGTGATTCATAGCAACACTTGCATGATGGTTATATCAAATTTTCAAATTTATGACTTAATTTAGAAAAACACAGTTTTCAAAGTCCTAAGTCTTATGTAGATTGTCACCTTTATTATATATTAACAGGTAGTTTAAATTTCACCTCAGACCCTTATTTTTCATATAATATTTTATATTCAGAACATTTTGGATTGCTATGTGTTTTTTGGTTTCTAACAAAGGAGGGGATGCCATTTCTTTTAGTCCATGAAGAAGTCATTTGAGGAAGACAAATAAAGCTTTATTTAAATCATCCACATGTGCCACAGAAACTACTCAGAGGTAAATGATAATAAGGAGATTATTTAATTGGGTATTTCATCTTATTCCTTGAGAATGTTCTCAACTTACTTTCCCCAAGCAATGTGACCATTCATACCTGTCTGCTCGTATCTCATAGGGGTTGAAAGCAGCTCTCATGGAGGTCCTCTAGATTCTTAGGGATTTTCTTTCTTATGTAAATACGTTTAAAACTTATCTCTCTCCATTACCATAAAACATTGTCTTTTTGTTTTTCAGTTTCAAATAACAGTACTCTTTGGGCTATAAAACTGTTCGTGGGGGCATTTGTTTGGTAGTCTAAATTCTTTTCAAATAAGATACAAATACAGCAAGGGTCTTCTAAGAAGCCACAGTTTGGGCTCATACTTACTGACACAGTTACAATGTACTCTTAGCTTTTTTTTTCTGCTTGCAGAAACAGAAACAGAATAGGTTTGACCACTGTTTATACACCTAGTGGATACCTTTCTCAGACCCCGCCCCCTGGTAGATTATTTAACTAAGATAGTTATGTTGCTTCTCAGTAAAGACAAATATCTTTTTTTTGCATTTTATTTTGAGCCACAAAACACTTCCATTCTTCCCTTTTGTAACTTATATGCCAGAGATTTTTCTGTTCTGGGAATGACAATGAAAGACAGGGAAGAAAGTAGATGAAGCAGAGATGATTCAAGGATATGACATATCTTATGCTTCCTCAATAAACTAAATTATTTTTTCTCTTTTCCAATAACCGGTATATCCCTTGATCTTGGAATCACTCAAAATCTAGCTACAGATTCCTGTGCAAACTAATGTGTTGTCTGAAGATGCACAGAGGGATGAAATACTGCTGTCTGCGTAGCCCATGACAGTTGGACCGTGCTTACAGCTATGAATTACTGCAAGTTTAGGAATGCCATTTGTTCTCATCACTGAGTATTTATTATATATAACAAATACATGGGAAAGAAAAAACTATATTGTGTGATATAAATAGTTTATTTACATTACAGAAAAAACATCAAGACAATGTATACTATTTCAAATATATCCATACATAATCAAATATAGCTGTAGTACATGTTTTCATTGGTGTAGATTACCACAAACGCAAGGCAACATGTGTAGATCTTGTCTTATTCTTTTGTCTCTAATACTGTATTGTGTAGTCCAAGCTGTTGGTTGTCCGGCCACTGGGAAACATGCTCCCTCTAGATTAACCGTGTGGATGCTCTTGTTGTGTTGTCTGAACTGTAGTGCCCTGTATTTTGCTTCTGTCTGTGAATTCTGTTGCTTCTGGGGCATTTCCTAGAAGGTTGGAAAGTTTACAGATCTTAGTCTAATGTAGATACCTAAAGTTTGCTCCTACAATCAAAGAGTGAAGCTCTAGATGAAACAAATTACTAAAGTATTTTAGAGCAAAAAAACCCCAAAAAACCAAAAAACCAAAAAAAACCAAAAACAAAACTGATTACAGATAGAATCTGATTACATGTATATGTTATTAATTATTATTATTTTCTTCTCCTTGCAGTTGTCTTTAAGCTTTTGTCAAGAACTGAAGAACAGAAGTAGAAGTTGAAGGGAAATATTCTTGCTTTGCCCTTCACTGTTTATTCTTTAAGTCTGTTCATTATATTGTGTGATGAACAGACTCAGCACAAGGCAAAGAAGCAAGTCACAAGCTCATCACAGCTCACTTTAAAGGCCTTCTGCAACTTTATGTATAAATGTCTTAACAATGAGTGCTATATTGACATTCCAAAGCTACACGTTAAGATTCTATCACAGCAGAACAAACCACCTGATAATACCCAAATTTAAGTGCAAAAGAATATTGCTTTGGTTTAGCCTAATATCATTGTTTTATATTAATGTTATAAAGCTAGAGATATAAATTGACACCAATTATGTTGCTTCCATAAAAATCTAGTATTTGGTCACATTATCTGAAAATCTCCAATCTAGTATTTTTTATTATACTAAGAGATTTCTTTAATGATCGAAGCAAGAGCAATAAAAAAAAAAAAACCTAACAAAATTCTATTACCACTAAGGGAGAGACAGAGGAAAATATGTGAATGAGCATACATACACATGTACACGCACACATAGTAGGTCTGAGCATATTCTTGTGTAGTTGCTATGGCTGACATATCTGTCAAAAACAAACACAACTCTAAAAAGTCACACTCTCAGCAGGTGAGAGATGGCGGCAGAAAGGCTGAAAAGCCAGCTTCTCAACAGGACAAGATGCTCATTTGGAACATGTCTCTAGATACTCATTTTTATGAGATATTTCTCCAAAGGCAGGTTCTGAACAGACAGGAGAGAGACAGAAGGAGGGGAGAGTAGGGGGGAGGGGAGAGGGGGAGGGGAGAAGGGAGAGGGGAGAGGAGAGAGGAGAGAGGAGAGAGGAGAGAGGAGAGAGGAGAGAGGAGAGAGATATATATTCAGGGAGAAACTGGTAAGTCAGAAGAGAAAGAAAATAGAACAAAGAACAGACAGTAAGAGGAATCGACACTAGAAATAATTCTGTAAATTGTCTAGCATCTGGGTATTTTGGAACAGATCTTGACAAACAAGGCTTGCTACATCACAAGAAAAGCAGTGGTATCTTAGGGGTCAGAGGTGGACCCAGCTGGCACTAATTTTGAATGAATGGAATGAATCTACCCTGGATACTGGTGAAATGTATAGATTTACACTTTTCCTGGAAAGTCTTTCAAAGGTTTGGTTGTACAAGGGGGTATTTATATAATGAACTGTGACAATGCTAACGTTTTTGATGTGTTCTTTCTCTTCCTCCAGAGCAGATAGAGAAAAGGTTTTATTTAGTTTTAGAATGAAAAGTAAAGAAAAAAGGCGATATACTTGGGAGACACAGCAGACAGAGCTTATTCAGACTGGGAGCTGAGCACAGGTAGTCAATTGCAGAAGACAAATCATGAGAAGCTAGGAGCAGAGGAGCAGGGAAAAATGCAAAGCTACATCAGTAGACAGACTGGCCGTCATTTTTGCTTCAGTACTCAGCTGTGTATTCTCAGTATCTGAGAATGTCTCATATTTCAGGATTTCCGCCATGAAATTTATGATGAATGAATGAATGAATGAATGAAATAACTGCTCACTTTTTACAATGTTGTAAAGTGTGTATGTATACACATGCATGTGTGCACTCAAGTGAATATGTAAATATATGACAAAATTATAACACAAATGCCCAATTTCTGGTAAAATAGTGTATATATTTATTTCATTTTAAAATATTGTATGGGAATGAAAATGTGATTAATAGTTAATTTGGAAACATGGTTTGAAATATTGAAGTTTGGGCTTTCTTCACTATATGAAGCAGCCATCAATTTGTTATTGTATGAATATGAATACAAGTCTTATTTTTCTATGTGTGCTTAGAAAAGTATGGCACAGTTTTCTGTGTTTTAGATTCTTCTCTATCTTTTCTTTTTATGCTCAGAATATTTTGGTTTTGAGTTGGTTTTATGTTCTCTGCCTTTATTTTTATATATCCAATGGGTCACTGGGCATCTAAATATCTAGTCTAGTTAATGAACTCTAACCGACTTAGGGTAGCACCGAGCTCTGATAATAGTCTTTCCTTATGCCTGTAGGCAGGTAAGGATTTGTGAGCTATATTTTGTCTTTTTCAAGAGGAGATTCCACACTTGTCTTTAAAGAAGATCATGTAATACAGATGCCAGGGTGCATTACAGTCTTTACATTTTAATTTCATAATGCTTCTTATTTTCCAGTTTTTATAAATAATTTTGGGAGAATTTCTCTAGTGAGTATAAATGAATCAGAATCTTAATGTCTTATGGATTTGATAAAAACTTTACAAAGCTTCCCTGGAATTTTGAAAAAATAGAATTAATTCAGTTTTTTTTTTAAAGGATCTACACTGGCCTTTTTGGCTGTCTGAGGATATGAAGGATGCATTGGGTTCAGAGTCTAGTTCCTGTCTACCACATGCTTGCATTTGCAAGAGATCTCTCCTCAAACTGAACCTCAAACACCACTCAGGAGTCATGGTTTGATTTCCTGTTGAAACTGGATGAAAACTCTATTTTCTTTCTATTTCATCCCTGTTCAAGTAAAAATTACCCTTTCATGAGCTAGGGATTTGCTATTAAGGTGCGATATCTACTCCATGTTTCAGAAATGTATCAAAGACTTTTCGTTTACTACAGTACAACCTTTCTCATTCCATTTAAAAGATTGTGAAGGGAACTTACAAGCTATTGTTGTTTACACCAAGTGTGGTAACACTGATGGTATTTGAAAGCTCTACTTGGAAATATAAATGCTACTAATGGGAGCTAGAGTTTGAGTGTTTTTTACACATTATATATTAGACCTTACATATTATCTCTTCTCACATTTGGTGTAGTGATTCCAGTAGGTAGATACGCTGGTTCATAGTCAGAATGAAAAGTAGGTTTTTGCAGACAAAAGAAAAGAGTCTTTAAACAGAGGTTGGCAATATATATATATATATATATATATACATATATATATATATATATATATATATATATATATTAGAAAGAGAAATAAGCTTAGGACATAAACAATCCTCATAATAGTGTAAAGATGATAAAACTAATGAGGAAAACCCATGCCTCTCCACTTGGCTATTCAAATATTCTTATGGTGATGAGCTAGGACTCATGGAGAAGGGATGGGAGCAGTTAATTCACCAAGGGACTCAGACTCGGGATCAGAGGAGGAGTCCTGCTGCCTTAGCTTGGGTGATGCCCAAGTCCCGTTACTGACCTTGTGATGCAGAGGACCACCACGCAGATGACAGCAATCTGAATTGTTCCAATCACAGCTGCAATCAAGACGTACTGGAACCGGACAGGGCCAGGAACAACGTAGAGAACACTGTAGTCCTTCTTTTCACAGTGTTGACCAGTGTAACCAGCATCGCATCTGGAAGGAGGACAACAGCTTCTTACTTGTGGCCCAGAACTTTAGTTTGTTTCTTTAACCTAAGTTAACATGCTTACTTATTGTTTAATGACACAATACCAAAAAAAAAAAGTCTATTTGTTTTAGGCATTTTATATGCCAATGTTCGAGAAATGTTGAAAAAAATATTAGAATGAGACATACAGCAAATTTCTTAAATTTGCTGGTCATAAAGTTCTGAAGGAGAATTTTGTTTTTTCAAAAAAATTATGGTATAGGCAATAAAAGTGTACAAATGAAGCTAGTGTGAGCCTTCCTTGATAATGAATTGTGTGTCTCACTCCCTCAGCTTTCAAACCAAAATGTATTCAATCTGCATAATGAAATGAACATGTGATGTGAAAACGTATTAAATTGGATCAGTCTGGCATTGTCTTGTGGAAAGCTTTTAGTTCTTGTCTTTGAATTTCTTGTAACTATATCATGAGGAACTTCCTATGTGCGTCCAGAGGATTTAATTTAATAACTGTTTAGGAGGAAGGGGCAGCCAGGCTTTCTCTGTCATGTCTACTTTGCCTGTTGAAGAACAGGCAGGTACCACTGTATACTGTGAAAGGAAACAGGTAGAGAAGACAATTGTCAGTAAAAGATGAGCAGGAACAGGCAGAGAGAGAGAGAGAGGCAGAGATAGAGGGGCAGGCAGAGACAGAGGCACATATAGTGATGTTTTTGTATATTTCTGTATCATAATCAATTTATTTCATCCTATGCCAATTGTACATTAATTTAAATATAGATATATTTTCATTTTGATTTGCCATCTCAGACATAATGTTTGTTCTAGACATAGAATACTCAGTAGATATTTATAAACTGAAGCCAGACAAACAGTTTCTTTGTGTCTGAGCTTGAAACTGGAGGTAAGGCCAATCATCTCATGACACCAGGCTCTACAGAGAAGAGACTGAGTACCCAAGAAAGCCATTTTGATGATGTTTCATAGGCGATAGGAAGGATTTTGGAAATGATAACTCACTTATTCAAGAAACACTGAGAAGTGCCAAGCACAACTCTACACTCAGAGGAAAGAATTGTGAATAAAAAGTGTACCATGCCCTTTAAAGTATACATCATGGACAGCATGGCATGCTACACACAAATTGAAGAAGGTATGCACATGTCTCCTCTCTCTCTCCCTCTCTCTCTCTCTCTCTCTCTCCCTCTCTTTCTCTCTCTCTCTCTCTCTCTCTCTGTATAGGAGAGACAAATTTTGCTGCTGCCCCCTCTTTAAGCAGAATATAAACCACTTCCACTAGCTCATAAAAGCTAGTTTCTACATTTTTACCTTATGCTCTTTAAAAGTTTAAAAAAGAAAATGTTACCTGCAAGATGGCTCCTGCATATTGATGGAGTGTTCACACTTCCCATGCATGCAGAAACCATTATAATGTTCTGGGCAAGGTATGTGGTGTTCTCTGGCACTTTCTTCTAATTTGTTAGCATTCTCTGTGAATACAGATAAAAGCAAGTACCCTCTGTAAATACCTTCTATGCTGGGTAAGATCAACCCGTGCATTAACAAGCAAAGTGACAGTAGGCAAAGCTATTTAAAAGGGCAAGAACTAAAAGGCCATGCTTCAGAAGAGAGAGGGGGAGAGAATTGAAAGGCAGGCATCCTTACAATTATGTTTAGAGATGAAACTGCAAAATTACCCAGTGCTTTTCATGCTTTTACGCAATTTCCTACTTCTTTAACAGCGACTGATGTGCCCATGAGTTGTCAGACAGCTTTAATTTTACTTGCATAGAGACTATAGGCTGATCATAAAATAATCCAAAAAGAAACCCTCTATTTTTTGAATTTCAAAGTCCAGAATAATGTTTCTGAGCGCAAATTACTGAAATGCATTGATACTTTCTGAACCTGAGGGCTTGAAAGTTAAGATGTGGCTGTTTCAATTCTTAAACATTTTAAAAACCACATACAGATTTCAACAAATGCATTCTGTCAGGTGCTTGTATAATTTGAGTGTGAGGTTTTTATTTTACTAACATCCATACATTTTTTTTTATTGCCACAATAATGTAATTGAAAACCGAAAGGTTGTTTTAGGATCACTTATATTGATAGCCACAGAGTACATATTAAATGCTCTAAGCTTACTTTAATGTATACAACCTGCCTGTGTTAAGAACAATTTGTGAAATTAAACTTAAGAAAAATGAAACACCTTGTATTCCAAAGTGAACCACTTCCATTGTCATTAGTAAGTTTTTTTTTCCAATGCTTTTTTTTTTTTTTTTTTTTTTTTTTTTTTTTTTTTTTTTTCCATTTTTTATTAGGTATTTCGCTCATTTACATTTGCAATGCTATACCAAAAGTCCCCCATAGCCACCCACCCCTTCTCCCCTACCCACCCACTCCCCTTTTATGGCCCTGGCGTTCCCCTGTACTGGGGCATATAAAGTTTGCGTGTCCAATGGGCCTCTCTTTCCAGTGATGGCCGACTAGGCCATCTTTTGATGCATATGCAGCTAGAGTCAAGAGCTCCGGGGTACTGGTTAGTTCATAATGTTGTTCCACCTATAGGGTTGCAGATCCCTTTAGCTTCTTTGGTACTTTCTCTAGCTCCTTCATTGGGGGCCATGTGATCCATCCAATAGCCGACTGTGAGCATCCACTTCTATGTTTGCTAGGCCCAGGCATACTCTGACAAGAGACAGCTATATCAGGGTCCTTTCAGCATAATCTTGCTAGTGTATGCAATGGTGTCAGCATTTGGAAGCTGATTATGGGATGGATCCCCGGATATGGTAGTGTCTACATGGTCCATCCTTTTATCTCAACTCCAAACTTTGTCTCTGTAACTCCTTCCAAGGGTGTTTTGCTCCCACTTCTAAGGAGGGGCATAGTGTTCACACTTCAGTCTTCATTTTTCTTGAGTTTCATGTGTTTAGGAAATTGTATCTTATATCTTGGGTATCTTAGGTTTTGGGCTAATATCCACTTATCAGTGAGTACATATTGTGTGAGTTCCTTTGTGAATGTGTTACCTCACTCAGGATGATGCCCTCCAGGTCCATCCATTTGGCCAGGAATTTCATAAATTCATTCTTTTTAATAGCTGAGTAGTACTCCATTGTGTAGATGTACCACATCTTCTGTATCCATTCCTCTGTTGAGGGGCATCTGGGTTCCTTCCAGCTTCTGGCTATTATAAATAAGGCTGCTATGAACATAGTGGAGCATGTGTCCTTCTTACCAGTTGGGGCATCTTCTGGATATATGCCCAGGAGAGGTATTGCTGGATCCTCCGGTAGTACTATATCCAGTTTTCTGAGGAACCGCCAGACTGATCTCCAGAGTGGTTGTACAAGCCTGCAATCCCACCAACAATGGAGGAGTGTTCCTCTTTCTCCACATCCACGCCAGCATCTGCTGTCACCTGAATTTTTGATCTTAGCCATTCTGACTGGTGTGAGGTGGAATCTCAGGGTTGTTTTGATTTGCATTTCCCTGATGATTAAGGATGTTGAGCATTTTTTCAGGTGCTTCTCTGCCATTCGGTATTCCTCAGGTGAGAATTCTTTGTTCAGTTCTGAGCCCCATTTTTTAATGGGGTGATTTGATTTTCTGAAGTCCACCTTCTTGAGTTCTTTATATATGTTGGATATTAGTCCCCTATCTGATTTAGGATAGGTAAAGATCCTTTCCCAATCTGTTGGTGGTCTTTTTGTCCTATTGACGGTGTCTTTTGCCTTGCAGAAACTTTGGAGTTTCATTAGGTCCCATTTGTCAATTCTCGATCTTACAGAGCAAGCCATTGCTGTTCTGTTCAGGAATCTTTCCCCTGTACCCATATCTTCAAGGCTTTTCCCCACTTTCTCCTCTATAAGTTTCAGTGTCTCTGGTTTTATGTGAAGTTCCTTGATCCACTTAGATTTGACCTTAGTACAAGGAGATAAGTATGGATCGATTCGCATTCTTCTACATGATAACAACCAGTTGTGCCAGCACCAATTGTTGAAAATGCTGTCTTTCTTCCACTGGATGGTTTTAGCTCCCTTGTCGAAGATCAAGTGACCATAGGTGTGTGGGTTCATTTCTGGGTCTTCAATTCTATTCCATTGGTCTACTTGTCTGTCTCTATACCAGTACCATGCAGTTTTTATCACAATTGCCCTGTAGTAAAGCTTTAGGTCAGGCATGGTGATTCCACCAGAGGTTCTTTTATCCTTGAGAAGAGTTTTTGCTATCCTAGGTTTTTTGTTATTCCAGATGAATTTGCAAATTGCTCCTTCTAATTCGTTGAAGAATTGAGTTGGAATTTTGATGGGGATTGCATTGAATCTGTAGATTGCTTTTGGCAAGATAGCCATTTTTACAATGTTGATCCTGCCAATCCATGAGCATGGGAGATCTTTCCATCTTCTGAGATCTTCTTTAATTTCTTTCTTCAGAGACTTGAAGTTTTTATCATACAGATCTTTTACTTCCTTAGTTAGAGTCACGCCGAGATATTTTATATTATTTGTGACTATTGAGAAGGGTGTTGTTTCCCTAATTTCTTTCTCAGCCTGTTTATTCTTTGTGTAGAGAAAGGCCATTGACTTGTTTGAGTTAATTTTATATCCAGCTACTTCACCAAAGCTGTTTATCAGGTTTAGGAGTTCTCTGGTGGAATTTTTAGGGTCACTTATATATACTATCATATCATCTGCAAAAAGTGATATTTTGACTTCCTCTTTTCCAATTTGTATCCCCTTGATCTCCTTTTGTTGTCGAATTGCTCTGGCTAATACTTCAAGTACTATGTTGAAAAGTCCAATGCTTTTATAAGAACCTGTAAGTGCTTTTGGGCTTCTGTTTGCTCAAATGTGTTGACTACACATTTGTGATACCATCTCCAAGCAAGTGGTTGCTCAATTCCTTCTGAGTTTGTTTTATAGTTTTAGACACTCTGGGTGGGAGAGATAACTCAGTGGGTAAAAGTGCTTGCTGTGTAAGCATGAGGATTTGGGTTTGGCTTATATCATCAATGTAAAAAGCTAGGTGTGGCCATGTGCACGCATGTAAGTGCTGTCCAGGTGGGGTGGAGACAGAATTGCCTGGGCTCATGAGCTTGCACTTCTGTTCTGTGTTCAATGAGAGACTCTGACTCAAAAGAGTAAGGCACACAATGATACAATAGGATGCACAATATTATCTTCTGGCAGACACACTCACAGAACTTACAGATACACACACACACACACACACACACACACACACAGACACACACAGAGTTTTGCTTTCATTGTCTCTTTTAAAATCTGATATCCTTAACAATTCCTGCCTGGATAACTGAGAAATGCAACTTTATCAACCCCAATCTAATCTGTATTTTTGCATCAGCAAGTGTTCTTTGACACCACTGTAACTGGTCAGCAGTAATGAAAGATTGCAAGTTAATTACTGTTTTCATGGAATGGATTACTTCCCATTATCTCTACACAGGGGCACTGTGTTTTATTGTAGTGTATCCTTATAATTGTCACTGGCAGTCATGGATGATGAGCATATTCATCAGCAGAAGGACGTGTCTTTGCCATTCATGAATTAGATGAATGTATTATTTATATTTAGTCAGAGCTGTAAAGTGTCTTTCTATATATTTTAAGATCTAGATGCCATCTGCAAATCATTAAAGTTTGAAGCAAAGTATTAAAATATTTAGTGCTTTCTTTTGTGGGGATATTTATGTATATTGCTCTGATGGGAAGTATTTCATGTGCTATCCCTAAATTTATAAGGTATATGCTGTAGTGATGATAGGTAGATGGTGGGTGACATTTCAGAACCTCATTTGTTTTATGTCTGTGTCACTTTAGCCATGTTGTAGTTGATGATTTTTTTTGCATGAAGGTATTTCTACATAGAAAATTGCCATTAATGTTAGAATGTATAAACTATTTCCATAGAAGAGATTGGGAGGGTATAGGGGTTGTTTTGGTTTCTCCCATTCTTTTAAGTATTGCTTACTTTTTTTGCCCTTTTTTTTTAGGTAGCAAATTAAACTTATAATAAGGACACACAAGAAAATGAAAGAAAAAAACAAAAAACAATCTCCAGAAACAAAGTACTGAGTAAATTCTGAACAAAATAGAATCAGGGTAACCATTGTATTTAGATGCACCTTGTAATGACCTGGATATTCAAGACTCCACAGAGAAGAGTAGGCTTATTTTGTGCTGGGTCCAGGTGGCAACAACTGGAATAGCCAATTCATTTGCTTGCTCTTTAAAGAGGATTTTTAAGCAGTGGGGGTTGCCAGTCCCACGGCTCATGAAATGAGCCAGCACTGATTTCCACTCTTATTTCTGGATCTTCTTCGCATAACAAACTATTCAACACTTCTCTTTGGTGTTCGTTAGTAACACCTCAATGCTCCTGCACACCTGTGTGTGGGGAGCTTCTCTCTGACGTACCTGAACTCCAGGTGTACAGGGTCTGTCTATCAGAATATACCTTATCCTATTAAAGAGGTGGTTTTCTTTCTGCTAACAATGGAAGACCAAGAATTCTTATAACTCAAAACCCATTCTTGAGGTTATTTTTATATTGTAACTCACACCTAAACTGACAGTTTCTCTATTTGAACAACGTCCACAATCTTGACTTGAAGTCCACCTGCTAAACAGGACCAAGTCTGAATGAAGGTATTGCCTTGCTGTGCTAAGTTCTCTGTTTACTGTCTAAGCCAAATGATAACCTGGGAAGGGAATAGTCTCCATCGTAAAATCTGCTAATTAGTTTATACCAGTTCTTGCAAACTTAGAGTGCTCTGTTTTGCTTCTCATGTGATACTGTCAAATAAGAAACAGAGAAATTGGAAAATAAATGAGTAAAAGAAACAATCCCTGGGCAAGAAAATGAGCAGTCATCAATATGTGTCAAGGGATTTATAGTCAATTCAACCAAGTAAACCAGTTCACGGAAAACTCAAATATATAATCAATCTAGTGATGTAATAGACAGACTTTAGAAATAATATTTAAGTATATTAAGACAACCAGAAACACAGAAATCTAATATCTCAAACAGATATACGTATGAGTTATGGTAAATGTTTTTGAACCTGAAGTTATATACAATGGATATTCAAGCAACAATAAAGCATTTGAAGATTTGAAATTGTATAAATATGATATACTTCGGGAGTGTACATCTTTCTTCTACTGGCTCGCAGCTTAGAATTGAGTTCTTTGTTTTCTGTTTTAAAAATATTTAATGTAAGTATTATACTGTCTTCTAGTAAGGTTGTGGCTATGGTACAAACTCCTTGTGTCTCCGATAAAATCAGCACCCAGTTTTCTGTGTAAATGTTTATACATGGTTAATTCAGAGAGAGAACTTGACACTTCTAAAAGGTTGCCACCTGTATATCTTGATTTGTTTGAAGCAGAGATAATATAGCCCCATACCCACTGCTAGTCAACAACTATGAAGAAATACTGAGGTCTATTCTTTAGCACAGTTATGTGTACTGGCATTCTTAGAGGAATACAGACATGGAAAGCTAAAGGGACAGAGAGAATGGGATAAGGCCTTATCTTATTTCAGATCACATTAAAGCGGGTAGAAAGGTAACAGAGTCGAACTGAGTGGTTCCTACTTGAGGCTATGCTGCTTGGGGTGGGCTGTGTTTGTGTGTTTACCTTCTGTTCCTCATTCTTCCCCAGCCCCAACTGGAAAATACAATATTTGGTGAACTCATCTGTAAAGCAAGATAGTATTATTCAAAGCAGAAACACTACAGTGTGGAATTTGACCAAAATCACCCATGTTTCTGAATAACCAATGCCTTTATTTGGGTAAGGGCTAGAGACTGGCCAAGGAAGTATTGAAAATCAAGTCATCTACTCCCATACTCTCCAGGACTGTGTATCCTGAAAAGCTCACTTGAAACAGGAAACTGAGAGTCCCAGTTACAAAGCCAAGTGGGGGCATACTAGTGTGATGCTGTTTACCATTCTGTTCATTGTTCTGATGATCTACTCCATTTTCTTGACATCTGTGTCTACAAGAGGGAGTTGCTCTGTGAGTGCAGCAACGAATCAAATCCTAAAGGTAGTTATATATTTTACTTGAATTAAGTGGTTTAGAGACTCTGGTTACTTTCCTTTGGCAGTGTACAACTCATCTTCCTTTAGCTCACTAGTTGCGGGGCACTATAAGATCAAATATGAATGGGTCAAATATATTAAGAGATTGAAGACTAGCCACTGTGTAATGCACTCCCTTTTGTGATCCCTTTGGGGGAAGATAATGTGTATAAATGATTGGATAATATTTTAAAGTAATATTTCACTGAGTTGGCTAATTTTATGTCAACTTGGCACAAGCTAGAGTCATCTGAGAGAAGGTAACCCCAGTTGAGAAAATACCTCCATAAGATCCAATAATTATTGAGGATGGTGATGCAATCTCTGGGCTGGGGGTCAGCCCTGGATTCTATGAGAAAGCAGGCTGAGCATGCTATAGGAGCCAAGCTAGTAAGCAGTGCCCCCCATGGCTTCTACATCAACTTCTGCCTCTGGCTTCCTACCCTGTTTGAGTCTCTGCCCTCACATCCCTCAGAGATGGACTATTACCTGGGAGCATACAGTGAAACAAACACTTTTCTCTCAAGTTGTTTTGGTAATAGTGTTTCATCACAGCAATAGGAGCCTTAACTAGCACACCCACCTTGATTCAGTCAGGCTTTTGCTTCAAATAAATCAACCACATGGGTCAAAGATCCCTAGGAAGGAACTGATTCTGTGTGGGGAATTTAGAGTAAGTTGGGAAGACCCTAAGGATGAGATAACACTGAGAATTTAGTGTTTATTAAAGCATCTTATAGGGAGGCAGACTCCTGCTCACGGGAGAACAACCAGAGCTGTTGTTAGGCAAATGTGAGTAGATGGAAGCAGTGAGTCTCTGGAATATGAAGAAGGAGCAGGACTTTTCTTTGTTGATGTGGAGGATGCTGCTACTGTATGCTAGGCTAGATTACTTCATGCATCTTCATTCTCTAAACTCTGAAAATAATTGTTATTGCTATATGTTGTTATGATAAACTCCTAACCAATATTTACTCTTATTATAAATATTATTTTTATATCCTAAGAGAAAGACTGACCAAAAAGAGGCATTGAATATACTAAACAAAAGAAATATTTTTTGTCTTAGTTTTGGGGATATCATGCTTTGAAGAAAAAGTGTAAAATGTCTTAAATTTTGAGAAGGCCAGAATTAAGATTTGTCACAGAGTGATCTTTTCTATGCATTGTCTTCTTTTAGAGAGCGATATATTTTGTGAATGCCACAAATTCAATTTGTGGCATGATTGTTTAATATCACATACTATCTTGGAAAGCACATACATGTGAGTAACTCAGAGTAGATTATTATCTTTTAGCCTGCCTCTTCCTGTAGGCTCACAATGTCTAGCACACTTTTCTAGAAGATCAACTATCTCTGTATTGAATGCATATAAAATGGGAGTTTTAATTTACTGACAGTGTGGTGAAACTCACACAGAAATCCTCATATTCTTGCACCTATCATGAAACTTTCTTTTAATCTTTCCCTACTCACAACCTTATCTCCAAAGCAATTTGAAAATAATTTTATTTAACTTAGAAAAGAAAAATGCTTAACTGTCCACTGTATTTACATTGTCTGAGACAGAAATAAATTACGAATCTGAATCTATCCCTGTTGTTGATTACAGTTAGTCTTGGAGTAGATTTTCAATTCATATGATTTCCTTTCTTTATCTTTTCAAGATAAACACACGAGGTGGCAGGAAGCCTCATATCTAGTTTGAATTGCAATGGTTGATTTTAGATTAGAAATGTGTTCCTGCTGAATGAATTCTGAATAAAATAACTATGAGGTGCGTTCCTTCACTATAACAGATTCCATAGTAGGCTCAGCTGCTGTCACCATCTTTTTAAGTTGTAGACAAATAAATGATAACAGGCTCTACTTTTCTAAGGTTCTAAGAGTCACAGCTGGGCACAGCAGGACAGAGGCAAGTATACAACCAGCTCTTGATCTGTAAGGGAAGGGTCTTAGCATATATATCTCTGTGAATGATTTGGAAAAAAATAAACACTTCCCAAAACTATTGAAAACAGTAACCAAGTCCTTAAAGTGCTAGAGTCAACATTGTCCCCTGAGAGTTAAGCATACCTCCTACTCCCACCTCAACCCCAAAGCTAACTGAAACCGCTTATGGGAAATCCCATGTGGAGTGTGTGTGGTGGCTGGGGAAATTGAGGACACATTGAGGACTATTAGTCTCATTAATGAGAGAGTTTATGAATGGATTCAGAAGATAGATTGAGGACAATTTTATTAGAGTTTAAAAGAGAAACCACACAGTGGGCAAGCTGTAAGTCTCGGCAACTGCACAGAGAAGGAGGGTAGAAGAGACGGCTCTTTGAGATAGGCATGGAAGTTTGACAAGCAGCCAAGTGGCAAAATGGAGGTAGCTTCAGAGAAAGAGTGGACAGGTTCAAAGGACCAAGACAAAGGACACTTAGGATCTGACCAGCAAGCAAACAAAAGAGACAGAAAAGAAGAAAGAAGAAATTGTGTCTTCTTGTGCCAAGTTTGAGAAAAGAAGGCAGACCTAAAGGGGTTGCATGGTGGGTATATAGTGAATGCACAGAACACACTGTGTCTGGGAAAGAAAATTACATTATCGCATGAAAAGGATAATTATTCCTTCCATCTCTTTAGCATAACTTGAGGTGACATAATCTTCTTAGCCAGAAGACTGCCAGGCCTGGATACATTAAATCTAAAGTTTTAGATAGCTTGGAATGTTAGGTCTCTAGTCAAGGCCAGAGGTAGCTCCCTTTCCTTTGTCCAGCAGAAAATAACTTTCTCTTAATTGGCCTCAACAGAGTTCTGTTTTACAGGAACACTTAGATGTGAAAGTCTACTAGTTGGGCTATGAGGAGAGGTAGAAGCGGAATGAATGGGAATGGAAAGAATCATTTCTTGTTCCAGAATTGATCAGACATGATTAAAAAATAATTAAAGACAGTAGGAGAAATCTACTTTTCATGTTACTACACTCTCAAGCAAAGCACTGATGGTTCTTTTAGAATTTTCTGAATTTGAATTGGAAAAAGTAGCAGAATCTATGAAGAAATATATACAGTAATATGTGGACCAGGTAACTAAAATACAAGAATATTATGTGTACTGGCTAGTTTTGTGTCAATTTGACACAGCTGGAGTTATCACAGAGAAAGGAGCTTCAGTTGAGGAAATGCCTCCATGAGATCCAACTGTGAGGCATTTTCTCAATTAGTGATCAAGGGGGAATGGCCCCTTGTGGGTGGTGCCATCTCTGGGCTGGCAGCCTTGGGTTCTATAAGAGAGCAGACTGAGCAAGCCAGGGGAGGCAAACCAGTAAAGAACAACCCTCCATGGCCTCTGCATCAGCTCCTGCTTCCTGACCTGCTTGAGTTCCAGTCCTGACTTCCTTTGGTGATGAACAGCAGTATGGAAGTGTAAGCTGAATAAACCCTTTCCTCCCCAACTTGCTTCTTGGTCATGATGTTTGTGCAGGAATAGAAACCCCGACTTAGACATTATGTAGCTGTTTCCCTGAACTCTTACTATTTATATTTCTGATTGTCATGTATTCATAAAGACAAATATTGAGGAATCTGTAAAACCTCCGGGTGGCCACTTATATGTAATATTTTAACTATGGCAACTAGACACAACTATTGAAATTCAAGGGTTTCCTATAACAAGGCTCATTTAGAGTTAACCGAAAATCCTGGTTGCTAAGGAAAAAAAAAATGCTTCACTTATTATTAAGAGCAAATATGCAAATTGTTAGTCATTTGTTTTCTTGAGTCAGACTTGGCCGAGTTCTCTTTCATGAAGAAAGCAACAGTGGAGACAGAAGCTCTGTTCTATCTCTAATGTGCCTTCTGCAACTTCACTATTCTGTCAAGAGCTGATCTTTCAGCAAGTGGGTTACTCAGAGGTTGAGAGGATTTGCTTGATGACCTTTTAAACACAGCGTTTTTATGGAACTTCACATGGCTTTGACAACAGTTTGGTCAAGATAAGTCCTTGGGAAGAAGCAGGGATCTGTGGTTTATTAGTCTCCTGGGCATCTAGAGGTAGAGTTGCCTTGATATTATGGGACTTGTTTGCTTTAGCCCCACCCCCTGGGCTGCTAGTCTATCTCTTTCTGCAGCGAATCTTCTCTTCAAAAGTCAAAGCTTACTAGAAACTATAGAGAAAGAAAAGCTCACGAGAAGGTATTTCATGACAAGAATATCTCCATTTCGTTTATGTTCAAGGAAATCTATGCATTTCTGGTCAAATTTATATGCTTAGATCTGGCCACCCTTTCTCAGTGAGACTTTTTTTTTTTTTTTTTGGTAACCATTCTGAAAATGATTCTAAACGACATCAGAAAGAAGCAATGGGGTGAAGCCCATCTATTTTTACCTGCCTGAGCTGAGTGTCCAGCCATTCCCTTGTCCTTAGGCTGTGCATGAGGAAATGGATAAACATTATCAGGTAATGTAGTTGTTCTTCCCTGTGACCTGAAGTTAAGATCCCACAGAGAGTGATGGGATGGAGACTGGAGCATTTCCTAGGACGCAGTGACAGTGAAGGCTTCAACAGTACAGGTATCGCAGGTATACTTGAACACAAGAGCAAAATCCAAACCACAAAGCTAAACAGCTTTAATCTTTCTGTGTAATATGGCATATTAATATTTCTCATGTCACTGCTGTGTCTAGCACTGCTACGTGCTATACATAATATGCTATATATAAAATGTGATTTTTTTATTGTCCCTCAGTGGGTTTACCTTATTGTTTTCTTCACACAGTCAGGAATAATTGTTAAGATAAAGATGATAATAGATAAATGTACAATTACTTGGGAATCCATAATAAGACCATCATCGTTTTAATACATAATACAGTAAAAATATGTTCCTTGTAAGAGCCCCTCAAGGAAGACTGATAGATTTTGTATAGTCCTGGACACCAAAGACATTTTCAGGACTTTACATAGCAGATAGTCAATGGAGGCTATGGTATCAGAGCTTATTCCAGCATCACATGTAGACCAACTGGTTAAGGACTGGGTAACACAGGAGAACATCTGACCCTGTCTCCTTTTATTTCTTTTCTGTCTGCAAACTCTAGATACTTTGTTTCACTCTGACAACCTATTCTCTTCTTTATTCCATTGGCTTTAGTGGAGGTCCCTCATGACTCCCATCCCTGTGTCTTCTCAAGGATTCTATCAAAGTTGTCTTGCTCTTCTGTGTCTTCACTTCTCTGCTCTATCAGCAGTTAAGTATATAGAATGACACTGTGAAAATAAAACTGCAGTTTTTCTTAATCCACATCTCTCCACAGCAATGCCTATGCTCTTTCTTCACTTCCTAACTTGACTCCTTTTGCCAGCTGCTCTCAGGGACACTGCAGTGGGCAGGCAGAGCAGTACTGGCTTTGATTGTCAATCTATTCACATCCAGTTGTTCACATTTTCTGGAATATTTGATACAGTTGACTACTAACTTCTTTCTGAAGCCCTGTTTGGTGCTGGCCTCCTTAGTAGCACTTTAATATTTGAGTGGTGTGTGTACATGTGTGTGCTCGTGTGTCTGTGTACATGTGTATATGTATGGGTGTGTATGCTGTTGTTCCTTGGCAGTATATTTTATAGGCTCCTGCTTTTGAACTAATTTTTATAAATCCTTTCCTAAGACTTATCTTCATCATCTTAAAAAATTCTGAGACAGACAAACATGCACACGAGAGAGAGAGAGAGAGAGAGAGAGAGAGAGAGAGAGAGAGAGAAAGAGACAGTTCATCCAAGGATTACATTGTCACACAAGAGTCTGTAAAGCATGGATAGTGGTTCTAAAGTGAATGATTTATAACCACCTTTATTTAACAATTGAGAAATTGAGAACTGACATTGATGTGTAAGCCATATCACAAAACTACATTGAAAATTTTGTGCCAGTCACACTGTGCCTGTGGTATTGTGGATGAAAACTCCTGAAAAAAAATCTGAAGTAACTGATTAGATAATTACAATCAGTACTGTAGAGAGATTGGACTGTTGCTGGTTCAAAGTTTTAGCTACCCTTTCTTGGGCTAGTTCTAGCACCCCATACATCCCTTGTCCACATCTTATGACAAACAAGCAAAAACCTTTAGAATCTAGTAAAGTAGCAGAGCGCTGGTCTTTACCAATCCAAATCTAAGAATCCCATCAGGTAGCATCTTAGGCCCATAGGAAAGCCTCCCTGTCTTGCTGTATCTGCTCCTCTGATGTACTCTCCAATGTATTTTAAATTTGCCTTGATTTGTGGCTTTCTTTGTTCTGTACAACTATAAAAGCTTCATGAAATTGCTTCCATATCGAAGCATTGAATTTGGGGTAACCTAAACCTGTGTTCCTGGGTCACTCAAATAGCTCCAGAGTAAACTATCTCTTATTCCTCTTAGAATTAGAGCCAAGGTTTTTGTGTTGATAGTATTGTCCAGCAAAAGGGTGATGTTTTAGTGACAAGAAGTAAATACATTTCTGTTAATGAAACAAAGCAAAAGCCAGGCATGTACATTCAAAATAGAAGCCAGGCTTTGCTTTCCTTGCCTATTTCGGCACACAGTCATTCACTTATTCTCATTTGTAGCCACACCAAAACAGTTAGTGCTGACAGACTTGGTAATAATGGCAGTGACTGAGGCTAGCAATCAGCTAGCCTTTTTACAGGAACTCTTCATGAACTGGAGAGCTTTTATTATTCCTTCAACTAAGAAACAAAGGTATAGCTTTTACTCTTCAGTAAGCTTTCATGAGTCGAGCCGCAAAAGCACTTTGAGAGAATATTTTGGGAGTAACATGTATCTGTGGGAACTGTTTCACAGCTGACCTTTTGGCAAAAAACAAAGCCGAAAGGAACTAAAATGCTTATAACTTTAGTGGTGTTGGAAAATGGTTCTAATGCTTTGTCTTAATTCGGCCCCCAAAAGTCGCACTTTCAGACACTGAGGGTCCCTGCCCCAGCTGGCTTTAACTGGTAATAAATAATTGCTGTACAGCCAATGGCTGGGCAGGGAGATGGAGAGAGAACTTTTAGATTGCATGGGCAAGGGACAGAGGAGGAGAGAGAGGAATCCCCATGACTTGGAGGTAGAGAGGTCAGATTTAAAAGCTGCAGGAGAGAAATCATCCAGCTATGTCGACGGAAAGGGAAAGTGGCCCTTAGGGGATGCTGCCCAAAAGGTAACAGGGCAGCAAAGATAAAATAGAGATTTAGAAGGTGTTAAGTTAGGAATACTGGAGGGGAGTATGTATTATCCGCAGGGAGGTTTAGAAGTGCCCAGCCATTGAGCAAGTCAAGGCATATAAAAACTAAGCTGTGTGTGTGTGTGTCTTTCATTTGTGAATCCAGAGTTCTTGGGCAGGTGCAATGTGAGGAAAACCCACCAGGAGCCAAAGTGGATTAACAATTCAAACTTACACAGTGGTAAAATAACTTCTAATGATTATGACCATTTAGCATTATTTGAATGGAATATTCAAGTTTGATGCTCAATTCTAAATACTAATAAACTGTTTAAACAAGAAATTGTAAACAGTTATGATTGTGTATATTATATAATGCAGGTAAGTGGGTCATACCTTAGTATCTGGCTGTCACAGAATCTTAGATGATGCTTTGGTTGCTCAAATACCTCTCAAAGAGTGTGTGTGTGTGTGTGTTTGTGTGTGTAGAAGGGGGAGCACACACACACGCACACACACAACTGTGTGTCTGTCCATGTACTTTGTATGAATGCAACTTCATGATTTTCTTTTATGTATACAAAATTTAATGAGATAAATACCAAACTATAATTCTCTCTTAAGGCAATGCTACCTGTGTTAGGGTGGTAAGAATGGAATTTTCTGGTTTAATTTCTGGCCCAATCAGATCACCATTAAGGGGACTGGATTATTGAAAAAAATATTCTAGGTGATTCTATCACTCAAACTGACAAGACAACTGCCCTTACCCAGCTGTTTCCACTCCTATGTCGTCATTGTTTTGGATTGTCAGACCCCATACCGATTACCTTCTAGGTCCCACCTCAGTGTTGGCTCTTGGAGTCCTGAGCTATGGAGAGTCACTATTAGTCATGGGCTGTGAACATGCAAGATGAGGTTTACCCTCTGCTTCTCTCCCTACATTCACCCTTCCTTGTCACAAGAATCCCTCAGGGGCTGTCAGCTTGCCAGTCCCTTTTCATCATAGGAGAACAGCCAGAACAACTCAATTTAAAATGTCTCTAGAAGCCAACACTCAAAGAATATGTTGTGTGCCTCTAACAAGTGAAGATGTCTGTGAAAGCCTTCCAGATCCCGTCAGTCTAGACTTCTTTAAGGACTCTGGTTGGTAACTAGCAAAGCTCAACAAGACACCTCCCCCTACCCCCCGTGTGAAAGCTAATAGAGCATCCCTTTGGGAATAGGAATGAGGAACACAGCTGAGAAGGGGTACAGATCATACCAATGCTTAGGAGAGCTTCAATTTCCAATGGGCAGGGAAGGAACGTGGCTGATAGCTACTTAAGTTTAGTTAGTCTGTGGAAAAGATAAAGCCACACATGGCAATGAGGACAGGAACAAAAGCAGACAGGAAAATAAACTGGAGAGCAGTTATCATTTGCGGCCATGTGTTAACTAGGAGAGGTTAGGCTGAGACAAACAGCTAGTTTACACTGTGAAATGCTAAGAAAAGTCATGCCTTATGCAGAATTCCTACTCACTGGCTTATGCAGGCTCTCCTTTCCTTTTCCCTTTATTTCTCTTCCTTCTTCCCCCTCTTTCCCCTCTACTTCTCTCTACCCTCCTACAACTGGGAATTGAATTTAGGACCTCTTTGAATGTCACCCCTGAGCCTCTTTTTACATTTTATCTTGAAGCACTCGACGAAAAGTTACCTTAAACAGATTCTAAAATCCCGACGTGCCCAGAGTTTGAAATTCTCCTGCCTCAGCCTCCTAAACAGTTAGAGCATAGGCCCCAGTCTACCAAAGCTGGCACTCCCTCTTTTTTTGAGGAGCAGCGACGAGCCCATCCATCAGTCTACACTCTGGCGACACTGTACTAGCCGTGGCATCTCTAAATGTTTTTCACCATGACATACATAAAACATAATATTGAGTTATTGGTACAAGGAGATACCAACTGGCCTTGGGGCTGTAGTCACTTGAGCCATCCTGAGCGCCAATGCATTAGCACATCTGTTATACATTAGAACACACAATACAGCTTTGCATTAGATCCTTCTGAGTCTAATTGTATTGTTCAGTGGGCTATCTCAGTGGTTTAGGGCATGGACTGACACAAAGTGGGTGCTCAATATTTAACATGAATGAGTAAGTATTAAAGGGATAAAAGCCATATTTGGCAACCAACCATCTGTGCCCTGATGGAGGAAAGAGGCTTTGAAAACATTCGTGCTTTCAGATATCTGTCTCTAAGAACCAGCTGCACTTCAGTGATGTGATTTTCTTCTGAAGATTCCAATCCCTATCTTGGTGGAAAAGCAAAATATGGGGGAGAAAGATTTTGCTCAATGATGTGCCTGTAGTCATTGAAGCAGGAGTAGGTGCTTACAGGTTAATGCTATATTTGCTATACACTGCAGTCTTCTTCAGTGAAATACAAAAAACATGAAGGGCAAAACTGTTCTGCTAATTGTAAACGACAAAGAAGGACAGCTATAAATGAATTGAGAAGCTAGTGTAAGCAAATGATGGGTCTGCATATTTCTTCTAAATGATGTCATGGCCCAGAAAGGGCAGTCTGAGAATTTATAGCATGGATTTAGTTTCATTTACAAGTCTGGAGTATTGCCATATGATGGTATGTGACTAAATTAATGTAAGTGTTCCTCACTGAAAGGACAAGAAGATAATACACTTGTGCAGTCAAGGATAAGGCAGAACAATTTAAGAAGGATATGTAGCTGATTGTGCAATGAGTATTTTTAAAGACGAGTTTGCCATTTCACACTAGGAGTCTAGATAAAATTGTTTTTTTTTAAACATATGGAATAGGCTCTAAGACAAAATAAGGGAAATTTTGTTAATAGCTTTTGAACAGTATAGCTCTTGAACAGTTTAATGTATGGAAAGTTATATTGTTTTGATTTCATTTCTCTTACTACTTACCAGTTAATCCAACATATTTGTGTTTGGCATAAGAATGTTGTTGAAGGAGGTATTACTTTCTAAACTAAAGTTATAATGCTACAAGAGTCCATCATAAATTTCTACTTGTCCCTCTAAAAGGTTAACCTGCTATAGAAACATAGTATCATTGAACACAACCTTTGACAATTCAATTTAAATCTTATATCTTTCCACTGATTAATGACACTTTAAAGAACATTTATTTTTTGATCTCTATACTAGATCACAGCATGTTCCCTCAAAGTAGGTCACATGATGATGGCGGCAGAAGTTGGCCTATGAACTAGTACAAGAGGAAATATCAACCTGGAAGAGGCAAAGAAAGATGCTGTCTTTGAGATCTTTGTTGAAGTTACCCATTATACATTTTTGACTTTTGAATTTTGGGCATTTGGGACTGGGTGATGAATACATTTCTGTTAGATCATCTGTTTGTAGTAGTTTATTGTGGAGCCTTAGCAAACTAATACAGTTGTTAACAATAAACTCTTGCATTGATGAAGTCACTTTTCAATACACACATAGAGACAATGAAAATGTTCCAGTTGCCAAGTGACCTGGAGAGTATTAGTTCATGTCTACTTTCCCAGCATAGTTCTTAATAGAATCCTGGTTATCCATAGATATTTTTTAATGTATCTGATAGTCTTAGTTTAAGCTTATGCTAAAGTATTTGTTCGTCTCATTTGAGTTGCAAAATTATGTCTTGAAGGTATCAATTCTAATAGCTCCAGTAAAGCAGTAAAGACCCCAAGGAAACTTTTTTGAATTGCTTATTATTTATTTATTTATTTTTCATAAAAAAGACCATTGATTATTATTCACTCTGCCACAGAACAAATGGTTCTACATTTTACCTTTGTTGCCTCAAATAAATGATCAAGAAGCTCACTGACATCAACGACCTTTTCAGCAAATGGATTCTAGGTCACATGTAGGGCATGCCTGTTCAGCTTAGCCCTATATTTTCTGGATGCTCAAAAGCTGATGTTTTACACGGAACTCAGACTAATTAAGAAAATTCAAGACCTCTTTTGGGTATATCTTGCTTAAGAAGAATTTAAGTATTCCATTAAGAAAACTTGAAATGTTCTCTACTTCATTAAGAAAAGTTCAACATGTAATATTCTGTTATTTGATTTTAAAACATTTAAAAATGAAATGTTTGTTCTTCTATTTGATCAAGAGAATTTCAAATTGAGATAACCTGGTATTTGAAACATTATCTCTCAGTTAAATATTATATACATATATATATATTTATATGTATATATTTATATGTATATATTTATATATATTTATATATGTATAGACAAAAAACACACAGTTAATTGCAGATAATCACCAAGTATTTTAAATAGCCAGGGACTCCTTTAGTTTCCAGTTTTGAACAATTGGTTTGTTTCTGACTTTTATAGCCAATGATGACTTAACTAGTTAACTCCAGATGGATAACTCTAGAAATAGTTAAGGGTGTTGTGTACTTCTGAATAATTTCTTTCTACCTAGACACTATTTAGAGCTTGAAATAAGTTGTCACTAAAAGCTACTTTGTGATCTCAATGCTAGTTTACCCTTTCATAGGTCTACCCCATACTCAGGATATAATTTACAGTCTTCTAGTACACGGTGAGCCACTCAAGGAATCAATAGACGTTATAAAACATGTGCAATTTTGAATTTGTAGAGTCAAATATACGTTTGGACTATTGAAATAGAAAAACTGACATTACAGTTGCAACTTCCAGGCAACCATTTATTTAGGAATAGAAACACAAGGTGAATATGTTTAGAAACAGTATATAGAAAAAAATAATTAAAAAAAAACAAACCCTACTTAACTGGGCGTGGTGGCACACATCTTTAACCCCAGCACTTGGGAGGCAGAGGCAGGTGGATTTCTGAGTTTGAGGCCAGCCTGGTCTACAAAGTGAGTTCCAGGACAGCCAGGGCTATACAGAGAAAAACCTGTCTCGAAAAACCAAAAAAACGCCAAAAAACCAAACCAAACCAAACAAAACAAAACAAAACAAAAAAACCCAAAGCCCTACTTATGCTTTAATTGATATTGTTAATATCAACCTATGACTTTTGGCTCTTAGTATTTGACCATTTAACTTTTTGGATCTTAGAGAAGTGAGAAATGAAGTGTCTTAATTTACAACAACTTCACCCTTACTCATATAATTCATCTACCTGATTCTCTTAAAATGTTGACTTATTTCCTTCTTATGTAGCTAATGCTACAAACATAAGGTATGAGTAGTAAGTAACAAAGAGTTTCTTTCCTGAAGTGCATACATATTAGACAGCGAGACGACAGTGAGACAGGTAACAGACAAAATAAATAAATGAATAAAACAAACAAACAAACAACCCCCCCAAACTCAATATGCCAGGTTGAAATGTCAGAGGGGTAGCCCAGCATGTTCAGATACGTAACAGTGGGCCTAGAAATCTATTTCAGTCAGGTGGGGTCAGGTGTCATAAGGAACAGCTCTGAAGAGCTGGCCAGCTAAAGAGTCAAGGGAGTGCCCCTGATAGAGAAAGTGGGGCAAAGAAACAAGGTACTCTGTCAGAGCAGAGAAAGTCAGGGGAAGGAGGGGTAGAAGGAGAGATAGGAACAGGAGAAGGATACAAAAGGAAGATGAAGAGGTCGACCAAGATCCTCTCTGATCAGATATCTACATATCAGGAGGAGGAACATTGTTTGGATTTCAAGGGCAGTGGGGAAGTATCTAGCAGATCTTACCAGCATAGAAAATGAATTAATGAGGGGACTCAGAGAGAACAGCAGACAAACAGGAAATCAGAATTACAGCTTAGGTGATCGACATTGTCTAAGTCTCGGACGTGGGTAGGAAGGGAGAAAAATAGCTCTATTATGAATATATCTTAGATGAAGATTGTGCATGACCCATTCATGTGTTGTAAATGAAAGAAACAGCTTTAGGAGGTGGTAACACTTATGATTCGAGTGCTTTGGATATTAAGGCAAGAGAATCATTAGTCTGTGACCAGTACATGCTAGAGAGGGAGACTGCCCTGGTTACTGTTCTATTGCTGTGACAAAATGCCACGACCAAGGTAACTTATATAAAAGAAAGTACTTAATTTAGGGCTCACGAATTCAGAGGATCAGAGCATCATGGTGGGGAACATGGCAGCAGGTAGGCATGACACTTGAGCAGAAGCTGTGAACTCACATCTGACCTACAGGCAGGAGGCAGGGAGAGAGCTGCCTGGAATGGCACGGGCTTTCAAAACATCAAAGCTTGCCCTCAGTGACATACATCCTCCAACAAAGCCATACACCTTCCCAAACAGTTTTACCAACTAGGGGCCAAGCATTCAAATATATGAGCCTAAGAGGGCTTTTATTTTATTTTTTCATTCAAAACACCATAGAGACCCTATCTCAAAATAAAAAAAAATAGAGAAACAAATGAAGATGAAAATTTGCCTTAAATAGCTAACTAATTCCATTTTGTATCATGTAAACTTTGAGGAGAAATATTTTAGCTTCAATACAAATATCTCAAAATGCCTTGTGATTTTTGAGAAAACACTAAAAATTTTATGGTTATGGTTCAGTATGTATGCAATAGAATTGCATAAACTGGAAAGAATTTATTTTTTTTAGTCGAAAAATATTAGGGGATGGAATATCTAATACTAATTAATATTAAAGAAATTGTCTAGAGATATATGATATATGAAATGGACAAAGGGCATTGGTAATTATCTATAGGACATTTGGAGAAGCAAGTTTAAAAGTCACAGTCAGAAACATGAAATGATGAGAATTGAGACTATGAAGAAATATCACTGAAGAATGATTTTAAGCAAAGCACTTCTCTGTGTTTTTGTAAATCTTAACACAAGAAAACGAGATTCTTTAAGGAAACTAAATCTGTTGAATTCCTTCAGTTTGTGTTATATAACACAGGTCATGTTTTGGTCAAAAGATTATTAAGTAATATTGTTATTTTATGATAATTTAATGCTTTTAAAGTGTCATTCTTATACAAAGACTGCAGCATTTCACATGATAGTTAATGTATAAAGCATATAAATATTTTCACACATAAATATACATATAAATATACATATGCTACTCTATAAACTACACACACACACACACACACACACACACACACACACACACAGATGCACACACAGCCCTCACATATGCCCACACTTTTCATACCTTTGATAAGTTGGAGGGAGGTGGCAGACATATGAAGTCAGTGCCTATGGCCAGGCATGTTAAAAGCAGTAACTAGCTGCAGATGCCATGTGTGTGTAAATCTCAAACTCCACTTTAAAGGAGATTCAGATGCAAGATTGTCAACAGAGTTATCAGCCCTCACATCCATCTTTTCTTGTGTTCTCAGTTTAATCTGGGGTTTTCTCTTAAAGTATCAACAGTAATGGATTGTCTTAGAGTTGAACATGCAGAGTTAGGGGGAAAAATGAAAGAAGCAGTCATGTGGATAATTTCAGCCCAGAAAACAATTTTGTCTGAAGGTTCAGATAATTGAGACAGAAGTATTCCTTTGCCTGGAGAGATCCTTGAGATTGCCTTACTACTCCACTTGAATCCGCAGGTAGAGTCATAACCATAGGTGTTTCACTGGCTAATAGAAACTGTACCATTCAATATGAAGAATTTGGTTTCCCGAGAGAGCTAAATTGCTTAGTTCTATATTTTTCTTAAAAAATAAAGCATATTGGATATTTTTCATTATAAAAGCAATTCACATTGAGGTGACAATAGGAAAAATACATAGATAGTAAAAGAACAAAAGAAAGAACTCAAATTTTACAGCCTAAAGAAAACTGTCAAAACATTATATATATATTCTAAAAGTGTATATATATATATACACACACACTTTTAGGATTTGTTTATTTTAGACTATGTACACATTGTTTAGTTCCCCCTTCCTTCCCCCTACCCTGCCTTTCCCATTCCGGTTTTCAGGGGCTTTACCTCAGGCCATGACTGAGATCTGCTTCTAGGGAACTGAGGTGGCAGGCTCACTGTGATCAGCTTTTACACTTGTCAAGGAAGAACTGCGGCTGTTAGAAAGCCACAACAGACTTTATCTGCTCAGTGTTTAGTAGAGAAGATACAGCACTTAAGATGTCATTATTAGGACAGAATATGCTACACACTGTTGAAGTCTGTGAATTAAAAGCCTCAAGTGTAGGCAGAGTTATTACTAACATTAAATACATCACCTAAAAGTAAAATTATCTAACATTTAATAACAATACTAAATTTCAGTGTAACAGAAGGATAAAATATTATTCAACCAGAAAAAAATATAAGATTTGATGGCTGTGATTGTTTGTATATCCTTAGACCAGGGAGTCGCACCATCTGGAGGTGTGGCCTTGTTGGAATAGGTGTGACCTGGTTGGAATGGGTGTGTCACTGTGGGTGTGGGCATAAGATCCTCACACTAGTTGCCTGGAAGTCAGTCTTCCTCTAGCAGCCTTTGGATGAAGACATAGAACTCTCAGCTCCTCCTGAGCCATGCCTGCCTGGATACTGCCATGCTCCCACCTTGATGATAATGGACTGAACCTCTGAACCTGTAAGCCAGCCCCAATTAAATGTTTTTTTTTTTTTTTTATGAGACTTGCCTTGGTCATGTTGTCTGTTCACAGCAGTAAAACCCTAACTAATACAATGGCACTCAAGTTGGATCCCAGTTCCAGTACATACATTCACAGGTATGCTTACCTATGAATATGCATACACATATACACATACATACATCACACATGCACTCAAGTGTACATGCATACACACATACATAAACATATAAATATACACATATACCCATCTACATATGCATATACACATACCTATATGCACTACATAGAAACACATATACATATCTACATATATGTACAGAAATGAATATGTACACAAATAGTATGTGAAAAATATAAAAAGCCTAGAAAGAGATTCATCAGAGGTTTATTATAGAAATCTATGAGGTTTAGATTTCTATAATAAACCTGCTTTTACCTTGAAATATATATACTAACTAAAAAATGAGTTTCAAGTAATTTTTGTTGACCTGAAAAGTAATGGTGAACTCTTTGACTTTAAGTTTTTTATTCTTATTTGTTTAGATTTAGTAGATCCAGAGATTTTCATTATTCATTAAGAATTTCTTATAATCAAAAAACTCAGCATTGTGCCTCAACTTTTAAAAATTCAGACCTTTGCCTGTTCCCCTCACAGCCTTGTACAGAGTTTCTTCTGCTGATGTGTCAAGAGGGAGATGGAGAGCAAGGAAGAGAATGAGAAAGGAGGATAGTGGAAGAGAAGAAATAGATGTTGTATTTGGAAAGTCCAAGTGTGGCTAGTGGCATTGGAAAGTTAGAATTTCTGCCATGTTTTGAATTTCCAGAGCACTTTTAGGCTAATAATATTGATGTAGAGCCCATTGTCTGCAGTTTGGAACAATGGACAGAGATGATTAGTATTATACAGAGAAGATGAGGTTTGCCTAACACAGGAACAGCTGTATGGAGTCTCATATACCACATGACTTTCTACCACATCAGGCTGGACCCATGAAGGCCCTTCATCATCTTTTAGGCTATAGTGTTCCAAAGAAATTAAGAGCATAGTTTAAGCTGGAAGAGCCTTATGTACAATCTTATATTTAACTGTCTGAGTATTTTGTAGCACTGGCTAGGAAATTTTATACATAAGGAATGTTTTCTCTAGTCTATTAATATGCAATGATACACTTTGTGAGTAGGAGAATGTGCTAATAGATAGTCAAGTCTTGCAACCCTGAGAGAAGTTTTTCTTGTGAATGAAATTATAATCTCCTGTTCTGAGTTCAGAAGCCCGTGTCCCTCTTTATTTGTAGTAGGAGATGAGGAAATTCATGAGTACCTTTGTAGCTGTTTTGTCATCTCTAGAATGAAAACAGGAAGCCCATGTTGGTCATAGAAGGACTCTTACTGCGTTTCTGAGGTGAAGGTGAGGAACAGAAGGCCTCAGCTTACGAATGTTAAAAAGCAGAAACCTATTGCAAGATTCTCAACATCAGGAAAAATACCTGCAGAGATATCTATCAACAGATGTAGTGGTCTATATGCATAATGAAATTTCATGCAATCAAAAAAGACAACTACACGTGAACAAAATGGGTGGAACTAGAAGTCACCATGTTAAGTGTAATAAACCAATAGTACATGGCTTCTCTTATACATGGAACCGAGATTTAAAATTATATATATGTGCATGTATGCATAAATATGAGCTTATGACATGGGGAAAAGGAGAAAACTAGAAGTGAATGTTATGAGAAAGAAGGCATAAGTTTTAGTGGAGCAGGAGGAAGAGTGGATTATTTGAGATTGGTTCTAATGTTTTGATTTAATAGGGAATCTGTGTGTCCAAATGCTAAAGGTTCTTGTCCCCGATTGGTTTGTGCTCAATCAAAAAAGAAGCCAGCAGCCAATAGTAGGGCAAAGAGAGATGAGGTAGGGCCCGTAGAGTTGCACAGGCTAGGATGCAGAGAGGAGGAGAAGGATAATTGCAGAGAGAGAGAGAGAGAGAGAGAGAGAGAGAGAGAGAGAGAGAGAGAGAGAGAGAGAGAGAGAGAGATCAGATTTAGGGCTGCAGAGGGAAGATCATGTGAAACCTAGGAGGAAAGGGAAGCTGCCCCAGGAAGGGCTGCCAAGAAGTGTCTTGAGTAGCAAAACACAATGGGCTTCACAGAAGGTAATAGGGCAGCAAAGTTAAAAGTAGATTTAGGAGGTGTTGAGTCAGGAGTACTGGAGAGAAAAGCATGCTAGACAAGGGAGGAATTTCAAAATAAGCTAATGTATGTGTGTGTGTGTGTGTGTGTGTGTGTGTGTGTGTGTTTGCATGTGCGTGTGCATGTGTTTCATTCGAGGATCCAAACAGCAACTGGGCAGGTAGCAGGAAGTACTATGGGGGATGGGGGTAATGCAATACAAGCGATGTGAAAGTAGAAAGGGAGGAGAGAAACCAGACACAGTGAGCAGGGGGACAGGGAAGGCAGTGCATGAACAGAGTAATCGAAAAAGACTACGATGCAAATGTATGAACATGCTGCAATGAAACCCTTTATGCTACCCTCCAGATTAGCAGTACCTCCTGAAAATGTTTGGGGAGTTTGCTTGGCCTTCTCATCTTTTTCTCTCAGCACTGTGACTATAGGCAAGTTCTTATCCATAGTACTCAGCTCTTTATAGCTGTTTTAAATGAGTGAGATTTTAGATGTAGGTATGCATTGGTACACGTTGGCATAGCATACAGCACTTGGCAAGTAAATGTGTCTGTTCAACACATCATCCTTCATGGGGCAAAGATGACATGCAAACTGGAACAAGAGTTTGCCAAATGAGAAGCAGGGTTATTTGATGTTAGAATAGTGTACGAATCTATAAGAAATCATGTGAGATTAAGCAGGGCTCAGGGTAATTAGCTATATCTCTGCACACAGACAAAGAGATGAAGGCAGGGTGTGTGGTGTGAGTGCCCGGAAAGAAGAGCTAATAAAGTGGTCTGCTACCAGAGTTCTGTGATCATTTATGGACAACCTGCTGTCTACTGCCAGACTTGTCCTAGCCTTCACCACTCTTGGACTATGTGTCACTGCTGGCTACCTGCAATTGATGGAAAGGACTCAGTTATATTCAGTAGTGGGTTCTTAAAATAGCCACAAGTAGCTGATGCAATCCTTAATAGGAAATGAAGGTTAACCAAAATTTATAAAGTAGATAGTGATAACTTCAATTTGACAGGCTACAAAGGAGCCAAAAGTGATGGTGCCATTCTCTCTAATAAAATCTTCTCTGCTCCATAAAGTCTTATTAAAGAAATAGAATTCCATCTTGGCAAAGCAAGTATATATCAAGTTTAGGTTGTTCTTCAAACTTTAGCCATTATTAAAAGTATAATGTGGATCATTATTAATAATAATGATCATGATTTGAAATATAATCCAACCTCTTAGATTCATGTGTTGCTGACTCAATATGGTCTATTCTGATAGAAATTTGTTATAATAAGATAATATACTGATTCTTCTACTTAAAAATAACTATGTTTTTTAATGGTATGGTGAGAGTCTATGCAGTGGGAAGAGACATGCATGATATTCATTTATTGTGGCAGTGTGTCCTAATTATTCAGCTTTCCTTTTTTATTAATAATTGAGGATTGTGAATAAAAACATACTAATATGCACCAGATGTTCAGAAAAACATAAATATCCCCACATGTCAGCACATTTTAGCAGAAAGTCAACAAATTTTTCTCCACTTCTTTTTCCTTTTTTAGTTTTTGAAACATGTTCTTTGATATGATATTTTTAATCCTCATTAGGGACTTGCTTTGGCTCCTTTAATATCTGCCACAAGGGACTGTGTATTTTCAGATGTATCCAATGTGCATTTCTCTCTTTTCCTGTTACTCTTTCTGCCCCAATGCAGGCAGGAGTGGTAGGGGCCAATGAGACTTCTCTCTAGCTAGAGAGAACACTATTTGTACATATTCTCAACTTCTCCAACAGAAGATGTCCCCAGATGAGGTTCTTCAACTTTCTGGTTCTACATTTAAAATATTTTCCATGGTGATAATAACTTTTTTATTGAATGGTTATTTCAAAGAGAAACACTAGTAAGTTGCCAAACAGTTTTCTATATTCAACAGGAAGGTAACGATTATACTGATCCATTTTTAGGACAACCCTCATTTGTTGGTTTTCTTTGACAATTGGATTTTTCTCTTTTCTTCCCTATTGCTGCTAACTTAAGCTTACTAAAATAGATTTCTACCCTAAAATTCAAGCATTTGCCTTCAGTTATCCTTCTCGAGGCTAGTTCTCTCAGCACCAGCTCCTGTATAAATTACCTTGTGTAGGAGCCAGGGTTGGCTTTGGTCTACTTATCTTAGTACCTAAAATTAAATTTTGGTACAGGCTCTGGCTGATAGACTCCAGTCAGTTCTCGCTGGTACAAGTTCTACAAGGACTCCATGAAATAAATGGTCAGTAAAAGTAACATAAATTATGTTATTAATCATTTCCCCCTGTGACTCCACTATAGTCAGGGAGCACTATATTAGAAGGCAGTGGAATACATATGAAATTGGAAAGATGTCAAAGTGGAATTTTGTTTGTTTGTTTATTTGTTTTTGATGTTGTTTGTTTTGTTTGTTGTTCAACCTTTAGAACTTCATGTTAAGAAAAACATCTCTCAGCCTGGAGAGAAAAGATCTCAGAGGACTTTGGTTTCCATGTCAATATTTAGAAGGAGAGCAAGTACGTGATAGGGAGTTGTCAAGACCTGATCTGTGTCCCTTTTCTTCTAGCTGGCTGCTCTCCATTATCCTTCAAGCGCGTAGGATTTGATTTCATCAGGGCTCGGATTCTGTCTGCTTGGTCTTTGACCCGGAGTGCTGCTGCTGTTAGAGGTAGTGGAGATTTGCTCTCTCCCCCACTTCTTGACCCATTGCTGCTTTATTAGTTTCACTTTACTGTGATATAGAAATTGGCTAATGCTATACAAAGTCTCCCTTCCCTGGAATTCAGAGAGCATCTTATTTATATGTAGATGTAGCTATATGACATTTTCAAATGCCAGACATTTGCATATGAAGGTCTCTTTCTTCCCCTTTCAGTAAACAGTCTTTCCTATTACTTCCAAAGCAATGTTCAGAATTAAATTCCCTATAAAAGTTTGTTCTTAAAGTGTTTTTAAATGTCCAGAAGAGATGAGAAATTAAACTCCCAAACTGGAATCCATTAGTTTTTTTCTTTTTCTTTTTTGAGGAGTTAAAAAAAAGTATCTATAAATTTATGATACACACACCTATACATCTTCTGTTTGTGTAGCTTTTCACAAAAAATTTTTGAAATTTTATTAATACAGGTAAAAATGTCATAAGAGGAAAACAAGAGGAGGTTACTTTTATATGAGGACTTCTGCTTCTAGAGCAATGACCCCTGGTCTTGATGGAATAGTTGTAAGGTGCTGACCATGCATCAGGCGCTTTTCTAGGTGCCACATTTATAATAGGGAACAGGATGGCTTTCCTGCCCTCATGGACTTTGAATGATAACTAAAGAAGACAAGGAATAAAAGGTAAACCACAAATGCACAAACAAAATTCTGTTCACATTAAAGAGACTGGGAAAACTAAAGCATGCCATTTGCAGAATGTCTGGAATGCAGGCACAGGCTACTGGGAGATCTCAGCAGGCTCACTGCAACAGTGTGAAGGCAAAGGGGGGGGGGGGGGCTCTGGCTCCACACACAGAGAACAGCCACGACAGATAGTAAGTTATAGACATAATTGTACATAAAAGCAAGCTTTAGAACAAAAGGGATATTTTTAGGCCTAACACTTAAAATGAAATGAGCACTTATTTTATTCTAGAGACAAAAACATGAAACAGGACACAGGGGAGAAGCCAATGACAGGAGCTTCTGAGGATCCCACCTCTATTAGCTTCCAGGACTCTTCTTTACCACCCACAGGTCCCTGTTTATTTTTCTGGGGCCACCTTTGCTAGAACTCGTTTAAAACATTCTCTAATGTTCTCATTAGCACAAATAGCTAACAAAGTTACAATCTCTTTAAGGCATTTATCCTCCTTATGAATTTCTTTAAGGCATTTATCAATCCTTCAGCTTCAGCCTCCCTTGGAGGGTCACCACATCATCATTTTCCTTTCTTCTCCTTGCAGACCCTCAGGTCCATCTCTGTGTTGATGCATCCAAAGGAACACATCAGATGTGATTCACTATTTTGTCCACATACAGGCATTCACATCTAGACAGCAAATCTGGTAAACATACATCCTAAGTCCACCTAAAATACATTTTCTTCTCTGTTATCAACAACAACACAGCCAATCTTCTTTATTCTACCAGGCTTTCTTCATCTGCCTTGCCTTGTGTTCCTTTCTTCCCTATGCCCGGTTGGTTTTCCTTATTTTTTTAAATTATAGCCCCCTACCAAAGAATATATTTACACATTTATTACGAATAATGATGGAGGCTTGGCTCACCTACAAACCACCATTTCTGCTTACCTTTATTTTGCCCTCTCCTCCATGCCATATCACAGAGGCATCAAACCCCGTGCCAGTCTTGGAACCCTCTAGTTCATCAACCTTCCTTGGCTTTCAAGCCCCGCCCCCCACCTTCACAATGCTCTTTTCTCTTCTCTGTCAGGTAAACCTGGTACTGACAAAACCCCAAACCAAAACCAAACCAAACCAAACCAAAAAGCAAGACAACATTTTGGCCGCCCTTATTGTGGGCCACGTTACTCCACAGGTCTCCTCAGTTCCGCTGCATCAGGCTGAGCTGCACTTGCTCATTCCTAAGACACTTTTGTGGACTGTGGACTCTGAAGGTAGACTCAGAAGGAGCAAGGCAGCATGCTGTCCACAGATCATAATATAAAGTAAATGCAGAGTAAATACTAATTCCTGTTATTCTATCTTTTTTAAAGATTTTTTTAATTAGGTATTTTCTTTATTTACATTTCAAATGTTATCCCCTTTCCTAGTTTCACCTCCAAAAACCTCCTATCCACCCCTCCTCCCCCTTACCAATCCACTCACTCCCACTTCCTGGCCCTGGCATTCCCCTACACTGGGGCATTGAGCCTTCACAGGACTAAGGGCCTCTCCTTCCATTGATGACCAACTAGGCCATCCTCTGCTACATATGCAGCGGTAGCCGTGAGTCCCACCATGTGTATTCTTTGGTTGGTGGTTTAGTCCCTGGGAGCTCTGGGGGTACTAGTTAGTTCATATTGTTGTTCCTCCTATGGGGCTTCAAACCCCCTATTTCTTTAATGATTTATTTTTTTATATGTCAGAGAAACCATCTGCATAATTATGATTTAGTATAAGTATTTATTAGTGTTGTATGAGATTCTGAATTTGAAGGTAACAAGAGGCTTAGGCATCATCATCTCTTCCTGGACATTCTTATTTTTATAAAGGCAAAGCAAATATTTTCAGTCTTAGTGATAAACTGAACAATCCTCATAAGATTCTCACTAATGAGGGCCCAGAGGTGTAGCTAAATTGTAGACACACATAGACCTGGGTTCAATTGCTAGAACTGGTTTAAAACATTCTCTAATGTTCTCATGAATACAAATAGCTAACAAAGTTATACTTTCTTTAAGGCATTTATCTTCCATATGAGCAGATTTTGTAGCTCTTGGGTCATGTTGTTATATCTGTTGCTTCCTAGTCCTAGACATCAACAGCTACAAAATAGCCAGCTTACTTCATGGGTGTCACAGCTAAACTCACTCCACTTGGTAGTGACTGAAAAGAGCTGGTACTCTTCCAGGCTTTGAGCTTATCACTTTGGTGAGCTCAGGCCAGCAACAGGGCTGTTTGTTCCAATTACTTTCCTGATTCCAGCATCTTCATGCACATCTCAGAGAAGGTCACAATTATTTAAAGACAGAACAATTCATTCTGTGGCTTTATATCTGTCACGAATTTACATAACAATAGGAAGATAGACTCCTGAAACAAATATTGGAGATCTTTTGATATCTACACTTTGCTGATAAAAAAAAAAAACTAAGACTCGTGGAGCCAAACATCCAAGGCAAGAGCTCCCACAGTTCCCCTGAGCATCACTGCAGGGCAGTGGCTCGAAGCGCAGATGTGTTAATTCCTAGTTCTGGAATTTTCCCACCTATGGTGAAATGCCTTCCCTGCTCAGAGATCGGAATGTATTTGCTAAGCTGTTTCAGGAGCTGTGGCAGTTGTGCTGAGTGACAGTTGAGACAAACCATCATGAGCTCCTGGTGCAGCATCAGAATTTTTATCAGCCTTTGTACTTAAAATTTTAACTTGTGTATAGTATGTTTCTAGGTATTCAGAACTGACAGCTTGGTTTTTTTTTTTTTTTTTTTTTTTGTTTTTGTTTTGTTTTGTTTTTAATCAGGACAGCAATCTTTGACCTCCTAATTTCTGAAGGTTTGTTTCATTTGTGAGCCGTGATTTAACCTCCTGGAATCATGCTGTGAGCTTTATAATAAAATTGATTAAAAATACAACTCATTGGACAAGAAATCAGACAGAAGCAGAAATTTTGGAAGGCCACAGGGACCTCGAATGTCTGCTTTTTTTTTTTTTCTTAAACATGAGCCATAGTAATTCCTTGGGGGAAACTCTGGTTGCTGTCTTGCACACTTCTGACAATTTCCAAACATCTTCTGCTCTCATGCTCTAAAAACCACAACGTAAGAAAAGATGGCCAGCAACAGTCACCGGTAGGTCCGCACAACATGACAAATTGGATGAACTGACAGGTAGGTGATGAATAATGTTAACGTGACCCTAAAAATAGTGAAGCAATGTTTGCACATTGACACTTCTCTAAAGGCAGACGGATATGCATGACCTGAGCTCTTAGACAGGTGTCAGGGATATTGATGGGTGGTACGAGGATGATCATTTTCTTGGCAGTGTTGCTGCAGACAGTCTGCATGATTAATGATGCATCTTAGTCTTTTATGTTTTCCACCTAGGGCAAAAAGGGATGTGAACCTTTGTCATTCCATGGAATGTGAGACTCCTGCCTGAAGGGCAAGACCAGGAGAGCGTTATACATCTAAAAGTATCGTGTTTGTTTGCTAGGCGCAGACACAGAAGTAAAGAATACTCATGGTCTTGACACACGAAACAGCTGTGCCTGGTGCCTGATCAGATCTGGCTTCTTACTGAAGGGCTCCACCCAGGGCATGAGAGCTTGCACTGCCTGCAGTATGGAGTGTAGCGGGCTTGGGCTCTGACAAGAGCAGGAAAACACTGTGGCTTTGGGATGCATCTGCACACATGCACACTTTGAATGAATATTAAGAACCACTCAAAGGAAACAAAACAGGACTAAGGCAGGAAGCAAGAGGTGAGATCATCTGCCTAATGTTTATATTCATTTCAGGTTCTCAGAGACAATTTTATGATTCAAATCAATTCAATATTGTTTCTAAATGCTGAATCTAGTGAGAAAGAGCTTTTCTTTCCTAAGAATAATACTGTTTGCTCAGGTTTTTAAAATGTCACATGCAGCAGTGAACGAACTATGCTATTTCAGGGCTCAAAATTAAATCCAAAGTCTAATAATAGTCTCTAGATGTACTCTGCTAAACCCTAGGTAGCCAGCCCATTTACTGAAAATATTATGGTAGGTAATGGTAACATAGGCTATGGAGACAAGCTACCGATGTGTGTTTTGTTTTCTTTTTCTTTTTGTTTTCTTTTAAACAAAGGTATCCGTGTAATTCAATTGTCCATGAACAATATGTTAAATGAAAAAGTATATTCATTTTGTAATCAAAGACTAGGTTATCAAGAAAACTTAGAAGATTGTTTTCTCTAAAGACATTTTAAAATAGGATAAAGTCTCATTTTTATGCTGGGAAGGAGATAGGAAATAATTTTGTGAAAATTAGTGACTAGGCTGATTATTATTTATTTTTTGTTTATGACGTATGGTGGTTCAATGGGAATGGCTCCCCTGTGGTCCCTAGCTGGGGGCACTGGTTGGGATGCCTTGCTGGGGGCAGGCTTTGAGGTTTCAGAAGCCCATGCTGGTCACAGTTCCCTCTCTCTGTCTTGTGGTTAGTTATGTCTTAAGATGCGAGCTCTCAGCTGTCGCGCTTCCACCATGCTTCCCACCAAGATGGTCACAGACATAAGTTCAAAATAAACTCTTCTATAAATGGCTTTGGTCATGGTGTCTTATCACAGTAATAGAAAAGCTACAAAGACACTAAGAGAAAGGAACGAACTTTGAATTTAAAATTTCGCTTTTAAAATACTAGGAAGGTTTATGTGTTTCTCATAAATGTTAAAATCTCTCAATAAAATCCAGTATCTTGAAATGTGGGAGGGAAGGTTCTGCGTTATTTGGAATATTCTCTTAACATCTCCAGTTTTAGAATTTGACTTGGCATGTGGTTACAATAAAATTCTCTAACCATTGTTTTCTCACTGCCTAGTAATATTGCTTTCAGCTAGTATATTTTTGTTCAACTTGTGTATCACTCCATGCATGTTGACACAGTGGTGGCTTTCATCTCTTTTTCACAGTACAAACATTTTGCCACAAACAACTCTCACTGCTCTGGGAGACGAAGTCTGAATGAAACTTAAGCCAATGAATAGGAAGCAGAATTACCCGGAGTATAAGTTCAGAATTGATATACAATCAAGAGAAGTTGATGATTAACAGAAGACTTGCCATCTAATTTTTTTATTATCCAATTAATATTCTGATAGACTGAAATGGCAATCCACAATTAAAAAATCTTCAGTAGAAATACTGTTAGAGCTAGATCAAATTTTACTATGCAACTTAGAGAATTACTTCTCTCTGGAAATTAATCCAAATTCTGGAGCCACTCTAATATCAGCAGCATGTGCATCCAAATGTGTCAATAATCCCTGCAGAGAAACTCTCATTACATGAAAGAGCATGATCCTTATTTCCAAAATTCTTCAAGGGCTTCCCAAGATTATGGGGTATTTTTTTTTTAAGTAGGTTTCAAATATAGGTCTTTGGAAAACTAGTATTGTATGTTGTGCATAAGAAAAACATCTCAGCAGATGCCAGCCAGTTACATAGAGAATAACACTTGCAGGCTAGCCTTGAACTCGTGATCCTCCTGCCTCCACCTCCTGCAGCAAATCCTCCCTGAATGTGCTACTTCAATCAGCAAGATATAGATTTTATTATTTACCTGCCGGTGTCAGAGAGATTTCCTTCCATTTTCTTTTAAATTACTTAAATGCTTTTGAAAAAGAGTCTCATAGAGCCTAGGCTAGCTTCCAATACTCCCTGTAGCTATGGATAATCTTGAACTTTGGAGTTTTCTCTCTCTACATTCTGTTGCACTGGGTTTCATGCAAGCTCCGTGTAATTTTAGTTTAATTTACATAAGCTAGAGTTACCTGGGAGATAGGCCCCAGGGCTTGCCTGTGGAGGATTTTTATGGCTTGAGTGCTATTGGGAGACCCATCCTAATTGTGAAAGAGACCATGCCCTGGGGAGATGGGGGGGATCCTGTACCACACAGTGGAGAGAGCAAACTGGGCAATAGTATGCACTCTGCCCCTGTTTCCTGACTGAGTAAATACCAAGGGCTTCAGGTTCCTGCTGTCTTGACTTCTCCATCATGAAAGGCTGTTTGAACTGTGACCTAAGGTAAATTCTTTCTCCCTTAAGTTGCTTCAGTCCGAGTACCTTCTCTTAGCAACAGGGAGGGAAACAGGCAAGTGATCTGATGGCACAGCTACGTACTCAAGTCCATTGATGCATTCTGCATTGCATGAAACTCTTAAGGAAAACAAAACTGAGATAAAACCCAAAGGATGGCATGGACATTTCAAAAACACAAATTTTCTCAGGCAACTTATTTACTGGCTCTTCCTTCTTAGAGATTTTTCTCCAGCAGCAAGAACAATGTCGTACACATTGAAGAGCGGATAGAGGTATACTCTCCGATGGAAAATAGCATTCCTGAGAAAGTTAGTCATTTGTTGCTACGCTAAAGTAATTACTGTAGCAGAGACTGGCTCATTTATCATTTCCTGTTGTCTTTGCTATTTTCTCAAGTTGTCTTTTTAAACAAATACCCTCATTGTCCTTGCTGCAAAACCAATAACTTTATTTCACTAGGTAAGACTCAGCAGTGTTTGCTCCTTATTTCAATGAGGATCTGTCTCTGGGAACCACCTCACAGTATTGCACATTGGTGTCCTTCCTTGAGGAGTTGGCACAGGGCAGTTGAGCAGTAACCAGCCATGTTAGAGACACAGTTTCAAGGTCCCTTCTCTTCTACCACGGAAGTTTCCATTAAACACGGTCAGACATTCTGTTCCATGAACATCACAACAACTTCAATTTCTAAAGGATTTCTGTTGAATGCTTCAATAGCATTCAGCTAGCAGTATTTAAATCTATTTCTATGAACCAACTGTTACAAAAACTTATAATGAGAAGAAGCCTGGATAATAAAAGGAAGCTTTGAAAGGGTGGCTACTGCCTCCTCAAAGAACATCATTAAAAAAAAATCTTTAACACAGGCAATGTTTGGTTCAGTGATTTAGTCTGAGTTTGTATAAAACATCTAATGTGAGCAAAAATATGTCATAACTTTGAACAGGAGCAAAACAGAGACCCATGTTATGAGAACCCTTACTGAATAGATAGGAGATCCAATTAGGTAGATGAGGCTCCCCAGTAGCCTGATCCCCAAAAGTATATCCCCATTCCTTTTCAGGGGATGAGACTTTTTCATTTTTGTAAGTTTCAAAAGAGACAGATCCCCATTTTTAAAGAAACTTTAACAATTCTAGTACGACTCAACTCTTATTTTAAAAACAAATTTTATATATTTGAAACAGAGAGATGAAAAGAACCTTGATAGATCAATGGTTTTGCTGGCTGATTGCGTCTCCTTCTGGGAAACGGAATGGGAAATATCACCAGATTTCTCATAGTTCCTAGCTGCAAAATGCAGTGTTCAGCCTTAGAACGACCGGCCTTTTGAAACCAAGTCAATAGTTTATATTCTGCTATGCCAAGCTCTTTCCCCTATAAAATTCACTCTGTAAGTCATTTGCTCTAAAATTCAAATGAAATTAAGAAATAAATATAATTATCCACATCATTGGAGAATAGTCTCTTGGAGAGTCCAAAACAACAGACAGTGCATATAATTTGTAGTTTGTTTTGGAATGAATTGAGTGAGTCTATTTCACTGATATGTTTACTGATGATGATGATGACGGTGATGATGATGATGATGATAGTCCTGATTGTAATGAAGATAATAGTTTCCTAAGACAATATTACAATTAGCTTTTTTCTTGAGCATTTATCAATTCGTGGAGGAGGTAAGGAGCTGAGAAGTGTTTAATGTTGCAGAAAACACAGTTTCAGTCCCAGAATACAATTCTTTTATTTCACATTCATGGGTAAGAGTCAATGGTTTTCTAGCATTGTTTATGGGATGCCTTGATAACTATTGATGGCTCTTTCTGTAGAAGAGAAGTGACAACTTATTTTAAGTACCTTGTTAATAAGTTTCTATACTCTGCCTGTTGGTTGCCCTCATGTCTCCACAGATATAGTTCATTAAAAGAAGTAACCAATATCAAGCAAACATGTGCAATAGTGTGGAATGTGTAAGGGGACAGAGGTGTGGGGGCACGAGTAGAATTTGTCCAAAGGTTACTTCAGTTCATTTGGATTTCCTTGGGCTCTTCAGTTAAACCTGGAATGAACCCAGTGGTACTAGACTATAGAATAGATGCAGTGCACAGGGATGGTCAAGCTGCCGCCATGAACCTGGAAGGGCACTCCCTCCCCTACAAAGCACAAAGTACTTGCTGCTGGTTTAAACTAATAGTGTGATCTTTCTGGAGTATTTCACGTCTGGAGAAGAAAATGAAGATTATTATCAGTCGTCACTTAAATGGAATGTTCCTAACATATGATACATAGCTTTGGACTTCTTAAAATGTAATTGTTAAGAAAAGTATAACAGTAGGGGATTTTTAATAATTTGCCTATGAAATATTTCTAGAAATGTTTTGTAACTCCATCAGATATTAATGATGCAGTAAGAGCCCTGTGCAGAGTCCCTCATCTCAGTATTTGTGGGATAATATTTGACATTCTTTTCTATGTTTTAAGTGACTAAGTAGTAGCAAGTTCACATTCACAGATGAAAATGGTGTTAACAAAAATGCTAAGGATTGTTTTACAAAACCCCCACATATTAACTTTCTTTCTAAGCCTATTCACTTTCATTTGTTAATAGTCAAATTCTTTCGGTTTGTTAGTTTTATAAATAACAATTTTAGTAGTAGCTTTGTGTAAAACCTTTGGAGGTCTCATAATGCAGAAGGACCTGTCCTCTGTACAGCTTGAGTTCTACAATGTGCAGTTTTCTTGGAGATGGTGAGTAGCTGCTTCTAGAGACCCCCAGGATTGCTCCATGTGTGTCTAGGAGAATAAGTTTCCTGGATGAGGCCTAGCATAAACCCAGACAGAGGAAGGTCACAGACTATCAAAAGTTCTGACAGGGGGGAGGGGTTCTAGCCTTGGGCATGCTCTATTTACACTGATTTGAAGGCAGAGTTCCTATTGCCTAGATGCTTGTAACCAGACTCCTTTAGCTTCAAGCCTTGAACAGCTACAGACTCATGAGACAAATGAGAGAGTAGCCTCACTTCCACTGGGACTTCCATATCATCTATATAATTAGTTAGCTGAGGGAAGCCCTCTACGTGACTGCAAATCAGTGCAGAGACATTGAAAGTTTGGCTAAGGTGAGTTAACTCTTAGTGAGTTCAGGGTTTACATTTCAGAGTCTACAAGTCTGATAGCCCTGCCTGCCTTTCATAAAGATAGTTGCAATCCTGCCCCAGTTACCAATCTCCAAGAACATTTCGTACTGTCCTCTTAGTTCAGTGTTTCACAAGGCCTATCATTCTGGTCCCAGCTCTGCACCCCAGGGCTCAGAGACAGTGTTATAGACAACTTAGTCCTCCCTACAGCATATAGGTAATTTCATCATCCCTTTCTCCAATTCAGTGCTGTTTCCTCACATTTTCTATGCCTGGTGTTTACCTCCTCTTGATCATATTTGATTTCAGACTTAGTGTGTGTGCCGGTTGCCTATGTGTGTGTTTACATGAGCAAGTGGTGTAAACAAGCTATCTCCATGACACAGTATTTGAAACCATTGGTTCTATGAGAGATTTAGTTTTGCATGTATTTAAAAACACCTTGGAGTGGTTATGTTTGCATATGGTCGAAGCACCAAGCTATGAGGGATGCATTTTTTTTAAAGATTCATTTATTTATTATATGTAAGTACACTATAGCTGTCTTCAGACCAGAAGAGGGAGCCAGATCTCGTTACAGCTCCATGTGGTTGCTGGGATTTGAACTCTGAACCTTCAGAAGAGCAGTCAGGTGTTCTTACCCACTGAGCCATCTCACCAGCCCGAGGGATGTATTTCTAATGCACTGGTTGAGGTGGGCACCCATGTTGGGGTCTAGTCAACACATTCAGGAAAGATTCAGGGTGCTCTCAGCATGTTTTTAAACAGTGTGAATTTTATAGAAAACAATTGTCTTAAACTTTTTCAAGGCATTGGTACGTGTCTATTGTTCCAGGTCCGTACATTTAATTTTCACTTGTACTGCTCCTCCTAGCATGATAAGTGACAGAGCAGGGGTGGAGGTGCTGAGGGTGAATTCGGGAGGACCACTGACAATGGGAGGACATTTGAGTTCAGGGATGTCTTTCTGCTTTGCTGCCAGTGCTAGATAGGGCTGTCTTTTCTTCATGATCATCTTGCTGAAAACATTTATTTCTACTTAAGGATGTGTGCACATCTGCTAGTTAGTCCTCACATGTGAGCACTGACATATCTTTGTGAACCAATGTTTTACATCAACAGGAATATACTATATTCTATATACTATGTTCTTGTAATGTTTTTCTTGGTCACACATTCCATGTGTTTTTTTTATATTAATAAATGCACAGGTCTTTTAAACACATACCTTGAATTATAAACCACTAATTTTTACAGTCAAATTGACATCATAATTTTCATTTCTGTCATGTTTATATCATCTTAAAAATTGTTATATACATCTAAGGTCATAATGATCATGTTAAGTTTTTGAAGTATACAAAAAAAACCCCAAAAAATGGCTGTGTGAAATTTAAATATATTATTGTACTGACAGTGTAGACGTAAGTGATTGAGAAATATTATTTTAATACTTGTTAGTTGAAAAGTTGGCCAAAGGCTTTTGCAACAGTTGTTGAATGACTTGAACAGGAATGGTTATGCAAACCTACTGTGCTTAAGTTCATAGAGGGTGAATTTGCACTTAAACCTCAGACACAGGCCATACTATGTAAAATGGACCATAAAAATCCATTCATTTTCACTTTCAGACTGAAACAAAACACTAAGGCTAACTATCTCATTAGTCTCTGGTTAGCAGCTTATGTAACGTCTTTCAACTCAAAATTCCCGTGTTTGGAGTTTGGGCATGATGGAAACATATCATTTCCACCATGTCCATTGGACAGACAATCAGAACAGAAAAGTCAGAGTCAGCTCAAGTTTAACAGCCGAGCACAACACAACCAATGCACAAATTCAGTTCTCTTTGATTTTGCAGCGAACACTGGCAACTCAGCCGCCCTACATTCATGGAAGAGAAAAAGGTCGATGGAGAGGTAACACCTTCAGGTGGGAAAACTGATTTAGAAATGGGCATTGCACACAGGGAAAGCGCACGTAAATGGTGCCCATAAATAGTGCAGAATGCATTTACGAACTGGGGCATAAACACAGTTTCCCAGAGTGTCTCTTAGGACCCAAGGCAACTTTTCAGCCCAAGTTTTCATCTGTATTGCAAATACTGCTTCTTTATCTATAGCCATGAACATAACATAAGATTACAGGTGACTGGTTACATGATTTTCAGGAGGAAATAACGAAAGCATAGAGCTCAAGGAAGCAGGAAAATTGTGAGTTAGAGTCCACAGGCTTTTAGAGACTTGCAGCAGTCCTACTCTAACTCCTAGAGGGGAACATACTTGAATTGAGACACTCTTTTCCCCCTCAGAAATCCTGACATCTAATTTCATTTCTCGAGCTTAAATATTCCAGGATAGTCTAGTGGCACTGTATTAACCTGGGCAAACGTTTTTATTTGTTTTGGTGCTGATACCAATATTTGTGCTACAAGCTGCTGCCTGCATTTTCTGCTATTTATTTCCTACAGATCAGATTATTGGCCCAGATATAACATGTTTTCCAGCGAAGTGCCTCTTGTGTTCATGAACAAATGGAAAAAAGCTTCCATTTTAAATGTAGATTTTTGTCACATGACTGAATTAATTCATGTTACAAATACGATACGAAACCACTTGATATTCCTGACTGAATACCTGGAGTAGAGAAGCCATGAAGGCAAATATTTAACAAATCAAGTAACTGCCCCATTTGCACAGGCAGGTGGACAAAATTAAAGCACTGTGGCCAGTTCCAGGCCAGCCATTTATAGCTTTTTGAGCCTCCTAGGTATTACTTCTAGCATGTGTAACCTTGTTTTATGGGCTGACATTAAAACAAATGGGGTAATGTGAATGAATCTTTGTAAACTCCAAATTATTGCAGAGAAGCTGGGAATCTTTTTTTTTTTTTTTTTTTTAATTAATGGGAGATTTACTGTAGCACTACTCAGGATTCTCTGCTGTGCAGAGAAACAGGAAACAATAGAAGAGTTGAATGTGTATGTGGCTGTGTGTGTGTGTGTGTGTGTGTGTGTGTGTATGTGTGTGTGTGTTTATGCACATGTGCATATCCGTTTGTGCCTATGTATGAATATTTATGTGTGCATACATATTAGTGTGTGCAGGCATGTGGAGGTCGAAGGACAACCCCTTCTGTGGTTCCTCAGCTGCTGGCAACCTTGTCCTCTAGAGACAGGGTCTCTTTCTGGGCTCAGCAAGTAGGCTAGGCTGGTTGCTTGGTCCGCGAGCCTTAGGCATCCTTCCATCTGTGCTTCTCCAGAGCTGAGATTACTACTGTACGTCTACTCTTGTCTATACAGTTTCTGAGGATCAACCACAGGTCCTCAAATTTGCAACGTGAACACTTTACTGACCGAGTCTTCGTCCCAGCCTGGGGGGAGGGGGCAGAGATTTTAAATTCAATCGAAATAGCACTTAGGGACCGTGAGGGTGTATGGAGAGATTATCAAGTACTTCAGATGATTTCACAGCAGCCTCAACAGCACAGCAGAACATTCTTGAATTTGAAGCTCTCAAAGGGTTAAGTTCAGGGTGTAGTGTTCGCTCCCCAGCTCCTGAGTTTTAGGCAGTTAAACTTTTCTGGGGTCCCTTGCTGCTCACACTTGCTGGCTTCTGCAATTAGCAGTGCTGTCTCGAACCTCAGCTCTGCCATGCAATCTCTTTCACTTAATCTCTTTGAACTTCCATTTCTCACCTGTCAGATGCTTCTAATGCCTCTTCACATTTCTGTTGTGAAGACTGAAGGGGACAACATGTGCGGAAAGGCTTTGTAAATTGCGATGGCTTCCACAAAGAACAAGTTATTTGGCAATTCACTTAGACTACGTTGATACCCTTTTAGGTTGTCAGTTTCTTCTTTGTGGGGAAAATGGGTTGACGGGATACTAATAGGATAGAGAGGATTTGGTTTGTAAGTCTGGATTTTTTTCTTCCACATTTCAGACTTGTGCATAATATCTCAATTATTGTTTAAAGGGAAGCACATCTCTAAAAGAAATGTTTCCTAAAACTTAAGACTTCCTGAAGTGACAAGAGACGGTGAATTACCACAAAGCAATGCTCTGGGAGATAGGTAGACTCTGTTTGGTACTAGACCCAGAGGAGAAAGGCCCTGGCTCTTCTGAAGGCACAGAGAGCCTGGGACTTTCCTTTCTCATTGACCAACATGAACACCAGGGGACTTTCTCCAGCCACATACACACTGTCACTGAGCACTGTCTGTCCAACCCAGGCTCTATCTGTCCTGTTACACAGGTCATAGGTCTTTATTCTGCTCACTCAGGGGTAATAAACTAGACTTGCTTTCCTTACAGATTCTCCTACCACTTTCCTGTGATATTAATCCCTCCCCATTTTAGAATATTCATGAATGGACTCATTACTTCAATCAGTTTCAAACACTGTGTCATTGAGATATACATATCTTACTTTTTGTGCTCTAGAATTTTATAAAAAAATATTCAAAAATCCTCAGCTATACAGAAAGCTTTTTGGGATATTTTATAAATATCATGGTTGAAGCTTCTATCCATTTATGTTCCCCAGTTATGGTTCATAAAAAGATCTGTGCTAAATATTTCACATATAATTTAGCAAAGTTAACTTTCTCTTTGGTCTCTGAAATTATTTTTATTCATTTTTTCCAGACAATGAAGACCCAGGTTCCTTTCACAGAGACTGGGACTTCTGTGCTGCCTTCTGTAGAGCCTGGGACAGCATTGCTGCATAGCAGGACTTTCCGGATATTTGTGAAATAAACCGACTCAACCATAATTTCTTTCTTATACTGGTTGCAAAGAAGCTTAGGGCTAAGTGCTTTAACCGGAATAGCCATGCTCAGGTATTTTTCTTTCCCCTAACAGTTCAGCTCTCCATGTTGTCCATCTCTGTTTAAAGACCCTCATTGACTGTAGTTTAATTATAAAAACACCACAAATCCTTTTTGGAAACTGATATAAGTAGGATACCACAAAATAAAATACATTTTAATTTTTAGATGATAAAAACTAAAGTAGTTGAAATTTATGGGTTTTTTTGTGAACATCTAACAAGCTATAAAATTAAGTACATTTTCACTGGAAAAAAAATATGTGTCTATGTTTTCCAAGGCTTGATGAGCCTCTCAGCCAGACAGGAACCCATCAGGAGACACATATATAGATACACATTGGACATAGAGAAGCACAGTTTTAAAATTCACTTTCCTTTTAGTGCAAGACTTGGTGAGGGTACACACACACACACACACACACACACACACACATACACACACACACACACACACACACACAGTGTGCCATCTTATCTACGTGTCCACAAGGGAAGATTATTATTATCATATTATCATATGCTAAAGCCAGGAAGTCCTACCTTTGTGATTTAGAAAACCCGTGGGTTAGGGCTCTTTCTGTAGTGAAAAAAAAGAGACCTAAGTCTAAGCTTGTGGACTGGTATCAGAGGGTCTGTTCTGTTTCTATGGCAGGAACTTATCACTGGGCCTGGCAAACAGAGAGGCAAAGCCTTTGAATCAAGAGTCAGAAAATGCCTCGGGTCTCATTAAAAGAGAGAGGACAGGAAGGTGATTCCAGACAGCCCAAACAGATAGTAATTCTGCTTGAAATATGATGGAAATTTTTCTTTCAGTTTTCTGGTGTGGACTACACTTTTATGCCTATGAGGAACATAGATTCCTGTCTCTGTACAAGGTAGACACGTTCTAGCTTCCTGCATATGTTACTTTTGTTTCACATAGTATTCTTTTATTTATTTATTTATTTAATAAATAAAATCTATTTAAATTAAAGTTGTAATCCAGTCTCTGTTGGTCCTGGCTGAAGCCTTTCCTTTAGATGTTATTACAAAGGAGGTTCAATAAATTTATTTTAATATTCAGACTTTCTTTAAAGAAGATAGCCACTATTTAGTTAGAAGCAAGTGTTGCCAGCTTTTAAAGTAGGCTCAAAAATGAAAGGGGAGGGCATGGTAAAAGTTCCTAAGTTTACAGTACTCATGCCACATCTGGAAAAGTGTGAGTTACAACTGCTATTTCCTTCCAGTGGGAGCGTCCGTGGACATTTGTTTAACAAGGGAAGTTGCTGTGACATCAAATTAATTGTGAGCACAGAGCAGATTTCTAGGGATGTGAGTCATAGAGTTCCTGTTTACCCTCCTTGGAGAGTTTATAACATGTGAAATATAAATTATCCAGACAATAACATATTGATTTTTCATTTGATTCTTTTAGATCTTCATGTCTATGTCCCAAACTTGGGAAAATGAAAATCCTGCTGGGTACTAGGAAATGTTGAGAAACACAATTATTTCAATGTTTTCTAATATTATATGTTTCAATAAAACCATGTATAAAAATCATGTGAAGCTGAAGTAACGTCAGGGAGGACTTCATGTATTCAGTCCATGTTTAACTATGAGTTGCAAGTTTCAATGAACTTTTTTGCTTCTCTATTTTATTTGGAATCTAGCAAGCATGCAAGCTTAAACATAACTTTAGAAATTGTCGCATTTGTTTCTTTACTTTGTGTGCACTTAGTGTCTCGGTGTGTGCTTGTGCACGCCCAGTAGCAGTGTGGAGATGGAAGTGGCAGGAGACATGCAGGAGCTGGTTGTTCTGCCATCTGATGGGTTCTGGGGACCAAACACTGATCATTAGAGTTAGCAGCAAGTGCTTTTTCCTGATCAGTCTGCCTGTTGCCCCTTAATCATGACAATTTTTCATCTTACAAGACTTTCTGTTGTCAAACTAGAGAAATCTCTAGGATGCTGAGTGACCTGATTATGTTCACTGGGAAATGTTCTTTTCTATGTGCACCAAGCAGATACAATTAGGACGGAAAACAATCTGTGCAGCTCCTATGTGCTTAGGTGTGGGGCCATCAGTGGGGGCATGGGAAAACCAGCCCACATCCAGCAGGCAGAGCTACCCTCCCTTCCTCAGCAACTGTCAACAGCTGGACTCACGGGGTCATAATAACAAGAACAAACGATGGATGGATGTGAGGCTGGGAGGATGACAAGGCAGAGGTTACTGGGAGAGCTGGAGGGAAGTAATGGTGGTTGATATGTTCAAAATGTAGTGTTTAAATGCATGAACTTTTCAAAGAAAAGAATGGAGAAAAATATTTTAAAATAAAAAATAAAAAACAAAGTGAACTAAAAAGAGTGGTAATCAGCATCAGAGGTTCACTGCCTGCAATCAAACCTGAATATATTCGGAGTAGAAATGCAACCCACTGTTTTCTTTGAAGGTGAACTGTGCTATACAATGTGAATGGAGATGAAGGTGGCAGACCCTGTATTGGAATCTCCTGGTACAGATGAGTGTACACACAGGCATTGCACAGGGTGCCAATGAACCTCTGGGGTTCCTCGTTGGGGAAAAAAATCCTCAGGGAAAGACTTGACTCTTATAAGTCCTGTCATGAATGGTTCCAGGATAGTCACAGATGCAACAGTTTTAAAGATTTTTCCATATGAATTAGTTTTTACAGGAAATATAAAGTCATCATTTACAGGAAATATAAATGCATTTAATAGAAGTAGCTTATAATACCATCAAGATAGTTGTTTATGATAAAATGTAATATTTTTATTTGGTTCTATTTAAATCTTAAAGCATAAAGAATCACCCTCAGATATTATATGTCACTATTGTATTTTATTACTTTTAATAAGTTTTCTATGGCTCAACATATTGGTGGAGTACAATTTTGGGAGCACTAGTCCTGCAAAATCTTTTACAAAAATGTGCTATTCTTCAAGTGATTCTGATGTATATTGTATACTATAAGAGGTTGGAAGTATTTAAGAGATGATTATAGTGCTGTGATTTTAAAAAGGTTTTTGAGATGTATGATAAAATTTAGTTGTGATTTTTGACATTTTATCGGATCTATTATAGGTAGGGGGAGGGAGGGAGGGAAGGAGGGAAGGAGAGAGAGAGGCAGAGAGAGAGAGAGAGAGAGGAGAAGGAGGAGGAGGAGGAGGAGGAGGAGGAGGAAGAGGAGGAGGAGGAGAAAAGACATAGCCATGAGTTGATGTAACTTCTTCTTTAAGATAATTACATGAGGATTCATGATATTATACTACATGCATTTGAGTGAATTTCACACATTAGAAATTTTAAAAAAGGTAAAATAAAATGGCTGTCCATATCCAAGAGCTCTGTATTCATAGATTCAAAAATATATGTGTGAAGCACTTGCATCTTCCAGAATGTGTACAGAGCTTTTAAAATCATCATTCCTTAAGCAATACAATACCACAGATATTTTCATAGACTTTACATTGTATTAAGTATTATAAATTATCTAGATCTAAGACATAGAAGAAGATGCACATGGGTAATATGTAAACAGAAGTCCAGTTTAAAAGAGACTATAGTGTCCTTAGACTTTGGTGTTTGTAAAGAGTTGGAACCAGTTCCAGAACCCACTCTCTGACAGAGGATTTTACACAAAACATGCATATTTGTAAAGACTGTATAATGGAAAGAAGGGAAGAAAGCTGGGGAGAAGATCAATTGCTTATGGTAACACTCCCTAAATGACCTGAATACTAGTTGTTCTTCTTAATAAGCATCTGTTAATATCTTCAGTGGTGTTTTGGGAATGGTTATATACACATATAATAGAACCAAAGTTAATATATTGGATAACTGGCAGTTTCAGGAATTTACAATATGTCAGTCTTATCTAGATGCTTGAAAACATTAAGACAAAATATGCAAAAGTTAAATTCCTCTTATGTCCACATTCTGATACATGCAAGTAATTAAGATATTACCAGGGCTTTGTTCAAGTAAAAACATAATGACAATTATCATTAAGTAAAATAAAATAATGAAGTCAGATGAAAAAAATGGTAGTATATATTTTGAATGACAAGAAACAATTGATTGGGTTTGAGTATTAGTTGTAAAATTGGTTACAAGTGTTCAGTAGCTAAATGAAACGTTGTGTTTAAAAATCCCTTGAAGCTGTACTTGGTGGCAGGTGTCTTTAATCCCAGCACTAACGAGGCAGAGGCAGCTGGATATCTACAGGTTTGAGGCCAGCCTGGTCTACATAGTGGCATATAAAAGAGCAAGTGTTGCACAGAGAAACTGTCTCAAAACAGCAAAAATGAATATGTGAATAAATAAATAAATATTCATTGGATACTTTCATAGAACTCAATAATTTTATTTTTATAATTTTACCTTAAATTCTCATAAATTATAGTCATCTGATAATATGCTAGTTGCATTCCATCAATTATTGCTCACTGTAGAAGAGTTAAATTAGGTAGTATTTTTATTACTCAAAGTAGGTTCCATAGTTGCTAAATAAGATTTATACTTTCACATAAAGTTTATTATAACTTTGCATGTCTGAGAAGCCGCATTCTAGAATCTAAATAAATGAGACATGTTAGTTTCTTTAAAAACTAAATTATTCATGAATTTCAACTCTGTATCTTCATAGTAGCCTTGTGTTAGCTCTTGCAACTCTCTTTATTTCTATCTTGTCAGAGATCAGCAAACTTTCCACTGTTGACTTTTATGAAAATTCAAACAAGAACATTTGCATTTATTACAATAAACTGCCAAACCTTGCATTAATTTCCATTGATGCCCATTAATTTGATAAATGTTTTGTCATTTGTACCATTTACACTGTCAAAACAAGTTAATTATATCTTACTGACATCTTTGACAATTGCTTTAACTATGGCAAAAAAAAAAAAGTGTGCCTTATTTAGTTCAATAAAAAATTCCTTCTTGCCCACTGAAAGCTTGAACTTCGAAGAAAGAGCAGTGCATGCCCAGGTTAGGAGTAAATAAACAGTAAATAAACAGCGGTACTCAAGGTGTAAACAGTGGTGGACAAGGCTCTCACAAACAGGCTCTCATTCTAGTCCTAGGAAATTTTACATACCTGCATAATCTGTTCTTGCATAATGCCCATCTTCAGATTTAGTGGTTGTAGTTGTGTTATCTATGTTAAAAAATTAACAATAAAACGCAGTTAACCATTTCCTACATCTATCAAATTTGCTCTTCCAAAGTACCTTCATTTCTTCATGGTAGTTAAGGTTTGTTGTCTTCCTCAACAGTAGCAACAACAACAACGACAACAACAACAACAATCCATTTATAGTTTTGAGCACTCTATACAATCAGATTTTCAATGCACTTTTATTAAGTCTATGTGAGTCACACAGCAGTGTTAGCTTTCTGAAGCTTGGGACAGGAAGGTTTAGAACTATAACTGAGATATAATGATAAAAGAAAATCAAATGCAAGCTCCCTAAGCCATTTTTTTCCTGAATAACAAAACCAGAATGTTCTATCCTGTTTAGCTTTTAAGGATGTACTTAAAATATTTCTATCGAATCAATACATAAAAAGAGCAATTGCTTTTAATTCTAAGATTTCTAATCTATTCAAAAATTCTTGACTAGACTTTTTTTTTTTTTAGCCTTTGCCAGGAGAATTTCTGCTGTCTTCTGAATACTGGCTCCTGCGTTCATGGCACTGTCACAATACAGCCCCATTACATTGAAAAAGACATGCACTGTTGCTGATGGGCCTTCAAACACCCATAATCAACACAAATTCTACAGCTGACTACACGATCCATTGTGAATCAGAACTGTCTTTTGGAAATGAAATAGGTGCCTGATAACGAGTTATCCTTCTCTTTTCATTTCTGCACAGTGACTAAAAACATTTTTTGAAATGAAATTTTGCTATGAACATTACCTTGACATCGACCCAGAGACATGACTTCAATTTTCTCCTGTTTCTGACATGACGCTTCTTTGATTTGACATGCATTATCATAAGATTTCCCATCAGAAGCACAGAGGGGATTGAAGTTGGTTTGAGAACAGTCTATGTTGCACACACACCTAAAGGAAGAGCAAAATAATACATGGAATGTCAGTAGTGATGTCACCACACTGTGGCTGAAATACAAATGGGAGAAGTGGCTAGCTGGGCAAAATGCAGAAGAATCAAATTGTGCTTTTCCAGAGAAGGTCTTCCAGCTTTCTGAGATGAAATGCAACACAGACCTAGTAGTAAATAATCCAGAGGACCCAGCAATGAATCAAAAATAAACATGCATAAACACCACAAGGATGTTTGAAGAATACAAATAGGCTACTGTGGCAGAATGGCTTCAGACGTGACTCAAGTGCATTCCTGTACTTTCTTCATTGGATGGCTAAACGGGGAGAGCTTGAGAAAAATTTCCCAGGGGCCAGTAGAACAGAACACAATCAAATACGCTATTTGGAACGCCATCAGAAGAGGTATTTCTCCAACACAAAGGAGAGTGGGCACGAAGAGCAGTAAGTGGGAACCTTCAGTGGTCTTTAACCTTTCCGAGTGCCACAGATACCTTTCCAGAGTGAAGCGAAAGGTGTAGCCAGACTCTCAGAAATGCTCACATCCTATAAACAGCATATACATGAAATCCCGCGGGGTTCTCAGGTTTCTTTCTGCACATTCTAAGGTTCCTTCCCATGGTACACAGCTTCTATTTTGAGCTCCTATTTTACACAATAAAGTGACAAATTCAAATTGGTTGCCACTTATGGCTTTAACATTTTTTTTTTTTCCTATAGGCTAAAGAAACATCTGGTGAATTAAAGAGAATTGGATCATCTAGAACACAATTAAACACTGCAAAACAAACTTTATAAAATTATTTTTCAATTTTCTCTTAATTGTTTGTTTTATAATTTACTTTGTTATTTGGGATATTATATTTTGGTTAAGAGGACTTGCAGTTCTTACAGAGGAACGAGCACCCACATGGTGGCTCACAAACATGGGTATCTGCAGCTTTAAGGAACTTGACACCCTCTTCTGGGCTCAGCGGGTGCTATATGCATATAGATGCATATATATATATATATATATATATATATATATATATATACATTCAGAGAAACACTTATACACATTAAAATAATAAATATAAATAATTAATATATTGTATTTTTTGGTGTGTGCAAACTGGTATAAAATTAAAATTTTAAATATATTTATTCATATTTGTATTCATTACTCTGTATGTTTTTCTTTATGCTGTGAATCACAATTTTAATTTGCTACATGTGTACGTGTGCATACATACACACATAAACATGCACACACACACACACACAGAGTAATCACTCACTGCATACTGACAGTTAAATTCATTGTTTCATTTAAACTTTGCAGCAGCCATTACACAGACCACTATATTAGACAACACATAAAGTCAAAAAGCTAATAAGGTATAGGACAGGTACACACAGATGTGATATGTGAGGCCTACCTGTTCTCCTTTTATACTGCAACCTGCACATTAGGATTGCCCATAGAACTTTAGAAGCATATACTGACAAGCAGATTCTTGTGCCCCGTGGAGGCTGAGGTCCTACCTAGAAGCCTAGATTTCTTAATCATTAAGTAGTAACTCTGGAACCTGAAGATTCACTGCCTGAGAATCATGCTTGATCAATGCAATACAGCAAAGGCTCTTTTATACACTAGGCATTTTCAGGATGTAGTCTTGAGATCATCTGTACCTACACCACTGCTAAAATATGGGCAGGAAATGCATTAGTGTGCTTGAAAGTATATTTTTGTGCATGTGGTAGAATTTCCCTAGTAGTACCTGATTACCTTTATATTAATCTATTTCAGAAATAATAGTGAGGACAGGTGGCAACAGTCTGAATCCTTAAGCTCCCTGCCCTCCCCACCCCTGCCCAGGGTGGCATTCTCTCTCTGCCATTATGGACAGGAGTCCAATGTTGTTGCCTCTTGGTATCTGAGCAACTGAGATCAGGAGCTGCCTGAGACCACAGAGGGCGTGCGTTTCTCATGATGGCCCTTAAGGAGTGGCCCCAACTATCAAAGCCTACCCAAAACACTGATCTTAAAAATAAACCAGAGTGGTGAGGCCCACTTGCCTCATTGTGTAAAGACAGTTCTTGATATTTTAAAGGTTGTTTAGGTTTGAACTATTGGTCAAAAATTTCCAGTCTTATAAAGTTTTTATGCAAGCAGAACAAACTGAACGGTCCACTGCTTTATCTGCCTATAGAAATGGCAGTGGAGGTGTTACAGAGAAGCTCAGGAATGAACAGTTTGTAACTGGCCTAAAGTAATTATAATTTCTGAAATCCATTTACTATCAAACTGAACGATGAAATGAGAACAGCAAGGAGAAGAGACTAGTTGACTGAGTTGATGCGCCCAGGGTCAGCATTTCCACCGAGCCGCAGCACCTCACTGACAACTTTTCAGGGCATTTGATAGGATGCTCTTCCCCAGGGGTCAGTCCCCAAGCCCACCCTATGTGACTCATTTGAGTTTGGTCTGCTCATGCCATTGCTCAGTCCCAGCTTTCTTGGAGATTTGCTTCTTATTACCTCAAATAAATCAGTTTTGGGGAATGGCTATGGAAAAGTACCTATGTCAACATTGCATTATTGCCTCAAAAGGAGGTCAGATTCCCTTAAGTGAAAGTGAGATGTAGTTTTCACTAAATCTCCAGAATCTAAGCTTCATAAAAGCATACACCCATGTTGGTCTTTTTCCACACTCTTCACTACTCTCCATACAACCATATATCAATACACAAGCAGGCACTTAAAAGTTCTATCTTCTTAATCTCAAGACTGACTTAAATTGGAAATTGATGAAGAATTATCCTCCCTCCGTCCCTCCCTCCTTCCCTCTGATTTCTCTGTCCCTCTCTCCTTCTGTCTCTCCTTCTGTCTCTCCTTCTGTCTCTCCTCTCCTCTCCTCTCCTCTCCTCTCCTCTCCTCTCCTCTCCTCTCCTCTCCTCTCCTCTCCTCTCCTCTCCTCTCCTCTCCTCTCCTCTCCTCTCCCCTCCCCTCCTCCTCCTCCTCCTCCTCCTCCTCCTCCTCCTCCTCCTCCTCCTCCTCCTCCTCCTCCTCCTTCTTCTTCTTCTTCTTCTTCTTCTTCTTCTTCTTCTTCTTCTTCTTCTTCTTCTTCTTCTTCTTTTCTCTCTCTCTCTCTCTCTCTCTCTCTCTCTCTCTCTCTCTCTCTCTCTCTCTCTCTCTCTCTGTCTTGTGTAGTCCAGGCTGGAATGGAACTCATGGCATAGCCATGACCTTAACCTTCTGCCATCCTCCTGTTTTACCTTTTAGTTTATGTGGCACTGGTGACATAATTAAGGGCTTGGCACATGGGAGGGATGAACTTTACCTGATGGTCTGCTTTCCCATCTCTTTCCATTTTTAAATATATGGAAGAAGCTTCAGAGACAAGGTGATGTGGCTCGGAAACTATGTGGTACGGGGAGAGAGAAAACTGGATGGATTGCAAAGACCTGCTCTGTATACGTTTCCATTAAACCAATAAACTCTGACTCTACCACCATTACTTACTGTATTTTATATATTTAAGCCTGTTAGCTTTATGAATTACAACAATAAGCAGGATCTAAGACCTTAGTCTGAGTTTCTGTCATGGTCTCTTTTTGTTAATGACTGAATTATCTTTGCTGTCCTCATTTTATTCACTATTTTAGGTATGCTCAAATTTCAATAACTGTGTAGTTATTGAAAAACAATTGGTAAAAAAGTGGAATGAAGAAGTAACTACTTAATACTTTGCAAAGACGGGCAGCCACTATTACTATCTCCATCTAATAGGTAAGAAAATTGAGTCTTGAGGAAGCCGTACAGCTTGTAAGCAGAACATAATTTTCCATCTAGGCAGCCTGACGCCAGAGACTGTACCATTCCACAAATTGAAGTTCAAGGAAAACCAAGATGGATGCACATTCATATCATAACTGATGGAAGGGATTCTTTGAATGAGTAGGATTTAAAAAGTGATGCTGTGTCCACGCCTGGGCTATTTATTACAATAGTTTTAGTTCATATTGATTCTTAATCTTTGTCTTACCAAACACATGATCAAAACTTTTGTAACATTGGCACACTTTGTTGAGGGATACTTTTATGCAACTGTGAGTTGGTGCCAGCTATTAGAATGAATTACTAATCTAATGAGTATTGCATTAATCTTACCACTTAAAGCTATGAATAAACTTGGCTAAATTTAAACATACACAGTTAAATAGTTATGCAACCATATCAAAGCATACAAACCACTGAAATAAACTCAAATGTGCATGTGTGTTTGTGTGTTTGTGTGTGTGTGTGTGTGTGTGTGTGTGTGTGTGTGTGTAAAGTTGCATGCTTTAGCAATCTTACCTGAGTTTCTGCTTCCTGGGGTAATATTGCTTTCCTTCTTAGCAATGATGAATCTGTTTCTAGGAGGCTCATCTACCTCACAGTAGTATGCACTGCCTCGAATAAATAATGTTCTTTATTTTTTTATTTTATATTTATGCTCTTCTTTAACCTTTTCAGGATCAAGGTATCCCATTTATCTTTGAATTTCTGATATTTAGCACAGTGCATTAGAGCAAATCTTCAATTAAAAGGCCCTTGTTAAGTGAATTGCAGAGATGGACTTGGAAGGAATTCAAGCATACAGTCAGTGAGTCTCAACACCAACACCGATGAGAAAAACATTAGAGATGTCCTCCATTAAAAGGCCTGGGAACTGGAGAGGAAATGGGACCAGGGAGGGTGAAGAGTGAAGGAACGTGGAGATAGTTGCATGGTCACTCAGACACCAGTTTGCTACATGGAAGGAACCAGTATAACCTGTTGGCTATGAACACAAGCAACACAGAGCACCGAGGTCTTATGCTTAAGGGGCTGTCCCAACTCAATACGGAAAAATTATTCCTTACTCTCCCGTTGTTCTGTCACAAAACTTCTGTTTCTAGGCTCACACAGTCTCAGGTGCTCCTCAGTTTTACTGCTCGTTCCTGGATCTGGTCTCTTCTGTCTCTGATAGCTCTGTTTTGAAAGTTTCTTTTGACAGAACTTGGGAAGGATAGCTAGTGATATGATAAATCAGTGCAGCAGTACCAAATCATGCTGTTTGACTCATGAGCCATGGAGAAGGGGCTGTAAGAACTCAGGCTCTCGGCTTCCTCGTTTGTCTTTTCACAGCTGAAGAAAACACAATACTAGTCCTTGATGACCACAGTGGCATAGATATCCCACTTGCCAGAGGAGATACTTTCACCAGCCAGTCACTGCATACATTCTGTGATATTTGGGTGTAGTTCTAGGTACTGATATAATGTGAACGTGGTAGCAGTTTGACAGTTTATTGCTCCTTCAGACCACTGAAAAATATATAAGGCTCTGGTAAGAAGGTGGCAGAATTATCATACAAGCTAATGGTGAAGATGCAGGTCACTGGCTTTAGCAGAATATGCAAATGAATCCAGTATTTTTTTTTCTTATATAGAAATGAAAGGCATTCATTTTTAAAAACAGAAACCATCCTTCTTCCCTGCTTTTGGCAAATAATTGCGTTATTATTCATTCTGAGAGGAGTAACTAGTTAATTACAGCATGCCACAAGCATTACATGCAAGGCCCGGATGTGGAGGGCTGAGCACGGCACACGTGCCTTTCAGGGTCTGGTTTTGTTTTGCTTTCTTTCCTTTTCTTCCTTTTTTTCCTGTGTATCTCAGTCTTTTGACATTTTGACACTGCGATTATATAGCTTTCTTTTCTTCTCAGCTACAAAGACAAAGAATCAGCCATACTTGAAAATAATAATTTCAGGGTCTCTATGTGAAATGACCCCCCCCCCCCACCACCACCAACTGCTTCAGATACAGTTAACACTGACTGAAAACCTTAGCTCCCTGAGTCACAGGGAAGGAAAGAAATAACTGCAAAAGAATCCAGGATGCTGTACAAAGCCTAAAGTATAGGAACTGAGTGGTAGTACCTATGATGACCGGCATACAGTTATAATTGACTCATGAGTACTTGGGAAGTTTGACATTAATTTAGTTCCCTGCCTCACTGAAATGACCATTGTGAGGATGGTGTACAGTGAGTTAAATGCTTTTTCCCCCACGTGTTTAGGAATGCCTGCCATCTCCTAAGTGTGAGGAAGCAAACCCTGCCAGCTCACAGATTACTTATTCATGCGTCTGGTTTGCGGTCGCCCTCTAATTTCACTAGATTTTGTTTCATCTATTAAACATGGCGACACATTCCTTTCTCAAGGTCCTTGGCTCAGTGTCCATGCCATATTTTGACTGTCTAACGTTCCTAATCCATTTGAAAGCATCCAGTTGCATAGCGATCCCAGGGGCTGCCTTTCTGGGCTGTTTTGAGCCTTGTCATTGGTTTCCATTGAGCCTGATTGTCTCTGGGGCTATGAGACAGACCCACTCTGGCCAGGCCAGCAAACGAGGCCTCTGTCTGCGCTCACTGTGATGGATGGCTGCATTACATTAATAACAGTAAAACAGCATGCGCCTCTCATTCCAGACTCTTGTGATACTTTAAGCCCATTTACTCATTAGCTCTCATTTCTCCTTTTGATGGAAGTTGATTATGAGTATTTTTATCTGTAAAGAAACTTCAGTGCAGGAATGATTCTGAATTGTGAAGGCAAAAAAATGAGGAAGAAAATGTGAAAATGTCCTAGAAAATTAAGCTTTATATATGAAGGGCAGAAAAATGTCAACTGAGAGTAAAGCTGGCTGGTCTCATATTGTCACTCATGTGAGTTTTTTCTTTATGGTCATGGCAGTTCTTTCAGTTTAAAACCTAGGAGCAATATCCATCTCCATGAATATTATCCAGGATGCACTGGGATTTTTACAAGGATGATAAGGCATGTTTTAATTTTAAAAATTAACATATGAGTGTGTGTTTTGTCTGGATGTATGTCTGTGCACCACACACATGCTTGATATGTACTGAGACCACAGAAAATGGCAATGTGTCTCCTAGGTCTAGAATTAGAGACAGTTGTGACCTGCCATGTGGGTACTAGGACTTGAACCTAGATGCTGTGTAAGAGCAGCCAGTACTCTTTATTACTGAGCCATAGCCCTCTGTCTCTCTCATGGTAAGACATATATTATACATGGAAGTGGCTTACTTGCTATTAATGTTGATAATTTTGTAAGGAAATAAAGAATCTTAGAAGTTGACCTACTACAGGGAAGATCTTGGAATATTGAGACTCTGACTGGATAAGAGCCAAGTATATAGTCAATAGGAAACTGAGCTGAAAAAAATTCTTTCTAATAGGTGCTGCCAGAACTTTCCAAAACAGAATCTCGTGTTGACCAGAAGGAATTTCTGCTTGGGAAAAGATGGGTGGCTACACATCAGTCTGTTCAAGTTGGATAGAGCCTGTGATGTAAACTTCGGGTTTGGTATCAGGCCTATGTATGACCTAGGCTTGATTATGGACAAGCAGTGTGGTACTACACTAGTTATTTAACCTCTTCAAGTCTTAGAATCTGCACCTGTGAAAATGGAGTGACTATAGCATTGTAGGGACTAAATGGAGTAATTCATATATTCCTTGCTTAACAAAGATTCTGTAAATTTCTAATATTGCAACAAATGTTGGTCATCATTAACTTTCCTGTCTAACCTGGATGCAGATGAATGGTTTGTAGAATAGTTCAGAAGCCAACGAGATTGGGCTGAAACCCGGAGGTTCTTGGCTGTTCTGGTCTGAGATCCAGGGAACGGGATCAAACACTATGGGTGATTCTGGTGAGTGGCCTTGGAGATCTGATTAGATGAAATACTCTTTTCCTTAACCAGGGTATATCCCTAAGTAAGATTCAACGTGAGCCACTCTGAAGCACAGGGATAGGGTGGGGCTCTCCAGGTAGTATTTGGAGCCAGAGTTTTAGCTTTCCAGTCTAGGATAGCACGGATCATCCACTGAGACATCTTTAGTTACAGCTGGTTCACCACATCCTTTCCTTTCACCTATATCGTATCCTGATGAGTTTAGTAATGCTTTAATACATGACATTTAGTGACACACTATTAGGTTGCAGAGATAGGTGAGAAAATGTCTTGGTTTAGAGCACCATGGGACATTCAGCAGAATTGGTTCACCAAGTAAACCAACACCAGCTAGTGAGAAAGGACAGGGAGCTGAAGTGGCTAGCACATTTCTTTGTGCATGGGTCCTTGTTTTATCCTCCTTCTGATTCTCTGGACTCACAAGATGAAGAGGAGGAGGAAGAGGAAGAGGAAGAGGAAGAGGAAGAAAGGGAAATGTCTAGAAAGACATAGATAGTATTTAGATGGGGACAAGCGGTGGTGGGCAGAGACATGGGGGAAAGATGTATAGAGTGACAGCCTCAAGTCCCGGGAGGACTATGGTTAGATCTGTCTGATTCGAATGAGCTCTTTCCATTGAAAGGGAATCACAGCTGTCCAGGTAGATTGAAAGGGAGCTCAATTCCAATCCAAGGAGTAGCCTTCATCTTTTGGGCAAGGGTGAATCCTGAAAGCTTTCTGAGCTCAGGGTGAGGAGAAGGTCAGCATGCTCAAAGCTGTACTTGCAAAGGATAATGCTAGCTACACTACAATAGACTACGAATGAGAGCCACTTACTACAAGGCACTGTGGTATAGAGGGGCAAGGACACAAAGCTGGACAGCAATACACTTGTTATATAGAAGAAAGGGAAGAATCAATAGGCTTAGAGGGTTGCTACTTAAGGCACAGCAGAGTGGACTATTAGGAAACAAATATGACCACAATGTCCCTCTTGATCTACTTTTCCTTGCTTTCTTTATCTTCCCACATTGTGTTCAAAATTCAAAATCCAGATGGACAGGCAGACTCAGGGAGGAGCTGAGCATGTGGTACAAGATGGATTTCCTTTCTTATATTTTTACTGTGGTGACAGGGACTAACCAAGTTCTATTCAACAGTGACACCAGGAAAACAACCATAACCACAGAAGAATCATTCTATGTATACACAGCTTGGCTCTCAGAATTAAAATAAAACCCAATCCAGGGAATGGACACTTAACTAATGACAATGTTTTAGTGACCAAAGGAGGGTCGGTCCTGCAGCAGGAAGCACTCTCACACCCTTCCTCCACCCATGAGATAGAACCATTGCAAAAGCTAATTATTGATCTGTTGTCATGGATCACAGTCACCCTCTTTTTTTTCCTTGATTATTATTTTTCCTCTTTCGAAGCAGCTGCATTTACATCTTAAAATAATCAAAGTAAACAATTTCTCTTCCTCTTGTACATCTTTAAAAATATTTTGAAGCAAAGCTCTTCATTAGCATCACGTGCATGCTGTTTGCCATCAAGCCTGAAAACATGCCAGTGACAAGCAGTGGTTGTGGTCACCAGAGGTGTGGTTACTCTGCCTGTACAGGTCATACACAAAGACTATGATGGCCACAGGTGTGGCTGCTCTGCCTGTACAGGTCATATCCAAGGACTGTGATGGCCAGAGGTGTGGCTGCTCTGCCTGTATGGGTCATATCCAAGGACAGTGATGGCCAAAGGTGTGGCTGCTCTGCCTTTACAGATCATATCCAAGGATTGTGATGGCCAGAGGTGTGTGCTCTGACTCTATGGGTCATATCTAAGGACTGTGGTCACCAGAGGTGTGGCTGCTCTGCCTGTATGGGTCATACCCATGGACTGTGGTCACCAGAGGTGTGGCTGCTCTGCCTGTATGGGTCATACCCAAGGACTGTGGTCACCAGAGGTGTGGCTGCTCTGCCTGTATGGGTCATACCCAAGGACTGTGATGGCCAGAGGTGTGGCTTCTCTGCCTGTACAGGTCATATCCAAGGACTATGATGGCCAGAAGTGTGGCTTCTCTGCCTGTATGAGTCATATCCAAGGACTGTGGTCACCAGAGGTATGGCTGCTCTGCCTGTAGAGGTCATAACCAAGAATTGTGATGGCCAGAAGTGTGGCTGCTTTGCTTGGATGGTCTTTATGTGCACGGAGGCAGAATGCATGAAATTTGGATTATTAAAAATTACATTAAATATTAATCTTGTGATGGACAAAACCTCTACTTTCCCCCTTATGTCGATCACATTGAGTGACATCTGCAAACAGTGTTCTGGGGTTCCCCTCCCACTTCAGCTGGTATTGTGTTTCCTGTTTGGATTTGAAGCTGGCCCTCTGGCATGCTTTCAGCCAAGAAGAGGTTAAAAGAAACACACGTACATGGGCTCCATCACAGCTGAGATTTCCAGGAAACTACATTTTTTTATCTCTTGCCTTTGGATTTTATTCATGAAAGACAAGAAACAGGACATGAATTATAGTTCTACATTTTGTTAAAGGAGTTAGTTTGAAAATTTTGTCCATTACGTTGTTCAAGCAAGTTTCTACTTGTCTGGTTAATTTCTATTTCTTTCTTTATAAGAAGATCCATGACCATCTTCTTCAGAGGAAAAATAGTGTAGTCTTATCTGATGGCACATCTCGTTTTTTATTTTATGGCTTATTTGTTTTAATTTTATTTTTAAATTTTATTTATTTTATTTGTTTGAGTGCTTTCCTGCATGTCTCTCTGTGCACTTCAGATGTGCCTGGTGCTCGTGGGGACAGAAGAGGGCCTTCAATTACCTGGAAGTGGATTTCTAGGCAGTTGTAAGCTGGATATCAAACCCAGGTCCTCTGGAAACACAACCTGTGCTCTTGATGGCCAAGCCGTTTCTCCAGCTCTGACATATCTATGCTTTTAGATTATAAACTTGTGCCACTAGATCTGGTTATAGCTGACATATAAACCTGTTGCTGCAGTCTCAGGAGACTGAGACACTAAAATTATGAGCTCAAGACCTGTCTGATCCATATAAAGGGCTCAAATGACATATTGAGAACGCTGGTTCAAAGTAAAAGAAAAAGAGGGCATATTGAGAACCTTGGTTCAAAGTAAAAGAAAAAGAGGGCCGCGGCAGTGGTTTAGTGGTAAGATACTTGTTTTCAATGTGTAAGATACCGGGCTCCATCTCCATCACTTAAACAAAAACAGAAACAAACTAACAGGAAGGCATATTTAAGCTTTCGTTATTCCTTTGCTATGAGCAAGATCAGAGAGATAAACAGTGAATGGGTGTGTGTGAGTGTGTTGCAAACATGTGTGTGTAAAACTGCAGTACAAATATCTACTGAAAAACGTCCAAGATAGAAATGCCAGGTAACACTGGAGTCTCCTTGTTGTCAGTCCTCATGGAATCAATGAGCAACTGATGATAGTGTTTTTGTATCAGTTGTTTTCTTATAGTCACAAAGCTCATGCTTATGTAATTGAGCACTGATTAAATTATGCTGGCTTTAGCTAATTGCACAATCAGAGCTCATGCCAACTGGTTTTCTTTTATGATCACCCCACGCTTCAACTTTCCCTTATCAATTTGCAGGTCAATAATATGCAATTTTCTTTCAAAATAATATTTAGGGGTGCAGAGGTGACTCAGAGGTTAAGAGTTCTGGCTCCTCTTCCAGTGAACCTGAGCTTGATTACCAAAACCCTCACGTCTGCTCACAACTTTCTATAACACCAGTCCTAGGTGATGTGATTCCTTCCTCTGGTCTCCTTGGACACCAACCATGCACCAGATATTTCTTCAAGAACATCAAAGAGGGCATAGTGGGACACCCCATTAATCTTAGAGTGGGCAGAGGCAGGTAGATCTCTTTGAGCCACAGGCCATGCTGGTCTATTCAACAGATTCTTGGATAGTCAGGGATCCATAGTGAGACTCTATCTCAACAATAATAGTGCAAACAAACAAAAAATCAGAAGAAAAATGCTGGATGGCTTATATTTGTTAAATCCACCCAGGGATGAACAAAGGTAGATTACTTCTGAAACGCTCAAAATATTTAATAATTCACAAGAAAAAAAATCTTAGTTTTTTGATGTTTTTATGCTAGCTAAGTTATTAATCTTGGTACTTTTTTGGTTTGCACTGACTTTGAACTATCTGTATTTTTAAAGTTTAGATAAAGTTTGTAGGAGAAAGAGAGAGAGAGAGAGAGAGAGAGAGAGAGAGAGAGAGAGAGGAGATTCCAGTGAAATAAGGTAATGTTTCTGTAAAGAACTGCTTAAGATTGAAATTACATCTTCACCAAAATGACTTTCAACCAGTGTTTATCACATGAAAGACTCAAATCTGTCTCTTCCCTGTTTCTTCTTTTGGTGTTTGCCCGCTGTAGTGCTGTGCACGAGAACACATGGTGGCATTTTAGTTTGCAAGCTCAACCCAGCCATTCGTCATTAACTTCCTGCAGTTTTACCGGTGAGATCTGATTGCTCTGAAATGAGTCTGGAATGAGGATGTGGCTATGCTGTCAGCCAGGAATAGTTGTGAGTTATTCCCAAATCCTCGGGATGAAGAAGTTTAAGTAAAAATGTTTGAACATTTTGTCTGAGGCTTTCCCCCCCTTAAATATTAGGCTTTAAAAAGTAAGAAATGGTAAAGAAACCCTGCTTTGAAAAACAAAACAACAAAGTAAGAAAAGTCAGGATAGGATTGGGTGTGCCTGAGTGAGTAAAGAGGGCTTGAGTTTGGATCCTCAGAACCCATCTTAAGATAGATACTGTAGCACACACTTATAATCTTGGGGAGCTAATGGAAAGATAGGAGGCAGAGAAGGAAGAACTCCTAGAAGCTAATTCCCTGGCATTATGCAATGGTAAATCATAAGGTACCCTTCTTTAAACCAGGTGAAGGATAAGGATTAACACACATCCGCACAACTACACATCTACACGTTAACACACAAAGACACACATATACAGGCACATACACATAAGCAGAGACTGGGGTTCACAAATGGTTCCCTCACAGGGACGCACGAGGCCTCTTGTTGGAGGTCTTGGTGGGTCTGAGACTTTTATTGCCATCCTTTCCCTCCAACATGGAGCATACATTTGCACTGCTACAGATCTTCCTTAGTTTAGAGCAGACCCATAAGCGATTTTGAGCATTTACTTGGTATCAGTTGCTGTGATCCCAGCTGGCCACAGAGATCACAACAGGAGGAGTTGTGATATCCATAACATAGTGTCATCAGTGCCAGGCCATCTAGGTGTAAAGTAGACACTGTGAGATCCCGGAGGGCTCAGAGTTATGTCTGGAGGATAGTGATGAAGGGCTTCACAGAGGATCTGATGCTAGACTGAGACAGCAATGGTAGAAAGATTTCCATAGATTTCTGAGGGCTTGTGACAAGAGGCTTCTAAGTCCCTTTCTCCTATTCAAGAGTCCAACTAGCATTGGACTCCTCCCATTCTCCTCCACCTGTTGACCTCTGTATGCTCACTGATTTAGTATCCAATATGTCAAAGCCTGCTTCTCTTCTGAAATTCTTACTTCTTGTTGCCTCTAAATAACTGACATTGCCATATCCTTAATGGACCTTGCCGATTTGAAGAGTCACTTTCTAGCTGTGGATGTGTGGCCTCGGGATACCACAGGTGTACCTATGATGATCTTTAAAATGCATCATTTCCTTTCTTCATAGTGACACCAGCAACAGTTTCTGTTTATTCAGTCCATCCTGCTCTTCTGAGTCCCTTGTCGCCTTTGCTGATGCTTCTCTGCTGAAGCCTCTATTAAATGGACTGAGCATTCATCTGCCATCTCCAATCCCCAGCACAGGGCCTAACATAATTATCATCCCATGTATGAAGAAGCCGCCGGGGATCCTAGGTTTGATTTTATAGCATCATCCTAATACCTACTCATCTGTGGATTGCAGATGATTGCTAACTTGCCTGACCCAGTCATCCTTTGTCTTCTAGAATGATTCCTTTCTGATGCTACTTACTGTTTCAGGCTGCTCTCTCCTTCACCTTCTTTACACGCGGTAACTTAATCCCCAACATGCGTGTTCACTTATCTTTGCAATTTAGTGACAAATACATGAGCACAGATCTTTTAATTAGGGCCCTGGCCTAGTTTTGGTATCTGAAATATGCTTAGTGTATAATTGTCTAGACTGAGTTAAAAATCACAATTCCACAAGCCACAGACTCCACCAAGAAAACAGGACCCAGTTAATCACATATACAGAAGAGACACCGTGGGATACAAGAGGAGAGGAAACAGTCACGCTTATGTAATGTTCTGTGAATGAGTGGGTTCTGCTGCCTTCCCTGCTTCAGAAAGCTCTTTCTCCATCCTTTATTCTATTAGTCTAACTATCAGCCTAGCCATCAACCTGTACCTGCTTTCCCCTACTCCTTAATTTTGATTAAAGAACTAATCAGTGTGTGTGCTAATCACAGTCTGTCCATCCAGAGCTGGTTTTTGTCATGTTTGGGACTGCACACAGACTGATGTCTTTTAGTTATATGTTGCAAAATATTAATAGCATCACCATGTATTTTAATTTAAACATATGACAACTATAACTCTCCTCTAGCTTTTAATATTTCTATTTGTTTTCTCTAAAGTATAGATGTCAGTTACTTATTTACCTCATGTTTTAGAAATCTTAGAAATTCTTTTGAAATCTTAGAATACCACTGCAGTAATAAGACATGTTAAGAATGTTAATTTTGTTATATTGCTTATTTAATGTATATGAGTACACTGTAGCTGTCTTCAGACACACCAGAAGAGGGTGCCAGATCTCATTACAGACAGTTGTGAGCCACCATATGGTTGCTGGGAACTGAACTCAGGACCTCTGGAAGAACGGTCAGTGCTCTCAACCTCTGAGCCATCTCTCCAGCTCCTGGATAATGTTAATGTAACTCCTAGTTGTTTGTGGCCAGGATCTGCTCCTCTTTGTTTTTTGTGCTCTCTCTCTCTCTCTCTCTCTCTCTCTCTCTCTCTCTCTCTCTCTCTTTTCTTCAAAATATTCAGTAATACGTATATATAGCCTAAGTGTTTAGGGGACAATTTTTTTGTTGTTTGTGGATCTCAGCCTTTAGCATGGAAACATCCTGAAAAGGTTCAAAAATCTCTGATAATAATATAGGAAAACGGCTTTACATGTTGTCTGTGAGGACAATGTAAATGTGCTATATATCTATCTGGTTAAATAAAATGAATGAGATAAATTTATCTTGTACTTTGGGACATGATAGAAACAAACTCAGTTTATGGATTTTTTGATAAAGTTCATGGCAACATGCTTAAAGCAGCAGTGAGTTCCTTCCTCTCATTTAGTTTTTCATGGTAGAGTTATTTGCTAATGGTGCTATTCTTTTTATTCTAATTAAAACGTCTGCATTCCTGCTCTTAAGCATGGCTGTACAAAATGTTCCTGCTCTTGGCTTTATCTCAGTAGGCTTTAAAAATATTTTTACTGAATCTTTGAAACTTTCATACAAGATACTTTGATCAGTTTCACCCCCACTTTCCCTTGAACTCCTCTGAGACTTCCCCATCAAATTCCATACAACTCCATTTTGTAAGCGTTTTTTTCAGAGTCCAATTCAGGCTGCCCATATATTCCTGTTGCAGGGCTATCCCCTTGTGACTACCAAAGGGCCACATCCATATAGAAAACAGACTTTCCTTCCCCAAATCCATCAATTAGGGGTAGCTCCTCAATTAGGGGTGGGAACTCGTGAGCCTCTTCCCCTGCAAGCTAGCACACTGACTGGCTTGATTTTATGGTAGTTTTGCACAGGCAGGCTCAGTTCATAGCCCTGTCTCATTCACTGTGCCACTCCCAGACCTCTGGCACTTAGAATCTTTCTGCCTCCATTTCTGTAATGGTAGCCTATGAGCTTTGAAGGCAGTGTGATACAGAGGTACGCTCAGTGGCTGAGCACTTGTCCTTTGGACTTTGACCAGTTGTGAGTTCCTTCATTAACTCATTGCATGGAGATATTTTGTGTCTCTCTACCCATTACGCATAGATAAGTGCAATTCTCAGACCTTGGGAGACTTTTTATATTGCATAATCAAATGAGAGGGTTTTTTGTTTGCTTGTTTGTTTGTTATAGTAAATGGCCACTAGAGAAAAATAGTTTTTAAAAGGCTATTCTGAATTACTTCTAGTCAAAAATGCATTTTAACAAAACTTATAAACCAATGACTTACTAACAAATTCAGAGTCAGTGTCAGCTAAGATCTAAAACTGGGCAACACGCTCACTATTTTAACACTCCGGTGAGGACTGTGCAGATGGCTCTGTGGGCAAGAATACTTTCTGAGCAAGAATGAGATCGAATGCCTAGTACCCAGGAGAAAAGTCTGGCTTGGCTGCATGTGCTTTCAACACCAGTATCACTTGGAAATAGCAAGCCCAAATACATTTTTTTCTTCTGCAAGTTGCCTCGGTAATGGTGCTTTATCACAGCGATGGGAGAGACCTGGCTCAAGGATCATGGGTCCATTTCCTTGGAGGCTACATCTTGCCCTGGCTCCCTCCAGTCTGCTCCCCCCCCCCCCGCCCCTCTGGCCATCTAATCCACCAGAGCTTTCGGATGTGCCATTCTGTAGTCAAGCAGGAACTGAGACCTTAGAAGTGTGAGCTAAAATAAGCCTTTCCTCTATTACTAGGTTTCTTTCATATCTGTCACAGCAAACACAACAACATGAAACAAAACAAAGAGCAAACAAGAGAAACTAGACCCACTGTTTCATATTGTTACATAATATCTTTTACCTTTCTCTTTAAATAAGTCAACTTACAGTTGATTACAATGTAAAATGTAAAACAAGGTAGTAATTTTTGTTTGTATTTTTGGGCAGCTCCTGCTCAACCCCTGGCAAGTTTATAATAGGAAAATCATTTGTTTTCCCATGCTGGAGAAAGTATGTCTTAAATATGAAACTTCAATAAGAACGAATGCAATTTAAAATACACAAGCTTTTTGTACAGAGATGTGATGACTTTGGGCTGGGGAGCTGGCACAGTTGGTAGAATGCTTGCCATGCATGTAGGAAAAGCTGACTGCAGCACTCGCATAAACAATGAGCACCTGTTGCATGTTTCTAAGCCTAGTGCCGGGCAGGTGGAGAATTGGGGGATTTGGTACCTTGCTGACCAGTCAGTCCATCCTGTTGGTGAGTTCCAGAATGCAATGGAGATATTACTTTCCCTATGGCTGTGATAAATTAATCTGACGAAAGCAAGGAAGACATCATGTATTCTGGCTCAAGTTCCAGGCATAGCTCATTACTAGGGGAAAATCAGGGAGTCAGGAACTTGAGGCAGCTGCTCCCATTGTATTCACAGCCAGCGAACGATAAAGAGATACTCACGATCATCTGACTTGCCTATTGAAAAGTCAGTCAAGGATCCAAGCCCAGGGACGTGTTGCCTATGCAGGCAGGGCCTACCTCCCATCTCAGTTGAACTCCTTCACAGCTGGGCCTAAATGCTTCTTTCCTAGCAGATTCTAGATCTTGTCAAGCAACAGTGAGTAATAAGAACTAATGAGAGAACCTGTTTCAACAGTATGGTGCAGCATGATGAAGAAAGGCACTCAAGCTGCTCTCTGTTTCCATGCTCACATGTGTATGTGCACCACCACATGCATGTGCACACACGTGAGCACACCAAGAACAAGCATGCACACATATACATGCAAAAGAAATCTGTCAACTTTAGCTTTGTGTTCATAGTCACTTAGATTGTAGCAATTTGAAGCATTAAGCATAATATGTTAACAGGAATTATCACTAAAAACTGGAATCCATAGGTATAGAAAAATTAGTAGAAGGATACATGCATTTAAAAAAAAGTCCCTGGTTATTGAAAAAAAAAAAAACAATTAGAGACCTTTTCAGATTTAGGATAGTAAAATACTCAGGAATGAAAACCAGAGGAAGATGAGACTGTAATGACTGAGCAGGGGAGGGAAAGGGTCTCTGAGCTCCTTTTCCTGTCCTACACTGCCTTTTCTACCTAGTATCAGGCCACTCTGCAGCCTAGAAGGCATTCTTAAAACGCAGATAGTTCACACCACCACTCCTTTGCTCAAAATTCACCAAAGGTATCCCATTGCCGTGAGAGTTAAATTTAAAAATTTTTCATCGCTTATGCAGTGGGATTGGCCCTTGATAATCTACGCGTCACCTCTTACCAATGTTGCATGCCCTTCTGATGTTGTGCCTACAAAGGGCTTTTCAGCGCTCCTCTGACCTTTGTTTTTTGTGGCAAAACAATTTCCACTTGCTGCTCCTGGCTGAAACAGTCTCGCTTGTAATACGTAGAAGACTTAACGTCTATTTTCTCAGGTACCTTCCCTGGACTACCTTGCTCACCACCATATTTGTCTAAGCACCCTGCTATTGTATCACGTATTTGACCTTCCTTTGATTTCTCTTATCTCATCAGATAGATATTATGAGTAGAGAATGACTTGTCTGCCTTGCTCACTGTTGCACTTTTCACGCCAAGAAAAATGCTGGGTACACAATAGAAACGTAAACATTTGCCAAATACATGAGTAAATAAAGATCACATTTCCAACTTGAAAACCTGCTTAGCTTTCGCTGATAGACATAAAATTTTAATTTGAATTATATAGTTAATTAGATCAATGCATGTTTCTTTGCTTCAGTTATCAAGAAAAGTGTTTCTTCATACACATAATAAATATTCATTAATTTTTGTTAAATACTTAGCTCATAATGGATGTGAAGTGATTTTTTTAATAAATAGAGTGTCTACATGTATAAGCTATTAGATATTTTGGTGCACAATCAGCAGACCAGATCAAACTCTCTGTATTAGGTGAAATGGGTTAGATTAAATATAATGATGAAATTTGTGTCCTAAGGATTGATGTTCATTAACTATTGTGAATGGGAAAGATATTCCACACTCTAAGAGCTCTATTCTGAATAAAGCACAAGTAATTAGCCTTTTAATTAATCTTTTATTTTAGATTTAACTTTTACTTGCCTTTCCATATGGGTGTTGATCATGTTTGAGCTATGAACATGAGTGCAGATAGCCGTGAGTGCAGGTGGCTATGGTGGCCAGAAGAGGACATCCGACCCAATGAACCTAGAGTTTCAGGCAGTTATAATCCCCTATGGTAAGTGCTGGAAACTGACCTTCTGACCAGGAAGCAGGCCTTCTTGGCAAGCTCTGTCTATGCTCCTAACTGCAGACTCTCTCTGTATATTCTCACATTAATATTTGTATTATACAATTATAGTTTTGTAGTTGCTGTGGTTTTACTATTATGTTCAGAATAGTTAAGGTTCTGTTTGAACCTTCTTATTCTGAATAAAATCTCAACAAGCCTTGCTTCTTTTAACATTTACATAGTTTGTTCTAACTTTGTTGCTTCTCTCTTGAGATCAGCTATCCAGCAAAGTATGTATGTCAGGAGGGAAGGACTGAAGGACTGTCTGCTCTAACCCTTGACTGGTCAGCACTTTCTTTATCTCCAGGCTACTTTGTATGTGTCTGATTTCACTAATTTGCTTTGGTTGGTTAAATTTATATTTATATCAGTAGATCCATTTCATTTCAGAGATTTACAAATAGCTACTGAACGCTGAATAAACTCAGGCTTGATTTGGTTGACAGGACTTTACGTGGGTTCAAATATTTACATAGAACAGGGGGAATGTTCACCAATTTATTGCTCATATCCTACACAACTATTACTAAATAATGAATTGCAGATAAAGGTTTGTTAAATATTGAAAAAGACACTTTGAAGTGAAAACCCCGCATTTCACAGGCATTATTTGCATGTTGACTGTGTGTCTGGAAACTGTCAAGAGAATGTATGCTCTGCAGCACACACAGTCAAGAATGCAGTGAGTGGCTCTGCAGCACACACAGTCAAGAATGCAGTGAGTGGCTCTGTAGCACACACAGTCAAGAATGCAGTGAGTGGCTCTGCAGCACACACACACAGTCAAGAATGCAGTGAGTGGCTCTGCAGCACACACACACAGTCAAGAATGCAGTGAGTGGCTCTGCAGCACACACAGTCAAGAATGCAGTGAGTGGCTCTGCAGCACACACAGTCAAGAATGCAGTGAGTGGCTCTGCAGCACACACAGTCAAGAATGCAGTGAGTGGCTCTGCAGCACACACAGTCAAGAATGCAGTGAGTGGCTCTGCAGCACACACACACAGTCAAGAATGCAGTGAGTGGCTCTGCAGCACACACAGTCAAGAATGCAGTGAGTGGCAGGCCCTCAGTGCTGCTTTTCACTCAGTAAGAGCTGTTAGCACCAGCATTGCTATCGTCCTCCCATTCACACTGGACCACATCACATAGCATGCTGCTAAGGCTAGCTAGAGTTAATATTACACACTGGGCTATATTTTGAACTTATATCCATTAAAATATATACATATAAGACCTAAAAACAGTATGTGTGGTTTTTCAATGGTGTATTTCTACTGCAGAAGGACATTAAATGGTTCAATGCCTTTATAGATGCTGTCTTTGAAGATTTTTGCATGGCTGAAAAGGATTTAGATGCTTAATACAGGCTTTAAATGCTCACTCTATCATGACCCATTTGGATATAGACTCCATATTCAGATTTAAAATATTGTGTGATTCAAGCCTAAGATGTGACTTAAAATGCTCAGATTATATATGTATATAGTAATAGTATAATAGATATACATATTATATATTAAAGTCCAAAGACTGATCACAGTTGTGATAATGGCTTTAAATAGTTGTAAACTCAAGACTGCTAAACATAATCCAGTTTGAAGGACTCATATTAAAGAAATCCCTACTAAATATAAATGCAGTCGTGCTGTTTTACAGAATAATGTGTATAATGGAAACACTGATATTAAACATTCAAAAAGAGTGGCACATAGAGGACGGCTCCTTGCCAGCAGACGGCACTCACCATTGTACCTGCTATACTCAAGAGAGTGGAGTCAGAGCTCTGAGTTAAGCAGTGAGAGCCCAGCTGCTTTTTGCCCAAGAACAGTGAGTACCAGCATCACTTAAGGTTGCTGCATCTCACTATACAGTAAAGCAATGCCATAGTTCAAGCGGTGGTAGCTTCAGCTAACTGAAGTGTAGGTTTACAAGTCATAGTTAGTGGAAGGTTTCACAAGAGACATTTAGTATGAATATGACCAATAAAGGTTCTATGCAGGGGTGAACTGATACATGGAGTCCACAGAGGTCAACTGATATATGCACATGCAAGCCTTACAGAAAGTTATTCACTTTATAAGTTCTAAAGATGGCCTTAATTGGAGGATGATGATGTTATAATTTTTGAAGCTAAAGACCTTACCACATGAGAGAATTTGGTTTTATTTAGAGAAATTGTCATCAACAGTTTTAATAATGTTAACCCTGTGTGTTACATTGCTGGTCGGCAAGGCAAGATATGCCCACCAATGCAATGGTAGCAAGTATTATCGGAGTAACCAATCACTTTCTGGTTGGAACTAAGGCTCACCTGATAGGAGAGAACTCATGTCTAGTACAGTAAACCTAGTCAAAAGCCCATGCCCGGGGAGGTCGTAGACTCTAGTATGAAAATATAGATGCTTTGGTTTGTTGTTTGTTTTTCTAAAAGAACATGATGTACCTATAAAATTGCCATCTAAACAAGGATGTTTATCCTTATAGATTTTTACTGCTGAAAGTTTTGGTCAGAGAAATTTTGTTTTGCAGTGGGTCACAATAATTGTGGAGACTTGTGGTTTGCTAAGATACTGAGAATAAGTGACTGCTAAGTGTTCAACCATACCTGGGGCATCTATCAGATTCCAGCCGAAGTTCAGGAAACACTGTAGAAGAGTGGTAGAAAGGATTTACGGGCAGGGTGAGGTGGACTGTTGTCTTCTGGTCATGACTTGGCTACTTCCGTCAGGAACTCACAGATACAGTGATTAATATGATTGAGACTATGGACATTCAGTCTTGGAGAGGGAAGTGAGTTATAAGGCCCTACTCTTTTATAAGAATCCATAGGCAGTTCTTTATAGATTTTGGATATTAGCCGTCTATTGGATATGAGGTTAGTGAAGACTTTTTCCCAATCTGTAGGTTACTGATTTGTCTTATTGACTATGTCCTTTGCCTTACAGAAGCTTTCCAGTTTCATGAAGTACCACTTATCAATTCTTGATCTTAGAACTTGTGCCATTGGAACTCTGTTTAGGAAATTTCTGCCTATGCCAATGGGTTCAAGGCTCTTTCCCACGTTCTCTTCTATTATATTCAGTGTATCTGGTTTGATGTTGAGGTCCTTGACCCACTTGGACTTGAGGTTTGTACAAGGTGACAATTATGGGTCTATTTTCATTATTCTACATACAGACAGCCAGTTAGACCAGCACCATTTATTGAAGATGCTTTCTTTTGTCCCATTGTATATTTTTGGGGTCTTTGTGAAAAATTAAGTGACCATACATGTGTCGTTTTATTTCTGGGTCTTCAATTCTTTTTCATTGGTCAATGTGTCTGTCTCTGTACCAATACCATGCAGTTTTTAATCATTATTGCTCTGTAGTATAGTTTGAACTCAGGGATGGTGATTCCCCCAGAAGTTATTTTATTGTTAAGAATTGTTTTTGCTCTTCTGTTTCTTTTTTTTTTTTCCTTTCCAGATGAATTTGAGAATTGCTCTTTCAATGTCTTTGAAGACTTGTGTTGGGATTTTGATGGGGATTTCATTGGATCTATAGTGGAAGGGACTAGTTAGAAATAGGAATCAGGTCAGTAGGAGTGTGAAAGGATCAAGAGAGAGGAATATATTGAGTCCCACTAACATGTATAATCAATACTATATAATCAACACTAACATGTACAACAACAACAATAACAAAAGTGAAATAGAGAACTTGTGCATGGATCACAGATGACAGAATCTTACAGATTAGCTTAATTCTGCTAAATTTGTTTGAAATAAACAATAAATATAAGGACATAAGAAGCTGCACTAAAATAGTCACATTAACTGGTAAATATATGTCTGCCCTTTTTCATTAACAATTCATAATTAGGTAAGATTGGTGAGGGTCATTTACATTGAGATCTTTTTGTATCATACAGTTCAACCACTGGCTGCCCCAGACTTTTCACCATCTGCACAACACACTCCAATGACTAATACCATTTTAGTCCTATGTTTCACCAACTGAAACCTGAACTGTAAATAGTATTACTTACTCTGGGTCATAGCAAGCCCCTCTCCCCACTGAGCAAATAAATGAACCTAGGATCTCTCCCCCATGGCTTTCTTCAGTCACGTGCTTTTAGTAACAACTTACTAGAAGACCTGAGGAAAAATTCAGCCTTTCTCTGTATCAGACAGAGGATGAGAATCAAAGCCCAAAAGACACACACTTCAACTGCAGTGAGACAAACATGGTAAACTGGGTTTTCCTAAGTTTTATCAAATGTTGCATTTTCTAATTAGGTAATGAGGAAGCAGGGTAGACATATAACAAATGAAAATTACAACGATATATATTTTTGTATTTTCATTCATTCAGACATTTCTTAAGATCTAATATATGGTATCTGTTTTTAAAATAAAGTTGAGTAACACTACTGTACAGCTAGGAAGAGAGGGAAAATAGTATTTTGGAGGCAAATATAAGGCTTTGTTTAGTTGAATCCTGAGTAGGTCTTAGTTGAACATAAAATGATGACATATCTTCTAGCTAGTAGAGCATGCTAGTGCCCAAGAGTAGAAGCCTGAAGCTTTCACCATGGAGCTATAGGTGACTCAGTGCAGTTCTTGGAAAGGACTGCAGTAGGGCTGCCGTAATGGGTGGAGACAGATCGGGATGCAGGTTTTGGACCATCATCTAAAGGTGCACAAGGTTTTGAAGAATGGATTCAGAAAGTGACAGGCAGAGACATCTTTCTGGTTATGAAATGCCATCAGTCAGGAGTGGATGGAAAGGACTGAGACTATTAACTTCAAAAGCAACATGGTCCTTCTCTCAAGCCTAACACAGCCTCTCACCTCTCTGGTCTCACTTTCTTCTCTGCTACCTAAGAGTCTCTGATGAAGATGGCCTCTGGCTTATTTACTCAAAGCAGGGCACAAGTGGGAGCAGGGATTTTACTCTGATTCTGTGAGGATAAGTTCTATCAAAGTCTGTAAAAATGCAAGCCTCAGTAAATTAGTTTCCGTTTCTCTAAGATTCTAAGATTTTTTATTCTTAGACAACTAAACACATTTTTTTTCCTAATTGGCAAAAATCATCCAAGATGGCCAGTAGGGAATATTTTACATAACCATGTCAGAAGTTTTACTCAGCAAAAAGTTAAAGTGGATCAACATTTTCCCTTTGCATCTAGTTCCTTCCTATTATACTGTTTCTCTTTATCTGTATGTGCTGTAAATAACTCTTTCCTGACTCTTCTTCCCCTCGGTCTTGCCTTGCAAATGTTTTTCTTTATTCACTGTCATCTGGGAACATTTAATCTTGTGTACTTGTCTTTCTCTATCTCCTTTTATCATCCTCAATTATTGTTTAAAGGGGAACTTGATTAGCTTTGTCCCGGTAAACTGGCCTCCTGTTGCTGGTCATGGCAGCTGAAAGTCAGCTACCAATGGTGCTAGACTTGGTTTTCCCTTTCTTTACTTCTCCTGTGGAGTCCCCCCCAATTTCTCAATAATGTAAGTGTAAAGCTCCGAGCCACCACACTCACAGGGAGAGAAGTGTATTTAAGCATCCCAAAGAGAAGGGTGTGAAATTCATGCATGGATTGGCAGAAGTGCATTGCTCATGATTATACACAGATGGTGCTCTGTGGCCACTCATGATATTTTCTCTAGGTAGTTTCATAATCTTAATGAAATAGCCAGGATAAATCTTTTAATTATTTCGTTATATTTATATAATCAAATTGACTTATCCTAACTACAATATTATCAATGATATTACACAGCAGAACAGTTTACAAACACATACTATGTTTAGAAGGCAAAACAAAACCTTCTTTGAAACGGTTTTGTATCTCTTGAATTGATAATATAAACAAAGTGAATGAAGCCAAAGTATGTATATATTCACGGGATATTTTCTGCTCATCATTAGATGACCATAACTTATAATGTCCCTAAACATTACTCAGAGGGTTGCCATTCTATCAATTGTCGTACGGAAAGTGACAGCTTTAGAGAAAGAGAAATTGTATGTAGTGTCACTTTTAAAATGTTTACTTTTGCAACTGGCAAAACATGCAAGCTGTTAATAAACTGTTCACTCTTAACAGTAGAATGACTGTTAGTCCTATCAGGCCCATTGCCACTTAAATAAGCTGTACAGAATTTATTTATCCCTTTGGCCCATAGTGTCCTCACACACACAAATGAATAGGCATTCTCATTTGGTTTTGGCTAAACAATTTATGTTAACACAAAAAACATACTGGATAGCAGGAAATTAACTTTGACTTAATTCTGAGCTTAAGGAAGGAAAAACCAACAGTACCAGAATGGGTGTGCATTTAGAAAAAATAATGAATGTCGGTATAAAAATAGCTTTGAAAATTTGTTTTCCGAATTGCTTCCTTCCTCTGCAGTGATGATCATAGCAGGTTCCAGACACCACAGTTTAAAGTGTTGGCTTTGTTCATTTCTGCCTCAGGGTGCTTGTGCTTTGGCCTGGTTTTTCATGATGCTGCACCTATATTAAAGTGTGTGCGGTTTTCTCCCCTGAGATAAGAAGGTACTATGGGGCTGCTGGGTGGCGATTCAACAGGACAGATAGGTTAATTAAATAATATAATATGGTGCAAACTCCAGATGATCAGAATACCACATGGAGAACTGGTTGTGCATAATGAGAATTATTTTAAAGGCCTGTGCATTCTATATTATGAAAAAGATTTGTGATAATTATACTATTTTCCTTGATCTTCCCGAGAGTGTTCTCTTTGGAAGTGTGTCTGAGCAACTGCACACTGAAATAGTAGGTTTTACATTCTGCTTCTAGGAAACTGTTCTGTCAGGAGCTCAACCAAGATGCTCTGTTGCTAAAAATAAAATAATAACAGATTTTTCTAAACTCTGATTAAAAACAAGTTAGGAAAAATACAGTATTCCTTGAATTTCAAGCTTCTTTTTCTGTCATTTCTTCAGTTTGTCTACTGACATATACTAGGAAGGATGACAAAATGAAGGAGCCCAGAGGACACACCCTATGAGGCAAACCTTGTCATGACAGCTCTCAGATGCACACTCTCATCACTATATGTGAACAATCCTATTTCTGCAGCCATATTTCCTCTTAATTCTTTTAATTTAATTTTTTATATAAAATTTTAATAATATTATAGTTTTCAAGTGTGTAGGTACATAAACCCAACTGAAAAACATTGAAATAAAATGCTATTGCTTACTAGTTTATGTTTCTGAATATAAATAGCAAGAATTTTAAAAATAAAACTGGGAAAAAAAATCTGACGGCCAGGCTTATATTCTCCAGGTTTAAGAAATATGGTAAGGTACACAAAGAAGTGAGAAAATACATTATCCCATGTCTGCCTTGGCAGAGTTATTTTCAACAAGTAAGTGATACTATTAATGGCTGCATATCTAATTTAACTGGGGACCTTGAAGATGGCCTCTAGTTTGCATTCCATTAAGAGTTTTTAATAAGATTTCAACAAAAATAATAATAAAAGCATCCCACTTCACCTTCGCTTCTCCTTAACAATTCAAAGTATCAATTATAATATAACCTTCATTTGACTTGCAACCATCCCTGTACTCTCAACAGCGTATTAAATTGTGTGCCAACGCTTAAAGTGCAAAATAAATGTCTTGCTTTATCTTGTAACTTTAGTTCCATTTTAAAGTGACCTCTCAAATGTCTAACACTCAACTACACTTTCTGTAAAAAACAATTTTTCTAAACACTGGGCATTTTTAAAAGCTGGAAGATTCATTTTACCCAATCTTCAAGTGACACAGCCTCTCCATGCATTCTCTCGCTTTTAATGTGCTCACAGGAATGCTATTCTTGGGATGGCACAACTGCTCTCTGTCTGCAAGCCATATCTAGGGAGTCCTGACCCCAGGGCTCACAGAAAAAAATAGGCTGAAGCCTGGTATCAAAGAAAGGCAAGACTTACAGAAGCTTCCAGAACTCGGCCCTCCTTTAAAGAGGAGCAGAGATTAATAAAGGAAACAAAAGAATTTGAAAGATTAAGAAAAATGAGAGCATCCAGGAAAAGCCAGAGGTGAAAACAGGAAACCACGTGACATTCTGAAACAGATTTCAGAGCTCTTAGGAGGGTCTCTCACACCCATGCTTCCTGAGATGATCAGCAATAAGCGGTAAGTCTGTTTCCCCAGCTGCATTTCCCAGTGTGCTGCAGAGGATTACATGAAAGTGTCTGAGGTTTTACCCACAGGGGCTGTTTATGGAGGAAGAGGCCTTCTTCTTCCCCTGGAGCCCCTTAATGCCTGCAAAATAGCAGCACAGGGGTGTGATGTTTCTGGAAGACCAGCTGAGGCAGTTTGTCTGGAGGGCTATGAATGTCTTGGTAATTTTTTTTTAAAATAACTTACTATGTAGAAAAAATACATACAGAATTTGTATTTTGCTTCCCAGACTGGACCTTGGAGACAACCACTTATACACAGTGACCTACGACACTCAAAAGAAAGGTGACACAAATAAGTGACTGCAGTACAAGTAGTACCCATATAAGCCGGTGTGGTGGCACACGCCTTTAATCCCAGCACTCAGGAGGCAGAGGCAAGCGGATTTCTGAGTTCGAGGCTAGCATGGTCTACAAAAGTGAGTTCCAGGACAGCCAGAGCTATATAGAGAAACCCTGTCTCAAAAAACCAAAAACCAAAAACCAAACCAAAACAAAACAAAGAAACAAAATAAAACCAAGTAGTACCCATATGAAATGATTTATACACCATTTTCTTTAATTATTTTAGAAACAAGATATATCTTTTTTTTTTTTTTTTCCATTTTTTATTAGGTATTTAACTCATTTACATTTCCAATGCTATACCAAAAGTCCCCCATATCCACCCACCCCCACTCCCCTGCCCACCCACTCACCCTTTTTGGCCCTGGTATTCCCCTGTACTGGGGCATATAAAGTTTGCAAGTCCAATGGGCCTCTCTTTCCAGTGATGGCCGACTAGGCCATCTTTTGATATATATGCAGCTAGAGTCAAGAGCTCCGGGGTACTGGTTAGCTCATAATGTTGTTCCACCTATAGGGTTGCAGATCCCTTTAGCTCCTTGGCTACTTTCTCTAGCTCCTCCATTGGGAGCCCTATGATCCATCCATTAGCTGACTGTGAGCATCCACTTCTGTGTTTGCTGGGCCCCGGCATAGTCTCACAAGAGACAGCTACATCTGCGTCCTTTCAATAAAATCTTGCTAGTGTATGCAATGGTGTCAGCGTTTGGATGCTGATTATGGGGTGGATCCCTGGCTATGGCAGTCTCTACATGGTCCATCCTTTCATCTCAGCTCCAAACTCCGTCTCTGTAACTCCTTCCATGGGTGTTTTGTTCCCAAATCTAAGGAGGGGCATAGTGTCCACACTTCAGTCTTCATTCTCCTTGAGTTTCATGTGTTTAGCAAATTATATCTTATATCTTGGGTATCCTAGGTTTGGGGCTAATATCCACTTATCAGTGAATACATATTGTGTGAGTTTCTTTGTGAATGTGTTACCTCACTCAGGATGATGCCCTCCAGGTCCATCCATTTGGCTAGGAATTTCATAAATTCATTCTTTTTAATAGCTGAGTAGTACTCCATTGTGTAGATGTACCACATTTTCTGTATCCATTCCTCTGTTGAGGGGCATCTAGGTTCTTTCCAGCTTCTGGCTATTATAAATAAGGCTGCTATGAACATAGTGGAGCATGTGTCCTTCTTACCTGTTGGGGCATCTTCTGGATATATGCCCAGGAGAGGTATTGCTGGATCCTCCGGTAGTACTATGTCCAGTTTTCTGAGGAACCGCCAGACTGATTTCCAGAGTGGTTGTACAAGCCTGCACTCCCACCAACAATGGGGGAGTGTTCCTCTTTCTCCACATCCTCGCCAGCATCTGCTGTCACCTGAATTTTTGATCTTAGCCATTCTGACTGGTGTGAGGTGGAATCTCAGGGTTGTTTTGATTTGCATTTCCCTGATGATTAAGGATGTTGAACATTTTTTCAAGTGCTTCTCTGCCATTCGGTATTCCTCAGGTGAGAATTCTTTGTTCAGTTCTGAGCCCCATTTTTTAATGGGGTTATTTGATTTTCTGAAGTCCACCTTCTTGAGTTCTTTATATATGTTGGATATTAGTCCCCTATCTGATTTAGGATAGGTAAAGATCCTTTCCCAATCTGTTGGTGGTCTTTTTGTCTTATTGATGGTGTCTTTTGCCTTGCAGAAACTTTGGAGTTTCATTAGGTCCCATTTGTCGATTCTCGATCTTACAGCACAAGCCATTGCTGTTCTGTTCAGGAATTTTTCCCCTGTGCCCATATCTTCAAGGCTTTTCCCCACTTTCTCCTCTATAAGTTTCAGTGTCTCTGGTTTTATGTGAAGTTCCTTGATCCACTTAGATTTGACCTTAGTACAAGGAGATAAGTATGGATCGATTCGCATTCTTCTACATGATAACAACCAGTTGTGCCAGCACCAATTGTTGAAAATGCTGTCTTTCTTCCACTGGATGGTTTTAGCTCCAGAAACAAGATATATCTTGACTGTGTGTGACATGCATCTTCATAAAAAAGGGACTGAACTATTTTTTTTAAAAATAATTATTTAACTAATAGATGAAGTTAATAAGTTGGGTACCTGGCAAACAAAAGCCAAAGACGTACATACATATACTCTATACTTATTACTTATTCACATATATACACATATATGTATATATAAACTCAGACACACACATACACTCACATACATACTCATATATATACACGTGTCTGTCTGTCTATCTATCTGTCTATCTATCTATCTATCTATCTATCTATCTATCTATCTATCTATCTACCTGCATAAAGTGCCTATACCTTGGGGGATGAGTATGTTAACTGTTGTTGAGAGAAAAATGTTTAGAAACCAGATAAAAAACACAGCAAGCACAAGCTGTGACCTAAGAGCCAGTTAGACAAAAGAGTTGGGATTTTGTTAACAAAAATGGCTTGAAAGACTTGTAGACAATCCCTTTAGGTACCAAGACTGGGGTATTCCTATGCCCCAGATGGAAAGAACTGTGGCATAGGGGAGACCACTGTTGATGAGTATGACTAGACCCGAAATGGAAGAAGATACAAAGATAAAGTTGATGAAGTTTGTTAAAGTATGATGTGTGGCCATAGGGGACATCCTCTGCACGCTGATGTGCCAGCACAGGTGTACCTTTCGACCTGTGGAGAGGGATTTATAGAGAACATGCAGCTAGTGGACGTATACCAGCCTAAAGAATCAGAATCTTAGTGAGGTGAAGAGGTCTGGGGCCTTCAGAAACTACATAAATACCCAAACAGGAACGAAGTCCTTCATATGAAAACTTAATAATTCCTTCATAGGAAAGATTCAGTTTTTGAAAAAAAAAATGCCATGAGTACTTTATTCTCATCATCATGTAGGTATTAGAAGAGAAGAGAATCCTGGACATTTTCATTTTGTTCTTTTGTAGATACCCAGGCCCAATTATGATTGTTCTACAGGCCCCACCTTTATGGATCTGGACCTGGGCTGGAGATGGACTCAAGAACTGTCTGGAAGTCAAGCAACAGCCAGCAGCAAGTTTATGGAGGGTTGCGCAGGAGCCCCAGGTCACATGGCTATTGTGACTGCTAGTGCCTCTCCATGGCCACAGGGAAGAAGCTTGGTTCAGGCATCTCAAGTTCCCAGGAGATTTCCTCCATCAGAGACCCTGAGCCAGTATCCAGGTGGGTATGCTGTCCCATTGAAATAGGAGCTGCTTTTTTATACAGGTCATGTTGCTCACTGAGGCAGGAGATAATGAGAGACATATGGTGCTCCATTCCATCCTTGCATGGTCAGTTTATCCTTGAGAGAGTTCCAGTTTATCCTCGCTGTCTTACTTGCCTGATTCCAGACTACTTATTTGATGCCCTGTAACTACTCCAGAATGAACAGCAGGTATAGAGGCAGCATCCTGTTTCACCAGTCCCCAGATTTGTTATTAAGAGACTTCCATTTTGGAAACATTCACATCAGTGGTTCTGTTAGGATGCGGCCCTTCTGAGAGTAGTTGATGTTTCTGTACTGAGATGTTTGTCAGTGTTTTTTCATCCTCTTTCTCTACGATAACAAAATGTTTCCTGAGATTTGTCTTGGACCAGACATGTTTACTTACTGATTTTGAATGGGAGTCTTTTCTTTTCATTATATAGGGTCATAGTTTTCAAATTACCCCATTAATGCTAATTAGTTATCAGTAATAATATTATTTACTGATATCTACTATTTTCAGGGCTATACCAAATACTTAAAATAATATCATATTAAAGAAATACTATGAGATATGTCATCTAGTGAGTCACATGAAGCAGTCTATTGGCTCTACACATGTTATTAAGTTTGGGCAATAGAAAAGATGCCAGGAAGTGTTCAGTTTGGCGTGTTTGTTTACTCACTTTTGAGCGAGTTTCACCTAACCTAAATCAGGATGTATATTTTGATTTATGTGGCTTCCTCTTTACTTGCATATTGTACATATTCCATTTTCATGTCTAAAGTAGAGATAGATAAAATGACAAATTCTTCCTCTAATATCTAGGGCTGAAGGTTTGATCTCACATGACCAGCATTCCCATCTGACTATGCAAAAGTCCACTGCTGCGAAAATATCCCAATCCAGGGCTGTATGTTTTCTGTCTCTCTGTTCATAGCCTTTTTCCTTTCTTGTTGGAACTATGTCAACAACAGATATTTCCCACTTCTTGCCTAGTAGTAGTTTTAGAAATGTGTCTGTTTGCATTTTGAGCATTCCAACTATTTTTAAAGCAGATTTGATCTCTCAACAAGGTATGTACAATTTTCTGACTAGGGTTGTCTTTATGTTTTTCAAAATTTGGTGAATCTAGGGATGATCAGTCATTGTTTCTGTCAAAAATTAGGGGGTTTTGACTGCATTTTAAAACCTAGTTTCATTGGCCAGTAAAATATCCTCAACTTTTGGTATTTTTTAAAAGTTTGTACATACGTATGTATGTATGTATGTATGATCATTACAGTCATATCTATATCTATCATATCTATCATCTATCTATATCTATTTATATATCTATTATCTATATCTATTATCTATTATCTATCTATCTATTTGCTATCTACTATCTATCTATCTCTGTGTCATTTATCTGTCATCTACTCATATAAATTTCTTGTTATTAGAATAATTCTGTTAGATCTGGTAGCTAGTAATTATGTTTACCTGTGAGGTGTTTCTTCTAAGTACTTTATATTTTTTTTCGTGATTCTACTCTATTAGCATTAGAGTATCTAAGTTTGGGATATGCTGTGTTTGTAGGATCTAGAAGAAGACTGAATGACTCCTACTGATTAAGCATAATCACATGATATCCAAAGTGAATAAAGGCACATTGAAAAAGATTAACACTCAATAAAGTCTTTCCTTTGAAATCCCGTGAAAGAACAAAGAATGCTGTGTGGGAGGAGGATTGGGTTGAAACCATGATCCACTTGGATAGACTTTGTGACAGTTACAAATCTCTGGTGTACAGATTTATTATTTTTAAAGCACAAAATTGCTGTATTTCTTTATTCATGAAATGATTTAGAATGCATTTCCCATACATAGGGTTTTCCATAATTGATTTATCATAAATACTGAAGTGGATTATATTTTATGGATACTTTCTGCTCTTCATTTTTACTACAAGCTGCATTAAGTCAACAGATGCAGTATTAAGCCAGCACATTACTTCAGCTTAAATAGCAGGCGACTGTAGTCTTTGAAGCACTCAGGACTGCCCTTCAGTACTTTGTTTCCATTATTTTGTCTTGTACATGGTGGGCTTTTGCTTTTAGACAAACAACCTCAGAATGAAGTTGTGAAATTTACCAAATTAAACAGGAAAAAAAAATATTCTGTCCACATCATGCACTGAAGAGCTGTGGCAGAGAACATTACAGACGGAAATTTCCAAACAGTTACTGTAAAATAAAATTCAAAATTAGAATTAGAACTTAACTTCATGTATTTATTTACTCATCGTGATTTTAAAGCAAAATTGACTGATTCTAGGTTTGTAGATCAAATATTAAATTCATTAAATTTAAGATGTCCACTGTAACTTGAGCATAGGTAGTTGAGGTTTCATGCCTGTGTTTTGTAGGATAAGGAAGATGGATGAAAGAGTTTTACCTGTTTAATCACTTAATTTTGGGACTATTCTATGCTTTCCTTATCTCTTTTCCAGTGATTTCTGCAACACCATTTTCCAATCAGCATCTCTTTCTCCATCAGTGGCCACCAGTGGAAGGAGACTGGGCTCTGAGAATTCTGTCACCTCTTTATGAAGCAGAATTTTTAAAATTAAGTTCATTGCATGGATAATTTCTTATAACCACAGGGCTCAGAGATGGCTGGATGGCTGGAAAAAGATTAATGAAAAGCAGAGGCCTGGACAACGCAGAAATGAATGAGTGTGCTACTCTTGTCTCAGAGAAACAGATGGATACCCAGACAAAGGAAGGCGATCAGAAGTTTACTCACTCAAGACTAAATAATTGATATAGAGGAAATGCCTTGGCTGTCAGCGAGAAATCCAGATTTCTAGCTATATTGGGTGCTTTGGTGACTGTGGAGTGCCGATGGCTGTTTTGAATGAATGATACCCACCTTTCGAGGACTCTTAATGGTATGTTCAATTTCAATTTAAGGCATTTCTATTGAGCATTTGAATTATTGATCAGGAGATGAGGGATGCGCCTACAACCGAGTGTGAAGTTCCTGGCTAAGTCTGTGCTGGGTAAGGACTTATCTGAGGCAAAAGTTCAGCACAGAGAAAAGCTTTTTTTTTTCTTCTTTTTCTGTTTTTTAAAATGCAGGAGCTAGAGATATTACCCAAGGAGCTAAAGGGAACTGCAACCCTATAGGTGGAACAACAATATGAACTAACCAGTACCCCAGAGCTCTTGTCTCTAGCTGCATATGCATCAAAAGATGGCCTAGTCGGCCATCACTGCAAAGAGAGGCCCATTGGACTTGCCAACTTTAGATGCCCCAGTACAGGGGAATGCCAGGGCCAAAAAGGGGGAGTGGGTGGGTAGGGAGTTGGGGGGTGGGTATGGGGGACCTTTGGGATAGCATTGAAAATGTAAACGAGGAAAATACCTAATAAAAAAATTAAAAAAAATAACACAGTTGCTTTTAAACATGCTCAACAGAAAGACATGGAAAACAGTCCAATTTAAATCCAAGGAGTTAGGGAAACTTTCATTTGGCAAGAGCTATGAAGGGTAGGAACTTTTCACCCCCTATGTAACAATAAGAAAAGCCTCAGCATGTCATCACAGTTACAAAATTCAGGTCTTGCTTTTTGTTCCCCTCCTGATGAGAAGAGATTTGTGCCACAGCAATGAAAGATTCTATCTGGAAGCAAGACACTGAATTTTGGCATACCTTTTTGATTTGGATGACTTGGAATTGTGTAAACAGATTCTTTGTGCTTTCTTCCTTCCTTCCTTCCTTCCTGTAGGTGTGGCCATTACTCTGAAATTGGGCCGGACATGGGATGAGTCCTGGCTTGCATGGTAGAGACAAGCCACAGGGAGGTACAATGTCTGCATGCATGGCTCAGTCACTGAACAACTGCTTTTGTATCTGAGCACAAAGAGAAAAATACATTCCCAGCTGAACTATTTAACCAACACATTTATTTTTAAACTGCAGTTGAACTGTCATTTGGCTAGTCAGACATTCTTACATAAAGCATGGGGAAACATAATGGCTTTATTGCTGAAATGCTGGTAAGCAATTGGTAAAGAAATAAATACAAACATGGCTCGTGAACTTCCAGCTCCCTGTTACTCAGAGCCCTTGGCTGGCTCTCAGTGTTGCTCAGCTCACAGTATCATGAACTCCAAACAATAAATGCCAGTCCTCTCTTGATCGCACATTAGCCCAATAGATATTTTACTGGAACTAAATAGGCCACCATGAGGACACCAGTGGGTCTGCTGCTGGACTTGGTCAGGAAGTGGAGGGGGAGGAACAAAGCTTTGCTTTGCCTGGGAGGAGGAGGCAAACCCAGGGGTAAAGACAAAGGTGAAGGAGGGTGCAACCTAGAGCAGCTCAGTGTGGGGACTGTACTGCGGTAATAGATGACTATGTGTCAATGCACATTAATATTTGATGAGCATTGCCGTATTATCTTTTATGTGTACTTTCACACTATTGTGAGGCAGCGAGGTTGCTTCAGACAAGGATTTACATGGGCAGGTGCAGTGGCTTTTACTTGGTGAAATTAGCACACATCCTGCTTTTAGGACGTTAAAAGGGATGCTTCTGTTTATATTGCATAAACAGGCAGAGACTGGGTCTAGCCTTCTTTAAAACACTATTATATTGAGTGCATAAACAAGGCTGACAAAATAGTTTCCCTTAAATGGCACACTGATGCATTTTGTATTCTGCTCCTTGGAAACAAAGATTCAATTTCTGTCATTTATAAAGGACCCCTGAAACAGATCTGGAAGTGAAAGCTTATGTATTGTAGAGAGACCAATGCAAAAAACACTTAGATCTACAAAGACTCCTGCTCATGTTTTTATTTCTTTTTCTGAAATCTAAATGTGACTACTGTGCAGCACTATTTGTGCACACAATGCATGACCACATGCACAACCCATTAAACGGGCATAGTCCTCCAACCTTGCCATAGAAAAACAGAACCCTCCTCCGAACCCACCCCAAACATAAACGCCAGTGGAGTGCTTTCTCCAGACATGCCTCAGCTGTCCCATCTCACTAATCTTCTCACATACGATAGTTCACTCATGACAATAACCCAAGTAAGGTATTTGAAGAATTCAGAAGGAACTGGTGTTTATAGGGAGGGCAGTACATGACCACACAGAACATAAAAATTGGGGGAAATTAGTGAGTCTGGCTAATGGAGAGGACTGGCTCTGGAAAGATAAAGTCAGTCTGTCTTAATTTTGCAACATTTGATGAAAATATAAAGGCCACACCACATAAGTTTTATTTTTACAAAACTAAAATTAAAATCAAAGTTCCATTGAATAATTAATTTATTTATTATAGAGAAGTGTACACTTAGTGCAAATTATTAGTAGCATACTATATGCAGCAAGGGAATGTCAGGTTATATATCAGGGAACTATAATCCTTTTGGAGATTTAGTCTACAAAATAATGTGAATTGTGATGGCTAATCTTGACTGTCAACTAAGTCTGGAAAGGAACCATAACTCAAACAATAGATTGGCCTGTGGCTATATCTGTGGAATATTTTCTTGATTGCTAGTTGATGTAGGAGGGTCCAGTCCATTCATTGTCAGCACCAACATCAGCGCTATATAAGGCAGCTGAACAGTCACTGGAACAAGCCTCCATTACTCCTGCCTTCAGGTTCCTCCCTTGAATCCCTGTCCTGAATTTTTAATGGTGGTCTGTCACTTAGAGATGTGAGATGGAATTAACCCTTTCCTCCCCAAGTTGTTTTGGACAAAGTGTTTCATCACAGAAACCAACAAACAAAAATCTGGAACAGAAAAAAAAAATACACCTATCTATCTATCTATCTATCTATCTATCTATCTATCTATCTAACTAACTACCTACCTACCTATCTATCTCCTTCCTAACTACCTACCTGCCGGCCTACCTACCTACCTACCTATCATTTATTACAAGGGAAAAGGAGTAAGTTCCAGATGTAAATAAGTGGTGGTATCAATTACCTTTGCTTCTTGGTATTGTTTCTCTTCTATAGTTCCATCACCTTTAGTGTGGAGCTAGTCCTAGGAACACTTTTACTACAGTAAAATTGATGGACAGGACAAGCTTCCCAGAGACATGGGACCTGTGCATGCATGAGCTGTCTATTTTACCATCCATTTGGAATTCTTAATTACTATCTTCAAGTTTTGTAAGTAACTTCAAGTGAAAAGGTGGATTGCGAGTATGACTGTGCAGATATATCCAGAGGTACTTGCCAGACTTTTCAAGCACAGAGAGTTCCAGCAGCTCTCACAGTCATAGGAGTTTGTTGATACTCAAAACAAATATGAGGTAAGTGGATTATTCTACAGTCAATTACATAGGAATGCTGTCAGCTTCAAGAGGCCTATTCTGTTCAAACCAGAGGATACTTAGAAACACATAAAGCCATGTCCTAAGAAATGCAAATGACAGACGGACCTTATGGTTTGCATGTATTACTACTTCTCTGAATTGACCAACTACTTGTTATGCAAATTATTGTAAAGACAAAAGAGGAAAGATTAGGCAGATTTTGCACATCATAGTATAAAGGTAGTTTGTTTCTTCAGAGTTTTTCTAGGTCAGGAATGTGGGGCATAGAGGATTTCCTTCTTGCCTTACCCTAGCCCTTGAGAAGAGCAGGGAGAGAATGAAGAGAAAGAGAAGGGGAAGGAGGAGGGAGGGGACACGTGCACGCACGTGCACACACACACAGAGACAGAGAAAGAGGGAGAGAGAGAGAGAGAGAGAGAGAGAGAGAGAGAGAGAGAGAGAGAGAGAGAGAGAGAGAGAGACCACTGAAGAAAACTAGGCAAACTAGTGTTAAAAACTCCTGGGGTTTTTATTTTATTTCTTGGTATTCACACTTATCAACCTTCTGCCTTTTAAACTGCTTAGTTGTTGGATGATTGTTATGCAGCAATGGAAACCTGGCAGAGTTGTATTCATTGAATTGAGGAAGAGTCACTAAACGGAGGGCTTTATTGTAACCATGTAGGAAGTGTTCCTAATGTAAGAGACACTGAGGAAGGATCAGCCTGCACTGCACTCCTCCAACTGTTTGTTTACAAGATCCCTTTAGGATCCTAAATACAGTGAAGACCACAAGGAGCTTCTAGTTAAGTAGGTTACATGTTTCAATATTTACCAAATGTAAAACTAAAACAGGCATTGGAATTTTTCAATATTTAATTTCATTTGGATACAGTAATATTTCACTATGTGTTGATATATACCGTATTTTAGCAAAAATGGAAACATTTTCTAAAAATAACTTTGGTGAAAAGAATGGCAATATGTACATTCTTTAAAATAATCCCTTTAATGTTTGCCTTAAAAGAAGAAAACTGGACACTAATACCGTCTTTTGCATTGAATCTGCTGAATAAAACATATCAAGTAGCCTTTGGAGAACTACTGTGCATTTGTGTGAGAATGAAAAAGTCAAATAGTATCTTGGTCCCTGGACTACACGTTAAGATCAACTGATCTAGGGCCTGAAAAGGAAAGAGTCTGGATGACAAATGGATGAGAAACACAACATTGAAAGAAAAATACCTTTCTCTTAAACACTTGCATACACTTACAATTGTTTATTCACTAGAGAATTGGATTGGGCAGTTATTATCTGATATTAATTCAAAAGCCACTTTTGTCCCCAGTGCTCCTGCTTTTAGCCGAATGCTGGATTCTGTTCAGTTACTTTTGGAAGGAAGTGAAGCATAGCAAGTGGTCTGTCTCCCTCATGGTCTTCTGCAGCTTTATTAAAAATTTTGTCTTCTTAGAACATTTTTCTTGTGTCATCCTTCCTAAAATTGTCTATGACCTACTTCTTTAAAAATCTTCTATGTTAAGCTCAAGTATGCCATTTCCACATTAAATTTTACTTAAGCGATTATCTCTATTGAACTACATACATCTATTTATTTATTGTATTTTCTAATATAAAGTAAACTTAGTTCTATAACATTTAAATCAGTTTCATTCACTTCTGTAACTCCACTGCCTGAGGTAATGGCCACCTCTTAGATTCTCGGTGGATAAGTGTTAAGAGAATGGATTATTGCTCAGGGAGAATCAGGCTGTGAGATCATCTGTCTGTCATATGAGTACAGGTGAAAAACTCAAGTTTTGGGGATAGACAGATGTATCATAATGAAATACCAAATTTACAAACATAACATCAGAAATGTACTGAGCACCAAAGACTGCCCTGCATATTTTATGTGTGGTATGGAATCCAGCTCCTAACAGTTCTATGGGTAGGTCCTGCTCTCTCTCCATTTTTTTTTTACAGCCATTGGAACTTAAATTCAGAGATGCTAGGAAATCAAGAACACAAAATTAGTGAAAATGTAAGTTCAGCTCTTTGCAGTTTTAGGGAGGGAGCCTCTGTCTAATAGATGCAATTAAAAATTGTGCTCAGACATGGTACACACTTTCAAGAAAAGTGATTCAGATATGTTCTTGGTTTTTGACTTTATAAAAAGTAAAAAAAAATGCTAATAATTGTTTCAAGAAAAACAATTCTTGGCTTTGAAATTGGGTCATTCTGATAATATATGCACTTTAGACTGGGAAAATCAAGCAATGAGAACTTTGACGGTTAAAAATAAATTTATCTGCTCTGTGGAAACGACAGGGCATTGTCAGCCCTACCTGGAACCTCAGTGGTTTTTACAGGATATATGACACTAGTCGGGGGAGGCAGTACTCCTCTTGAAGTCATAGATCGGATGTAAGTTAAAGTTCAATGAGTTAGGTCAGCCAGGCCATCTTTCTTCCCTTAAAGCTTCAAAGATGCTTTTTACAAAGTAAATGACCATGGTCTATTTAAAACAGTTTCAGCCTAAGGGATGGTTTTCTTCTTTCACGGTAAGACAAGAACAGTAAAGATAAGGACTCTTTCGGCTTATGCCATTTTTTTTTCTTTCACTCCTAGACATGAGATAAAAATTCAAGATCAAATTGATTCTTTTATCAGGCCTTCAATTAAAAAATGTCAGGACTTCCTCATTATTCTGTATAAACCCTAGATGTGAATCTCAACAAGAGTGAGCTATGATGTTGAGAGAAATATGGAAGTGTAGAACCTTGAGCAGACTATTTAACTGTCCTCTGCTTCACATTTATGAATAGTAATGCAGACTGGTGAAAGTCAGTGTAAGATCTCTAAAGTCCCACGCAGCCAGGCATAAGACATTATCATGTTTTGAGAAGCAACTTAGGGAGATGGTGAGGAGTCTGGTTTCTGGATCCAAATGTTTTCTAAAGGTTTCTGTCCCCCAACTCATCAGCCATGCAAGAGGATCCATGGTCTGAGATAGCTAGGGGTTCTCGAAACCCTACCTTGCTCAATGAGAGAGCTGGATTCTTGTGTGGTCCACTTTAGTAGTAAATAAATCCTATCTGTAATATGAAAGTTATTTATCTTAAAGGCCCTTTTCTCTAACAACAACAATAATTATTCTAAGACTTCAGAAGGTTGTGATTTTTCTTGTTTTGAACAGTCTATACAATACTGCCATCATCACTTGATATATATATATTAAAAAAATCCTCAAAATTGTAGTCATCAGTTTAACAATTCCAATCAATTGGTTGGAATGTTTTCATTTTTCTCAAGTGCTATGATTCAAGACCTATTTAAATGGTTGTATTGGAGATGTATGAAGCATTTCTGTGATGAGCGATGACTCTATCGTGCAGTGTGAGGAATGAAAAAAAAACACTAATCCAAATCATAGTCTGAATAATGAACTTATCCTCAGAGATGCCAGCAGCAGTAGGATGCTATTCTTGTTCCGTTTCTGTTCAACTTGGGGAGGAAGGGGTTGCAGTTCATCTTCAAGAGAATCCAGGCCCGGAGCTCAAGACAGGATCCTGGAGACAGGGACTAAGCACAGGCCATGGGGGTGGGGGAGGGGGGATTTGCTTCCTGGCCTATAACTGGAAGCATGCTTAGCTTGCTTTTTTTTTATATATTCCAGGACCATGTACCTGCCCAGAGGTGGCACTGTGCAAAGTAGGCTAGATCCTCCCACATCAATAATTAATTCCCTGTAGACATGCCCACTGGCCAATCTGATGGAGGTAATTCTACATTTTAAGTTCTCCGGTAGGTTGATGTGTCAAGTTGACCGAAAACTGAGCAGCAGCACGTGTGCTTGCCTGGCATGTGTGACACTCCTCCTTCCCTTATATGCACCACAGGAAAAGAAAGGAAAAGACTGCAGCACAAAGTCAGTATTCTGAGAATTCACAATACAAATTTAAAGAGAAAAAAATTCTAAGAAATCAGGTTAATGGTAATGGTGTACATTATATGTATGTATATATACATATATATGTATATATACATACATATATATATGCACACACACATATATATATATACATAAATATGTATATGTATACATACACACACATACACATGATTCTAATAACCTTAGAAAACAGGTCTCCCAATTCTCTTCCTATAGATGAAAAACTTTGAGATGCAACAATGGTGAAGAATTTATTCCCAAGTACACAGGAGCAAACAGCAGCACCAAATATAAGGCATGACAATCTGTAGCTAAGTGCTTAATTAAGCAGCTGTTAAAAACACAGGAGCCTTTGTTGAGAGCTGACGCAAAGTCTGTGCTCTCAGGACACCAGGATACTTTGTTGGATGGATCTAACCATGCAACCACTTGTGTGACCTTTGCTTCATCCATTTGGCGATTCAAGCATCTCTGTCTCTATGAAATACAGCCAACAGGAGCTCTGGATTCATGGTTAGTGGATAAAGAAAGACAGAAGTGGCAGATTTAAACTCTGACTCAGAGTGATCATTGTGTTCCTGTGATTTATATGCAGCTCCATCAAAACTCGAGTATACACCCTGGGAGTGCCTTTGTCTGAGGTGTGAAGATTTCTCTTCTTCTGACAGAAGGTTGCTAAGAAAATTTACTTTTACTGCATTGGGCCTCTTCTTTCAATAATAAAGAAGAAGAAAAAAAACCGCACAATTAATACTTTCAGGTCAAAGCATTGGTGAGTACATTTTATATTTAAACATTACCATATGAATTTAGAGGGCAGTTTTGATATGATGTCCATTTAGCCAAGTAGTATAGTTTCACTGTGAGTCCCTTAACGGTGGACTCTTGGCAAGATGTACATATATCAGTAAGCAGTTGCCATCATGTAACATTTCTGCCACTATTGTACCCATGGGTGATCTTTCCCGTGTTGGTCATTACGGTAGTTCCCAGGGTTTCCAGCTGGATAAGACTACTGTCTTTCTTCCTTTCTGCCCACAGAGGTCTGCATAGAATCTTCCCATACCATGAAATCTAGCTAGCAGGGAGCAAGCTTCCTGGGCAGAACCAATTTGAATTTTCCATTCTCTATGACTAATATATATGGTACCTTCAGCAATATGGTCAAAGCATACTGTAGGAAATTCCCAAAAGCTTTATAAAATATTTTAAAAATGGACAAAGAAACAAAATTTCAATTACTGAAATAATTATCTCAAATACAACTTTAAGTAACCACATGAAAAAGCCTTTTATTTATTTTTTTTTATGATAAAGTCTCCTGAGGGAGCCCTGGTTGGCCTTGAACTCACAGATTTTCCTGCCTTTTCCCTTCTAGTCCTAGGATTAGAGATGTGTGGAAGCACACCTGCCCCCAAACACAAGAATTTTAAAATTAGGTTTCTACATGTGTAAAGAGAGCTCAAAAATAGACCCTTTCTTTTTGTGTTTCTCATTTTTTCCTTCTCATAATTCCCGACAGGGAGGGAGCCATGGACATGGGCAGATTGTTGGAACAAGAAGTGGACTCGTCGCCTTTTTAGTCCTCTTTTTCTTTGTGCTAATCTCCACATTGGTAGGCCCCATATGGAAAATCAATTTCTGCTTCATTCTTGTAAGCCAGGTTTTATCTTCCTAAATACATCCTTCTTGTCAGAACTCTATCAAGCATTTGTTCTCTCATGTTGGTAAATTGTTGTCCTACTTTTGCTTTGGGCTGGGATCATTTGTTTATTTTTAGTGTCCTGTCTCCGGCATTATGTCACTAGAGATCTGGAAAGGCCAGTCTCCATCCAATTCTTATCCCCCGGCAATCAAACCAGTTTGTGTAAACTGTGTGGAGGGGGAAGGAAGAGAAAGGCAGCTGGTCCATCTGAGGAACCCACCAGCCTTCTAGAAGGAAGGAGCTTGCCCAGCTTTGTACCAGATGACCTGTAGATCTGCAGGCCAGCACCCCTGCAGTGAAGCTTCCAGGCTCCATTCCACTGAAAAGCCTGCTTGAATAAGAGTGTTGTGAGATGATCATCATCATTTGCTAACTTCACGTGTTCTCCATCTCTAAAGATCTTCACATTTTCCATTTTCTTCTATTGCAGGTGTGAAACAAACCTCACACCTGTCCTTCCTTCCTCTCCGGTGATGACAGCTGTCAGTCAATAAGCAATTCTAGCACCACAGTGTCTTAAGATAGCCACGACCTAGCTCTTGTTCCGGGGTGATGGAGAAGCCACCTACTGCAGCACTAGTGGTGACTGTTTCAGGATGAGGAAAATAAGAGTCCGAGGAGTCCAGCATTTACAATCAGATAGTCACACATCACAGTCTTGACCTAGACTAGCTGAGGGATCCCATCCACAAGGGGAATAGGCCATAGAATTGGGTCTCTTGTCTGCCTGTGAGGATCCAGAGAAGTTCAACAGCAAAGCTCAAGTAAATGGAAGCTGGCAGCACCCACTGCTTTTGCTCATTGGCTCATTTCTAGTATTTTCATCTTAATATATTCAAGTATTTTTTGTTTGTTTGTTTGTTTGTTTGTTTTTGAGACAGTGTTTCTCTGTATAGTCCTGACTGTCCTGGAACTCACTTTGTAGACCAGGCTGGCCTTGAACTCAGAAATCCGCCTGCCTCTGCCTCCTGAGTGCTGGGATTAAAGGAGTGTGCCACCACGCCCGGCATATTCAAGTATTATAATGTATAATTCATGTGTCCATTCTTTGTATTATCCCATTATTTTTAGTAGATTTTACCCAGAAGTCTATTTTCTTTCTTTCTTTCTTGCTACCTCAGTGTCTATTCCTACTTCTCTCCTCAAATCTATTTTCTTTATTAGATTTTCCTGAACTCCTGCAGACCTTTCTGTCTGTATCACACAACTTAACCTTTAATTATTTGCCTACTGGGCATTCCACTTGCTTCTGCTTTTCATCAGTTGACTCAGAACAAACGTTTCTCTCACCAGCTCCCTCTTCCATTCCAAATTGACTCTCCCACCTCATCCCTGATGATTTGACAGTTGTCCCATTATACTTCCCAGTGCTCAGCAAGGGCATTTTTGTATCTCTTTGATTGACTCTCTAATCTCTTGCTTCTCACAGTGGTGTAGATTCTACACTCTTCCCCATGAATCCCATATGCTGTGTGGATCTGATGGCAGAAACGTGAAGGCCTGGACGAGAGGTAGATACAAAGTCATGCTGCTCTCTATTCCTTTGATTGTTTTTTTATCATCCAATTATTTATTAACACTTACTTATTATGTGCCCAGCCAGGAGCTAAGTGTTTTCTTGGAACTGCACTTGTTACCAAGGAAGTGACAAATTAGATGTCTCTACTCTTCAGGACATTGTGCTCCAGCTAAGGGGTCCCATATCCACAGTGAGAGGAATAAATGTTGGTGTGACTGACTCAAGAGAAAGCATTGCCTGGTATTTGAGAAAAGGGGTTGTTAATGGTATTTAGGGATGCATTGGAAGATGCCAGAAAAAAGTGGGAGTAGGAATTGTCTAATCATATCATTCAAAAAGAAAGAATCTGGGGTTTTTCACTATCCATACATTGAACTTCTTTATGAAGATGAACTATATGCTTCATGAGTCACCCCTTACCTTCAATCTTAGACCCTCTTCCACCATATCTGGGTAGAGGACACACTGAGCTTTGGTCAGTTTCTTGATTCTCCTGGTATCAATCTTATGCTCACTCTTGTGCCTTTGGACTAGGAGTTGTCTTGGGCAGAAAAATGTTTTTTACAGATCTTCTCATAGCTGACTCTCACATTCCGTTTGTCATGATTAGTGTTAATTGCCTACGTGACAGGGTCTGAAATAAATTGGGAGACAGGCCTCCAGGTACATCTATCTATGTATTTATCCTACAGGCATGCCTGTCAGGGATTGTGTTGCTTTGGTTAATTGATATATGAGGTCCCATCCTCACTGTGGGCAGCACTATTCCCCAGGCTTTGGTCCAGTACTGCATAAAAAGGAAAAGCTAGCTGAATGTTGGCATGTGACATTTCCTGCTTCACAGACTGTGGTCATCTGCCTCAAAACTGCCACCAGGAATTCTCCACAACGATGGACTTTATCCTTGTGTTGTGAACTAAAATCAAACCCAAACAAAACAAAAATAACTTTCTCTGTTAAGTTGTTTTTGTGGGGTATTTTATCACAGTAGTAGGACAAGTAATTATAACACCTTCTACCTTCTAAATGACAGCCCTTACAGAAGCAGCCGATAAATGCTAGCTAGCACCTTCTCTACCACAGTTTAACTCCAGAGCAGCCATTGCTTTTGATAATGCCTATTACCAATGAGCATGTTGTTTGTCCATTTCTTTATTGTCCACTTCTTGGACCTTTCTATCTTAGAATGAAAGTTCTTTAAAGGAAAGTGTGTTGCCTATGCTGTGTATAACACCTGGCTCATCATATGGGCTATGTAATGCCTCCTCACAGGACAGAAATCTAATACTTCTTTCAGGCAGCATTGCTAAACCTCATTACTGAGTTCTTTCTTCTTAATGACACTTTTACTATATAATGAATATTATAGCCAGCGGAATATGAGCAAAAATTTGGAGTGCCACTTCAAAGACAACCTTATAAAATTCCATCTAGGGCCATTCTTTTTCATCTTCTCTCTATTAAATGAATGAATGAGACTCCAGTGATCAAGAAAAAGCAAGCTCATGCTAAGTAGGCATATTTGCCCTGAATTATGAACAAAACTGTGTGCATGCATGTGTGCACATGTACATGTGCATGTGTGTGTGGTTATAGCTCTTAGAATGTAGTGCTTACCCATTAAAGCATTTCACAATACTTACCTGAATTGATTAATGATAAGTCCTCACAAAAGTGTTCTATAAATAGTATATAGCACATTCTCTAACACAATCCAGCTCTTCAGAACAGTTGTTGCTTTTGAATACACCTATTATCTGAGAGCATATGGCTTGCTCCTGTCTTTATTGTACATTTCTCTCTTAGGATACAAACTCTATAAAGGATAGAGTCATTGGAAAACTGTTTCTGTCATTTGACTACATGTACTTTCCTAACTTTTCAAGCACCATAAACTACTCTGTTTTCTGAAAAGACAGTCCTACAATCCAAATTCTACCTTCATATCTACATGATAGCATTATGAAATTTAAAGGACATGAGCTTTTTATTCATAAAAAGCTGAGGTTGAACTCATATTTGATCTTGTGAAAAAACATATAGTTGCACAGATGTGCCTTTCTAAACTATGAATTCACTTTTTTCATAAATGGATGAATATAATACCCAATTCATCTTCTTTTGGAAAGATTCAATTTGAAAAAGAATGTCATATATTCATTTCTGGTTTTCTCAACAATTGACTTTTTTTTTTGTCTACATTTGTGAAATCCTTCTGAGTCTTTGTGGTGAAGGTTAGACCAAAGTTTTCACCTCTCCTGAAACTTAAATTGTTATATCATTTTTCTTAGTCATTAATAAAATAAAATATTTGTAACCAAAACTATATAAATAAATGGTATTTATTGTCATAGATAAAGTCATGTAACTCCTGAGCTTTCCACAAATGGTTTGGAATAGAGCACAGAATATTTGGGCCTACTACTCTAAGAACATCTCAGGACCTGAGCTTCTTGTCTAGTTTGCCTCACAGTTTATCTTCTAGAAAGTGTTTTGTATTCATAGGTCTCACAACTATAAAGACGCAGATATGTCTGATTTCTAATTTCTGAGAACACCATTAAGGCTAATGAAGATGTACACTGTCTACCTATTCCACTTGTTTTAATCCTGAACTGAGTTATGTAAATATAGCAAGGGTCACATCCAGATCTTTCAGGAATAACCTCCACAGAGTGACACTTCATAACCTTACAGGGCTATAGCTAATACACGAATTTCCAGTGTTTATAAGCTTTTGATACTCAATCATTGATTGTGTTTTTTTCATTTCAGTCAAAATTCTAGTAAGTGCACACAATAGAAATTGTTGTGGAGCTCTGGACTGGATAAAGTGTCTTGACAAATTTCTTCATCTTTTCTAATTATAGTGGGAGAATTGTTTCTTTTCTTCTTTAACTTTAATGCAGGGCACTCAGATAAATTTTATGACTAATTGTAATAGCTTCTCTGGCCATAGATTTTTCTTATAATTACTTTCTTTCTTGCCTTTCACCTTGCTCCTTCCCTGCAGCATTGTTTTGTTATTCATCTCAAAAATGTCCTCTCATTTAAAGAGCTTCATTATATGTTTACCTTTCTAAAGTGCCCACTTTAAATGCTGTCAAGAGCCTCCTGTTTCCTATGCTTTCTAAAGGGACGACTACCTAATCAACATTTTATTTCTACTAATGTATGGTTAAAAAACAGAGCAGGATGTGCTGTGTTCTCGAAAACAATATCCCCTCTTCTATAATTTAGGAAGGAATTGTTGGAAATTTTAGACCCCATAGGAAAGAGGAACAATGAACTTGTTGCCTTGGAGGAAATGCTTACAGTGCACTAAAAATCCAAGTTTGTTGTGGTAGTGGTAGGATTCAAAGAACCCATAGAAATTACGTAGACCATTACTGATTTCCTGCAGTTTACCTATTGTTATCGGTAGTCTAAGTATAGACATAAAACACTGACATAAAAGGAAAGTATGCAAATAAAGCTCGGCATATCAGGTTGAATTTTCAAGAAGAAGAGCATGTGGGGTGGGGAAATTCAATGAGGGAAGAATCACCCTTTTGCTGTAATGTGCTACAAGAGACGGGCAACATGTGTGAAAGATGCATGTGGAGTCTAATGCTGGAGGAGGAAAATTTAGGAGGAAATGAAGAAGAGAATAAATTTTGTCAGTAGTTGAATTTTAGTGACAATTTTGGGGTTTTGGTTTCCTTAAAAAAATGTGTGGGCTGGAGAGATGGTTCAGCAGTTAAGAGCTCTTCCAGAGGTCCTGAGTTCAATTCCCAGCAAGCACATGGTGGCTCACAACCATTTGTAGTTGGGTCTGATGTCCTCTTCTGGTGTGTGTGAAGACAACTATAGTGTACTCATACACATAAGATAAAGTCTTAAAAAGCATGTAAATATTATGAGTATGGTTTCATTTTAATCCCAGGTATGGGATATGGGGCTGCTTCAGATTGCTCACAGTAGCTCAGTATGGTTTGCTTCATGCTCTAGTGGTGGTGTGATTTTGCCAGGTGCAGATTGTTTCTGCAATTGGGTGACATTTGGAATTCTGGGTACTCTTCAGAGGATATATAAATGCTAGGGTCCCAAGAGGCAGGGTGTATTTTTGGTTATTACTTGTTTGCTGTTAGCTGTTGTTGTTTCTTATTTGTCATGGTGTGTCAAGTATTCATTCACTAAGAAGAAGAAGGAGAAGAAGGAGGAAGAGGAGAAGGAAGAAAAAAAATTATAGTTAGGCTGATGGTGAAGATCAAAGATGCCCCAAGGAACTTGATGCTTCTCACTAGCTGGACTTAGTCTAATGATAACATTGTTCCCTTTCCTCTTATCCCCATTTCTCTCTTATCTAGTGTGAGGGGGGTTGAAAGTGTGGAAGAAACAGGATGTAGAAGGGTGGAAGAAAGGAGAACCACAAAGTAGCCAAAGATAGTAACACCGTGTCTTTCAGAGGCTGTTTCCAGAGAGCTTGGCACCATCATTTGGGTTGTAGTCTCAGGTTAGGAAATGATGTAAATATATTATAATCTCAAAAAATTTAAAAAGGCATTTACCAAAGGAGAAAATGATGTGAACATCAACTTTCATCACATTTCCTTTATGGTGATGCCGTGTGAGCATTTGTTACACACTTCTACCACAAGGTTAGAACTGTTCTCAGGGCATTGTCATCTGAGCCCAATACACCTTACCTTTGCTTAGCTGTTTTTGTTGGGTACTATTTACATAGCTACCAGAAAAGTAACTAATACACCCCTAGTCAAATATTTGTACTTAGGGTCTTTGAGCTCCTAAAAGTGAGCTATACAATATGATCTGTGAGGAGCTATGCTACACTCTGAAAAAACTCTGAGCTTTTAGCTTAGATAAAAATCTAGAGAAGATGCTTGGGAATGGAAGGGGGGTATGAAAGAACAGGATAATGGTGGAAAGAAGGGATAAACTGTTGGATTAGGTTGAAATTATTAGTTGGCCACACTAAGCATAAAGTTACACTTCATGTAGGTTGTAGCACAGACAGCTAGAAAGTGACCTACCTCACTGTGTACTTGGTTGAAACAGGTCAAAAAATGTTTCACAGTAGGTTAGAAAGGCCATTTTAACCATGGAGTTTCAAAGATTGCAGAGATGGCAACACTAGAGTACATTTGCCCTTTAAGACTCCTCACTTTTGGTATAGTACACATATTGATTAAAAAATTATGTAGTAGACCACTTGCCTCCTAGCATGTTCTCTGGTGGATGCTACTGTGATACAGAGCTTACAGTGAGAAATGCTTTGGAAATCTAAATATGTGTGCATAATTGGTTCCATGATGGCAGGGCCAAAGCCTTTTCTTGTGCTCTGATGACCCAGAGATGTCACTTACAAAAGAAAGAATGTACAAAAGGCACAATGCTGACTGATGGAATGGTAAGTTATTATCATTGCCTGGTCTCATTGGTCTCATGCCTCTGAGGCAATGCTGCCTGGCACTCAGGGGTAAAGTGGTTTACTACTATAAACTGGAGGAACAGGAGAGCCTTCAGTGATCTCTTGGTAACTTCCACACTCTAAAATTAAAGTCAATGAAATAGCACAACCTCCGTCTAGGCAAAAGGGCCAATGATTAATATCCTCTAGGAAAGGTTTGGTTACCTTATGGACAAAGAATGCTTACCTAGCTAGATACTTCCTTAAGTTAAAGAAAGCCTAGCGGAAGGAAATGGTTATAACTGAACGAAACTCACAGAAATAAGGATGTAGCTCTCATGATTATTTTCTCATTATGTTTTTAAAAACAGAGTAATACCATACTTTCTCCATGGTCTCAGGGTTTTCAACTGCTTGGTCTTGGAATAATTATATATATATATATATATATATATATATTTATAATTAACCCCTTTATCTACTTGCTTATCTACCTATATGGCAATTCATTAGTCTACGGTATCATTTATTGATCCATCAATCTTTGTAGTGATTGTATTTCTCTGAAGAATTATGACTATTATGCTGATATGTTAATTAGTTCAGGGCTTTTCCTCTTCCTGCATTTCTTTTTAATCCCCAAATTTGAACACCCAAATTGATGCAAGGCAAATAGTTCTCTTGTACGTTCTTTCCCCCCCAAATCAGCCTACTTTCTGGTGTGAGTAAATCAGTCAGTCAGAACTCAATGGCATAGTGCTGGTAAATATACTATTTTTATTTTTGTATTCTAAGAGATACCTGAATGTTGTATTTGACTGTCCTATAATTATACATTTATGCAGAGGTCTATAGTTTTAATGGAAATATGTCGATATTTTTTAGTGTAAAGCTATGTTTTTCACTTTACCTTTATCTAGTATTGTATACTCTTCTCAGGTGTACTTCCTTCAGTATTTAGTGACAATAAGTAAGCCTTTATGGCTAGTTCTACCCTAATATTCCTTTATTATTACCTTCAAAACAACTTTCGTTGGAGAGATGAACGTAGAGAATGGTATGTACTGTTAAAGGCACTAAAAGAACTGTAGTGAAAAAGAAGAGCACTATGGTAAATAATCCACAGAAGATCATTTGTCCCAAGTGCATCATTCTTATTTCTTCCTCTCTTTCATAGCTTAGTGAATTGAAGAGTATGTCCTCTTCAATTGTTCTCCATCTTATTTTCTGAGACATGGTCCCTTTCTGAACTTAGCGCTCATCAGTTAGACTGGAGGGCAAGTGAACTCTGGAGACTCTCCAACGTTAACTTTCTCACAGTAGTCTCCTGTTGCTAGGCTTTTACATGGATGTGAGAATCTGAACTCAGGTCTTTGCACAAGACACACTTTACTGACTGAGCCATCCCCAGTATTGGTTTTTCTGTTGAGCGTTGCATGCAATTTTGTAATTTGTTCAGCAAGTTAGTAGATACTCATGGGAAAAATATCTGTAATAAGTGGACATGAGGTGCTGAAGATAGCTCACTGATTTGTTGCTTAAATGAGCCAACATATACATCACTATTTGGAATCAACCACTGAAGACTAGGGATAGTTTTTACACACTTTAATACACCATTGGGCAGACGGCTTCTCAGGAAACAATGCCAACTCCTCAGAAAACTACTACTTATAGACTCTCTGAACACAGACAGTAGAAAAGTTTCTGCACACAAACTCTCTTTTCTTGTAGAAGTACAACAAATTTGTCTACATTGACAATATTTTGGCTCCTAGGCCAAAATCTTTGAATCAATTTTGTCTTGAGAGTTGAAAATTTTAAGAGAAAAATCAGAACTGGGTTATTGAAAATAATTCAGCTCCAATTAAAATGCTATCATGTGTTCAGCTTTCCTAAAAAAAAAATCACTGCCACCCTCTAAAAAGTATCCTCAGTTTCATGACTAAATAAAAATTTTGAAAAGCGGTCCCTGGGTTAATGTACCTAATGTGTTTAGATTTTTTTCCTTTTACAAAGCATATAGATCCATGGAAAGAAAATATAGCTTGAAATTTTAGTAGCTACCTTGACAAAGATGTCCCATTACTATGGTGCTTACATTTATATTTGTCCAAAATCATTGCTAAATCTGTAATATTACTATCAAAATGGTATGTTAAATAGGAAATTGTGAGACTTTATGTCACAGCTTAAGTCTAAATTGAGAGACATGCATGTGGTGACCAAAGCCATGATTTGTCTATATTTATTTTCTATTAAATACGTTGACTTCTTTATTTTTCTTCTTTTTTTCTTATTTATCATCATAAATATTTTACCATGGGAAAAATAGACACCTATAATTTGGTATATAATATGGTATAATATAGGATAATATATCTTGGGAAGGTGTAGATAGTCCATGATCTTTCTCCCGGGCAGCGAAAAACAAAGTTTAATTTTGTCTCTGAATTTCTCCTCACCCCACTTTTTGCCTAGCCTTGGGAAACATTCCTGAGTATGGTACTCCAGTGTCTGGCACTGAAACACAAACCAACTGACTAAAAGTATGTTCAAAAGGAAGGCTATGGCAAAAATGTCTCTTTAAACTTTCACGCTAGTTACCCCATTTAAACACACACAAACAGGCACAGTGAAGACACTGGCTTTCCATAAAAAATTTAATATACTTACCAAAAATCAAACTGATGAAATTCCCACAATGTTGAGGAAAAATGAGGAGAAATAATGTTTATAAACCTTTAACTTCAGTGTAGCATAGTCATTATGGGTATGTTAACTGGGGCTTTTATCGTTAGAGATGCATACAATTTGTTACTGCATTTTATCCCGAAGCGTGAAACACTATGCTAAGTACATGATACAAATGGAGGTACTCATGGTATATATCTGTGTATGTAGTCATGTATATACTCATTTTTATCACTGAATACAGTAAGTACTAAGACATTTTGAGAAGCAGTGAACATCAAGATATCTCTACAGTTAGTCTTGCTGGCTTGAATCAAGTTTTTCCTCCTGTTTGGGGGTTTTGGCAAGTTTTATTTTCTTCTCTGTGTGAGCTACAGTTCCCTTTTCTTAAAAAATGAAGTAAGAATTATTGGTGCATTGAAATTCATATGAGTGGTGTGCAAGTTAAAAGACTCCATAAATCTAAATATTTAGGATAGTGTCTTAGCACCCAGGAGACACATTTGGGAAACTTCTGTCTATACTGAAGAATAAAATGAGATGCCTATTTTTATACCCAAGGCTGAGAAAATCAGCAACCCCCAAACTCTGAAAGGAATAAAGTGTGAGGGATTTGTTCAGTGTGTACCAAAGGCTAGACAATATTACATTATTACAATTTCACTGATATTAAAATTAATATCACATCAGGATCAGTCTACAGTGAGTCTTTTGACACCAGTAAGAAGAATGGAAATGGTTAAATTAATATAGGACTGTACACTCTGTGTTTAGAATTTTGTTTCCTTTGTTTTGTTATTTATAAGTTCTTTATTTTACGTTATAGTAGAAGTTGTATGATTGGTATTACGTCGCCAGAATAAATACTGGGAACACAGGTAAGTGCAGGTGGAGCTTGACAATCCACCACTCTTCTCTAGATCCACAGTTGCAATTAAGTTTGTTAAGCACTGTGATATCTGGCAGAATTGGATATGGAACCTGGGAAAATATCAAGAAACTCCAAAACTTAAGTAAAAAGCCTTTTGAATGAGGATATGTAGGTGCTAGACATTGGTTCAATTTCAAAATTTTAGGTAACTTCATAAAATATAATTTCCTTTGGGAGGGTGGGGCAGCAATTGGCTTTTAAGTGACTTTGAACTGTCTTTACTAAGTTATTTTCCTAAGTGACCTTTGGATCTTTTAGCTTCAGTTAAAGTTAGGCTACTTGCAGCATATGCAGTAGAATGTGTGGGTCATACATAGGGGATTTGTTGACACAAAGTATTAAACAACAATTTGTAGACACCACCATACTGACTATGCCCAAGAAATACTGATCTAATATGGTAATAATTGTACTTGTAAATTTTACTTAATTATGTGAACCTTAGAGGCAGGCCTTATCATTCTTGATATAGAAAAGAATAGAAATGCATAAAAAATAATAAAACTCAAATATTTACATGCAGCTCTTCCTTTGCTAATAAACACAATCATTTTCCATGTGGAGTCACGGGAGTGGAGCAATACTTTTTAAAATCACGCACTGATTTCTCACTCCCTTAAAAGCTTTCCAGGCCAGGAAATACTAAAGGAAAGATCATGTCTTCCCCCTTCTATATGAATAGAAACATTTGCAACTTTTAGAGTTGACAGTTATTCATTTTACCCTCAGAATGAGAAGCAAAGGAAGAGGAGTGTTACCTAGACCATGAGAATCTCAGACAGTCACTCTAGAAACCATTGTGACAGTTTCTCAAAAGAACTAGAAATTGACCCCCTGTATGACCAAGCTATGTCATTCCTATGTGTATACACCGCTACTGCTCATGCTCACTCATGCTCATCATTATAGCCAGGACATGAAAACAGCACATGTTATTGAGTAGTAAATAAGGTGACCGGAGACCCAGAAAGACAAATGTCACATGTTCTCACTCTTGTGTGGAAACAGCATCAAATCTTTATATTTGTATGTTGAATATGTAGTGTGCATAGAATCCAGGAGAGCAGGAAGAAGTTAATGAGGCGGGGAGTAGGAAGGAAGAGGTTATTGGAGGAAGGAAGGTAGAATGCAGGTGACATAAAGGAGAGATATGAGGTGGGCTAGGCAGGGGGAGGGATGAGAAGGTGGCTCAGAGTGGGGATGAGCGTTAATCACTACTAAAGAAATTTGAAAAAGCCATATGGAATCTTACTTTACAAAAGGCTCCACAAATTGGGATGATACCCACCCCACAGAAGCCATGGATTGTCCAGTAAAAAGCCCAGTGTCACATATGGGATACCTCCCCCAACTTCTTGGTCAGAAGTGTCCGAAAGACCCCCAAAATAATACAGGCTATTAACATTGCTCTTGAGTGACTACCAGAAGTCGGTGGTTAAACACTATTGCTGAAGCTATTACACTCTTCTGGTCACAGGACTTAAAAGAATCAAGGTGGTACTTAACAGGAAGTTTTCTTCGTTCTGGCTAGTTTTCACGGCACTAGGAAGTGCTACTCAGCCTAACGATAGCCTTACCTACCTGTGAACCTTTTGAGCTAAAATTATGGCCAGTATGGCAAGATGCATTCAAACAACAATACAACAAACAGTAGATTTTCTAACCTGGACCTATGATATTCTTTTGTGTGAGTGTGTTCGATTTTACCCATTGTCTTCATGAGTAAATTCATGATAGAAAGCAATTCTAATTGGGGTTTAACCACATTTACCATTGTGAGGCCACAGCACCAAGGAAGTTGATAAAAAAGAACCACTTAGGTGAAGTATGGATAAACTCAGTTTATCATAAAATTACGATTAATAAGCATGTTTTCAACCCTATTTGAAAATTTTCACCCAGAGATATCCAGCTTGTGGCAGCGGGGTCTATTCAATGTTGGCCAGTAGTAGTTTTAAAAGAAGCCATTTTCTGTGTTTACTCAGAGTTGTCTTAATTTACCCTCTCAAATTTACAACCAGAATGCACTGAAGTCAGCGGGATCGAATGTCTAATTTACTTATACGTATGGTGAACTCCAGTGCCAAGGATCATCCACGGCCATTGCCCTGTTTCAAATATTCATGAGTCTCCACGGTCCAGAATGCATTAAAGGAGGGAGTGATGCCAACAGTGCATGGTCTTCCTAGTGACGAGGAGTCTCCTCGGATCAAAGGAGCAAGATGCTAAAGACTTCAGACTAAACTGTCTTTGTGAGAGACGCTCATGAAAGGAATGCCAAATTGTACACCCTGCTCCAATTACAGAACATCAGTGAAACAGCAAAACAAAAAGCACTATGTGCTCACTCTTGTGAACTCAGGATACTGGGGCTGCTGCTTCTCTGTCATTCCTTACCCCTGCAATCTGTCACCAGTATTTTATATCCACATGGGATAGCGTTTCAGGACTGGTAAGCCCTGTTGGTGCTTTCAGAGGCGAAGGCGTGGACACTGAGAAATTAACAGCATTTGAGCCTATGTAAAATTGCCAATGATAGCTGCATGGCACATAGCACACATTACAAAAGCAAAGTTAGAGCAGCATGAGGAACTTAAATCAGTCACATAAAGCACCCCCATATAACAATCGAGGTTCTCCCCTTATGTTGTTTGTCAGTGGCTGCACCTGCTTCTAACACCTGAGCTCTCATTCGTGATCTATTCTGACACTCTGGAAATATTAGGCACTCAGCCAATTTCATACCCAGACATTCCTATGATCAGGCCCAGCTATCAACTTGCTTTTAAAAAATACATTAAATCAAGTATCAACCCCTGGGCTCTGAACTACTTTTGACTGACAGGACCAACGAAAAAAAAAATTCCAGGCTAATTACTTCTAAGAACTAGTTCCCAGTGCATGGGGTTCCTAGTGACCTACTTTGGACTCACTGAAGATAATTTATCAGGTACGATAATTAAAGGAATATAAAGCAGTGTCTAAAATGAAGCAACTATCAAAATTATTTGCTGAAATCATAAGTTCTTATTCCCAGTGCTATCAGCTGGGGTTCTATTACTTTGCAGTGAGTCAGTTTTCTCTTATTTAGAAGCCATTCTTTTTCTGTATAAATTACATTTGGCAGGATGTATTTGAGATTCATTTTGATGTGTAAGTTTTGATTTTTTTCCAGTGTAGTTGTAAAGAGAATAATCTTCTAAGTACTTCCTGTTTTCCTCCCTTTAACTCCACCCATGAACAAGCACAAATGTTCCTTTCTTCATCCCAGGGCTTCTACTGTTTTGAAGTCAGTCTTTAATAAAGAATAGCTCTCATCCAGCAGAGGCTACCCTGCAATGTGGACAGTTTCTCTTGCTTCAATTTTAATTCTGCCTTTTGAAAGTCAGATCCATTTTTACACAGAAGTAAATACCCAGAGCTGAAGACACTCTTTCAGCAAAGTCTGGCTTTCATATGGGGAAGCATCATTTTCTAGTTTTTGCAGTCTTGATATTTTCACAAGAATAGGGTAGGAAAAAGAGTCTCATAATGAAGCCACAGAACATGGCACTTCATCTTCCATCAGATTATAATCAATCTTTTCCCTCAGAACACGTGTTAAGCATCACGTGATTAGTGTCGCAGCCTATCAACATCACTTTCTAACTCTTATTTCTGTTCCTGTATCCAGCTCTTTTACCATTTTAAAAATTTTGTTGGCTCATTTGCAGTGTGCTTTGGTCCTTAACTCAAAACCTCCCCTAACAATGGAGTGTGATCAGCTGACTCTTCACTAGCTTTTTAATGCTAGCAAAATATTTATCTTCCTTTTGAAAGAGCTTTGAGGAACTAGGCTTAACCCCATAGCAGAATGAAAACATTCATATCCTAGGCCAGGCTTAAAGAAAGATCAGAATAAATTTCATACTTTCCTGTGTAATGGCATTTGTCACTAGTATTTATTTATCTCTAGTTGTTATTTCATAAAGCCAAGAGGGACGACATTTGTATGCATGAAACTGCTCTTTAGTTGATGTCAAAGAAAAATGTGCTGTGTTCTTTATTGCCAAACGACCCAAGAAAAATTTTATGTTTGAAAGGGATCCAGTCATAGTTTCACCCCAAATTAATAGCGTCAAAACTCTCCTGTTGTCATGAGGATTCTATAGAACACTACGGTCAGATCACTCCCCGAGTGCTAACTATCTTCCTTTATAGTCTCTCTCATTCCATGCCTATTTAGCTTCATTTATTGCTTTATTCTCATGTCCTTCAGCTGTTTCCAATCTACTTCATGGTCAAAAAAATAAAATATGTTAACACACAAAGGTATTTAAGTAAATGAAAATCAATGTACTGGTGTCAGCACCGCTCTTTATTGCTTACCTTGGACATTTTAAACACATTCTCTTTCAGCATTAACAACTTTCACTCTTGTCTGGGAAGTATAATGATGTTCTTGGCTCCCTGCCCCCACCGTCTCTAATCTTCACAGCTATGGCCACTTAGTCCCCATCTGGAGGTTCAGGATTATTCTGAATCTTGGAACTGATTTTGTCCCTAGGCTGGGGCATACAAGATACCCTAGCCAAAAGATAACCGATCTAATATCCAGTCATCTTTCCCACTGATTTCTTCTTGACCTTGGAAGAATCCATATTTAAGCTATATTCCTTCTATCTATGGTCACCAAGGCTTGGCCATTCATGGCAGGACCACTAAGTAAACCTCGTTTAGTACCTAATTAATCTTCCTGCTTGATGCGCAATTTCTGGAGACTCTGCCATGACCATCCTGTCTCTTTCATAACAAGGCTATTTCTGAAGTCAATTTGTCATGCTAGGACCCCATGGACAACTGCTTAGCCTTTCTGTTGCAACTAGTCTTGCAAAAAATGCTTGAGCTACATTTATATAGTTCATATTTTAAATTATGTACTTTGAAAGTGTAACTAACTGTCAGTTAAAACTGATCAGTATAAAGGTGAGAAATTGGAAAGAAAGTTTTTTTTTAAAAGTCTCTGCAAAAGAAATACATGTTCTTAATGGCTGAGCTATGTTTCAGCCACCCCCCCACCATGTACACCCATTTATAAAGGAAAATGATTGACAACCTGAAGACTGATGGGAAAGTAGAAATGAAGCCAATGATTCCTTTAGTCAGTCATTTCTTTTAAAGCAGCATTTCCATAATCATTTAAGAAGTTTCAGAAAAAGACTAAGTTTAAGTTCCACTTCACTGAAATTTTGATTCATTAAGTTTAGGGTGAAACTAAAAAGTTTAGAGAATCTCAAAAGAAATTCTGATGATCTCTTACCCTTTGGACTATAAATTTATCAACATTAAGATGCCTGGGGTGCTCTGAAGAAATTATACTTCACATTTCCTCAAGATGCCTCAGCTAGTGCGTGAATCACAGATGTGACCCCCTGCTGTATAGTAACCCAAGGTGTTTGGTAAATCTGGAAAGGCTACTGATGTCTACTTTTATGGATAGATGGTTATTCTGTCTGGCTGTTTCCTGGCAGTGTTCACTTGTAAGTGTCCCAGTTTACTCAGATGAAATGTTTACCTCATTCTACATTAAAATGCCCCATAAGTGTCTTGTGTTTCATTTCTGCCAATGTATCATTTTCTTTCTTATTTGAGAAGTGCCCCCTTTCCTTAAAGAGATTCTTTCTACTCTCAGAAGCTTATCAAAATGACTATTAGTAGCTCTTGATGAAGAGTTTTTCATATTGAAGATTAGAATGATTTTCTGTTTTCAGCAAAGATATGAAAGAGAGAAAGAAAGGAGGGAGCAAGATGGAAAGAGGGGTGGAAGAAGAGAGGGAAGGAAGGACAAAGAAGAGAAAGATAATGGGAGAGAGAAAGGGAGGGAGACAGTAGAAGATGGGAGAAGAAGGAAAGAAAAGGAAGAGGAGAGAGGGAGGGAGAGAAATAGAGGAGGAGGAAGAAGAGGAGGAGGCAGAGAAGGAGGAGAAAGAGGAAGAGGAAAAGGAAGAGGAAGAGGGAGAGGAGGAGGAGGAGGGAAAGAAGGAGGAGAAGGAGTAGGAGTAGGAGGATGTGGTGTTAGTGGTTATGGTGAGAAGAGGAGTGAAAGGAAAAGACTGATTGCTTCTTCAATATCCAGACATGCCAACTGTCTGTGCTCTAACTCAATGAACTTTGTTAAATGATCAGATCAGGACCAATGCATGCAGGTGATATAGAAAGCGAAATACTTGACATCCATTCAAAGTAACGAAAATTATCAATTGTTCATGTAACTTTATTAGAGAAATGGGATATTCTGTAGAGGAAAGGAAAACCTGATGCAGGAGGGCAGCCTGGAGGTGTTTTGGTTTTGTTTGTTATGGTTTTTGTTTTGGCTGAAGTGTCTTTTCAGCTTGTCAGTGTGTATGCACATGTGTCCTCTTTTAAATCTGCAGTTATTCAGACTCACAATCCTAAAATTTATGATAGCAATTGCTGTGGTTTGAACACTCTCTTAACACAAATGTCTAAATTCTGCACATGGAATTGTATTAGTGAGATGGTTTGGGGAAGGTGATTATGTCATGCATCCTGAAGCCTCATTGGTTATTTACTTACTAATTAATTAACTTATTAATCCTTCTATAAAAGAAGACCATAGAGGCCCCTTGGTCTTTGTATCTCACCCTTTAGAGGCAAGTACTGCCTTTAGGAGGCAGACCCTCAGCAGATGCTATGTCTTCTTCAGAGTGGATATTGGACTTTGAAGGCTCAAGAGGGCTTGACATCAATTTCTGCTATTTTCAGATACTCACTATGTGGTAATTTTGTTATTCCAAACTAAAGAAACTTAGAAGTTATCTGTTGTTTCTTGATGGAATTTTTAAAAGAGACATTCTCATAAATATGGTTTCCCTTTCTTTCCAGTAAGACTGACCATTTTGGGGTTCTCAGTGACAGTTCTGTTTCCTATGCAAGCATCTGCTTGCCTGAACCACCTCACAACCTGGCTCCTGAAACTACAGCACTTACTCCTTACTGCCTTGGCAAGTCAGAAGAAAATAGAAACTCTAACAACGTGATGTTTGAAAAAGTAGTTACTGAGCCACAACACAAACAACAACAAACAACAAACAACAACAACAACAACAACAACAACAACAACAACAACACCCTCAATCACTGACATCATTTTGAGAAACCAAAGTAGCCTCTTACCAGACATCCTCAGCATCTTCATCACACTCTGCCCCAAACTGGCAAATGTCACAGGTGGATGTCTCCTTCTGACTGGTCTCGCCAGAGCCTTCATGGACTGTGGGACAGAAATCATACGTGAAGGGCATGCAGACAGGTGTGCATGGTAACAACAATGCTGGGAGAATTCCCTGTCACAGTTGCTGCTTCCAGATGGGTTCGCTTGTTATGGACTCCACGAAAACGGCACATTTCTCTCCTTTTTTCCTCAGTTTAAAAGATACATCAACAACACTGTGGATGTGTACTCATGGGAACAAAGTGAATGCCCCTGTCCTTTTATATGTGGCACAGCCACAAACAAGAGTGCATATAGTGGTTTTGAAAACTGCTTGGCTAATAAATATAAGAGTTGTTTCATTAAAAGGGATTTACACTGGTCTCTATAAATATTTATGAAAAATATTTTGCATTTTTTCATTTTCTGACTTTTGGTTTTCCAAGATAGTGTGTCTTTCAATAGTCTTGGTTATCCTGGAACTCACTTAAATAATTTTCAATTTAAGTCTTTGTGTGTGTATGTGTGTGTGTGTGTGTGTGTGTGTGTGTGTGTGTATGTGTGTGTGTGTGTACATGCATGCATTTGTGTGCACACACTGTAGTGAGTTGGGGTGCCTGTAGCAACCAGAAGAGGGTGTCAGAACTCCTAGAGCTAGTTATTGGTAAGCCACCAGACATTTTCTCCTGAGAAAAGAGAAAGGACTCTCAACTATTGATTCCACTCTCCAGCCACAACTTTTATTTTTTACATGGTTATCTTGAGTTATGAACAAAATTGTATTTACAATATTAAAGCAGCTACTGGTTGATATTGGTCCTTTTGCTTGACAGTATAAATATGAAATTGGCAAAATCAAACAAATCAAAAATTAGCATCACAAGATCAGCACAAAATGATGTAAGAAAGAAAGAAAAAACAATCTACTGATTTGACTGCAAAGCTGAGTAACACCTCTGCAGTGATGGACTACTGTGTACTCAGTGAGAGCAGGAAAGCTGAAAAAAAAAAAACCCAGCTTTACTTACAAATGAAACAATATAGCAATCTGATTAGTGCAAATACAATCAGTTTTCACAGACAGAACATATACTTTCCCATTGTCTCTAGACACCAAATGATTTTTAAAGAGACCTTTGGCCAGAGACCACATGATTTCAACAGAAAGGTAGCCTAACTCCTTCACAGATCTCAGGAACATCTTATGAAAAAATAATTGACTAACACTCTTGGCCCCTTACGTCCAAACTTCTTTTGCTATACTATCATTTCTCCTCATTTTTTCACTTCTTCTTTGGCAGTTAATAATTTTTTAGTATTTACAAAACTAACTATCTTTCTTGATTTTAGTTTATTGCTGTGAAGAGAAATGATTTCATGAATAATCAAACACAAAGGGCCCAGAATGCCTGTGGGAGAGTTCTATTTTATGGCTCTGTCAAGAAATCTGGGAATGGACTCTAAGGTAATCAAGTTTTTTGTGCTTCTTGCTATGTTCCAATGCTATCTCTCTATTTTCAGTGTGAGAAGTAGTCTTAACTTGCGTTTAAGTTATGAATTAAATGGCTCGCTTTCATGGCAAACGTATTGATGCTATTGCTTTTAACATACAAGGTTTAGGGAAAAACTTCCCTCTGAGCTTCTGGGGAAAAAGGAATTTAACTCTGATAAAAAGACAATAGATACATCAATCTACCCTACCACTCTAGTACAGCAAGGCCATTAGAGTGGACCATGGGGATTGGAGAGAAGCTGAGGCCTTACCTCAGGGGAGAATGAGAGCTGAGACTGGTATCTTTATTACTTTCTTATTATTAATGCAACACAGAAGCTGCTAATGGGAGTGAGCCTTTTAGTGTTAGCAGGATTAGCAACTCCCAGGCTACAACTTCCCACCACTCAGGAAACATACCACAGTGAAGGGAAGGTGCCTAATGATGGGAGAAAGCACTTAGGAGCAGGGCCACTGACTTCAACAGCTGAGATCCTGGCTTAGGTATCTCCTGGAAGAAATGCGGGGGCACATTTTGCTGACTCGGCAAGACTGGCCATGGCACTCTTACCTGAAGCTACACTATAATCCATGGAAAGGGAATTTTGGGTAGAAATGCCATGTTTGGCAGTTTTCTCACAGGGAGGAATAATTCAGAGTAAGACATAGCACTCTAAATGCAGGCAAATAAAATGTGAACACATAAAGTCATCCACAAGAAAACTAAAGAAAATATTTCCTTTCTAACAATTAAACAACAAAAACAAAGCCCCCAAGCTGGACCGCTGAGTTAGATTCTATCTGCCACAACACCCAGAAGATATCGGCAGCATAAAGCACCTTCATCATCTGGCACCAGAAATGCACAGGGGCATCTAGAGGTGCTGTTAAAATACAGAGTCTTTCTTATTCAGTAGGTGTGAGGAGCAGCTTCATGTTCTTCATTTCTTACAGCCCACGGTGCTGAGGAAGCTGTCCCACAGACCACAGTTTTAGGAGAAAGAGCAGCACCGTGCAACATTTCAAAACACAATGCACAAGCTATCAGTGGGCAGCAAAAGTAAGTGAGTCAGAGCCAATATTCCTGGAGCTATTGTAACAGTCTACACTAGACTAGAGAACATCAGTGTGTCTTACTTAGCAAGAATAAGCTGTATTATATAACAATTTTCTCATCATACATAGGTACTTACACAGAGGCTGGGACAGGAACTGTAATTCTTAATAAAGGTCACAGACATACAAGCTGGCGAACCACTGATTTAGCACCTGTTATAAGCTCAGTAAATGTGCACTACACGGGACTGTTTGCTTTTTTGCCTTCTTCCTACATTACTAGAAACAGTAATGAAAAGGATAAATGCTTAATTGTTTGTATCCGTATAATGATTGCATGGGAACAAATGCAAAATTTCCCCTAAGTTTTACCTTCACAGTGCATTTACATTTTAAACTCTTCTATTTGAGCTGTAAAGTAGAATAATCATTTTATTTAATAGAACAGGGTTTTTACAAGTGGTTGAAAGGAATTCAAGGGACAAGAAAGGTTTAGCTCCTGAAGACACCTAGCATTTGATACACTATTCTTGACTGGAAACCTACATATTCCATTTAAGGAAGTTTGGAAATGGAAAAGTATAAGAAGTGATTGGATCTACCACTTCTAATCTCCCTGCTCTCGTAGCTTCTCCTAAGGGCAGTTACATTACTTCATCTTCACGTTGTTCTGGCTCTAATTAGGTGTTTTCACTGCTCCTACATACTGACGTGGACCCAGAGCCCTGTTCTCTGCCTATCTCACTGTTACGCCTCCACTTATAATGCTTTTAACCTGGGGTGGGGGTGGAGGAGGATACTCAAACAGTTTTTCAATATTCATTTTGTTGGGAACCTAGCAGAAATTGACATTTAGCAACACAGTCAGATCTAAAGGCAACCTTTTGAGTTTGAAGAATAATATCGAGACATAGTGAGCCATCTACTACTATCTTAGTAAGCTTCCTTATGTCCCTTCCCTGTGACCATACTTCCTGCCACTGCCCTGTTCATATGTGGGCAGGTGGGCATCTGTTCTTTGTCACTGCAGTCTAATTTTAACTGTTCCAGAATGTGATGTTAATGGAAACAGACAGCATACCATCTCTGGGATGATCTTTTAATCACGATTTTCAGAGTCAGGTAGTTGGAGTGTATCAGTTATACTCATTCTTAGAAGTTTAATATTACTTTAAATACTATGTGACACTTATCTATCCATTCTCCTGTTAGAGGACAAGTAGACATTTGGAGCTATTAACTGGTAACTATTACTGGGCATCAGTGTAGCTCTAGAGCTCAGTGGTAGACTATGTAATTAGTAGGCATGAGTATATGAGTTTTATCTACAAACACACACACACACACACACACACACACACACACACACACACTGGGGCACATTGGGAGGAAGACAGAAAAAGATAAAAATTATAATTTGACATTTATTGACAAAAAGCATTTATAAATAGGTTTAGCTATGATTTGTGTTTCTACATGATGTTTGCCTATGTGTATACTTCTGTGTGTGAATTTAGGTGTGCACTGTACCATGGCTGCCTATGCAAGTGGTTAAAGAGCCTGAGGGTTTGGTCTTTGCATTCTGCTTTTAGCCAGGATTCCTTTGTATTTGTTTGTTTCTCCTACTGTTGGTTCAGGATGCTGGCTGGTGAGCATCCAGGCATTTCTCCTGCCTCCACTTTCCATCTCCACACAGAAGCACTGTGACTCGGATGGCTGGGCTTCCATGTAGGTTCTGGGTATTAGAACTGAGGTCCTCATGCTTGCCCAGAAAGTAAGGTTTAATTCCTGAGCCACTGTCCCCATCCCGCCAGCATTCCTATGAACAGCATTTCATGCATATGTTTCTAAGTCTCTTGAACTTCACAGTAGAAGTTTTACTGTCACGAAGTAAAATATTGTGGCTGATGGTGTTTTACTTTTATTCTCAAATTTGGAGATGTGTTAATATATTTTGGATATGAACATTTGCCCAGCTACGTCTTATAATTTTTTCCTTCCTTAAATGTGAGCAGAAGTGTTTATTTAGATGAAACCAAGGTTTTCCTTTCATGACTTTTATTTTTATGTCACGTTTAGAAAGACTTCTACTCAAAGGTTTTACCTCTCTGCTTTTATAAATGTTAAGGTTTAGTTTTAAGCTCAGGTTTTTGATCGACCTCAAATTGAATTTCGTGTTTCATGTGAAGACTGAGAATCTTTCTCCCCCAAGTGTGATTTTCTCTTGATCTGTAAGTGTGACAAGATGCATTAATTTTCACATGTTAAACTAACCTTACACTCTTGGGAAAAATGAAGCCTGATTTAGTATATTGACTTCTTAATATGTTACTGGACTATGTTCAGCATTTCCGTACTTGTTATGCTTTGTTGTAACTTTAATTTTCTTTTCTAGTGTTCTGCATACTTCGTTTAGGAGTATACAGAGTCTACACTGAAAAGAGACAGAAGTGTAGGAAGAGGATGCCTTGTCCACTGCTTGTTATTATCCAGTATAGATGTACTAGAATGACTTCTATCATAAATTTGACTTTTTTTTTGCATGATGGAACATAATTCTCTCATTTTAGTGAGTTCTGCTTTTACTTTTATTCTTTCCTTTGTGCTACATTCTTAGGATGTAGTTCATTATGTTTCAAATTCATTAACACCTTATTTTCTAATAGAGGTACTATAGGCTAATCTCCAAACACAAGTTGCATTAACTGTTCCCTACACATCCTGACATCTCTGTATTTCCCTTGAAATATCCATTTTTATGCATCCTTTGAAGTTTCTTCTGTAACCCATGGATTACTTACTATTTTGTTTCTGATTCCAATATTTAAGCATCTTTAAAGGTTTATTGTTTTACTTTTTGGTTTATTAATTCAATTCAATACTTTATTTTGTCATGAATAGAAACATTATTTAATATTTTCAAATTTATTAAATATTGTTTTACAGTTCAAGACAAGGTCTATGTAGCACCTTGGGAATTACAACTTGCTTCTTCGAAAATGTATGTAGCTCTTGTGGGGAATAATTTCTTACTGATGTTAAGTAGCTCATGACTGATAGTGTTACTCAGCGTCTGTATAAATGTGGTGGTTTTGGTTTCTATGGTATCTGCTAGTGAGAAGAACACAGAAATCCATATTGGTGACTGTAAGGTTGCTTCTTGTTCTTTGTGTTTTGACTAATCTTCTGAAATGTCTCTGGAATGTAGTAAGACTCTCCAATCATGAGTCACCTGACTTTTCTATTCCTATCACCTGATTTCTTTTGCTTTGTTTCAAATTTAGTATACCTAATCTCTTTCTTTCAGTTTGTTTAAGAGTCTCTCTTTAAGAATTGATTTTAATTTTTCATAAAAATTATTAAAAGGCATTTCTTGTAAACAACATATATTTGAGTCATTAAAAAAACCCCAGTTTGCGTAATTTTGTGTAAACACGAGTGTCCAGTCACTCATTCCACCTTAATGACTAGTATACAAACACTAGGTTTCAAAGCATGCTTGTGTTTGGTTCATATTTTCCATCATGACATTTTGTCCCTCTTTTCCATGTTGTGCTTTAATATTTGTTTATTTATTTTTGATGAATTAATAATTTTATAAACTTTGTTTTATTTTATCTCATCTAATGATTCTTGGGATGGAAGCTGCATTCCTTTATGTTATTACTTTGGTAGTTGCTCTGAAATAACAATATGGATCTTTAATAATTATGTTATCACCTTGTTTTAGCAATCATTGAGAGTACACTTCTAATGATTCTCTCCTAAGCTTTACACTGTTATGATCATATTTCTTTGTACCCTCATGATAAAAATTATGAACATATGGAAATTTACTTTAACGGCCATCCTGCTCTTTTCTGTTAGTTTAACTAGCAAAATGACAAATAATTCATTACTAATGCTCTGTCGATCATTCATAAATGGTTGACTTTTGACCTAGGTGTGCCCTAACTCTTAAAGATATGCCTGGAGTACACATTCTTCATGGAAAACACTCCTGGAAAAAATCATTTCCAGAGCAGTTTGCATCATTTGTATCCATTATTTCTTTCTTATTTCAGAATGAAAGAATTATATGCCTCATGTCATGGCTGTCTGACCTATATTTCTATGATGCCACACTTTGCATTCTGACATGAGCTGGCATTGAAATGTGAGAGCAACAGAGAACACACTGGCTTGAAGCTGTGAGAAAGCCATCATGTGCACTTGTACATTCTTGCTTTTTCTGTTTATATAAAGGACACATGATAAAATATGTGCTGTTCTTTCAGCCAGCTCCAGTATGAGAAGATGTATGGGCCAGGGCCACAGCTGACCACAGCAATGAAGGAAGAAATATGCCATAGACACTGCAAGCTTCTGAGATTCTGAAGTCATTTGTAACTGTAGCTTTACCTATGGAAAACAGACTAATAAATCACTGGCCGGTGTTATTAATAAATTCCAAAGTCACAAGCATTCTCACGCCTCAGATTCTGCTTGTTTTCCTTATCTACATAACACTTGGCCTACTTGCCTCCCTCGTAGCATGTATTTGTATCTTTCATCGTCTCCCTTTATTGCCAGCATATGCTCTACAATGGTTACACCATGTTTGCTCTGTTGCACTTTGATTTTCTTCCCAGATGATACTAACTTTGCCAGTCATTGTACAGCTTCCATTTTCTCTCCATGAAGCTTTAGGTCAGCATTTTGTTCTACATATAAGATGTGTTGTTTACATTAAGCATAGCATCAACATTAAAAATAACAGAAACATAGGCAAGTAAAAATATTCTGTGCATTGAGTGTCAAATGATCCTTTTAATTATCAGATAGTATAAAAAAAGATTTTGAGGTTGAAAATGTGACCCACAGGTCCAGTTTCAAGCCCACTCCAACTATTATGAACCTGGGGAAATATCGAATATTAGTTGTATTCTATGCAAACTCTAATATGATTAGTTTTGAACAATTATAACAGTGCTTTTCTCCTTCTATTTATAGTCAATAGGAACTTGATTCCAAAGTAATTCTTGATAGACTTTGAAGGTTTTTAAAAAATCTTTACCTATATAAAGAGTTAATAAATGATTTTATTCAGTGTATTTGTAATAACTGCCATCATCTTGTTACTAAATTACAAAAAATGATTTTTATTTTGGAAGAAGTTCTATAAATATGTATGTCCTCATCACAAAATTGCCAAACTGAATTTACCCTCCAATAGAAGGTAGACTCCCTTTATAGATCAGGAAGGCAGTTATGGAAAATATTCACTCATTCTTTCATTTCTACAACTTGCTTATTTTGTATTCTCTGGCCAGTTTTCCTCTCAGACATGTCTCTCACATGTGAGTGAGTTATATGTAACAGTTAACATGGTACATGTCAACAGTTCCTAGAGGTTGAGAGGCGTTTAAATTGTTTGAGCCACAAACTACTATCTTTTGTATTTTCAGAGTTCTCTCTGGAAATCCCAATATGAATTTTAAGTAAATAAGAAGGAACTATTTTCCCCCTTTTTATGCTTTGCGAGGCTATTCATCACTTAGATAACAGCCTGCTACATATTGAAGTGCCAGAGTAAGAGGAGTGGCTCTCTGATTGACTATTGCAGAGCTAATTTAATGTAATGCTTTGTATGTATCCACATCATGCCTCATCATGTGCTTACCCTTTAGGAGAAAATATATATTGTTATGTCCATTGAATATGTACTATTCATAATTTAGTACAAAGACAGACAATCACATGCAATTTTAATTGATTTAAATATCCCAAACTAAAGATGGCTAAAACTGTACTTACACAAAGTGCTTTAAAATTCTAACGCAACTTGAAAAGTGCAAGACACACGTTAGTCTTTTCTAAAGATGCCATTACAGAAATTTTAGTTTTTTTTAACATTTTAGTTTGCTAGAACTTACAAGTTTATTTAGTAATTACGTATAACTTATTTTCTTCAAAACATTGAAAAATAACTTAGGAGATTAGTACAGAGCTACCATGTTGAGATGTTTCTACTGCCATCATTTAAGCCTGACTGATCTAACTTAGTTCCATCTGTGTTGGCAGTAAGGACAATTACTTAAAAAAAGCAAAAAGAAGGACAAATGAAATCAAGAAAGAGGAGGAAGGAACGAAAGCCAACAGGCAAGTAAAAGTCTGTCTGACAGCTCTAAGTGAATCTCAGAGCTACTTGCTATGCCAAACTTTATGAAATGATATCATATCAATTATATGGTAATTATAAGCAAAAATAGTCTTATTATTCAAAGCATAATTAATACAAACCATCCTATGAATATTCATATGAAAGAATTTGAATTTTTCTTTAATGAATGTTAGAAAGATGAGAAATTCAGTTTTTCAATATTTTATGAATGTCTGTGCTACCGTAGGCTACGGTGGTCCCCAAATTTTGATCAGAAGTACATGTGACAAGCCTAGAAGTTACTTGGTGGAAACAGTGAATGTAGATGAGACTATTGTTGTACAGAGTGGAAAACAATGTGGACAGAGAATGAGACAGGAAGTAGATAGTTTCAGACCAAGAAATGGATTTCCGTGGAAGTGATACGAGGCATCAATTCATAATTGAGGGGAATGATAGCATAGACAAGTTCAGATTTTGCCAGTAGACAATGGGGCAAAATTATAGAAGTGTGTCCTAGAAAAGAGACTGGCTTAGCGCAAAGTTGAGTGTTGTTAGCAGAAATAGGAACATGTTTTTCTGTAGAAAGAGGGGAAGGTTAGTAATGTGGTGAGGAACTGCCACTATAAATAGGTGAAACAGGTCTTGTCTGATAGGAATGATAGGAACTTTATCTGTTCTGTCTCTGTCGATCATGGCAACCAGTTAACATGATACAGTTATAAACAGAAGATGTAAAATACTGCCAGACAATGGTCGTGACTAAAGTAAGACCAACGTCTTTCTAAGTCTTCTCTACAAATTTGCCTTATCGATGAATTTTTATAAATAAAATGAATAAAGATATATGTTGATTAAGTATACTCCTGCATGTTTTTAGTCTAGTGCTTTGTGTTAGTAGTATAAATATCTTTTGTAATGCACAGAAGTTTCCATTTATGTATAAAATCTAATTGCCAACTGCATTAGCTTTTACCTACTTATTTTTCATTTTAGTGGAGCTTTCATAATCAAGTAGAATGCTATGTTTGTGTCCTATTATGCAATGCCATCACCACTGCATACGTCAAATCTCATCATTTTCCCTGAATTTTAAGATAACTTTCTATGGAGCTGCTCTCCTTATTCCCAAACTTGCCTTTATCAGATGTATAGCCTATGTATCCCACTGAAATGAAACTCAGATCATGACAATCAGATCTACAGCACACAGATCTACCTGCTTGACTACATTCAGGCCTACCACTAGGAGAGAGTGCAGAGATTATTTCTCCAGCCCCAGATTTTTCTGTAATAAAGAATCGTGATGTTTTGCGTAGCTCACAGGCTGGGGTGAGGATTAAATAGGAGAAACGTGCAAATGCTTCGCACCCTCTAACTTGCTCTGACGCCCAAGGTGTTAAGGTTCAGTAGGTGTTGAAGGTGAAGCAATATCATTCTCTCAGTCCAAGTGAGGGTACTGGAGGAAGTACAAATGGCCCAGCATCTCTCATGTTCATCTGAGTACATTTATAGTGGTCACTTAGCATTTTGGGAGGACAAAAGTTACAATTTTAAAGCAATATGACAACAAAAAGAGGAATAGAAATGCTAAATTTGTATAGAAGGTCTTACAAGAAAATAATCAAATTATGCTCCTTGGTGAAAGAACTACAAGGCCTGTGGGCAGGACAGACGAGTGGAGAAGTTTGGAAGTAGATGCCCTCTAAAGCCAAGCTCTTTATCATGCAATGGACCTGGGAATAAAGATTACATTAAGGATATATTCCTCTATTTTGTTATGGATGAAGACAAGAATGGAATCAAGAACGTTCTCCACTTCTTTTAGAACTATCCTCTTTCTGGTGCTGACTGTTCAGTGGTTGCCTGACAATCGTATCATCTAACTTCTGCATCGATGAGAGTTTCAGACAAAATTTATAAAGAAAAAAGCGTAGTTAATTATATAACTTATTCAGATAAGTAGGCCAATGAAATAAAAGGATAATAGTAAAAAGACAATTTTGAGAGGTCAGAGCTTTTTAAAAAGCTTGCAGCTACTGTAACAATTATTTCAAATGGCCTGCGATATTTTCCAGTCCACTTTTGCTTTAATGGCAGAGCCCTTGTTATTTTATTTTATTTTATTTTATTTTATTTTATTTTATTTTACTTTAGTTTATTAAAATGACTCTAGGAACATTGCAGGCAGGATGTAGTGTTTATGATGAGGTTAAATAGTTGACAGATCCATGACTTCTGCTTATTTTCTGTTGGGAGATCTTGCTTTCTTCCTACAATTTCTTCTTTGCTGCCGGCTCCAGTCACTTGCGTCTGTCTGTCATCTTCTAGTTCACACCTGCCCCTTGAACACAACTTAGTAGTGTGACTATGGGCCTACCTCTGAGAATTGCTAAGTCTCTCTTTGATACTGCTCCTCCTTCTAACCAGCCAAGGGAGGCAGCCCTGGAACTGAAGGCAAAAGTTCTCATATACACCAATTCAAATCAACATACACATGAAGAGACAAACAAGAAGAGAATGTATTCTCAAGTTTATAATGCAGATGGTCAGATTTATTTTATTTGAAATATGAAAGAAAACATGACCATCTAACACAACCTGGAAAAACAAAGAAAATGTAAACTAAAGCAATCTATACAGTGGTCTGTGGAATTCAAAGAGCTAGTATAGGTTACAAATTAACTAAGCTGATTGACTTCAAACCATTGACAGAATCCTTAGCTCAGTATAAAGGTGTAAAGTGAAAAGAATTAGTTGTAGAAAATTATCTGGATATTGAAAAGGGATGAACATTAGAGGGCAACTTGTTGCCATGAGGTGGTCAAGTCATCCAAAAAGAAATCGATAAAGTTTATAAAACTAACAATGTTTTCCTTATAATCCTGTGAGGCCAGCTTTGCAAATGTGGTATTTTCTAAGCAAGTAACTTTCACTCAGGTCTGTGTCAAAATTTATAGATACTTCAAAATTGAACATTTACGCATACTTTAAGATGACAAATCATATTATTTTCCATATTTTAGCTGCATTTGGCAAAGTGATACCTTCAAGTCTGGGGAAAATGCAGCTGTTACAGCCACATGCTTGACAGATATGGCAATTAGTTCGTCTGTCTCATGATTGTTTTAAAATGACAGAATTAAGGTACATATTTTTTAAAGTTTTCAGGTATAAAATGTGATTTATACTTGTGAGTGAATAAAAATACACTGATGTATATGTTAAATCCAAGAAGCAGACACTTGATTGGTCAGAACACTTGTCCTAGTATAACATGTATGCTACACTGACAGAGTAAATAGCAAAATAAAACACACTGGTAGAGAGCTCAACTAGTGCTTAACTTTAAGACAATTTTCACAGTTTAGACAGCAAAAAGCATTCCTAAAAAATACCACATATTGTCAATAAAAATGTAAATGACATCTTAAAAATACCAGGGAGTTAAGAAAGAAGCCATTTGAGTTCAAAGCCTCTGCTGCTTAAAAATAACTTATATACAAAAGGTTTCATGACTTATCCCCAGTCAACAACTCTCCCCTCACCTCTAGCCCATGTTATTTACACTGCTGAGGGGTGTATCTCTTCCTCAAGGATGTCTACCTGTTGCTATCACTGTCCATGTGAGCTCTCTCCTTTCTGTAAGGCTGATTCAGAGTTGTCTGCCCAGTCAGTAAGGATAGGCTCTCTCTCTCTCTTCATCCATTGCTGTTAGGGTGTTGTACTCTTAATAATTGTATCTTGAGCTATGCTACTTTTTAAATAAAATAGTTCTTTAATGTTATGAGTAATATTGTTTTGCTTGCATGTGTGTATGTGCACGATGTACATGCCTGTGAATGTTGGAAGAAGGCATCAGATCTACTGGAATTGGGGATAAGATGTTTGTGAGCCATGTGGGTGTTAGTAACTGTGCCTGTGTCCTCTGCAAGAGCAGTTAGTGCTCTTAATTGCTCAGTCATTCCTCTCCCTCTATCTGTTATCCATCTTCCTCTACCAATTATCTATATTCTTAGTAATTATTATCTTTTCAGATTTCAGATTAGTTATCTAATCTTCTCATTGTCCCAAAAGATCTTAAAGATCAAAACTATTGTCTCTCCCCTCTTCTATTTCCTTCTTCTTTCTATCTCTGTTGTGCTGTGTGTTAAACCTAGAGTCTCCAGTATGCTGGCCAAAAGTACTCTTTCTCCATAGTCTTCATTCCATCTCACATCTGTCATAACACAAAGCTGAAAGTAGAAGCATCACAGAGTGGACTTTCAGAATTTTTGAACTTTGAGTCAAAGCACACTTAAATGGTTATATTGAAAATGAGGAGTGTGTGTTAGTGTGAGATCAGTGTTAAGAAGAGAGAACAGGACACCCCAGTAGTCATTACTAACGTTGTCATCTAACTGCCTGTATATAGCTCAATATTACATTTTCCAAATGTTCTGTGTACAGTCATACAGGTCAGACTTGGGCTGCAGCATTCAATTGCAGGTGTCAGGCTCTACAAAGCACTCACTCCTTCCTTTGTGAAGGGCACCTGAGAAAGGCAAACAAGAAGGATGGAGCAGGAGGTTGTGTCAGAGAATAGAAAAAAGAAGCACTTGAGGAGAACTGACCAGCTCTTTTAACTTGTTGGTTACATGTATAAAGTCAATAATTGGTGACACATCTTTTCAAATCCCTGAGTGATCACAAAGGACAAAGTCAACTATTTTGACTTAGAATACAAGAACCCTGCAGTGGACTTGTAATGAGAGCAGGAGATGAACTACAGTACGTCTCTGCCACTAAGTTCAGGTGGATGAATGTTGCTACCCACAACTGTGCATAAGCTAGCACATCTTGAGTGTTAGGTGAAAATGTTGAAAGCCACTGGGATACCCTGGATTTTCTTGCTTCAGTTTCACCAGCAACCCCAGTTTCTTCAACTCCCAGAGTTAACTCTTACGGAGAGAATATGGAAAGGGAGCCAGCTGCATGCCCACATGGAGCAGAACGCCACTGATGTGAACTCCGACAGCTTATCAAGTATAGGAAAAAGTTACATGAGTGAGGACCTGTGAATAAGGACTTTGTGTCAGATGTGGTGGTCCTGGTCTGTAACCCTGGTACTAGGGAGGCTGAGCTAAGAGGACCTCCTGAGTTTGAAGTCTTGTTGGGCTACAGTATGGGAGTCTGTTTAAAAAAAAGAATAAATGGCAGATTACTGGTTGATGGAATTGTTAGTGGCTTTAAAGTGACACTATGGAAAGGAGAAAGTCTTCTACTCTTGTCTGAGGATCAAATGTAGAAGTGAAGGAATCTCTAAGGGGAGTGTGACACTCTTGTGGGGAAAACCCAGGAAGATATTGTTGAGACATTTAGTGCGCGTGACCTTATTCTTTCAGCATAGCTAATAGTGTTAAATAATTACCAAAAATGAAAGAATGTAATAATGTTTTGTGTCACTCAACAGGCCAATTTTATTTCCCCACAGTACACCGGAAATCTTAAAATCATTACAATTTTGGAAGCTACAGTTACATACACGTTTTAAGCAATTTTAAAGACTTCATATAAAGATCAAATTTTAGCTGACTCCAGGTATCCCCAAATGGAAAGGTGTTTATTTTTCCCTATTTCAAAACATACCCTTGTTTTTTTCACCCAATTTATAACCACACAACGTTCATACTGTTGCTTTGCTTTCATCTCCAATGCTGCCTGGAATTCTTAATGCATATCTGTATTTTTAGATCAGATAAAATGAGTAAGAAGTTCTTTCCCTGAAAAATATAGAGTGTGACTCAAAGAAAATGATAATGAAATGAAATACTTAAGGCCTTGTGAAGTATTAATAAGCAGCAACTAAATTTGTCTGTATGCTTGAATCTCTAATTTTGTGTCTCTGAAGTGGTGGTCTGATGAGGCTGGGCCCACGCATGCAGGCAGCGATTTTTGGATGGAAGAGTAAAGGGGGCAAAAGAACTGACTGCATGAGGTAGTACCTGGTGACTAGTCGTGTTTTTCTTGAATTGTACCCATTTTTGAGGATAACAACCTCCATTCAAGAGATTCCTTCCACCAACAAAGTCAAATGATCAAATGAGGTGTTTTCTGTCCTGGTTTTTAAATTCCATGTCAGAAGCTTGGGTTATATTTTCTGACAAGCATCCCACTCCTCCACTGCTCCCACACTGGATGGCCAGCAGTTCAGAGAAGAAGGTTATTAATCACATGTTGTAGTATAACAAGGAACTCCAAATAAAGAACCATTTTTGCTTTACTGTGAAGGGGGTCATGTGGGTCAGGGACTTACTTGTGTACTGATGGAGTGGTACAAAGAAATAGAGAAAAGATTCCCTTTGGGGAGGAGCTACTTAGTGGATAATATAAGTTTTAAAGACCACTCCCTATTTTGCATCAGCTACACCTGCAAGAGGTCCATGAAGAAGGGAATGTGCTATACCCAGGGTCTCCAAGTGCAAATGGCTGTTGATTGTGAGAACTCTGTGAATGGGAACAAAAAAATAGTGTCATTTGAATAGTGTGTTTTGAAAAGCAGGTTTCACATGAGTTTAAATGCAGCTGGGAAGTATTTTTTAAAAAAACAAACAAAAAAACCTTTCATTTTAACTACTATTTTAAAAACCTGAGACTATACATGATCAGGAGACTACATCTAGATCAGAAATTAAGTTCAGCCCTCGAACTCAAGCACAGTTTAGAAGGCAGTTGCATTCTTGCTGCACAGAAATGTACATTCAAAAGCCGACTCATTTGTTTGGCACATCTGTTAAACGCTACAATATCCATACCTATGATTACTCCAGAGATCAAATTAAGAACATTTCTCATTTGCTGGTTTGTCTCTGAGGAAAACATAAGAAAACAAATGCTAATCAAAAGATTAATGGGCTTCTCAATGTATAATATATTAACTACAACTCAAACTTTATAAAATGAAATGAAATGCAATAGAGTAAGGTGTTCTTGATGTATTCCTGCTAATATTGCACAGGTTTTAGCTTCTTCTTTATTCTTGAAGATTCTTCTTCTTCTTCTTCTTCTTCTTCTTCTTCTTCTTCTTCTTCTTCTTCTTCTTCTTCTTCTTCTTCTTCTTCTTCTTCTTCTCCTTCCTTCTCCTCCTCCTCCTCCTCCTCCTCCTCCTCCTCCTCCTCCTCCTCCTCCTCCTCCTCCTCCTTCCCCTCCTCTTTCTTCCATTCCGGTCATTGCCCTCTCACCTTGATCACCTCTCGCACAGTTTCTCATCTCATTTCTCTTCCCCCTTTCCCCCAATAGAGTACCCCCCCCCAGATCTCCCTCTTCTCTGGGGCTTCAGTTAGAGAATTAAGTGCATCTTCTCCCATTAAGACCTGACCAGGCAGATCTCTGCTATATTTGTGCTGGGGGCCTGTGACTGGCCTGTGTATGCTCCTGGTTGGTGACTCAGTCTCTGGGAGCTCCCTGGGGTCTGGGTAAGTTGAAACTGCTGGTCTTCCTATGGGGTTACTCTCCCCTCAGTTCCTTCACTTCCTCCCCTAAGTCAACCATGGGGTCCCAGACTTCAGTTCAATGGCTGGGTAAGTATAAGTATCTGCTTCTGTCTCAGTTAGCTGCTGGTAGGATCTCTCAGTGGACAGCCATGCCAGACTCCCATCTATAAGCAGCATAGCATCAGTAATAGTGTCAGGCTTTGGGGCCCTCCCATGATATGGATCTCAAGTTTGGCTGCTCATTGGACGGCTTTTCCTTCAGTCTCTTCTCCATTTTTATCCCTGCAGTTCTTTTAGACAGGAATAGTAAAGGCTGGACAAATAGATGGATTTTATCTCTAGATTTCTTACAAGACTATTAATGTAGCATGGAAAACAACTTTGGTGAGTAGATCTTAGGATATTCCATAAATATTGAGTAATGACGTATTTAGTTATGTATCTTTATTGGTTAATATTTGACTAAAAGTAGCCCTCTATTTTCTACCATAAGACAAGTCGCTTTGAAAACTAGATGGAAAATTGTCCATTTTGTCTGTGCTGTCTAATATGCTTGGCAGTTGCTATGTGGTAGTTACAACTGACAAGAACTAAGATGCATGCAAGTAACAATCTAGCTTTTGACTTGCACTGGCCAAACCTGACATGTGAGCTGCTGTATTAGATGTCGTAGAACCCATATTTCCATCAGCAGTTAATCCCATCAGCCTCCCCACCTGCTGTGTAAGTCAGACACGAACAACAGTATTCATGAATGAGTTGCCCCAGTTCTACACGCTTGCTTTACAGCCCTTGAGTCTCTGACAAAACAAGAAATAGCAGGATTGGCATTTTTGCCTTCCTGCAAAGTGGAAAGAATATTTAATCACGATCATTTTATGCGACATGTCTTAGTATCCATTTTGTTCATATTACCCTTATTAATAAATTAACAAAATAGAAATTCTTAAAGAAAAAAACCACATTTAAACAATATTGCAAGGGATTGAATATTGCTATCCCTATATATCTCCCTAAATATCTTGATAATGAGCATCTACATTACTGTGACTTGGGGCACAAGAGATTAGAAAAAAAGCACATGAATATTCCTAAAATGGACACCTTCTGTTCCTTTGTCCAAGGTTCTAAAAGCTACAGCAGCAATTATATTCACAATCTGGATTAGCATGCATATCTTATCAGCTGAGGTTAATTACTATACCTAGGCTACAGCACTATTAATATATAAACTCTGTGCATCATTGCAAAATGCTCCCTTTGCTCAGGAGCCCAATTCTTCCACATATAAGCTGAGCTATATGAGTTCAAATGAAGTCAACACAGGAGTTCAGGCAGTGTATTATTTGTAATAGGACACATTTCATATTGAGTAGCTAAAAACTTCTTCCAGAAGAATTATCTTCTAAAGTCACATTCAAGAGCCTCTCATTACTTGCAGTTGTAGGAGAGATTAAAGCAAAATGTAGGCACATCGAGATTTAATTATGTGTGCATATCTAGAAGAAGTGATAAGCTAGAGGATCCACCATTACCTTGCTATTTGGGAAATAAATGGATATCTGAATAAATAAAAGCCTTCAGCCTCTGCTGCTGTCAGTAACATATTTCACCCTAATTGCAAAATATTTATTTTGAACACTGGAACACACAGTGAGGAAGCTACCATCAGCTGAAGACAAGACTCTCAGTTGCTGACTTTTGCAAATTAACTAGAGTCATGTAAGAGAGAATAAGAATGATATTTACGTTTTTTGCATGAGAAAGGGAGGAAAGAAGTAATAAAAGTAAAAAGGAAAGAAAACCAAAGGGAATTAAAGAACAAACAGAAGGAAGTGGGCAATAAGCCTCTTCATGGTTTATCTGTGGACAAGAACTATTATATCTTACTGTGTCTTAGCACCACATAGTATATAGCACACAAAACTTAGAGTAGATATTACTGAGTAAAAAGAAAGAAGAAAATCTCCCAATATAGCTATTTGTGTACAGTTCTTTATGAAGTGTACATTGCATTGTGTTGTGTCTTTGAAGCCAATGAGCCTCCCCATAGATTTTCTTCCAGTCCACTCTGGCTGCAAGATTTTGAATTAGTTACCTTATTGATATTATGGCAGTTTACACAAGTAAAAACGTTCTCTAAATATTTACTAACTAAAAAATTAATGCCATTAAGGAATCATACTAGAACATTAATCCAATGAGTTAGCCCAAACCTCTCTACATATCCATTCATTTTATCAAGATTTACCAAACATCTAGGTGCTAGGAAAGGGAAGAAACTTGCAAGACAAAGTCCCTGCTAAGATACCTTATATGTAGTAGGAAAATATTTTAAATGCATTTGAGTATATTAAACCTATGCATTGTATACTCTTTTACAACAAACAACTTGTTTATTGATTTAGTGCAACTCACTTCTCGTGCCCTCCTTCAACTACCACCACCAAATTAGAAAATGATGGGAGAATGACATTGAAAGGAGTGCCTTTGCATTCCTGATGTTGGATTCTGGAGTCGGGTTTGGGTGCTCCATCATGGAAGTGAGCCAAAAGTCTGCACAGAAAGCACCTCGGTTTGCAATTAAGGTGGAAGCAACAACCAGGTGGGAAGCTTTGGTATTCTGACTACACATCACCTACTGCAATTCTTCAAACAAGGCAATCTGAGGTTCAGTTTGACCCTCCTCCTGCTCTCTGCATTTTCTTTTCTTTTAAAGAAGATTCTGGCGTCAGAAGATGATAACTAAATGGTAATGTGTCACAGTTCTGATGAGTAGGGTTACAATGCTCAAGATCGAGAGAACAATGCGAGAGGCAGTTGGATGGCAGATCAAAGGCATTTCCTGACCAGAACATGGAAAATAGCCGTCATGAGTTGCAGCAAATGCACTTAGGAAACTAGAGGAGCGTCTTAGGCATTTATTACAAGCCCATTCAAACCCTTAGGGTTATTGGAGATTCTGTGAAAAGCACCTCTTAACTGACCAACTGTCAATTAGCAAAGGAGAAAATGCCTCAAGTACTCCATTACGATGATGATCAAATAAACGGGCTTTGATTACTGTAATAATGGCGCTATAATGTATGAAAATCTTCAGTTTTGGATATGAAAAGAATTCATAACTAGTGATCATCTGTAAAATCTACCATGGACGACTATAATTGCTCAGTGATGCCAATTTATTTCTCTTCCTTCAACTTTTCAGGTGGTGTATTATAATGAGTAACAATAACCATTATAGTTTGATCATGCTAATCTAATTTTCTGGATGACTTATCAGCCTTCCAAGGATGCCTTTCTTGTAATTTCTGATCATTATATCAAGCAATAATTAGGCTAGGAACGAGAAATACAGATTATATAACACTGGCTAAATAGATATAGTACAGATAGCAGATGTCTAGGTTTGTGTCCTAAAGTTTGATTACATTCATGTGTTCATTCATGCATACACACATGAAGATATGTATGAATTTTATCTGAATTATACATATAAACTTTAATTAACATTTATGTATAAATATGTCTTTCTGACTTCTTCTGTGATTTTAACAATTTACCATTTACATTATTTAACCACTTTGCACTAAATCAGCCCCCTCAATGTTTCAAAACACATAGACATTAAAAATCAGCATGTCTGTCTAAAATTGATTATCTTCTTGTGTACCAGATATAATCACTTTGAAATGACCATCTCAAGGCAATTTTCATCTATCATTGACAAGTAGTGGGTCCTGGGACTTAGCAGGACAAGTGCTACCCTATCTTTGTCCTAATTTGTTGTTGAGTAGTCACCAAATTCTTCCAGGCTTAACATATCATGGGAAAGATGAACATAACACATATGGGGGAGGGGTGCTACAAGACCAGGTGTAACATATGAAATAATCCTGCCATTAACACAGTAGGACACTCAAGTGGTATAGATGACCAATTTTTATCTTGTAGGGAATGGGTATGAATCACTCTTCCTATCACCTTTGTTCTCTTCTCTTTCTAGGGAACAAGCCTAGTTACTCTACCACTGAGCTGTACTACAACTCCTGATTTTTTTTTCCTAAATGCAGTTTTGTGCTGTTTCTTTATAATTAGTGCCAGTTGTTGGATTTCAATAGCACTAGAAATAAGAAGTTAAACATGGCAGTGGAGAAGCATTGAAGATATGCCATTGACATAGATCAGGAGGGTAACATAGTTTAACCCTGCTGATTTTTGTGTGTTACTAAGTATTTGTGTAGACTTAGGGAAAAAAAGGCATTCGTTTGATCTTTCTCAATGTTTTGGTGAAATTTTATGTAATGCACTTGAATAAACTATATTTGGTTCAGTGTCAGTATATAAATAAAGATAATAAGTAAATACTTTATATATAAAGTAGACCAGGTTCAGGTCTAAAAAATGCTATATTGATGATTTTCCAAGTCAAAAGAAATAGATTGCTCAACTCTTGACAGTCCTCTTGACTAGTTTAGCAGGATTCAGACAGTGACCAAATCAATTATCTTCCACACTCTTTTTTTAAATGCACATATCAACCATATCTCTTATGCACATATCAACCATATCTCTTAAGAACCTATTCTCTCCTTTTGTATAGTAAGGTGGTACTGGAGATATCCATATCAGATCTCACTTTCTAAAGCAAGAACCTGTCCTTTAGTTGACAAATACGCAGTTATTTGAGAGCTTCAACCTGCCTATGCCTTTAGACTCATGTCAACTTTCAAACATAAACTATAATCTTCTCAGTTAGCACAGTCAAAGGCTGAGCATGGTGAGACATTGGGGTCCGTCTGCAACTGCCCAACCTGAACTTTTCCCAGTGGGTATTTGCTCTGGGGAGTCTCAATCACCTGATCATTGCTAGACTTGTATTTCAGTCTCAGATTTGCTCTGCTTATACCTGCTTCCTTTCTTCATTATTTTCACAAGTATCAACTATGCATTATAGTTGGAAGGCTAGGCTTTCCTAGCCCAGGTTTACTTTCTTCTTGTCTTGTCTTCTATTTTTCAAACATACATTTGTTATTGTACATTTTAAACAGCATGTATTCCCAAGAGTACTCAGTACTCCATACATGGAGCAACATGAGACATATCCAAGCTCATACATTATAGCATCCAAAAACAAGCAAAACCAAAATACTGGATCTGAGTTGATCATGTTGGGGGCAAAGCAGTGTATTTGCCTTTCATAGCTGGACTGATTCTTGATAAGGAAGGCCATCCTCTAAGCCCCTTTATCATTCTTCTATAGAATCAGACTGTACTTAAAATATTGCAAATAAATAAAAGATTACAAATTAGAATTTACCTGCCATAGTTGTATCTTTAAACTTCAAACATTGTTTCAAAATTAAATTCTTCATGTTTATTAGCTTTATAAATACCCAACATATTTCTCAATTTTTATCACTTAACAATGAGATCATGCTTGGTATGTGCACATCATGTACAGTTACTGCCTAGTGTGATGCAAAGATGTTTAAAGTCCACTATCATGATGATATAAAGGGCATAAATTGTCCTTATAAAAGAGTTTAATGTTGCCCTCAGAGCTGGCTTTTGCTTCATAACAACATATGATAATAATGGTGGTGGAGTAGAGACTGGAGAAATAAAATTCACAAATGGATAAACAATAGACTCTTTACCAGTTGTTTACTATGAATGTGAATAGAACTTATTAACTGGCATTGATTAGACCACATATTGACAAATTGATTATCCTCCTGTCCTAGTGTTAATCACCCAGGAGCTGATATAGCTCATAACTCTTGGATACTTTTGTAAATTGTATATATCCACAGCAGAATCAAAATAATCTGGAATTTCTAGTTACATTGCAGCTTCACAGATTTAAAATACAGCAATTTAATATGGTATACTTTGGTATACTTTGACTTTCTTGTTTCTCTTCAGTAAGGACTCTTCAGTAAACTCCATAATCTCTCTGACAAATCCAATGTATAATCACTGGAGCTCCATTTTATACATCAGAAAGGATCTTCCAAATTCTTCTCTTCTCCTTTTTAGTGCACAAAATGTTTTGTCAAATGTTTAAGTTCAGGAAGTATCTAAGAAATCCTAAAAAAAGAACGGCCTTTTCCTCGTGCTCACCGAATAGAAGTATGTTAAAGCTCTTATTTACTGAATGTGTATTTAGGAAGATGAAATGTTTCTGAATTGGGACCAGAAATTTGTTGTTATAGTGAAGAAAGGAAGATCATCTTGCAGTTGGTATTTTAAGATATAATAGCAGGGTCTATCTAAAATCTAGATACATAATAGAAACAGTGAAGCGATCTTTTTGTTTTTCTAGTAGCAGTTTGGTGTAAAGCTTACTGCAGATCTTCAGGGAACACACGATGCTTTGTCATTTAGCCTAAAAGTTGACTCTGAAAGCAGAGGTGCTTGCATACTTTATTATCAAGCCTGGAAACACAGAGCATAATACATTTTTCATCCTAATATAGTTTGAGTTTTTTTTAATAGCGAATTTCACTTTAAACAGGCACAGGGTGGAAGTCATTTCTTTCTAGCCATATTAATTCTCATTTAAGAAAGATAAACCAATCAGACAAAGGATGAGACAATTTATTAAATCCACATCCCTAAAATTTAATGTCTACGGAGTTAACAGTGATAGAATACTAGACTTTTTGAAGAATCAGGGAGTTATAACTGTTGCGAAAAGAAATGCCAATGGGCACTGGGTGATGGTGACCTTACCTCCTGGCAGGGAAGCTCAGTGCTTTCAGTCTGCAGTCACTTTCTGTTTGCTCTCTCAAGGCATGTTGTATAGAAAAGCACAACTGAGAAAACAGAGTCTACTGCCTGAGCATTAAGATATTCTTCTAAAAGTTAAAAAAGCAAGGGTAGGCTACTGTAAATTGAAAGTGTGCTGTTTTGAGGTTGCCTCTTTTCCTTGAAATTCTACAAAGAACAAATTTAGAAAATACTTATTTTCTCATATTTTTTTCAATGAAACATGCTTATGACTGGGATTTCTTTCATGGGAGAATTTAAAAATCAGAGATAGAAGTATCATGTAGAGGACCTTATTGGGTCTGCTCCAGGTCCTTTGAGTATATAGTATGGATTCTAGGTGTGTTTGCACAGGGTTCCTGAGTGTGTGAATAAATGTGTCTCTTGTCTCTTATTTTTATGTCGTCTCTTGGGCATCTTTTTCTTCTGTTTGTTTGTTTTGTTGAATTTTGATATATTAGTTTTTGTTTTATCTTATTGTATTACATTATATTTACTATCTCTTAAAAGCCTTTTTTTTTTTCTTAATGAAAGAAAGAAAGAGAGTGGGTCTGGATGGAAGGTAGGAAGGACCTAGGAGGAGTAGAGAAAGAGGAAACTATAATCACCGGGAAAGGGGATAACGTTTGAAATGTAAATAAATAAAATATCCAATTAAAAAAGAAAAAAATCCACTGGAGTTTTCTATTTTGTTATTGCTGTTATTTAAAGTTTTTTTAAAAAGTTAATTTCTCTCTCTTTCTCTTGCATATGAGACAGAGACTCTCTGTGTATGTATGTGTGAGAGAGAGACAGAGACAGTGAGACAGAGAGAGAGATGAGAGACAGAGAGAGAGATGAGAGACAGAGAGAGATGAGCGACAGAGAGAGAGAGAGAAAGAGAGAGAGAGAGAGAAAGAGAGAGAGAAAGAGAGAGAGAAGAGAAGAGAAGAGAAGAGAAGAGAAGAGAAGAGAAGAGAAGAGAAGAGAAGAGAAGAGAAGAGAGAGTTACATACCAGAGCAAGTATGTGAATGTCCTTCTATTTCCACAGTGTGGGGTCTAGGGTCCATACTCAGTTTGTCAGGCTTGACAATGGGGTCTAAGGGCCCATACTCGGTTTGTCAGGCTTGACAATGGGCACTGTTTTCTATCTGCCCCTAGAAGGTTTTCTTTAAGGGCACACAATACTCTAATAGATACAGTCTATATTGAATTTATTTACATGCAACTGAATCTATCTTACAGATATGAAGGAAGAAAAAATTGGTTGTGCTTCGTGTTGATTTTTTATCCAGTGGTTAACATCATTGCCTTCTTTCAAGCACACTACAAGTTTATTTTGCATGGTGACCAGAGGTCCGGGACCAGGAAATCAATTCTGTGTATGTGGCTTTAGGAATGGCTGGGGACTACATCTACAAAAGGTACTAAATCTAAAGATTTCTCTTTATATATAAACATCAAGATGGACAGTAACAGTATCGGCATTCTCTTCTAGGGGAATGCAGATGTTGATAAGGAAAAATGTCCATTTCGGACACTCAGCAATTACAAATGCTTGCTGAAGTGAACTGGGGTGAACTTCTCTGCTATATTAAGTTGGCTTGCATATGGAGAAAAGTTACTTCAAAGTCAAGTGCAGTATTCCCCATGTGCAGTATTCAGAGATCAGTTTTGAAGCATGAGGAGTGATTACATGATCACAGGTCACTCCCTTAATCCAGAATACACTGTGCTTCATGAGAGTCCTCATTGTGTGTTCTTCATCTACTAAAATCTGAATAACCACAATCTACAATATCTATCTTGTATGTAAAGTTATTGAACTTAATTTTGACTTGAGGTCCAACTCAAGCAACCAAAGAGTTCAAGGGTGTGAGACCTACAAAATGGCTCAGAGAGTAAAGCTCCTTGCTCCTAAGCCTAAAGACCTGAGCCAATAACTGGTGGAAACTTCTTGCCTTCTGACCTCCATGCATGCTGCTTTAGGGCATGTGTACATGCATACACACACACACACACACACACACACACACACACACTCACACTCACACACATGCACATACATATACAAACATGCACACACATATGTACACATATGCACAAAGACAGTAAATAAACATAAAATATATGTATGTAAATAAGGGCTTAATAAAGGAAACTAATTCATTCGAGGATTTCTCTATGGTAGGCACTAGCCCTAGTAGTTTCAAAATGTTCTTATTTTACCTGACTGTTGCTGTCCTTCTGTGCAACAGTCCCTTGATTAGTTAATTTTGCACATTTCTCAACTTAATAAAAGAAGTGAGTGTGGTAGCTATGCTCATCCCACTGGCACACACAGAACAAGTCATGTGTAAGGCTACAATGTTGAGAGTGAGACAGGTAGTGTTTGCATAAAGGTCCACTGTCATTCCATTCCATACCTCTGCCCTGATCTACAAGAGTCCATGCTTTATTTTAAAATAAACATCTTATTTAAATGAGAGTAAAATTTACTGTGGTGTCCCTTGATTAGCAGTTCGTTTCTTCCCCACACTGAGATATGCGTTAGCCTGTCTTTATACTTATTTCGATATATGTCTTATTCCACAGTCACATGATAACATATTCCATGAAATGCCAACCCTGATACTCTGCCATAGATAAGTTTCTACACAGCAATTTCCCTGAAAATGTTTCTCAATGCTGGGACCCATAAGTGAAGTTCTATACTTTTGCAAGTAGGCACAATAGTCATCAGAGAGGCTTCCCTCAGCAGCTGATGGGAGCAGATGCAGAGACCCATAGAGAAACATTAAGCTGAGCATGGGAAACCCTATAGAAAAGGGAGAGGAAATCATCTAAGCAGGGCTCACAGGAGCTCAGAGAGTAACATGGCAACCACAGCCTGCAGGGGTCTATGCTAGGTCCTCTGCTTACCTGCTGTGCTTGTTTAACTTGGGCTTTTTCTGGGACTCCTAACAGTGGGAGAGGATGTGTCTCTGACTCTTTTTCCTTCTCTCGGGACCTTTCTCCTCCTACTGGGTTGCCTCTTCCCACCTTGATATGAGAGTTTGTGCCAAGTCTTATTGCACCTTGCTATGCTATGTTCGGTTGCTATCATTGGGAGGCCTGTGTTATTTAATCAGGAAATGAGAAAACACCTGTAATTGGCGCTTGTTTAATAATGATAGAGGAATTTTTTAAAAGTGGGTGTGCATCTAACATACCATGATTTTTTAAAATTTAGTTTTATATTAACTCTATCTGGAGGGGTTTATCACATTTCTGCCATGGTATCCCTCACTTTATAGCTGTCTTGCTTTATAGGATGCTAAAAATACAACTGCAGCTACTCTGAACCTTAATCCTGCCTGGGTCTCCTTTAAATATTTTAAAGTGAAAATAGAAGAAAAAGCTCTTTTAGGTTGAACCATCATCCAATACAAGTAAAGGTTTAACTTCTTTTCTTGTCTCCTTCTGAGGAACGAAATCTGTATGCAGGATGTGACGCTCCTGCTGAAGTGCTTGGAGAATCAGAGAAAATGGCCCATTTTCATTTTAATGAATCATGCTGGAGAATAAATTTACATGATGTTAATACTGAGACCTGGAGGATGGTATGTTATAATGTTCATAATAAAGGATTTAGAAACCATGACAGTTCTGGGCTATGAATTCTGGTAAGCCACCCATGTGTGACTCCGGATAAGTTACTTGAGCGCAAGGCGTCCCAGTAAATTGGGATGGAAGGCTCAGGAGAGGCAGTACGTTCTGAAAAATCAGCTCTGTGAAGCCAAGAGAAGAGAACCAAGGCGTCAGGCTTTGCTTCCCTTATGCTCCTTGAGACTTTCTGGGGAGAAAAGGCTGGACATGCTTAGAGAATCACTCCTGGTGGGCCACGCCCCTTAAATGCAATGCAGTACAGTTGAAAGGCTTTTCTCTCAAAGATGGCGGAGGGAGCGCTAACTCACTGTGGCAGCCTCACAAGGAGGTGAATGGTAAGCCAAGCAACAAGGGTTTGACTCCTTCACTTCCTTCTTTATCCACTGTGGAATCTACAATAGTTTATGTTTAATAACCATACTAAATAGGAATGTGATGAGGAAATCCATGTCTATGGAGACAGAAGGGGACTGAATTCACAGAAGTTGAAAGGAGGACCCTGGGTGTGGAGAGAATATCTTATGTCTGTAGGGATGTGGCATTTCCTGTCAATAATAAATCGGATGGCCTATGTATGACTTAGACAGAGAATAGATGGTGGGACATCCAGGAGAAGAGAGAATTATGGGATAGAGCTAGGTGGGAAGATTTACCCGGGAAGATGTGAGGAGAAAACCTGAAAGCACCTGAACACAGATACCCAGCCAAGTGGCAGGATGTACCCTAAAATAGATGGGATATTTTAAGTTAGATAAAGTCAGAGAAGAGCCAAGCTATATGGCCAAGGTATTTGTAAATATATTTTGAGTCTGAGTCTTATTTCTGGGAGCATGGGGCTTGGAGGAAGAACCTGACCTAACTTCCACACCTGGGTGATTTCAGAAGTCCATAGACAAAGGCACATTAGAGAAGTACAGCATACAAACACACAGATGTGCTCACAGGGCTCCTCAGAGCAGCCTGCCATGATCATCACATCTACTGGCTTATCACACCCTCAGTGCCCCAGGCATCTCTGTGCTTCATAGAGTCTATTTGTGTGGACAGGATGCATTTTCCAAGTGAGATGGATTCAGAGATACGTCAAACAGCTGCTGCGTTTAATAGACTGGCTTATCTTACTGTGCATAGATTTCATCATAAGGACAATTGGAAGTCATTTGCTACAGACCATTGTAAAGACCAAAGGACTTATAGATAAAGAGTTCATTTGCTACTTTTGTCAAATGTTCATCTTTGACTAACAACAACAACAACAACAACAACAACAACAACAACAAGTTAAGAGGGTACAGGAACCACTAATAATTATCTACAGATAGAAGGCATTAAAGGCTACAGCATGTTTATTCAGTTGTTTATTCAATTCGTCTTCATAATCTCTGTTCATTGTAATCAAATGTAAGTCTTTAAAAAAGTACATTGAAAGCTTATGTTTCTTCAAAACTCTATGACAATCTCCTCTCAGTTTTAGAAAAAAGTCCTCTGACTAGGTTTGAATCAATGTTTATGTAGGCTTGTTTCACTTAGTGATTATCAACATTGCTTATAAGAGGTATGCGCGGCAAATATTGCTGGTGCAATTCTCATGTCTTTCATTTTATTTTAACTGTTTTGTAATCTGTACCGCCTTCTGTTCATTTTTTTAAATCGACATGTGATGTTCATAATTTTAAAAGCATGTTCATTTAATAATCAAACTTTGTGTTGCACCTACATCTGGCAGCTACCCCACTACTAGAGAATTGCACACATACCTTGTTGAAGGGATAAACAATCTTTAACCAGCATGTTATTTATTCCTCATGAGAGATACCTCATACTGCTGTGGACCCATCTGAATTTCTTTTTTTTTCCTAATTTTTTATATTTTTTATTACATATTTTCCTCAATTACTTTTCCAATGCTATCCCAAAAGTCCCCCACACCGCCCCCCACTTCCCTACCCACCCATTCCTATTTTTTGGCCCTGGCGTTCCCCTGTACTGGGGCATATAAAGTTTGCGTGTCCAATGGGCCTCTCTTTCCAGTGATGGCCGACTAGGCCATCTTTTGATACATATGCACCTAGAGTCAAGAGCTTCGGGGTACTGGTTAGTTCATAATGTTGTTGCACCTACAGGGTTGCAGATCTCTTTAGCTCCTTGGATACTTTCTCTAGCTCCTCCATTGGGGACCCTGTGATCCATCCAATAGCTGACTGTGAGCATCCACTTCTGTGTTTGTTAGGCCCTGGCCTAGTCTCACAAGAGACAGCTATATCAGGGTCCTTTCAGCAAACGCTTGCTAGTATATGCAATGGTGTCATCGTTTGGAGGCTAATTATGGGATGGATCCCTGGATATGGCAGTCTCTAGATGGTCCATCCTTTTGTCTCAGCTCCAAACTTTGTCTCTGTAACTCCTTCCATGGGTGATTATTTCCAATACTAAGAAGGGGCAAAGTGTCCACACTTTGGTCTTTGTTCTTCTTCAGTTTCATGTGTTTTGCAAATTGTATCTTATATCTCGCTATACTAAGTTTCTGGGCTAATATTCACTTATCAGTGAGTAAATATCATTTGAGTTCTTTTGTGATTGTGTTACCTCACTCAGGATGATGCCCTCCAGGTCCAACCATTTGCCTAGGAATTTCATAAATTCATTCTTTTTAATAGCTGAGTAGTACTCCATTGTGTAAATGTACCACATTTTTTGTATCCATTCCTCTGTTGAGGGGCATCTGGGTTCTTTCCAGGTTCTGGCTATTATAAATAAGGCTGCTATGAACATAGTGTGAATTGCTAAAGACAAAAGCCTGGAGATACATTGTTTCCTTGGCATATAGGATTCTAGGTTGGACATAGTAGAAAGATAGATTCAAAGACTATTTTCTCCTATAATATAAAATGTATAATAAAAATTAGACACTATCTGCTAGACTGGATCTTGGAAGTAAACAATTATCTAACCTGTTAACACTGAAAATCCCTCATTAGAAACAAAATTAAATTTTCAATCTAGGTGTTCAAAATGTACATTTGCATTTTAAGTATGTTGTATTATGCATACTGACTTATTTTTTTAGCTTATTTATTATGAAGTTATTTGTACCCCTCTCTGGGCAGGGACTCTAGAAGAAAAATCTAGATATGTGATTAAGGAGAATAATTTTGCCTATTCATTGGGGAAAAAATAAAGAAATTCATTTACTTATTTCTAACTTTGCAGAGTACTTAATCCAAGTCATGATGGCTACAGTGAAGGACAGGCAATAACCCACATATGAAATATTTCAATGCTGCAGCCAAATCCCAATGCTAAGACTGTAGAGGTTGCAAGGAGGGAAGATATCAAACACAGGTTAAAATGTGGAGAGACCTCTGTGGAACAAAGCCATGTAGTAGTGGACCAGATAGACTCAGGAAGGCAAATCCCTCAATTCTCACATGCAAAATCCAAGCATTTAAAACAAAGGTGAAAGGACTCTATATGGGGCAAAGAGTAGAAGAGAAGACTATGTGGGAATAAGTATGATCAAAGTATACATAGACATGCAATAAAAGCATAATGGAGTACTACTCAGCTATTAAAAAGAATGAATTTATGAAATTCCTAGGCATTTGGATGGACCTGGAGGGCATCATTCTGAGTGAGGTAACCCAATCACAAAAGAACTCAAACAATATGTACTCACTGATAAGTGGATATTAGCCCAGAAACTTAGAATACCCAAGATATAAGATACAATTTGCGAAACACATGAAACTCAAGAAGAACGAAGACCAAAGTGTGGACACTTTGCCCCTTCTTAGAATTGGGAACAAAACACCCATGGAAGGAGTTACAGAGACAAAGTTTGGAGCTGAGACAAAAGGATGGACCATCTAGAGACTGCGATATCCGGGGATCCATCCCATAATCAGCTTCCAAACACTAACACCATTGCATATACTAGCAAGATTTTGCTGAAAGGATCCAGATATAGCTGTCTCTTGTGAGACTATGCCGGGGCCTAGCAAACACAGAAGTGGATGCTCACAGTCAGCTATTGGATGGATCACAGGGCCCCCAATGGAGGAGCTAGAGAAAGTAACCAAGGAGCTAAAGGGATCTGCAACCCTATAGGTGGAACACCAATATGAACTACCCAGTAAAAGAGCTCGTGTCTCTAGCTGCATATGTATCAGAAGATGGCCTAGTTGGCCATCAGTGGAAAGAGAGGCCCATTGGTCATGCAATCTTTATCTGCCTCAGTACAGGGGAACGCCAGGGCCAAGAAGTGGGAGTGGGTGGGTGGGGGATTGGGTGGGGGAGCATGTGGGGGACTTTTGGGATAGCATTGGAAATGTAAATGAAATAAATACCTAAAAAAAAGCATAAGAAGTCCATTATTTTACAGTTAACATACATGAATCATACATATACTGATGTGTGTGCATTCTTTTACCCGTGTGCTGAGTTCTAACAGCTGTGTGAGAAATCACCTTAGGGAGAGTACTTACAGCTGCAGAAATATCTTTGGGGCTAGAGTTTAGAGACAGCCCATCAAATCTCTGTTTGTTTAATAAACCTAAGGCATTGTGCCAAATTGGTTAAATGTACCATGTCGGAGTTCACTCGAGCATGTTGCCACAGTGAAATTAAAGAAGAGAAAGAGAACTGATCCGTTATAACTAGCTACAATAAAGGGCGCTAGATTACATTAGAAACTTTTCTATATTTGATGTACAGCATGTCTGATGCTCACAAATACAGTTTCTGAGAAGTTCTATATGTCTTCCCAACTGACTCTGATCCCTGTATGGTATCTGCTGACTTCCTATGCTAATGTCTTTATCAATAAAACCATAGTTTAAATTATTCATTATTTCCACAATGTATTTTTTATCTATATACTTGAATGAAGAAATTCTTAATTGTTAAACCAAGGACCAGTTTACTTATAAAGAATTAAAACTGGGAGGCAGTGTTTACCTCAGTTCTTTCCTGTTTCCTCCTTGAGGCAAGCCTGATTTAGAAAAGACAAACTTCTTCTACTATGTTTTCCTCTGGTGGCTTGATTCACTAAGGAACTGAAGCAATCCACATCAGGTTTCCTGTCTATAGTTCAGTAGTGAGAAAATTGTTCCCTGTGGGGGGATCTAGAAGGCAATGGAGTTGTAAGGATACCAATTCTATCACATCATGAAGTTTACCATCGCTCACAACCAATAGGACATTTTCTCTCTGTAAACATTATAGGAGGCTAAATTGTGCTGGAAGGTAGGAGGGGATTGAATGTGTGTGCAAACTCTAGAGTGAGAGTCATGAATGGGAGTCTCACACCTTTGTGAACAGTGACTATTTATTGGCTTATATCTCTTACAGCCTTAAAAATATGAAGCCAGTTGAATTCACTGCTGGATTTCCTGTGCACATCTAGATCCTGGATGGCTGACTTTACAAAAAAAGAGGGGCCCTACTCAGTCTGATGGACAGATACAGTGAGAGACAAGTGAATCAGGGGAGTTGATCTTGATAGCATTGCAGGCTTCCCTAACACTGGTGCAACCTGTGCTACCTACTCTGAAGGTAACACACCAAGAGAGTACAATGCAAAACCCCACCAGTTGCTACACCATCCAAGAAAATAGCTGGATGCCTCTAATCTCTAGGCAAGCCCATGTAATCAAGCTTGTTCCCTGTCTATACTCTTTGCACCTTTTAATCTCCTGTTTATGGGTTTCTTACCATCTCTGAATGTGTAAAGCTGATGACAAAATCTCAAGTATCACTTGGAAATTCCTTTGTTCTTGGCCTTGCACCTACACTTGGTTTTTCTTCCAAAACTCTTTGTCTTCTGAAGTCAGAAATATGTCATCATCCTCTAACCCACGCTGTAAACCATGTCTGCTCGGGTTATAGGCTTAATTATGATCATGTGATCTCCTATCATTCTGGGAACTCAGTCTACTTTAATGGATGTAGCTCTTAATCCACTTGTTGGACTAGGCACCTAGTAGATAATTGTCCTAGTAAAATAAACACCTGTAATAGAAATTGAGATAGATATGACACCTGGGGGCTGAAGCAGCCTTCTGCTCCAATTTTTCACTGAATGTAGGATATCAAGACATAGTCTCTTCTCCCTGGACTCCAGCACCTAACCTCCTTTCCACTTCAGTTTAAAATCCCTTAGGCACAGGTACAGTCTGTCTCCTCAGCCCCACCCAGGCATCTCCTACTTGACCTAGTTATTTGGAAGAAGAATTAGGTAAGGAGCCTGGGGACCTTCAATCTTAGTCTTTCCTTCTCCACAAAGTAAGCTTGATTGAATACCTACATGGAAGAAATTTCTGATCATAAAATCCTTTGACAACTCCAAAGAAGGTAAAGTCTAAGAAAACAGATTCTCCTCTCTGGACTAGCAACTAGTTCCAGGCCACTAACATAAGACGTTTAGAGTTGTCTTTGCCATCCCCTTTCCTTAATCCTTAGACAGATGTTGAAATTATTGTTCCTGGGACCAGTATCCTCAATTTCCAACTACCTCTGGTTTCTGAGAACTTCCTTCACAGGTGGAACATAGGCATACTCTCATAAGTGTGCATGGGCTGAAATGTAATTAAAGCTGTCTTTTCTCTAAGCTGTAGGACTTGATCTACCCACTTCCACATTTTTATCTCCTCTTCTATAAAAATGGGAATAATAGTATCTTCCCCCCCCCCCCCAGGGTTAGTGGGAGGACTGAATAAGAAGGGTAATAAATGAAATGCCAACTGCTTCGGGCATGAGCATGAGGAAGCTTAAGAAATTGCCTCACCTGCTCCACATATAACCAGATTGCTTTCTTCCTCCATGAGTCTATGAACTAATAATACAACCTGTGTCCATTTGTTTCTGTATTAAAATACTTTAAATCCATCAATTAACAGTGAAGTTGTTCTATAGAGTTCTATCCACAATAGATCTGAAATTAGAAACTATGTGATACTTTGTATTCTCTCCTATAGTCTCTGTGTGATAAACTTGATTATCAGAACTTTATGGCCAAGATCAGCAGCTACCCTAAAGTGCTCTATTGACCACTTAGTACTAACATACAAAAAGTAAACAAGAGCTTATTGGCTCAACAATTGAAGGAAAGACTAACACTGTACATTCTTTATTGGAGTGACTCTAAGCTTTCTCAGAATTGTTTATTACTGTTCCTGAGTACTAATTTTAATTGTGGAAAAATTGTTAAGAGAGACCATTCATAAAGGTTCTGGCATTGTGATGTTTCTTTAATCTTTTGCTGTGAAATATCATCAGCCAAATCCAGTGACATAATAGAATGCTACTATTATCATAACAAGTTGCTGGGATTCAAATCACTCACCATGACAGTTTCTTGCCATCTTGCCATGCCCAGGATCCCCATCTATTGTATTAGACATAAGCTAATTTACATGTTCCCAGTATAAAGGCGAATCAAAGAAGTCTGATCTTTGATGTAGGGATATCAGGAGTAGTTCAAAACTGGTGTATCATTGTTGTCCATTACACTCAGGATGCAACTGAGAGGGAGGCATTTGCATATTAATCTATTACAGGTTTAATCAATTCTGAAAGTCCCCATTTCCAAAGCTTAGATGCCACATGTAGAGGCATGTTAGATACACAGCTAAACTGGAAATTGACTATAACAGGTATGATGGCCCAGGTGTCTCATTAGTTATGCACAGAATTTTTATAGGATAAAAACGACTTCTTTGCCCTGACAAGAGGTTATTCATCTACATTTAAACCTGGCAAGCCATTACCACCTTCATGGTTCTGCTCCTGTCACTCAGCACACCGTGAACTCCAAAGCTCTGTTAATGGGTTGGCAATATTACAGGTGGGAGATGGGGAAGGCAGCTTCTGTCTTTCACACTCAAGCTGCCTGTTCTTTCTGCTCCAGTCTTTGGCCATTGTTGTCAACTCCCTGCTCCCAAGACTGACTCTAAGTAGTATCACACCTGCTGCAAGGCTTAAGGGCTCTCAGCAGCCAAATCATGGTAGCACTTGTGGCAGATTCCCTCATGTATAGCTGTTTAAGGCCTTGATGGCTGTTTAATGGCTTCTATCAAACACCTATTCCGGAATGACAGTTACAAGCTCCAGATAAGCCGAAGTCACACAGTATTGGAGACTATCGAGATTATTACCCCAGTACAACAGTTACCAAAGAAGTTGTGGTTTAAAAAGAAGTCACAAGCAATGATCATGAGAAGGATGTCACTTATCAAGACACCTGTGGACATCTATAAATTGTATAGATCAGTAATTGGGATGACAAGATAAACCTGTTACTTGTTTTTTTAAAGAAGTAGTCATACCCAAAGTCACAAAAATGAGTCACAAATATAAAATCATTGTCTTGTTAAAAAAAAAAAAAAGAAAAAGAAGTTGTGGTTTACCCAAACCAAATTCAAACCTGACTTACTAAGTTTGCAATTGCATGATGAAAAGAAAATAATAAGGCAATTTCTCTCTGAGAGGAAGTCGGCGGGAGGTTGGAGCGGGAGAGAGAAAGAGAGGAAGAGAAAAATTTACTTTCTTTGCTTGCTTGCAATCAAGTACTGCAGCTTACTCCTGTATTTTAAATTAAACTCTTAATAGCTCAACTCAAAGAGCAAACATGATACAAGTGGACAGGGCATAGCCTTGACTGGGGGTGCTCTCATGATATTCTGTTGTTACTTTGTGTGCAAGAGATTACATTTTTTGAAATGTAATTTATTTGAAAAGAATATATTAATTTGGAGGTTATTGTTACAATACTGGATTTCAAAGTAATTCTCCAGCTTGTTAAAACCCATGAAACGCTATGTGTCTCTCATGCTGAAGTATCAACAACCTGGGAGGGAGAAAGAGAGAAAATTCCCCAAGTACCGGGCTATCTACAGGTTTATAATCTGTTTCCTTCAAGATACATGCTTTGCTGTCACTTCTAAACAATATATTTTTTCATGATAATTTGCTTACCTCCGCCTAAATGTTTAAAAAAATCAATAATTTGCTTTCTCAACCAGACATTTGAGCTAAGCAGGATTTGAACTCAACTTTCAGATTTTCTGCTCATGGTAAAGCTGAATTATAAGAAACGTCATTTTCAGAACACTGGCTCTCTATTTCCTGCACATGGCAATTCCTGTTGTGATATGCTCTCCTATTTCCGATTGAGTGAGAATGAACAAAGCAGAAACATATCAAACCTTACCAAGCTACTTAGAAACTTACTCTTTTTCATTTGTAGTCAGGGTTCTTTTATATGACCAAATGAAAATTTATATGCAATAAGTGTGTGTTATTGAAGTATGATTGGTATATTATTTGGAACTTAAAGAAGAAAACTAGGGGCCATACAAATGAACAAGAGAATCTTTTTTTTTTTTTTTTCATTTGTTTCTCCAATGGCTGCTATTCTTGTTTTCATTGATTAGAAGTTGGTGTTTTACCTTGCTGGCTTTCTGTAGCTGTGATAAAGTGGTGACTAAAACTAATCTGGGAAGGAGACGGCTTATTTCACTTTACATGTTATAATTCATCCTTGAGAAACCCAAGGAAGGAACGAAGAAGTGGCAACTGAAGCAAAGATCAAGGAAGAACACTTTTTATTGGCTTCCTCAGCCTCTTATAGAACTCACATACCTAACTAGGGATGCTATTAGCCATAATACTTGGTTCCTTTTATGTCAATTAGCAACAAAGAAATGGCCTCAAAGACATGACCAGGAGCTAGTGGATGGAGTCAACTCAGTTGAGTTCACTATTCCAAGGTGATTCTAGGTGTGTGACATTTTGTCAGTTGAAGAAAACTATGGTGGTTACCTTGGAATGAGGTGCCCTATAGTAGATAAACCAATGCCCTTCCAAAGAGTGAGGTGCTAATCATAGGTACCCTGTAGCAGACAGACAAATGCCCTACCAACGAGTGAGTTGCTAATCGTATGTACCCTGTAGTAGACAGACTAATGCCCTTCCAAAGAGTGTGGTGCTAATAGTACCCTATAGTAGACAGACCAATGCCCTTCCAAAGTGCTCATTTTCTAATCTTTAGAACTTCAACTAGGCTATCTTACATACCAAGAGGGGTGTGTGTGTGTGTGTGTGTGTGTGTGTGTGTGTGTGTGTGTGTGTGTATGAATAAGATACTGAGATAGAAAGATTATATTTGAATATCTATTTGTACCCTTATACAAGGGCAGCAGAAGATGAAATTAGTATCACCGTCACAAAATTATGACAGTGGAAATACAGAGGGATAAGGCAATATGAAAAAAAAAAGAAAAAAAGAGAGAGTCATAAACTAAAGATTGTGAACTGCTCTTTGAGCTGGAATCCTGGAGGAGAGAAATTCTTCCTTGGAGCATCAATATGAAAGCAGCCCTTTGTGTACCTTCAGGAAGTCCTGGAAGATACATCTGGGATTTCTGACCTCCAGAGCTGTTAACAAAGCTGTTGTTTGTCAACCACATGCTTTGTGGCAATATGCTACAGGAGCAGTAGGAACCCAACAGACTTCTCAGTTAGGATTTGCTCAGAAAAGCTTCCTCACTGTTGTGCAGCTGGCTCTTTCATGGACTGATGTACATCTGTGCTGTGTTCAGAAGCCTTACTCCTTGTCTGAGGGTCTATGAGACAGGTGTTCTCCCTGCCATGCACGCTACACTCTCCTGTACTCACACTTTTCTGAGAAGAAATAGATGTCACACAAAGGATGTGATTGGTAGATAATATGGTAAGTGGTAATGAAAATCAAAATGCAGTAACCGGTAGTTAGTACCGTTCAAGGATTTGGGGATGGTATTTAAGAGCTTAAAAACATATATCTTATTTTTTACTGTTTTTAGCAATGTTAGTGATAGTACCTCTTGGTTTGCTATATTATTATTATGACTTCTTTACTACAAAGTGGAGGTCCATTTACTACTTTCAGATAGACCTTCCTGTTTCTATGTACATCCTGTCTTACATCAGATTTTAGTAAGTTTGTGTTCCTTATTACTCAGAAGTACTGTTGCTTTAAAAGTAGCTGTATAAAAAATACCACAAGAAATCATTCAGATACATTTTAAAAGATCTCAATGCATAGTTATTTCTTATTCCTTGGCCGAGGCTGCATAAGAATCTGCAGAAGACTAAGCCAGAACTTCCCTGGGAAATTTCTTTATTCAACGATGCATACACCAGACCCAGTCAGGTCTTCTTTACCACTTCTGCATAAGCTGTCATACTTGAAAATCCTAAGGTGAAAAGTGTGGGCTTGTCTCTTTTTGCTCCTGCCAAGCCCCTGTCTTGTTTTCATATTCATTCGGTTAGCAGGGAAGCATAGTGATGTTCTACATTCCCATTTAGGCATCATGGGCTAAAATACTTTTAAATCTCTGGATATTTTGTTAAACCCTTGTGTGCATTGTCGGGAGCACATATGCCATGGCATACATGTGGAGGGCAGAGAAAAACATCATAAGTTCTCTTTCTCTACCCTGTAGATCCCAGGAACTGAACTCAGGTCATCCAGTTTGGTGAGTGTACCTACTTTACCTATTGAGCCATCTCACCAGACCATAGGTCATTCCTTTTGAATGTACTTGGCTAGAATGGATTCTTTTTCTTTTTTTCTTTTTTCTTTTGGTTTTTTGAGACAAGGTTTCTCTATATAGCTCTGACTGTCCTGGAACTCACTCTGTAGACCAGGCTGGCCTTGAAATCAGAAATCAGCCTGCCTCTGCCTCCTGAGTGCTGGTAGAATGGAATTTAAAAAAATGCACGTAAAGGAGAGAGAGAGAGAGATTTTAGTTGGGGTGAAGTTTAGGGGGGTGTCTTCTTGGAATGAAAGGGTTAGGTGGCATTGGGGCTTATGACGGATGTAAAGTTTGTGACAAACAACTTTCACTATATGACTCCATGTGTTCTTTTGCTTTTGTTCCTGTTACAGTGTGTGGTACAGAGTTTTGACTTAGCTGTGTACTGTGCAATACAATAGCACTAAGTACCAAAGAAATGCACTGAAACAGAAGCCTTCTCAAGTGGTATTTAAGCTAATTGAAAAGAAAACGATGATCACATAAGCCAGGAGGAGGAGTCTCATTCATAATCTCTGACATTGTCTCCATCTTTGTTGCTTCCTCCACGACCTCTGAATGTGTTTGCAAGTACGGGCATATTGGGCAAACCTATCTTACTTTTCATTTTGTCCTTAAGCTACGTTTGCATAAAGGACAATCTCTGAGTGAAGAAGGGATAAAATATAATTTTCAAATTTGACATATATTTCCTTAAAGCAGATTATATTTATTAAAGATCACATTTGAAAGTTTAGCCAGATTTTATGTGTATGCATTCAAACCTCTTTAAATGTACCTTGTGGTTTTAGTGTGTTATTAAAGGAGCGCTCTGAAGCATCCTCGCCCCACCCCCTAGCAACTGTTAGACTAATCCTCAAGAATGATTATACTTTCTATTTCTGTCTTGATTTGCAAAGGCCATGGCAATCAATAATAACTGTAAAATAATGCGGAACAATTAGTTTTTCTTGCATGCTGGTAATTTGTGTTGACATCAGCTGGCATCAGGTGATGTGTATATCACAGACAGGCAAATTAGGCTGCTGATAATTAAGTTTCAGACTCACTGCCATCACTTTAGTAGCTTTTGCCCTGAGTAAAGAAAGTTTTGAAAATATGGGATTTTAGTACTCTACCATTGTACTAGCTACAGAAATAAATACTCCTTTTCTTCTAGAGCCTAGTAACTTTTCAAACATCACTTCTTAGGAATTATAAAACAAAGTCGGTAAGTTCAGTAAGTTCGAGGTCCACTTCATAACTGCTTATGTCTGTGTTAAGCTTGAGACTATGATTATCTTCATGGCTTCGTGTCTCCTTGATAAAATCCACATAGGTCAGATGATCCCTGCCACCAAAACTTGTAAAAGAAGAAAGAAAAAGTGATCCTACTAGAGAAGAGGTGTCAGAATCCAACCATCCACCAGCTGCTTTTCTTTGGAAGCTCCTCGGTGAACTATTTGTGCACAAGGCACAGTAGAGAAGACTTATTTTCTGAAATAAGTGTCATGGGATTTGAGGAAAAGTGTGGTCTGTTTTTCCTGCAAACAGATTCTAAATATATGCTTTAGAATGTGAATAAGGTCAGGCAATGTGATAATTTACTTTTTCAGAGTCTTTAACGGGGGTTGGGAGATAGCTCAATTGAGAAGGGGCTCAATGATCAAACATGAGGTTTTATGTCTAGTCTCTTCAGAGCTCACATATGCTTCGGCTCTTGTGTATAATCCAGTGCTAGGAGACAGGACACAACGAACTTTCATTGAGATGCTAAGCATATTAAGTTGTGGAGAAACATAAGAAATCCATAATTTTTCTGCAGTAAAGTCACTGTAGAAAATAATTGTATAAGACAATAAAAAAGCACAAGAAAACACAAATTCGTATGATATAGAAAATTCTGCTACTAGTTTACTTTGTAGTCTAACAGCACCATGCCAAGTGGTACTCCAAGGAAATTCCATAGACTGTCGGGCCTAATAAAAATAAAAATGCTGGTTACTTCTTTCTATCATCTGAGAATAACAGTTTTTAATAGCTTACTTTGAATGTAACACATGTGAGGAATAAGTAAATATCAACATGTTTAGAAGCAAATAAAGTGTGCATATGAGAGACAGTTTTCATAGCTTGGAAAAAGTCCATAATTTATGATTAAACTATTAAGAACTCCTGTGGCTAATTTAAAATGTTCATAGTACATTTGTGGCAGATTTGTCTACACTCAGAATACCCTAGACTCTGAGCATGCTTTTACAATGAGAAGAAGCAATGCTGATAAGGAGAGCTGCTGCCCAACAGAATACATAGTGGCAAGAAAGCAGAATTTGGCCTTCTCTTCCATTGCTTTGAAAGAAGAAATGTCTACTAACTTTCTTTCCTCTTTAGGCTGGGCTCTGGTCACCCACTTGTAATACAATGACTTTGCTATAATACGAATTTGTTCACAGGGACAGCTGGAAGCTTTTAAGGAAGGCTTTTAACCAAAGTTTATGTGTTCCTTTTTTGGTTTTCTTACATATAGGTGATGAATTAATAAGAAACACATGATATGTGACTTCATCAACTAGATGACACATTAGTGTTTTAAGGAAAACAATTAAAAGAGTACTTTGGAGGTAGGGACAACCACTTAGAAACGAACACTCAGATAAGAGAACATCCCTTGCAAGGCTGATTCCTTTCAGATCAATTCTGCAAATATAAAAACTAAGTTCCAGTTTTAACAAATGGACCTAATGTTTTTAAATTCCAAGAAAAAAAATTTTTAAATTGATTGTCTGCTTAAACTTGGGTTCGTATACATGTTTTCTCAAAGACAAATGCTCTTTTGTGTTAGTTTTTAGTGTTATGTCAGATAGAATACTTGATAAGAAATGGGATTATCAGATTAGTGTGCACACTGTACATTGCAAATACAATGGCAACATCAAGAAACCCGTTTTTCAAAAGAACTTAAGGAAATCATGTTGATTTTTATCTACAGGTTGGATTGATTTTTTAAAAAAAAAATTATCTGGGCATTTCTCTGCCTGAGAAGTCTGCTCACTTGTTTATTCCAAGAACCAAACTGTGCACAGTATGTTTTGCAAAGATTGCAAGAGATCTTACAATAGATTAGTTGGATTTATTTGTAATTCCAGCTTATTTGTTTCCTAACTCATGTATCATGTCATCATATCTGTTTAGTCCAAACTTATAAAAAGCATGCATTTTTAAATAATGTTCCTTTTCAGAAATGCCTGCAAGTGACCACCCGCCAGTTGAGAGCATGATTGACCCAAACATTTTGAATAAATTAAAATGCAACAGATGTTATGCATAGAGCTTCCTTTCATAAAGATAAATCATTCAATTGTTTCTTTTTAATCTCCTAAGTAGCAAATCTTAATTACAATTTTAAGTACTATCATTGTGATTTTGTAGTGTAACAGAGGGACTAAAACAGGTCATTGCTTCTTAATCATACTTCACATGTGAAGTGACCACCACTGTTAGTATTTTTATTTTTCATTGAGAATTTCATACACTTATGCAATAAAATATGATCATATCCACTCCTCATTTATCCCTTCAGCTCCCCCCGAATCTGCTTTCACACATCTTCCTTCTAACTTCATGCCCTCTTCGGTATAATAATCCACTAAATCTAAGTAGTACTTCAGGAATGTGTGCTTTTGTGAGGCATCCACAGGAGCATGGGCAACCTAGCAATGTTCATACCCCCAAGAATAATTAGTCTCTTTAGTTCAGCGATTATTAGCTGCCAAATTTTCTCTGTTACAGCAATCAATGCATAGATTTATTAACTGGTGAGTGCTGGAAATAAATGATTGCGAGTTCTTAGCCCTAAATAGGGCATTATTAGCATTTTGAAGTGAGTTTTCCTCCCTGCCCCCTATTTTCTTTCTTTCATTTCTTCTCTCCATGCCAGGGATATAATCCAAAAATTTACACACATGAAACAAACATTCTACTATGGAGCCATATATCCAGCTCTTAATTTTATTTTGCCTGTAAAAAAAAAGTCTATCATTGAAGAATGTACATTTGGAGCTGGAGAAATGACTCAGCAGTTAAAAGCCACTTTCTGCTCCTCCAGAGGTCCTGAGATCAATTTTGAGTAACATGCTGGTTCATAAACACCTGTAATGGGATCTGATGCCCTCCTCTGGAGTACAGAAGTACATGTAGAAAGAACACTCACATAGTTAAACTATGCAAGTAAATAAATCAGAGCTAGAAGGAAGAGGAGGACGAGGGGGAGGGGAAGGGGAGTGTGACAAAGGAGAAGGTGAAGGAGAAGAAGAAGGAGGAGGAGAAAGCACATTCATAACCAGACCTCATGTTGGCCTAATTTTTTTTTAATTCCTCAAACAAACAAACAAACAAAGAAACAAAACACAACAAAAAAACCCCATTCTTTTAAACATAATTTTTTTGCTCAGTTTTTATAACTGAAATACATTTGGGGATTTTTAAAATAATTAAACTGAGTAGAACTTAATTTTTTTCTTATCATACTAAACAAACATCTATGCTATATACTCAAAAGCAGTGAACTCTGGTGGCTAGAATCACTGGCAGAGAATCTACCAGCGAGATTTTGTCATCCTTCACAGAAATGCCAGGAACTGAAGGAATTTTAAGAATAATATGCATGATTGTATGATCTATTGATCCCAATAGTATTAAGTGATAATAATACTGTTTGATTCAGTCTGGAAGAAAGTAGAAAAGTAAGGTTAAATGCTTGGTCAGTGGCAGGAATAATTGCCATGATTAATGAAAACTTAAGAACATCCATTTCTTGACATATTCACCCCTCAGCTACATTAACAGAAACACATTGTCAGCTTGGAAAGAAGTAGTTGTCAATTTAGACAATACTTCACCTAAACAATTCAAATAAACTTTAAAAGTGACATCTGAATAGAGACACATTAACCTCCTTAAGCATAAGTAAGCATACCCAATGGAAGGTGTCTTTTGTATCTTAAACAAGCATACACAAATACCTTCTGGTAATACAAAAATATACATAATAATATGATAATACTTAAAGCTTCCAAAACAATAATGTCAAACTTGAATGAAAGTAGGAGCTTACATGTTGTTTGAAAACAAAAGTAACCTCTTTCAGGTCACTTCTCAGCAAAACAAGCTCAATCCATTTGAATGAAATTTTGACATCACTATGTTAATTTTTTTCTTTAGTTTTTGAAACACTTGGTCAATATATAAAAAAACAATCTGTATTTCCAATGTAAATGATTTGTCATTGAGTAGGAAAACAGTTTGTTAAAAAAGTTCCTACTATCTGCAAAACAAGCTATGGGAGAAAGACTGCTGGGAGATCAGAACAACACTGTTAGTTTCTCTATAGCTACTTCCCCCCATTACATAGCAATCTTAGGGATGAAGGGTAAAAGCAGGTCCTGCTGTGGTTTTGTTTGGATTTCAGTAGAGCAGTCAGCTGACAGGGGGACAGTGGTTGTCCACTGCTCTTCTTCCCAGTGGATGCTAAGAGTAAAGTGTGTAATTACATAAAAGTTAGATGAATTGGCAGATTAGTGAACCGGTGATTTCTAAAGATTTTCTTAATAGATAAATGGCATTTCAGTGAAGGATGACGAGAAAACTTGATGGTAGATTTTCTGCCAGTGATTCTAGCCATTAGAATTCACTGTTTTTGAGTGTATAGCATACATGTTTGTTTAGTATGATAAGAAAAGTTAAAGTTCTACTCAGTTTAATTATTTTAAAAAAATTCCCAAATGTATTTGAGTTATAAAAACTGAGCAGAAAATTATGTTTAAAGGAATTTTTTTTTGTTATTTTTGTTTGTTTATTTGGTTTTGTTTTTATAATTTTGTTTTCTTTTGTTTATCCAGAACTTATTTTATTTTTAATTCCAAATAATGCCAATTTTGAAAGACTGTCTTAGCACCGTGTATTCTAAAAAGGCAATCAGATATCACAATTTGGCATTGACACTGATACCAGAGGAACTATTATGGTTCCTTGCCTCTCCCCATATCCTGTTTCCCATTTTCCAATTGTTGCTATTGCAGCCTTCTTAGTGGAAAAAATAATATCTGTTTCTCTTGCAAGGAGTAAAACTAAAACCTTAGATGAGGTTTAAATTAAATCTAGTAGCCAACAAATATATATCTATGCATTTGTCTGTTTGCTTTGACCTCAGTAGCATCTAGTCAGGTTTCCCTACTTAGGAGTAAGTCTATAAAATGTAAATGAATCTGTTAAAAGGCTTAGGGTCTGGAACTGTAGATAAGTGTCAGAACTAGTAAGGTTCTCAGTTTAGTTCTAACAAAAGACACACACACATACACACACACACACACACACACACACACACACACACACACACTCACACACACACACACACAAGAGGGGGGATCACTTAGGATCTCGGTAATTTTGGTGGCTTCCAGACTGACTTCATCCTCTTTTGAATGCTTCGGCATGTTACTATCTTGTTACTATTGTGTTTCATTTTCTCCTTTCTTTCTTTTGGAATAGCTAATGGCTTGTTTTCCTAACTTTGATACTCTGACCAAAATTAATCCCTTTACTCACAAGTGTATAAGACTAACATAAATTGTCTCTTATCTGATAGATCCAGATGGCCCATGCACAGGATTATAGTTGGCTTCAGGAATTTACAAAACTATATAAAATTAATTATCTGCAGCTTCATATGCTGTTCTCTTGCCCACGCCCTCAGCATGATATGGAGTACAAAATTCCCTTCTCCTCCTATGCTTCTGCTCAGAGTACTTAGACAATAAAAGCATAAGGCATGTGTGCTCACTTAAGTTCAACTTTTACAACTTTGTTAAGGAGACCCGGCCCCACTGATTTATTCTGCCCTATAGAATTTATGTTCCCAAAATGTTTAATGACTTGAGGAAGGTTGCATCAGAGAACAAACCAAACTTGGATAAGAATTGAGGATCTTACTTCTAGTCTTACGTAGCATTAAAGAATGTGATAATGAATATTCTTTTACCAAAAGACTTGCGACAGTACATGTGGGTTCTTCAGTGTTTCTGAATCAGTACAGTTGAAAAATTCAATGGGAAAAGGGGGAGAACATCTTTTAGTTTTTCTACCTATCTTTCCATGTATATCTTACATGTATATTTTGTGGGAGTACTAGAAACATATATCACTCTGTGTTGTGGTCAAAAATTATTACAAATGCACACAGTGAGAAGAAATGTCAGCCTAATAATGAATTCTGATCTTGTCTACATTTTTTTCCTTTGGTTTTTCGAGACAGGGTTTCTCTGTATAGCTCTGGCTGTCCTGGAACTTTGTAGACCAGGCTGGCCTCGAACTCAGAAAACAGCCTGCCTCTGCCTCCTCAGTGCTTGTCTACATTTTATTATCAAAGTTATTAATTTCCCTACAATAGCCATAAAAATAAGTTAGAAACTCAGTAAGTCTCTTATGAAAGCAGGTTTATTCAATTTAATTTAAATTTAATTAAATTAAGCAAACATATAGAATACCTACAGATATCATTTTTGCTTAAAATGTACACTGCACATTTCAAAGTATTCCTTGATTGGCTTGGAGGCTTAAAAATGGATCTTATATATGCTGCTGTGATGGAATGTACCCTTCTGGAAACTTCTGTGCAGAGAGACTCGGGCTCATTGGTGGGTCCTAGGGGAGTAAGTTGCAACTATTAATTTGTGTATATGTTTCTGTTGAGAGCTGTGCTCACTCATGTAAGTGCTTGTAGCGACCTGAGATTGATAATTCCTCAGTCACTTCTCTGCATTACTTGAGTGAAGCAAGGTCTCTTGCCGAACCTTTCACTGACCTTGCCATTTAGCTAGACAAAGTATCCAGAATGCTCCCAGGGTCCACCTGTCTCTATGCCCAGTGCTGAGGTTAAAGACATGTAGCCCCAGACCAAGGTCTTTAAAAAGATGCTGGAACTAAAACTTTTGAGCTTTCCAGCCCACAGCATGTGTCCTTGCGTGTGTTCCTTTTGAATTAACAACTCATTGTCACAAACTTAATTTGCTTCCTTGTTAGCACATGAAACATTTGCCTGTGGAAGAGCGTTTTACCAGCCTTGTCTTTATCCTTCACTTAACACAGAGCACAGTTTAGAAGCGTGTCATTTTGTGTCTTATGAAGCATAGTGGTTTGCAAATGGATTTCCATATTATGCAATAATCCATAAGATAGTATGATACTATGAAACAAAGGCTGTGTAATAATTTTCCTTGGTCCTGTGGAAGCTTGATGCCCCAGCATAGGTGGATGCAAGAGCAGTGATGCGGGAGTGGGTGAAGGAGCACCCTCATAGAGGCAAAGGAGAAGGGGGCAATGGGGGATGGGACAGAATATGGAGGAGTAACTGGGAAGGGAGCTATCATTTGAAAAGTAAATGAAGAAAATGATTATTAAAAAAAGACAAAAAATTATTTTCTAAGATTTGCTCTCCTATACTTTAGCAGCTTAGTTTCTGAAACAGCCCATTTAAACAGGTTTATTTAGCTCCTTAAAATTTGATAGGTAGTATGCACACTAAATAGTGAAGAGGACCACTATGAAACTGCTATAATTTATTTCACCATTCATTTTCTGTCTGCGTATTATCAAACAGAAGTAATATAATGGGAGATTAAAGAATATGTAATTGTCAGGCCTTGGGAACTCCCCTTGGGTTAGATCCACTTTGGGCCTGTAGCTGGACCTTCTTTTCCTCAGGCTCCTCTCTATTTCCATCCCTGTAATTCTTTCAGACAGGAACAATTATGGATTAGAGATGTGGCTATGGGATGGGATCCCCATCTCTCACTTAATGTCCTGTCTTTCTGTCAGAGGTGGGCTCTATAAGTTCCCTCTCCCTACTGTTAGGTGTTTCATCTAAGGTCCCTTCCTTTGAGTCCTGGGAGTCTCTGACCTCCCAGGTAAGAGTGGTCTGGGGGGGGGGGAGGTGTCCCCCAACCTCCTATTTCCTGAGGTTGCCTGTTTACATTCCTTCTGCTGGCCCTCAGGGCTTCAGTCTTTTTCCTTCATCCAACACCAAATCACCCCCCACACGGTCCACTTTCTGCCCCAGGTCCTTCTCTTCCTCCCTCCCTCCCTCCATCCCTCCCTCCCTCCCTCCCTCCCTCCCTCCCTCCCTCCCTCCCTCCCCACTTGTGATTGCTTTCTTCTCTTTTCCAAGTGGGACTGAGGCACCCTCACTTGGGCACTTCAGTTTGTTCAGTCTCACAAAAAGGGATCTATCATAACTGCCCTCCAAAAGACCCAGAAAGCAGCTGAAAGAATCAGATGCAGATGTTTGCACCCAACCAATGGACAGAACCAGCTGACCCCTGCTGTTGACTTAGAGAAGGCTGAAAGAAGCTGATGAGGAGGGTGATCCTGCAGGAAGACCAGCAGTGTCAATTAATCTGGACACCTGAGTTCCCTCAAACACTGGACCACCAAATAGACAGTATACACCAGCTAATGTGAGGCCCCAAACACACATACAGAAGAGGACTTCTGTGTCTGTGTTCATTCAGAGATGATGCACCTAACCCTCAAGAGACTGCAGGCCCCAGGGAGTTTAGAGGTCAGGTGGGGTGGGGGTTGGGGGCATCCCCATGGAGACAGGGGGTGGGGAAGAGGTGTTGGATGTGGATGGGGGTGGTGGGGAGCATAATATGGAGTGTAAAAAATAAATTAAAATTCAAATAAAATTTAAAAAAGAACATGTTCCTGAAATTGAACATGAACACCTCTTGCATAGGACAACTGAACTGAACCAGTTCAACATGTCTTATCACAAAAATGTCCTCTTAAGTTCTAGATGATGCCTCTGGTGGCCATCTGATCTTGGGACCTTCTCCTGCTTGTAGGTGCTGTGCTTCCCTCAGGAGTCCTTTTCTCAATGAAAGCTATTTTATAAAACTCACCCCTCCATTGTCTGAGAAATTAACTCTGTGTTTTCAAGATAAAGGTCTTGGAGGCCATTGACCTGAGAGGGGGTATGGAGAGCCAGGCCACGAGCAATCGCAAGCCACTTGCAATTGCCATTATAAGATGGTGCTGGCCTCTGCTGTGCCTAACTAGTAAACAAGCCTTGTACACAGGGGCGAGAGTGAACTCACTCCTAGTACTGCCCATCTCGGGGAGTAGTAATGGGGTGATGGGCAAGCAAGGAATCAGGAGCTGTCACACCACATCAGGTGCTGAAACGTCACACTGCGGGCTATATAAGCAGTGCCATTTTCTGGGGTCGGGGTCTTCCTGAGAAGTAAGCAATAAAGCTTTGCTGCAGAAGATTCCAGTTGTCCTGAGTGTGTTCTTGCCAGTGGGGACAAAAGCTCGGGCAATAAGGGGGCCCTGGGTAACTCCTGATCCTCTCATCATAGCTTCCTGAGGTCAGAAAGCCTTCACTGCATCTACAGATAGATGCCTGCTTTCCCCCTTTTCAATAGTAAAGTTTTGAGCTGTATACAAGCTCAATACATGTGATTTAGTTTAGCTTCAGGGATATTATATTACAAATTTAGAATGATTTGGAATGTTAGACCATGATAGAATGTATCAGAGGCTTATTAAACACAATATGAACAAATTTCTGAAGTTGATATGCACTGTTATCATGTTTAATGTGAAAATAAAGAAAGGAAGTTAAAGTCTTTACTTGACTCCTTTGCAGCTTGGAGCCATGTTGGAGTAGTAAAGCCAGCAGTGGACTAGCAAGTCCAGCATAGAGACCTATCACTAGTACACAAGTTCTGCATGTTTCTGCAAAACACTATTTCTCTAAATTTTATTTCATTTAAAATGAAAAATAAATGTTCCTCACCACAGCAGTATACAAGGCCCTTCAGGATGTACTCAACTCCAAGCCCATTTTTCACACTACCCTTCTTCCTTTTTACTTCTCCTGCTATAGCCACAGCTAAACTAGTCTCATGATTTCCCAGACTGGACCCTCATTTTCCATACACTCTGATTGTGCTACTTCTGATTGTGCTACTTCTAGACACTTCTACCTCCCTGTCTCTTTACCCCTCGGCAAACAGAGCTTGCTTTTAAGCAAAGCCCTTTTCAATAAAGCCTTTATCAACTATCTGATGGAAAAATGCAATTACTCATTTGGTCCTAGAATGAAAAGCACACACACACACACACACACACACACACACCTGCATACACGCAATCACACTGTGGTGAAATACTGTAGCTATATCTAGCCAAGTTTTCCTCTTAACCTGTGGTCACTTCTTTGATGTTAAAACTGGATGTAATGGCGGTTCACTAATTTAAACTTGGAGCTTCGTGGAAATACTCAGAAACTGGAAATCTGTTTCCTATAAAAAGTGCTCACCACACTGTAATTCACTTTCTTATGGGACATGTTTTTTCTTGACTTAATTTTATTTCCTAAAGTTTGTAATGTATGTTCCTAGACATGAGGAATATCATTTGTTCTGACAAACAGTATCTTAATTGTGTAGTGTTGTACCTCCTTTCACTCTGCCTTTCCATAAAACTGATATGTCACTTCACCAGTGACAGAACTATTAAACTGCTTCCACATATTTTCACACCTCAGCTAAGATATAGATATCTTATCTGCCTGGGTATAGATTTTTAAATTTACATTCACTTTTAGATATGTGTCTCTATTTGTTTTTCTTTGAGGACAATTGTAGTCAGTCTTGGTTCCAAGAAGTCATAGATCTAACCTTTTCATATTGTCTGGTACTTCAAAGAATTACATTAAACAAAACTCAGTATCTACTTCTTTTTTTAAAAAATGAGTTTCTTTTCTTCTATACTTTTTTTGTTTGTCTGTTTCTTTTGTTTGTTTTTCTAAAACAGGGGTCTCTGTGCAACAGCCCTGGCTGTCCTGGAGCTCACTCTGTATACTAGGCTGGACTCTAATTCACAGAGATTCGCTTGCCTCTGTCTTCTGAGTGCTACACCATTAGTTCCAGCTGGCTTGAAATTTATTTCTTGGAAATTACTTTTCCTTTCTTTGAGATTATAACATAATTACATCATTTCTCCTCTCTGCTTCTCCCTCCAAACTTTCCATGTAATCTTCCTTGCTCTTTTTTCAAATTCATGGCCTATTTTTCAGTAGTTGTTGATAACCCCCCCCCCCCCACGGAACATATATATTAATATATAATATTAGAAATATAGATTTCTTTTTAAAATTTTTATTGGTTATTTTATTTATTTACATTTCAAATGTTATCCCCTTTCCTATTTTTCCTCCACAACTCCCCTATTCCATCCCCTGCTTCTATGAGGGCGCTCTCCTACTCATCCATTTCTGCTTCACCACCCTAGCATTCCCCTATGGTGGGGCATCAACCCTTCACAGGACCAAGGGACTCACCTCTCATTGATGCCAGATAAGTTTATCATCTGCTACATATGCAGCAGGAGCCACAGGTCCCTCAATGTTTATTCTTTGGTTGGCGGTTTAGTCCCTGGGAACTCTGGTGTGTGTGTGTGTGTGTGTGTGTGTGTGTGTGTGTGTATTTCTGGTTAGTTGATATTCTTGTTCTTCCTATGGTGTTACAAGCCCCTTTGTCTCCTTGAGTCCTTCCCCTAACTCCTCCTTTGAGGTCCCTATGCCTAGTTGGCTGCAAGTATCTGCATCTGTATTTGTCAGGCTCTGGCAGAGCCTCTCAGGAGACAGCTATATCAGGTTACTGTCAGCAAGGACTTCTTGGCATCAGCAATAGTGACTGGGTTTGGAGGCTGCATCTTGGATGGATCCCCAGGTGGGAAAGTCTCTGGATGGCCTTTTCTTCAGTCTCTGCTCCACACTTTGTCCCTGTATTTCCTTTAGACAGGAGCAATTCTGGGTTAAAAATTTTGAGAAGGGTGGGTGTTCCCATTCCTCAACCAGGGGCCATGCCTAATTTCTCCATAAGGTCTCTACAGGTTCTCTCTCCCCTTTGTTGGGTATTTCAGCTAATGTTATCCCCATTGGGTCCTGGGAGCCTCTTGCTTTTTTGACATCTGGGACTTTCTGTTGGTTACCCCTGTTCCCTATCCCCAATGCTACACACCTCTGTTCAATTTTCTGACCCTCTATACACTTCCCCCATTTCCTCCTACACCTGATCCCTCTCCTCCTTTTTCCTCCCCCCTCCTTTCTTCCTTCCAAGTCCCTCCCACCTTCTACCTTCCATGATTATTTTGTTCCCCCTTCTAAGTAGGACTGAAGCATCCACACTTCTAAGTCTCCCTTCTTGAATTTCATATGGTCTGTAAGTTGTACCATCTGGAAATCAGTTTGACTGCTCCTCAGAAAATTGGCCATAGTACTACCTGAGGACCCAGCTATACCACTCCTAGGTGTGTACCCAAAAGATGCTCCAACATATACACATGCTCCACTATGTGCCTAGCAGCCTTAATTTTAATAGATAGAAGCTGGAAACAACCCAGATGTTCCCCAACGGAGGAATGGACACAGAAAAAGTGGTAGATTTACACAATGGAGTACTACTCAGCTATTAAAAACAACAACTTCATGAAATTTGCAGTCAAATGAATGGAACTAGAGAATATTAACCTGAGTAAGGCAACCCAGTTGCAAAAGAACACACATTGTATGTATTCACTGATAAGTGGATATTAGGAATATATATATATATATATATATAATTTCTAAATAGATACATACAATCTGCTCAGTGCATACAATGTTACTTATATAGTCACACAGCTATCCATTTTTAATAGCACAAAGACTTATATGAAGGTTATTTTCCTTTCATCTTCATATGTAAAACCTAGCAGAGTATTATACAAAGTATAAAATTTTATAAATACTCAGTTATCCATCAATCTATTAGCATTAAGGATTTGATTCCAGGGTTCTCTTTAAGAGTCAAAGTAATAGTGAGGCCTTCGTAGAACATAAAGAAATTTCTGATGCATCCTTGAGGTGAGAAGATGCTTAGTGTGTTTGAAGAGGCCACAGAAGAAAAAAAAAGAGAGTGCTAGGGGACCACGCAGGAGAAGTAGCCAGAATAGTAGTACTCATCCTGCTGTGGCACCTATGATAAGACCTTTGGCTTTTATGCCAAGCAAAACAGGAAGCCACTGGCTGCCTTAAAAGCCTGATACATTCTGTCTTCTATTCATAGAGTAGCTTCTTTTTCTTCTTCTTTTTTTTAACTCTTATTTTTTTATTAGGTATTTTCTTCATTTACATTTCCAGTGCTATCCCAAAAGTCCCCCATACCCTCCCCCCCACTCCCCCCCCACTCCCCTCTCCCCCACTCCCCCCCCCACTTCCCTCCCCCCCACTCCCCTTCCCCCCACTTCCCTCCCTCCAACTCCCACTTCTTGGCCCTGGCATTCCCCTATACTGAGGCATATAAAGTTTGGAGGACCAATGGGCCTCTTTTTCCTCTGATGGCCTACTAGGCCATCTTCTGATACATATGCAGCTAGAGTCAAGAGCTCCAGGGTACCGGTTAGTTCATATTGTTGTTCCACCTATAGGGTTGCCGATCCCTTTAGCTCCTTGGGTACTTTCTCTAGCTTCTCCATTGGGGGCCCTGTGATCCATCCAATAGCTGACTGTGAGCATCCACTTCTGTGTTTGCTAGGCCCCAGCATAGTCTTACAAGAGACAGCTATATCAGGGTCCTTTCAGCAAAATCTTGCTAGTGCATGAAATGGTATCAGCGTTTGGAGGCTGATTATGGGATGGATCCCTGGATATGGCAGTCTCTAGATGGTCCATCCTTTCGTCTGGAGAAGACAAAGGGAAACAAGGACAAGAGCCAGGCAAAATCCCTAAAGGCAGTTTCAATCTATGGGAGGAGGCAAGAGAGACAGAGAGTTAGAGTAGGTGGGCATGCCGTGTGGCCCTAGGTGTTTGTGAGGAGTGAACTCGATATAGGCAGCTTCTGATGGGATTTTCCAGTGGGTGTGAGAGAACAATGTTGAGGATGCCTTGTAAAGGTTTTTGGATGAACAACTGGAAACCGATGGTAGACTGTTAGATTCAGAAATGTGAGCGTAAGGTGGGCCAATTTGGGAGAAAAGCTGAGCAGTTGCCAATTAGGTTATGTGTGCCCTAAGTGAACACAGAGCATGCCTTTGTGAGGGCTTCATTTAATGTCTAAAGATGTAGGTCAAATATTTATAGCCCTGAAAACTCATTATATTATGTACTCTAGCTTAGCCTTCTAACTCCTATTTCAATATACAAAACCATTAAAATAATAATTTTAAAAAAACGGAACGTGTTTATTGGCAAACATTTTAATGCAAAAACTTGATAATTTAAAAACTTCATCTCATTTTGTAGTCATCTTGGATAATGTAAATGGATGAATTAAATATAATATAAATTATTCAACTGTAAATGATTTAAAAGCAAGTAGCACATTCATTTAATCACTTTTCCCTTAGAGCGCTTTGTCAGAATTCAGCAATTCTGCAATTAATTGTCAGAACTTTCTGGTCAATATGTTCATTTCTTGTCATATAAAAATATTTGAATTAAAATCTACTCCACATGTAGTAGATTAAATATATCAATTCTTGACAATTTAATTCTGTATTTATATGATGAAAGATGATACTTTTATTTGTACCTGCCTCAATTCTTTAAGTTAGGTATAGGCAAAAATATAACCCTGGTTGCTCTTATGTTACTGAAGACAAGAAAATATGTGTGACTATTGTGAAGCAATTGGATATAAAAAACTTGCTCTTGTTATTCTGTAAGGCTACGTTTGGATTTCACCACATGAATCCTACCAGGATACTTTAAATATTAAATTATAGTCTAATTGTTATCATGCAACACACTAATTAACTGACCTGTTGCAAAGGACATAGAGTTTTCTATATTACCTCACTATTCATAGTTATGTTTTATGTGTATATAGTCATGAAGCATTCCAGAAGTGCATAATAATTTTTGCATATTTCACCTTATACAGTATATGCTATTTCATAGAAAATATACCACTTTTTGAAAATATATAGCATAAAATAAACCTGAATTTTAAGAAGATTTTTGAGAAATACTGTAGGCAAAAATAGGAAGTAGACACTATTTTGTATAGATCTCTTCTTGCCAGTCACTGGGATACTTTGTGTGTATTACTGAATAAACATTTTTCTACATTTAGATAGGTATAAAATGGATCTTGGCATATTTGGGAATTTCATTTGGTAGTGAGAGTAAAATGTAACTTTTTGTGAATTTGTTTTTCCTTACTTTATGCAATAGCTATAACATGATATTGAATCAAAATAGGCCACAATTCATACATATCCCTTCCTGAAACAATAACACTAATTAGCACTTGACTTTTCAAAAGATGACCATGGCCTTCACGTTTTTTGTTAACTCTTACTTAATGAAGAATATATTTTACTCTCCCTAAAATCACCTTTGATCAATTATGTATGAAAATGTGAATTTCAACTCAATTTAAAGTTTTTACTTCATTTCAACATTCGCTGTCTACATGATGATATTTATTGGTACTTTGAGACAGTCCAAGATGATGAGTATGTGACCCCAGAATCCAAGAAGCTCAAATATACAAAAAGACAATTATAAAGACAAATGATAATTCTAGAATAGTATAGTAGAAAGTATATCAGTGCTGGTGGAAGATCTCATTGTATTAATGAGGTGGGGAAGAGTTTGCATTTGTAGAACTATGTAAAATGTCATAGGGATGCTGTATTTGACTTCAAAATTGGAACTTATAAATGGATGGATCTGTTACAGGTGATGCAACATCAGGTTCTTCCAGTGGGTTGGCATTTGATGAGGACCATAGAGTAAAGTAGAGTGAACAGTGTGGTTTGTTACATACACTGAGAATTTGATAGGAATAGTGAATATTCATCTGAAACAAAGTCAAATGTTTAAAAGTAGAGGACCCAGGCAGCTACACTTCACTTTGTTCTTATTGAGAAGCTAAAATGCTGTTAGGAAGTTTTAAGTATTTAAATAAAGTATAAATTATAAGAACGGAAAACCGATATAGGATCAAGGAATTACTAATTCATATGAAGATCAACATAGAAGTTGATTTGCAATATTTTAGCAGGACATAAGGAATCCTGTTATTTTGATGAGAGAGAGAGAGAGAGAGAGAGAGAGAGAGAGAGAGATTGAAAGAGAGAAAATATTCATAAATTTGTTATTTAACTAGAAGAACAAGATATTCTTTCTTCCCAGGTCTTATCTAAAGTTTCTTTTAACAGATTTCTCAAGATCTCAAAATGCTCTACACATATTTAATTCTTACCATGAGCACTGCTGCTATACTAACTTTAGATTCCATTCTATGTGGGCAATTAGACAACAGGGAAAAATAATTCCTGTACAGTAGATTCATCCAGTACATTCAGCATTAAAAAAAAAAAAAGACAACAGAGCTCAACACAGGAGCAAGACGTTTTGTCTATGTGGAGAATGTACAGACTCTCACAAGTTATTCATATTATACTTATAAGGCATAAAGGTCATGTTAATTTTACAAATACAATAATTTGTCTGACTTCACACAGGCCAATGTGACTGTGTAAATGCTTTTAGTAACATTTAAAATATCAGACATTCACTGAAATGTCCTCAATTTATTATCATTGTAGTAGATCAGTCAAGAAATCACAATGCAACAAGGGATATTACAAGGCCATTTTGTCTATCCCCACTTGGCCTCATGAGTCTCTCTAATTAGCCACAAAAATATAACCCACTGTCTTAGTCAGGGTTTCTATTTCTGCACAAACATCATGACCAAGAAGCAAGTTGGGGAGGAAAGGGTTGATTTGGCTCACACTTCCATGCTGCTGTTCATCACCAAGGAAGTCAGGACTGGAACTCAAGCAAGTCAGGAAGCAGGAGCTGATGCAGAGGCCATGGAGGGATGTTCTTTACTGGCTTGCTTCCACTGGCTTGCCTAGCTTGCTTTCTTATAGAACCCAAGACTACCAGCCCAGAGATGGTCCCACCCACAAGGGGCCTTTCCCCTTTATCACTAATTGAGAAAATGCCTTACAGTTGGATCTCATGGAGGCATTTCTTCAACTGAAGCTCCTTTCTCTGTGATAACTCCAGCTGTGTCAAGTTGACACAAAACTAGCCAGTACACCCACTGTCTTCAATTTTGAAAACATAATTTTGTTTAATAATTTCATGATGACTCAGTGTTATAAAATAAACTTATTACCACTGTTATGGTAGTAAGTAGAGAAAGAAGCAGGTATGTTATCAGTCATCCATTATATGTGACCTGCTGTGTTCCTACTTCCATTAGGCCATTAAAAAATGCCCATTCTCACAGACAATTAATTCCACATATTTCCATAGACAGATTGTTAATGTGTTAAGCAAGTTCAAAAATGCATTTAGTCATAATAAAAGACACAAACAAGTTGCTAAACATAGACACGTTACTGATAAAATAAAGGTAGATAAATGGAACCATATGTTATATCCCACATGGCTACTAGTTTACCACGAAGCAATGAAAGACACAACTGTATTCAAATATTAAAGCTTTGTCATAAAACGAATGTTATACCATTCCATGCCTTCTATAGACAGAAATTACACTGCTCTGTTGATCTGCATACTTCTTTTCCAGTCATTACGCTACCTTACAATTTCAATTTTTAAATCATTTAATAATTATGTTTACTTCATCACACCAACTTCCACATAGAAAACCTAAATCACCAAGCACTAAACTAAAACCATTCATATCTTGAAAATATATTAATGAAAGTAAGTAGCCCTTGTACATTATGATCATAATGTAAAGTTTTGTGGGGATGCTTTCTAATATGATGGCTCTTAAATGGAATTATCATGTATCAGAAATTTCCTTTACTATTGTGCATTAAAAATACCTCAAAGTATACCAATACAGATACAGATACTCACAGCCCACCATTGAACTGAGCACAGGACCCCAATGGAAGAGTTAGGGGAAGGACTGAAGGAGCTGAAGGGGATTGCAACCACATAGGAAGAATTATTTCAACAACCTGGACCACCAAGAGCTCCCAGGGACTAAACCACCAACGAAAGAGTATACATGAAGGGACCCATGGCTCCAGATACATATGTAGCAGAGTATAGCCTTATCTGACATCAATGGAAGAGGAGGCCCTTGGTCCTATGGAGGCTTGATGCCCCAGGGAAGGGGGATCCTAGAGCAGTGAGGTGGGAGTGGGTAAGTGGGTGAAGGAGCACTTCATAGAATCAAAGGCAGTGAAGGCAGGATGGGATGGGGAGTTTTGGGAGGGTTAATCAGGAAGGGGAATATCATTTGAAATATAAATGAATAAAATGATTAATGAAAAAGCTATACAAAAACAAAATACTCCCAAGTACAGCATAATGATTCAAATAATTCATTGCAATGTTATTGTTAAGAGCAAAAAGTTAGAAACAGCCTAATAATCCATGTACTTATAATTAAATAAATAAAATGCAATGTATATACAATGATGGGATATCATTTAGTTACAAGTGTGACCCAATTCTGCTACATGATAAAGCAAAGGTGGAGCATCATTCATGTAAACATAAACCAACTACTCAAGGATAAATCTTGCATGATTCTTCCTACAGAAGTTTCTTAGAGTAGAGTATATTAGAAGTTACCAATGAGGAGACATTGCTTAGAGAGTATGGCCTGTGTTTAGCATGTTCGTAGGTTCTTAAGACAGAGTGGTATGTAGTATTGTGAGTGTAATTAAAATTACTGTATTCCTCACTTGATATATTTAACATGGCCGATTTTATGTTACATAATCACCTTAGTAAGAGTGATCAAAACCATGACAGTGAGTATTTGTGATGTTCTTACTTATGGCTCTTAGATTGCCTTTGAGAGAAGCAGCAAATTCATACTGTTGATGCAGTATGTATCCTGCAGGCCATGTCAGAAAAAAAAATCTTTGCAAATTTCCTTCTGGTACAATGTTATATTGTTGGTGTCACATACTGAGGATTTTCTACTCCTTCAAGCTGTTTTTCTCCAAAGTACATTGATTCTTTCTGACTTTATTTATAACTACATACAACTTATCTGTAGATGCTACATTTTAATCAACAAAATGCTTTATTGTTGGTGTTCCTGGACTATGTGAATGCTTTCCTCTTAAGTCTCTATTATCAATGCTGAGGAGGAAAAGTAGAGAGTTTCCAGACAGATCTCGGGGCTAGTATGCCCTATGCCCTATCTAATGCCTGAGGACATATGATGACGAGGTATGACTTGAGATACATATCAAAAAACCATTACAATGGGTGATCTAGCTGAGAGCAAAACATAATAATAGATGGATAGGCAACATCAGAATAGAAATGTGTATCTACTGGAAACATGTAATGTATGGGTGTCAAAGACAGAAATGTTGCTATCAAAACCATGAAAGAAATTAGACCAGGAAAGACATGGAAGCTGAAGAACATGGGGCACAGCATTTTCCAGAAGCAGGGTCTCAAGGGGACAAGTTCCTATAAGTTGCCCAACTGGAGACAACGAGATGCCACACAGGGCCTACAGGTTGTGTGTGACTTCTTAGACAGGTGTTTCTATGGAACCAGTTGGGCTGAATTGAAGGCAAAGTTAAGAAATTATAGTATCCTCTATCAGAGGGAAAGTGAGCAGGTGCACTTGGTTAGAGAGGAAGCAGGGGCTTCACAATTTATCTGTAATTAAAATAACTGTATTTTCCTCTTTGTAGTGTAGGAATTAATTACTATCCAGAAGTAAGACCTTGACCACTGCATTCTATATTCTCTTTTCCTTAAGCTATCTTGGAACAAACACGGCACAGTGAGATTTGTTGCTGTTTTTACATATCATAAGCATCCATGATTTTTAATTCATCTGCTTTGGTTATTATTTAATGTAGCTGAATCAGACCTTAAGGGGCTCTGTTTGTTGTTTGTATATCATACAACCTTTTCAAGTTGTATTTAAAAAATATGTCATCCACATAATTGATGTCCTTTAATGTGGACCATTACAAGGTAGCACCTTGATGTTACCATTTATTAAATATATTTGTTTATTTCCAAATGTTTAGGCTAAAATACTAAGAATGACATGAGGCTGGAGCAAATCTTGGAAAGATTAGGTGGCCATATTATTCTTCCTATCATTGTTCACAGTTATATTAATATTGGGAAGGTTGAATAGAAAAAAAGAAGTCTGCCAATACAATGCTGTATAAAAAGATGAATCTGTTTAATATATTCTTGACTTTCTTATCATCATATATATCTTATAATAAAAGAGCTAATTTACACAAATTAATAACAGACCAATGATTTTGCAAAGTAAAAGAATTCATGAATTGTAGAGCAGATATTTATGTGGATTATTTTTCATTAAGAAATTTACATGGCCATAGGTATGTGGATTCATTTCTGGATCTTCAATTGTATTCCACTGATCTACCTGCCTGTCACTGTACCAACTCCATGCAGTTTTTATCACAATTGCTCTGTAGTATAGCTTAAGGTCAGGGATGGTGATTCCACCAGAAGTTTTTTTTTTTTTTTTAACTGTTGAGAATAGTTTTCACTATCCGAGTTTTTTTTTGTTTTGTTTTGTTTTTTGTTTTTGTTTTGTTTTGTTTTGTTTTTTTTCGAGGCAGGGTTTCTCTGTATAGCCCTGGCTTTCCTGGAACTCAGTTTGTAGACCAGGCTGGCCTCGAACTCAGAAATCTGCCTGCCTTTGCCTCCCGAGTGCTGGGATTAAAGGCGTGCACCACCACACCCAGCTTATCCGAGGTTTTTTGTTACTCCAGATGAATTTGCAAATTGCTCTTTCTAACTCTGTGAAGACTTGAGTTGAAATTTTGATGGTGATTACATTTAATCTGTAAATTGCTTTCAGCAAGATGGACATTTTTGATAAACCACCAACCAAAGAGTATACATGGAGGGCTCCAGGCTCCAGGTACATATGTAGTAGAGGATGATTTTGTCAGTCATCAATGGGAAGAGAAGCCCTTGATCCTGTGAAGGCTCTATGCCCCATTGTAGGGGAATTCCAGAGCCAGGAAGTGGGAGTGGATGAATTGGTGAGCAGAGGGAGTAGGGAGGGGTTAGGGGGTTTTTGGAGGGGAAACCAGGAAAGGGGATAACATTTGAAATGTAAATAAAGAAAATATCAAAGGAGAAAAAAAGACAAAAGAAAAGAAAAGGAAAGGAAAGAAAAGAAAAGACATTTACATGAGTACACTGTAGTTGTCTTCAGACACACCAGAAGAGGGCATCGGATCCTATTACAGATGGTTGTGAGCTACTGTGTGGTTTCTGGGAATTGAACCCAGGACCTATGTAAGATCAGTCGGTGCTCTTAATCACTGAGCCATTTCTCAGTCAAGAAATTTACTCCAAACAAGTGAATATCCGTATGACAAGAACTTAAATTCTCTTAAGAAAGAAATCAGAGAGGATCACAGAAAATGGAGAGAACATCCATGTTCATGGATGGTAGAATTAACACTAAAAACAGCCATCCTACCAAAAATAATCTACAGATTCAATGCAATCCCCATCAAAATTCTAACAAAATTCTTCAAAGACATGGAAAGAAAAATTTTCAAATTTATCTGGAAAAACAAAGATCCCAGAATAATAAAAACAATTCTTAACAATAAAATAACTTCTGGGGGAATCACCATCCTTGACCTCAAGCTATACTACAGAGCAACAGTGATAAAAACTGCATGGCATTGGTACAGAGACAGACAGGTTGATCAGTGGAATAGAACTGAAGACCAAGAAATAAAACCATATACTTATAGACACTTGATTTTTGACAAAGAAGCCAAAAATATACAGCGGAAAAAAGAAAGCATCTTCAATAAATGGTGCTAGTCTAACGGTCAGTCTGTATGTAGAAAAATGAAAATTGATCCATATTTGTCACCTTGCACAAAGCTCAAATCCAAGTGGATCAAGGACCACAACCAGATACACTGAAGAGAAAGTTGGAAAGAGCCTTGAACTCACTGGCCCAGGGATGGGGGTATTTCCTAAACAGAACTCCAGTGGCTCAGGCTCTAACATCAAAAACTGATAAATGGGACCTCATGAAATTGAAAATCTTCTGTATGGCAAAGGACATAGTCAATAGGACAAATAAGCAACCTACAAATTATGAAAAAAATTCTTCACTAGCCCAACTTCTGATAGAGGGCTACTATCCAAAATATATAAAGAACGCAGGAAGCTAACCTCCAAGAAACCCCTACATAGAATTTCTTTATCCTTTTGTCTGTTGGCAGTCACTCAGACTGTGTCTGTATCTTGGCTATTTTGAAATGCTGCAGAAAAATGTCCTCATGGAAATGTTGTAGGGGTTTATAATTTTTTTCAAGACATCCACTGAGTTCGAGGCCAGCCTGGTCTACAGAGTGAGTTCCAGGACAGCCAGGGCTACACAGAGAAAACCTGTCTCAAAAAAAAAAAAAAAAAAGACATCCGCTGAGAGCAGATAATACATATTCTTCACATATATACAAATAAATGTTAACTATGTGAGATCCTGAATTGTTTATTATCTGGACTGTGCTGTTTATTGCATACCATGTGTATGGACTTTTCAAAATTTTGTACATTTGAAATATAACATACTTTTATTTATAAAGTATGCCTCAATAAACCCAGAGGAAAAAAAGTTTCCCTATACTATGTAGTTGGATATTTTCTAAATATTAGTAACAATGGCACATGAAAGCACACTGTGTAGATTGACACTATATCACCTTAAAGGAAATGACTTTGCGTTTTCTTGTTAACTATCTAAGAAGACGGCAGGTTTTATTAAACAACTTACATAAGTCTTCCATGACAGTAGACAGATTTAAATGTCTATAAAATATGTCTTTTAGAAATTTTTTGGTATAAGAAAACTGCATTTGTTATTGATGTATGTCAGGAAAAAAAATCAATTCCACTTGAAAATCAGATTTTTTATAGTATCTACTTCCATGCATTTTGAATTATAATTGGTGTAACAGTTTGTAAACATTTTAAGAAAGAGATCAAATATCGGTGGATCAACAACCATCCAAAATAAAGCATTTATAGTTATTACTCTTAGAGTAAATATTTTCTTTCCTCCTTATCTAACAGTATGATGTTGCTAAATTCTACTCCATGAATTTTTAGTAGATGTTGGAGACCTGTGATCCTTCTATTATTTTTAAATGTTACTCTATAACATGATTTTCATCACATAAAGGTTATAAGAATATCTTTAATCAGAAGTGGTGACTGACTATTTTAGAACTATTAAAAATGTCTGGGCTAGTGTCACAAAGACCCATACTTAGATATAATCATTAAAACACATCATAGAAAAACTTACCAACACCTATAACTGTTTAAATAATAAGTAGACTTAAAATTACCCACCTCTGAACTGCTATGTATTACTACATAGTCACAAAAATTTGGCATAAAAGCTAAAAATATTGGAAATAATGTCAAAGTTGGATAAGTGATACTTTTGAGGACAAGATAACAATTTAGTTAATGAAAGTCAGAGATGCAAATAGAAAATTTGGAGAAAAATAATCACAAAACTTGTTTAAATTAAATTCCTGATTTTATTAAAAAAAAAAGAAAAAACAACACCTTGGAAAAAAACTAATCAACTAGAAAAAAATTGCTTTAATTCCTTTATGATTTTAATTCTTGCAGCTCCTTAGCATATCTCAGTGACTGTGTGAGCTCGTTCGTCATATTCTAATCAAAACATTAGGCTTCGGAACAGAAGGTGTCAGGACTTTCAGAGCAGAGAGCTTTGCACATGTGATCTCTTTGGCTCTTCAGGGGACTGCTTGAGGCAGCTGCTGAGTTTTCATCTAGTTCTCTGGAAACTGTGGTTCTAACAGGCAACCACTTTACAGCAAGCATTTCAGAAATGACATAACTACTCTACCACAAATGCTTTTAAGGGAAACAAAGTTTTGACACAAAAAAATTGCTTTGTGTTTAAGGGATATATACAAGTCACAGTGAAATAAAATGCCTTCCTGCTTCTATTCTGAAGAGCCCTCAGTATGTGTTCGGAAGCAATGGTACACCAGAAACACAGACAGTAAACATCGGAAGAGCTACTTGCTGAGTTTAATTATGTAAGTTGTTGCAGGAAGCCAAAGCCCATTCAGCTCTTCAACACCTGAAGGCAATCTTCAGCTTTTAAAAAATTATAACCATTTACTATCTGAAGGAAGTTTACCTGAATGTTGAGTTGCTGCTTTCATATGTGTGTGTATATATTTGTGTGTGTATGTGTATTATATATAATATATATATATATATAATATATATATAATATGTAATTGATACATATATATATATATATATATATCATTGATATATATATATCAATGATATAATATACACAGAGAAGCTTTAAATACATTTGATCTAGTCCTGAGCTGTGGAGATATGAATTTTTAATGCTGTTTTTCATTTTCCTTCCAAATAGTTTTCCACAATCTTGTAATCTGGTGACTATTTCTAGAAAATATTTCAAATGCATATTTATAAAACACACCAGATTTTTGTTATGCTTTTTAAACAAAATTCTTTATGAACTATTTAAGTGCTTCAGTGTATTGCAAGGGCGATAGATATGCGGCCCAGTTCTGAATGTCTCATCTGGTTTTGCCAGTAGAGCAGAGGTGGGTAATGTTTTTCTCTTGGTTACAAAACAGAAAGTATCTTAGGATGTATAAACCAGGAAGCAGAATCAGGGAAATTAGGTTCTTATGTGATAAAACCAAAAGAAAGTCTGACATTGGTTAAAAAAAAATGAATACAGCTAGTAAGGTTCCCCTCTCATCCATCTATACTCTTCATTCTTCTCCACTCACTTTTTAATTCTTTTTTTTTTTCTTTTAGAATTTCATGCAATGTATTTTGATCGTATTCATCCCTTTTGCCAACTTCTCCTATTTTTCCTTATCACAAAATTTCGCCCCCTTTTGATTTAAACCCATCATGTACAGCTCATTCTTTCCGTATATGCTTTGAACTTGTGTCGACCCACCATGATTCACATCCTTAAAGAAAACTGTCTCTGCCTCACCCAGTACCTGTTAGTTCTCGATTGCTCCTTCTGTAGAAGTGGGTCTTTGTGTCCATCCTTACCCTCCATGCTGTGATTTTTGTCTGATCTGAGTCTACAGAGTTTCTGTGCATTCTCTCTCAACTGCTGTGAATTCGTATGTGAAACCACCTTGCTGTGTGTAGAAATCATTCTTTGTGTAGTCGTTTATCACCTATGGCTCTTACAATATTTCTTCCCCATCTTCCACAATGATCCCTAAGCCTTGGGAGGAGGGAGTATGATAGAAATGTCCTGTTTAAGGCTGAGCATTCTATAATCTTTTATTTTCTGCTTCTTGACCGGTGTCTGTGTTAAGTGCCATCTACTGCCAAAAGAAGAGTTGCCTAGTGAGAATTAAGAGTCGCCTTGATACTTGGACACAAAATTAAGCCACTAAGAGTGGGTTAACAGAATAATAGTTGTAGTTTCTCCCTGGGGTGTATGACCTGCCTAGACACATGTTCTTTGCCCGAAAATAGTGCCAGGGATGGGCTTCATCTTTTGAAGTGAAATCTAAATCAAATCAAATATGGTTGGTGGTTGATTATTCCTGTGATGTTCATGCCACTATTGTACCAATAGGTGTGTCCTTGCCAGGCCAGTCATTATTGCAGTTCACAAGGTTCACTGCTGGACACAACTTACGATGATTTTTTTCTCTTCTAATAGTATTAGCACCTTCCAGCCCTATGAAAGCTAGCTGGAAGGGATGAAGTTTCTATGTCAGTACTAGTTTGAGTCCCCTGTTTCATGAATCAAGTGTGTAATATCGTCAGAAATAGCATTTCAATGTCATATTTTGGAGGGTAACCAAAATCAATGGCAATAGCCTACAACCATTGAGGATGGTCTATTGGACACCAGTGACCAACAAGTGTAAATAAGTAACCCACTCCCAGCCCTGGCCTATCTATTTGTTAGCCTGCGATTAGTACGATCATTCTTCTCTTGTTACAGTTTAACTCCGTTTAAAATCTGTGTGTGTATCATAAATTTTAGAAATTTTCTACTGTAGTACATTTCCACATGACATTTTAAAGAAGTTTTTAGTATATTTATCCCTCCTAGTATTCTCTCCTCTAGTCCTGCCATCCCATCCCCCACCCACATTTACCCCTTCCTGTTTCATTATTCCCTCTTTAAGTCTTTATACCACTTCATTCTGTCTCTTCTTCCTTGAAGGTTCTGTACTAATTTCCTGCTCTCTATGGCTATTCCAAATGAAAGACATGTATCTGAAGATTCAAAGCTAACATCCACAAATGAATGAAAATATGTGAAGAAAATATTTCTCAGTCATGGGCAGCAGAGGGAGGGGAGGACCTGGGTGGGAGAAGGGAGTGGGAGGGGAAAAGGGAAAGCAGGATCAGGTATAAGCAGGATCAGGTATTGGGGGGAAATAGAAGAGAAGCCCAGAGGGCCAGAAGAATGAATGAAAATATGCATCTGTGGAGGTGGGAAGTTGGAGGAACCTCTAGGAAGTTCCAGAGACCTGGGATGTGAGATCCCCCCAGGACTCAATGGGGACGACCTTAGACAAAATGCCCAACAGTAGGGAGATAGAACCTGTATTGACCACCTTCTGTAGATAGACAGGGCCCACAGTGGAGGGATGGGGTCATCCACCTACCTTCAAAATCTTTGACCCAGAATTGTTCCTGTCTAAAAGAAATGTAGAGACAAAAATGGAGCAGAGATTGAAGGAAAGGCCATCCAGTGACAGGCCCAACTGGGATCCATCCCAAGCACAGGCACCAAACCCTGACACTATTACTGATGCCATGTTGTGACTGCACATTGGAGCTCTCCCAGCAGCTAAGACAGATACAGATACTTACAGCTAACCCTTGAACTGAGGTCAGAAGCCCTATGGAAGAGTTAGGGGAAGTATTAAAGGAGCTGAAGGTGATGGCAATCCTATAGGAAGAACAACAGTATCAAATAACCTGGACCCCTGGGAGCTCTGAGAGACTAAGCCAACCAAAGAGCATGCATACGCTGGTCTGAGGACCCTGGCACATAGGTAGTAGAGGCCTTATCTGGCCCCAGTGGGAGAGGATGTACCTAACCCTATAGAGACTTGACACCCCAGGGAAAGGGGATGCAGGGGATGGGGTGAGGGGATGTGGGTGGGGGAGTGTGTGGGGAGCACTCTCTCAGAGGCAAAGGGGAGGGGGATGGGTGAAAAGCTCTTGGAGGGGGGGACTGGGATGTTGGGGCAACATTTGGAATGTAAGTAAACATTTTTTTTTCCAAAAGGAAAGAAAATTAAAGTTAAGAAAATTTTAATGTAAATGAATGGAGACAAAACCAATAATTCTGAGGGAGATACCACCCATACTCTAAACAACATGAATAGGACTCACTGGGTCACAGTACAGATAAGAAAGTAGAGCTGAGGCGAGTTTAGAAAAGAAGATGCAAAGCTTTGGAAGCGTGCTTAAAAGGAGTAGGAAGGAAACAAGAGAGGCTTAGAGGAACCATGAAAACGATTAAAATATAGTGTATATGTGTATGAAATGGAGTAATGAGAGCCATTATCATGTAAAATTAGTGTGCATTAGTCAACGAATTTCCAAAACATTATAACCCCTCAAACAAACAAACAAAAATCAAGATACAATGATAAATTATAGTAATGTTTTCTATAATTCAAATCTGTTAGTATAAAAATAAAATTTTCTCAATTGAGACTCAAAGTTTACTTTCCTTTTAATCAAACTTGATTTGTAATACAATTTGAATACTGTGCTTTGATGTTATCTCTTTTCATCAAGATAGGCATCAAAAATACCTCTCTAAAATGTACATATGATTTTAATTGAGTATTTATTTGTCATCTGGGAGGAATGCATATAGTCCTACTAGATTAATGGCTTTCAATAGAAAAGAAGCACTCCTTCACTGAGTCAACTGTGTTTGAAAGACTACGATTGCCTAGGATTGCCTACGAGTTTCTAACAATTTCTGCTGGACCTTAGTTTGAGTCAAAAACCACACTGAGAAAATTTTCGGCAATGTGGGTATCACTCTTTGCCCTATCTTTGACAGTGTTTAGAGTGTTGAATACAGATAGATCTTAATTATTATTCAAACAATGTGTGATTTCCTATAATTTAGCCTATTTTTTACTTATGCGTCCTCTTTATCTTATTATTTTAGGTAGGATTTATAAGAAATACTATCAGCAGGCAATATCTAAAGCCAAACTATATTAACTCACTGTGGCTAAGGACTGGACTTAATCATTTTGGGTGTGGCACATGAGATCTGATGCCATTGCTCATGCAGTCTTGTAGGAAAGTTAGGTTGTGTTGGGCAAGACGCAGGGAACTGTCATGCAGTACACTCTTCCACAGGTTTTGGACAGATATTGATGAAGCTGTCATATTATTTGAATTTTACTCTGTATCAGAGAAGCAAAAACAATCTAGTGAGGGGAAGAGACACATTAGCAGATGGTTCTGACCTCAAAAGAAAAACCGGTGACACATGCTATGGAAGTGGAGAAAAGTGACTGCATGCTTGAAAATATAAGATTTGAAGTTATTCATTCTATTTTTTGTTTTACATGTTTTCAGGATTTTCTTAGGAAGTCATGGAAAGGGAATTCTGCACAGAGAAATTGATAGATTTTTCTCTTCCTTAGTCATGAAGATATAGGCCAGATTAGACCAGATTAAAAGCAGATAAAGGCAAGTTTTTTAGAAGGCAGTTCTGGTGGGATCACTGATCTCACAGGTCCAGGCTAAAGACAGGGGGCTTTTATAGAGCTTAGGGGAGAAGTGATGAAGTGTCTGCTAAGAGCTGGGATTATGTCCATACAGGGTCAAACTGAGACCCTGGGTGGGTGCTCTTGAGTAGGTAACAGGAAACGTGGAGATGAGGAATTAATGTTAGCCAGGGGTTTTCTCCAAGTGGGCAGGTTGGAGGAAGGAGGGCAGACCAGGTTTCCCAGCTTGTACAAAGGTGAGCAGGGAGGGGTTTCAGCCTCAGAAACATAACTTAGTATATGGAAGGTTAGAGTAAAAGAAAAAAAAGGATTATTCTGTATCTAGGGAAGTGATAGTCACTTTCAGAGAAGTAGAAGCCTGGAGTGATGGGAGCATGAGAAACGACATGAGGCAGGCAATGCCACTAGGACTTCACACACTTTAGGGCACAAACAACAGCTAGGTATTCCTTTAAATCAAACTTTGGGGGACTTTTCATTTTAATTGAAAAATAGAAATAAACAGAAACCTCAAAGCTTTAGACTCCACAGGATATGAATGAGATCCTCTGGTGTTTGACTTTGTATGCCTGGATGTGAATGAGATCCTGTGGTGTTTGACTTTCTATGCCTGGATGTGAATGAGAGCTTGTGGTGTTTGACTTTCTATGCCTGGATGTGAATGAGAGCTTGTGGTGTTTGACTTTCTATGCCTGGCTCATTTTTACTTAAAATAATTGTTTCCAGTACTATCCAAGTCGTTGCAAATAAGGAGATTTTTTTTTCTAACTGATGAATAGTATTTGTGGTGTATGTGTGTCTTATTTTCTTCACTCATCACTCGCTAGCCACATAGCCTGTTACTATTTCTTAGCCTTTGTAAATAGTGTTTCAATAAACATGGTAATTCAGATATCTCTTCCAACACACATACTTTATTTCTTCTGCATATTTCCCAGTGATGGGTTTTCTGAGTCATACAGTAATTTTACTATTTTAAGTTAGATTTCATGAAGTTTTCATAGTTGTTACACTACTTAATTGTTCCCACAACAGTGCACCCGTGCTTTCATCTTGTCACACTCTTGCCTGCAGTTGCATTTAGTCCTTCCAGACTCACCACCGTCACTGCAGAGGGATGACATATCACTGTGGCTTTGATTTGCATTCCCCTGGTGTTTAGAGGTGGCAGTTTTCCTTCATATTGATTATTGTTACATATAAAACTTACACAGGAATGTCTAGTGTTGGTTTTTAAATTCTGATTGTTTTATGTATTTTTTTTATTGAGTTTTTCTTAAGTTTCTTATGTATTCTGGATATTAATCTCCTGTTACATGTAGTGTACAGGTATGCTGAGCAATCTTTGTAAAGTAAACTCTGACTGAGCACGCCTGCTTTAGAGGCTCTTTTCTAAAATTCTGAGGCAACTGCATGTTGTAATGAAGTTACTGTTCTGAGGACCCCAGTTGAACAGAAGACGCCATCTTGTTGAGAAGGCAGAAGCTTTCATCTGATAGTGAATGGGCTACAACTGGCATTTTTAACTGAGAGATAACACATTCGAGTTTTGGAGCTGTGCAGATAAAGTTGTACATCCAAGAAATATGAACCACAGAAGAGAGGAGCACAAAGGAGCGTCCATGAAAGAAATCTACCCAGCAACAAACACTGAGCACTAAATGGTGGTCAGTGATGCTGTTGACAAAATAGTGTTAAAGGACAGGCTGTAAATAAATGTGCAGATCATGCCAGCTGGTAAGTCACTTACCCTGAAAATGTTCAGGAATCAGACACACAAACACACACACACACACACACACACACACACACACACACACACACACACACACACAATTCTATGCTATCTCCTCTGTTCTCCAGTGAAAAAGCAAAACCACAATTTCATATTCTTACTGCTAAAGAAAAGACACTTAGTATCACGACTTATTCCAACAGGAAACCAAAGGAATTGCTAACCTTCCATTGGATAAACCTGATGCCAGACAGATTTGGACTCTGCCAATGCAGAAGCTTTATTTTAGGATTCTGAACTATTTATGTAATAAATTATGTGAGCTTTTTAATTCTAAAAATGTGATAGAAACTTGTGCTTCAGGTGTAGCATAGTTTTCCCAAAGTCCTGCGATTTTTAAAGGGTTTTAAAGTACAGTGTATAGTACTACAGTATATGGTTTCTTCAGTGATCAATGGCAAACGAAATAGACTGGGGTGTCAAACTTGTTTATAAAATGACAGTTGATAATTTCATGTACAATTGAGAAACCAGAAGATAACCTGTACAGAATAAATGGCACATAAACACTATATAGAAATAACTATTTGTTGCTAAATTCTATTGAAAATACAAATACATTCCAATATATTGATAGAGCTATGATTTATCATTAGTCAATATGAGTAAATTGTTTACACATAGAGAAACACAGCATTATAGCAAAATCTCGAAGTGAAGATACAAGACTAATTTTGCACATAAGGCCAGATGATGACCAGGATGGTGCTTGAAGCTTGGGTCCCGTGCTTTAGAGAAGTCATAGAATAATGTTGGTTATCTCTTTGCCATGTGAATATTAACTCAACTTCTTCTATATACCCAGTGGCAAGAAATGGATAAGCCACCATATCACTGCGCTTTAAACTCACATTATGTTTTAACCTTTGGTTAGCTACTTGTAGTTCATCTGTGAGGCATTAAGGTGGCTATTTCTCTGAAGGGAAGGATGGTCTTTGGTGTGTTTATAGAGGTATCAGCTGTGATGTTCCAACAATATATGCTTTTCATATTGTGTTATCTTACACTAAACTTATGATGGGCATATGCTCATTTGATCTTCTTGTGTTTGTTTTGGTAATACATTTAAGATTCTTCTCTAAAGCTAAAAATAAAAGTAAGTGTGCTGGATTATATGAATGCTTAAAATTAGTAAATCATGGGCATTAACACACTCATTCATTTTGGAGGTTAAAATCATGACTTATGTGTATAGAGAATTGGTTTTCATAGCTTTGTGTGAGGTATTTGGAAATGATCATATAGTAAGTCCAGGTGAACAGTATTAGAAAGATGTTTATGGAATGCTTCATATGTTATTAGCAAAATAACAGTTTAAAATTGACCCCGCTACACCACTACAATGGACCCTTAATGTAAGGCCTGTGTCCAAATGCACTGCAATTTTCCACTAAAAATTACACTTTTAAAATCAATATTGTCATTTATAAACTAATTCGCCAAGTTATTAGAAATCATGAAGCTATTTGAACAAGCTAATGGTCAAAAGAATGCCAGTCAATCTTTCCTCCCTGAATGGTTTGTACACCTACCTGCTTTTTGTTAATATGGAGATGGCAAATTTGTAGAGTGATTTCGTTTTGATTCAGCAGGATTATAAAGGAATAAAAATGCTTGAATTTCCAATTTACTCTTCTCTGTGGTGACATTTTGTTCTTTTCTTCTACCATTTCCATTAGCTGGCCAACTGGCACTGACAGGACTAAAACAGCTGCAAACTGTGACTTCAGCAGCACTCTACGTGCCAAGACGGGATCAGCTGCCTCTGGAGACACACCTTTCTTTCTTTCCTAACTGAGGCTATGCTGCTGGATCATAAATCTCACCTGAATTTATTCACCTGGCTTCCATCCCTTCCATATTGGCAGGTTTGAATGCCATCATTATTAATACAAATGTGTAGCCTGCAAATGGGAAGGGATTTGAAGCACAGGTCCATGGAGTGTCATGTGTGCCTTTTGTTATTTATGGCTTCATTTGAACTGATTTATATGACTTTCTCTTCTTCCCTGTGTCTCTACAGCTATAAACAGCATCACCCTTGCTTAACCTGAAAACTGAGCCAAGCTTCTCCCTGTAGAGGATGCTGTAATGAGGCCCAGGAGCACACCTGACAACAGGCTGGCTGGAAGGATGCATCTACCATTCTTCTATGATTCCAGGTGCTTGTACATTCTCTGAGACAAATTAAGACTCCAGAGAACAGTATCTCGATTCCCCCAAACAGCTGTGAAACTGCCAGGATCTTCAAGATGGATAAGATCAGCAGGTCTGAAATTTATGTGGCCAACCACAGAAAAATAGACTGTATGCATAAACATTTTTAGATGACAGAATATCTGAAAAAATGTCTAGAAAATAGGTTTCTTTGGTGACATCTGGCAAGTAGAGTTGAAACATATAAGGACAGGCACGTAATTCATTTTGATGATAAAGCTAAGAAAAAAAGCAAACATAATCTTTTAGTCTTTTGAACTGGCCACAAGTCTAGCTTGCTTATTCTCCAAACTGTCCTTGCTGTGTTCCCAGCATGTTCTTCTGGGAGATCTTAGTTCCTATGTAGAACAATTGAGCTCTTTTATGGTCATGTCCTTTAATAGCATCCCAAAAGAAGTCTTCTCCATTAGGTACCAGGGCTGTATATTCTCTGAAAATCTATAATGACCAAATATCTTGTCATTTATTGGGGACACAGGTGCCTACCACCTATCCTTTTCCAAACATCCTTATGTCTATAAAATTACAGAGGAAAGCAGTATGGTTTTTATTTGTTTTGTTTTGCCTTCATGTTTTGTTTAAGTTTTTGTTTGTTGTTTCAGAGAGAAACCTTAAAATTTGGTGTTGACCTTTGGAAGCAACAAGTTTATAGAGATTTCTTACAGGAAGAAAAATTGGGAGGTTCAAAGGCAACTTCATCATTGGGGTTCCCATCCTAGAAGGAGGGATGGCTCAGGGACAGAGCATTCATGAAGCTCTGTGTCCTACCTGCAGGCAGATTGGCCAAGCAGTTGTTCTCTAGGCTCCAGCCATTTTAGTGGTATATAACCTGGATGAGACCTCTTGGTGTTGCAGATTCTGAGTTCTTGAGGTTGGTACATTGCAGGAATTCTTTCTTCCAGGGGGTATACACAGCAACAGCATAGTCCGTTGCCCCATATGCTCTCTAGAAAGCTGATCTAAGATGCATTTGTCTCTAGTTTCCTCATAAATGGTATTCTCTGGTTAGGACTCAGGACTTGTGTGTCTGCATGTATTAGATGGTGTCTCCATATCTCAGAGCTTAGAGCATAAACTGTTCACCCCCTTCTCGCCCTTCCTCAGTATCAATATCCCTTTCTCCAGACCTTTTCACAGATATTTCTCTCCAAACATCCATCCTTTTCGTTGACATGTTCTTTCTTTCTTTTCCCCCTCCCAAGAGTTATATGGTTTTATCAACACCTTTTCTTTTACAAAATGACTCGGCAGACCTGGCAGGGACAATCAGCAGCAGCTGAGTTGGCCTAACCCATCCCCTGTTCACTTCTCGTCTCACAACACCTTGAAAATCATTACTTGTTTCTGAAAGTACTTTACAAATTTCAAATTTTATTGATCCAAGTTAAAATACTGAACACAACTGGACAACTATCATTGGCATGTTTAGTACCAAATGATGTCGTTAGAAAGATCTGTAAAAGTTGACTTTGGTGTCAGTTGTTTAATAAAAACCCAAAGGAAGGGTTCAGGAAACGGGGGCTCATCCTTGTTTACAAATCCAGAATAAGATTAGGAACACAAATTACTATGCCCCCCCCCCATGTTAATATCTTCCTCCTAAGCTTAGGACCAAGAGCAAATGATCTTAAACAAAAAATCAAATCTTAAACGACAAATTGCAGAGGAAGGCTATGCAAACAAGTGTAACAAGAAAATATTTTTAAAATAGTATATGGAGCTACACAAACTGATTTAAAATCATGTAGCTCAACTCTTGTAGATACCAGCCAATTAGTTTATACATCACTGCGATAGAAATCTATTTGTTTTATAACCAAATATATTGATTATTTCCATGTACCTATATTGCAGGATTAATTTTTATTTAATAATAAATATGTTTGTGTAAAAGTCACCAAAACATTTTCTAAGACATGGTTTCTCTGTGTAACCCTCGCTGCCACTCTGCAGACCAGGCTGGCCTCAAACTCAGAGCTCTGCTGCTTCTTCCTCCCAAATGCTGAGGTTTGTGCCACTACCTCACAGCAGCCAAAACATTCTTTTTTTTTTTTTTTCGCCTTTTTAGAAATTAGATATTTTCTTCATTTACATTTCAAATGCTATCTCAAAAGTCCCCTATACCCTTTCCCCCACCCTGTTCCCCTACCCACTCACTCCTACTTTTTGGCCCTGGATTTCCCCTGTACTGGGGCATATAAAGTTTGCTAGACCAAGGGGCTTCTCTTCCCAATGATGGTCAACTAGGCCATCTTCTGCTACATATGCAGCTAGAGACATGAGTTCTGGGGGTACTGATTAGTTCATATTGTTGTTCCACCTATAGGGTTGCAGACCCCTTTAGCTCCTTGGGTACTTTAGCTCCTACATTGGGGGTCCTGTGTTCCATCCTATAGATGACTGTGAGCATCCACTTCTGTATTTGTCAGGCACTGGCAAAGCCTCACAGGAGACAGCTATATCAGGGTCCTTTCAGCAAAATCTTGCTGGCATATGCAATAGTGTCTGCATTTCGTGGATGATTATGGGATGGATCCCCGGGTGAGGCAATCTCTGGATGGTCCATCCTTTCGTCTTAGCTCCAAACTTTGTCTCTGTAATTCCTTCCATGGATATTTTATTCCCTATTCTAGGGAGGAACGAAGTATTCTTGGGAGTACTCTTGGGAAGTATTCTAGGGAGGAATGAAATATTCTTGGGCAAATGGATGTATCAGGAGGATATCATCCTGAGTGAGGTAACCCAATCACAAAAGAAGTCACTTGATATGCACTCACTGATAGGTGGATATTAGCCCAGAAACCTAGAACACCCAAGATACAACTTCCAAAACACAAGAAAATCAAGAAGGAAGACCAACCTGTGGATACTTCATTCCTCCCCAGAATAGAGAATAAAATATCCAGCCAAAACATTCTTAAAGTGAGGCTAACTTCATTTCCATTAAGATATGGCAGAATAAAAACAAAAATATTAGGAACAGTATGTTTAATTTTAAAAATTTGAATATATACCAATAACGACAATTAATTCTCAATGAAACTTAAAAACTCCCCTAGTTATTTAGAAGTTCAAGAAATAATGTAAAAATGTAGTACTCTCTGCTTAAATAAAAGGTGAGCTATGTGTCATCCAGCTGTTAAAGGAATGCATCTGTTTTGAATTTTCTACGACATTTTAATCTTCGTTCATTGTGTATTATATTATACATGAAACAAGTCCTTAATATGCTGTGTTAATTAATGTGCTGATGGGGAAAAAGGACAATGTGAATAATTTACCATCTCTTTTCTATAAAATTATTCTCAATTGTGAATCCATTTGCCAAGTGTACATGATGACAGTTTGGAAAAGAGACAATCCTGTAAATTATTCAGTTGTCTCAAATACATGGACATATTTTGTGCAGATTATTTTGTGGTATGTTTCAAGAAATAATAAAATGAGACAACTGGGATCTGGCGTTCCCCAGCTCCAGGTGTAGGGTGGATTCTTCACATTTCTTGTCATACGAGATTTACTCTAGGTTCCCCACTGAAATTAGATTTAGAATACAGGGAGAAATACATGTTTATACCCAGAAAGAAGGAGTAATGGCTAATACTTATTAAACTGCTTGAAGTTTAATGCTCAACATTCATGTCCCCCCCACCTTGACAGACTCATGTTGGGGAAACTGAGTCTTAGGGAGACATCACAACTATATTCAACTTTGTATAACCTACAACAGTTTGATTCTGAAACTATTATATGTACAGGTATGGATGTGTGGTTATACACATGTATGCACAAGTATATGTTTATTCCTTTCTATATGCATGGGGAAGCCAGAGGACAATCATGTGTCCTGTTCTGTCACTGTCCATCTTTTGCTCTTGAGACAGACATTCTCACTGAACCTGGGAACAGGATGGGAGCCTGCATCCCCAGGGATTCTCTTGCCTCTGACCTTCTCCTTATGCCAACACTGTGGTTACAGGTACATGGGATTTTATGAGAGCTGGGGACCAGAACTCACATCCTTTTCCTTGAACAGCAAGTACTCTTGCCCATTGAACTGTCTCTTTGGTCCCTAAAAACCTATTTGTATTTATTAGCAACAAAGAACACATGATCTAACTGTACTGAGTATGCTCTCTCTGTTCTCCTCAGGCAATTCCCTCGATTGTTTCCAGTGCAGCTCATCACATACAAGGCATTTGGAACATTGCTGTTTTGCTGAGTAACTTGGAGCTACCATGAAAATTACAAGCCTCTCTTTTGGATAGCTGTAGTACACACATGTGTGAGTTCACTAGTGCTAAGTAAGTGGTCTGTCCCCCTACCAGAATTCTAACAAAGGAGTCTCTAAGGCTCTTTTCTCCTGACAGCATCTGGACTGCCTCTATTTCCAATTCTCTATCAACAAATAAAAAATTTACCTGTATTCTTGATAAATAAACTAAAATTTTATAGAGTTTGTAGAAAGCTGAATATCACGTGATAATACAGTGAATTAAAGTGGGATCATCAAATATCATGATGAGGCATCTAACCCTAAGCTGCACCTTTCGTCGTAGTCATAGGGGAGTTCTTTACATCTGGCAGGGCTGCTTTTTTTCTATCTTCTATCAGAAGCTGGCTTTTCTAACTCTAAAATAGTAAAATGATTACACTTGGGAAACAATAAAGAAATCATCAGTGCAGTTAGTCTAGGTGCAAACTGTATTAGAAGTTGTTCTAATTTAGTCTTGCTCACGTGGCACAATTCAATCTGGGGGCAATTGTTGGAACACTGTGGTAAGGCATGGTAAGAACAGAGTTGACTGTGTCTAAAGTAAAATATTAACCAACAATAAAATTGTGCAATTTTACTTTACAGTCATTGAAAGATCTAGTCCCCCTTTAAGCTCTAACCATAGCAGTTGAATAAATCATGAGCATTTTCAACAAGCACATTGCTTTTTTATGGGCATCTCTCTCCAACCAGTGACTCTGAGCTTACAAGCAATCCTTCAAATTACTAGGTTGTTTTCTACCCAGTGCTACTTCTGCTTTACAGTCTTCTTGTCTAGAATTTATTTTTAATGTGATATGTGCAACCGTATTAATTTAAAGTTTTGAAATCAATAGTCCTGTGCTGTTCACATCATTTCTTAACATAAAGTTGCAGGACCTTGCTTTGTAAAATAGTGGTGACTAATAGTCTACTCTTGGAAGACCATTGCAACTCTTGGTTTCAGATCACAGAAGTTCCAGTCTTTTAAGTTAGTTTAAATTTTTTGATGATTAAAATTAGGTATCAGTAAATTGGCTCTGCCACAAATGCATACATAGTTATTCGTAATTATAGATAAAACCTGCTTTCAAAAATGTAAAAATGCTATTCTCGCTCAAATGTCTATATACGTTTATTTTTGACAAATCCCTCAACCTTAATGGTATTTAGGCACTAACAGATGATATAAAACAGCATTAGAGCAGCCTATTTAAAATGTTCTACTAAGCCACTAGCCCGGGATCACTGTATTCCTTCCAGTTTCCCGTCCTTGTTACCCATGATAAGCATGCCTCTTGATTTTCTTTCACAAATCCCTTCAAAATCAGAATCAAAATGTCATGCTACAATGATTGCTTGAGTTTACTGAAAGAAAATTATCGTCAGAACAACTTCATGGTTGATTTTTTAATCTCAAGAAGGAAGTAGAAAAAGAGCACATATTTTAACTTTGAGTAACTTACTTTTAATCAGAAAGAAGTGCTGGCATAGTCAGCATTAGTGTGGATGCGAGGATTTCGGCTGTGTAGAGGCTTATCAGGTACAATATGTTAATTTTTTTCTAATAGTGTAATGAAGTCTGAAGCTTTCAGAGAGATGAGACTCTGATAATGCGCCTGTTTTAAACAACTCCGAGGAAGGCTTGATTATGTGCAGCTCAGCAGCTTCCAAACGCTAAGGGACAAGGCTTCAGAGGAGGTTGTTGCTCAGGAAGAATGCAGTTTGATTTCAAGCGAAGCAGCCGTGCATCTGGAGATCCACACAGGAGAGAGTGGATGGCTCCAGTCTGTGGCACACAAGGGTAGTTACCACAGTGTATCTATCCGTAGGCACAAGTTCCCTCAGGACCTTGCTGAGTATCAAGTGTCTGAGTGGTAAGCATGACCATAACCTGGCCCAGGCTGAGGCATCTCCATCACAGCTTGTAGCTTTTTGAGCCAGTTTCTATGGATACCTTATGTGGTCCACCGTGTACCATTTTGCTGTCTCCTTCAAAGTTCTCCAGTTGTAATATTCTAGATTTGTATTAATTTTTCTATGAAAACTTTTCATGCGCCTCATTTGGAGAGTACTAGTTGTTTTGTTGTTGTGGTTTTGCTGGTTTTCTCATTCTCTTTGTCTGTCTGTCTGTCTCTGTCTTTCTCTGTGTGTATCTCCGTGTGTGTGCATGTGTGTGTGCATAGCTAGATGCACACTGGAGTCAAAGAACAACCTGTGAATCCGCTCTCTGCTTCCACTGGGTGAGCCTCTGGGATGAAACCCGGGTTGTCAGGCCTGGCAGTAACCATCTCACCTGCGTGGAATGTTATCTTAAAAGTATAAGCCACTGGATAATTCATAAGAGAATATGTAAAGAAACCTTGACACTTTTTATAACCAGCTGAAAACATAGTCAAGAAGCAGCAAGAGAAATGCTTTTGGTCATGATGTACATGGTTCAAGGACAAAGCATGTATTAGAAGAAAACATTTGAAAACGTTATTTCTTTCCACCTATGGGAAATTCCCCATGCCGTCAGATGATAGTTTGAAAACCTTGTCTGTTTGCTTACATTTTATTAATATTAAGAATGAAAACTGTGCAGTGTAGAATTAGGGAAATTGATATTTACAGTGAGAATTTACTAATATCACCCCAAAACCCAATTGGAGAACATGGCTTGAATGTGCACATCATGGAAGAGTACGCCCTTTTGCATATTGGTGAGAAGTGTTGGAAAGACTGAAACCCTACTGTATGCATCCCCTAATATGTGCTTCAATTGCTGTGGGTAATTATTTTCTTGTTCAAGCCATTGTGGTTTTGTTTTGTTTTGTTTTATATCTACTCATGTCTGTTTCCATAACTTTTAAATGTAGAAAAAGAACAAAACACTAATGTTAAAATATATCTATTGATGTTAACACTGGTCATTTGTTCTACTTTAAACACAGTTACATTTCCCTCTAAATATGCAACTAAAGACCCAAGTGTCTGAGTTTCAGAGTTACAGTGTGCGATGTGACGATTTGTGGTTTTAAAAGTAAAATTTTCTTTTAATTCTACTAATCTCATTAGAATATAAAGTTTAACAATAATTTTGATGTTTCTAGGGATGAAACTAAACTACTAATAGTATTTTTTCAAGGTTGTGAATTTAAAAAAATTGAGTTTAGTTATTTAAAATCAAGCTTTGTCACTCATATTGTCCTGTTTCCTGTTCTGCCCTTATGCCTTGAAGAGCTCTGGGGTATTCACTCCTTCTTCTTCTTTTACTTATGAATCACAACCTATATAATTTTGAGCTCAAAATAATTTTTAAAATTACATAATACCTTAAGAGTAATTTTTCCAAAATAAATACACTCATAATTAAACTCAGTGTTTCATGACCTATTAATTCAGCAGTTATTATAATCCATCTTTAATTGGATTAGCTATAATTACAATTAAATGGTTTTCTGAATCATAAAGGTTAACTACAAGTCATTTTCCATTTAAAGACTTAAGTATGAGTTGATCATGGTGAGAAAGGAAAGCTACTTCATCTTAAGGTTAATTGCTGAGCTTTTTTCCCTATTTTCAGAGGCTGCTCTCTCATCTGTAGCCTTTTATCTTCCATAAAACCTCTCAACTCTGCATTGTGATGTCCAAATGCATAATGGCCTTTATTTTGTATATTTTAAATTTAAGCTGGCACTCACCTTTCTCTAAGTATGGAATAAGACAATATCTCCTACATTACTAGGGGATTATACGTGCATGTGTAATTTCCCTTCAAATGTGGGCAGGAATTCTTGACAGAAGGAGGAGAGCCTGGAGATGGAAATGACCAAAGCCTCTGTAGTTCATTATTCTTGGTGGTGCCTTTATTTTTCCTGCTTTTTATTTCCCTCTTCTTCCCTTCCTTCCCCTCCCACCACTCACATATGTAAATCTTCATAACATTTCATAGATTACCATTTTCTACTTATTATTTAGAAAAAATAATTCTAGAATGAACTACTAACTTTGGACTCCTCAAGAGTATTGTTCTTAATAAGATAACTCCTTTTTGTACTAAATCAGTAAGTATTTCTAAGTGAAGCCTTTTCCTAGGCACATTACAATGAGTGATGCCATCTGAGAAAGCCTTAGAGGAATTTACGTACAGATTACAGAATAACACAGGCTGCAGTTCAACAAGTATTGTTAAGGAAGATGCAGGTGTGAGATCCTTTCTTGAGGATCTGGTTCACTTTCATAGACTGTACAAACTAGCTCACAGCCAGACTCTTGAATTTCAATGTTTGCTATTGATACTTAGCTGGGGCAGAGGGGATGACACTCAGCAAACTTACACAAGAAACAAATCTCCTGGGGGTTCAGGAATGTGAGCTGAGAGACTTTTAATGTCCAAGTAGTGGTAAACAGAGAGCTTAGAGGGACAAAGGGCATGGATAGAGGCCTGAGTACAAAAAGCGAAGCCCCAGCTCACCCTGTGGATTTGGGGAATGTGATAAGAAGCTGTGGGTTATGAAATAGAAGTCCAACAAAAATGTTTGAAGGGCTATTATAGAGGTTCTCAACTTCACGGAAGATTTAACAAAGAAGATGTTCCAACCAGGAAATGACATCCTTAGGGCTGTATTAGGCAGATTTACAGAAATCTTGATGTGAGTAAAAGCAGCCTAGTTGACGAATGGGTTCAAGGTAGGGATAATCTATAAGAACAAAAGTAGAGACTTTTATGCAGTTCTCAGTAGGAAATCATCTTGAATGTGTTGGCCACAAAAGGCCTCAGACATGTGCATGGCTGTTCACTGAACCTGGTGCCCAACCTATTTCTAAATCCTAAGCAAAGTTTACAATTTAACATTAGAAATTGTCTTACATTTAACACGATACATGTTACAAAATAACTATGCTATATGGAAGACTCTAGAAAATGCCTAAAACAATTGAAAAGGTATTTTTCCCCTATGCAATGAGCATGTGCACAGAGTTACCCTTAGTAGAAACTACCTGAATGAGTGTAAGTGGCTGCAGGATCAGGATGATGCGCTGTGCTACATCTCAACCTGCAGGGATAGATGATGCTTCCTAATAGCAGATCTTACACTGGAGAGGGCAGAACTGCCTCAAAGATGTCTGCAAATACAGATGGCTAAGAGTTTTGATCACATAACCCTGGTTTGAAGTTTTGAGTTCACACTTGTAATAAGTGCATGTGTAATGCTAACAGTACATTATAAAACTCCCACGAGAAAAAGGCAATGATGGGAAATTCTAGCCACTTGGGCTTTCTTATCCCTAAGGGAGAACATCTGAGATTTTTGTGTTCTCTTGAAACAAATTTCTCAGGATGAACACAGAACAATGACATAGGTTTCTGCTTCTGAGGTAATCTTTACTAACAAAGAGAAACTTATACATGTAGGTAAAACAATAGAAACGTCTAGAGGGAAAAAAAAAAACCTGCCATTTAGGAGCCATGGAAAGGCTACAAAAGTATACATTGGATTTTAGAACGTTATATAGACACTTCATTACAAAAACAACTTAAAAGACAGCTATCACTATTCCCAAGATATCATGAACAATAAAATAAAAAGGAGGTTGGGTGTAAAAATGGAAAATCTGATAATATAATTAGAAATAATACTGATGAAGCCAACAAAGAATCCATATACAAGGAAACCGGTTTGGTTCTTAGGGCTCTCCTTCTGATGGGCTCTGATTTTATTGAACAATCTACAAAATATGAAGGAAAAAACATACAGTCAAGGGTATATACAGAAGAGTAGCAACAGTCTTAAAGAAAAGGTTTGAGAATGGAAATATAGTTTTTATCTTCACTAAGGACTAAATTTTAATTTAGAGAGAATTTTTAATATGTATATACATATTAAAAAGTTTTAATATGTATATATATATGAAAGATAAGACTAGTAAATACAAAGTAAAAAGGATCTTCAAAATGATGTATCTAATCACTGCTTATGAAAAGCGGTATACAATTCAATGTATAAGATAATAGCTTGTGCCTATGTCTCTCCACTGGGAGAACTATCACCATATTATGAGAGATATCATGATCAAGAGGTAATAGAAATAAAGGCAAGGATTATAGACTCTTAGAATCTGTAAATAAATATTCTAATCAAGACACAGATGACTTACAAGTTTAAGGTGAATTAAATGAATCACTAGGAAATGAAGTGAGTAGAAACCATTTCATAAGATTAGGGAAAAGCCAACAGTACAATTGAAAATGGATACCAATCAAAATATGGAACCCGACATGGATGCATCAGTTATTAAACCCTGCAAGAGTTCCTGAAGTCTTGTCACAAGGTTAAAGTCTATTGTAATAGATGAACATGCTAACTAAGCATCTCAGTACATAAATAAAAATACCGAAGTGCTTTGATTTTAAAGGATGCCAAGCTACCTTGCAAACATCATGTAGCTCACCGTTTTCTAAATAAGACACTTGAAGAAACCTCATGCTATCCCCGTAGCTGTGAGGGAGGTTAATGACGGAGTACTCACATGGCTGTTGCTGCTGAGGAATGGGTTCTGTTTCTGAACCAGTAGAAAAGGGTCCTAGGAGATAGCTTCCAACTTTGGTTTGTATTCCACCCAACTTATCAAACTTTTAGTAATGTCTTAGCTGAAAACTAAATGGTATCCTTATCAACTATGTCTTTGATGCACAGCTGGAAAAACTGAGGACGATCTAAGACACAAAACACAGAGTTTAAAATGATCCTGGTACAAACATGATGAGGCAGAACTAACATAGAGACATTTAACTAGGGTAAGGGTGATACAATGTCAACGTATTGCAATTTAACTGGAGTAAGTAAAAGTGTCTGTTTGTGTCAAGATACCAATTAAGAGTAGAAGATATTTTCTTGACAGTATATTTGAGATGAAGTCTTTGAACTATTAATCAACCACAAACTTTCCTGAGGTTAACAATGTGTGGATGTACTATCTCAGTCCAGGCAGATAGAAGGCAATCACTAATATTTTCATGTTGAACCTCACTGTGAGCCAAACACATGATTTGGCTGCTTGTGTGGAAGGCTGATCACAAGAATGTGGCAACTGCAACAAAGGAGATAGTCTTCCCACCTTTTCTGGGCTGCTAAGAGCCTACAGAAGATATGCCTCAGCTCTTTATTCCTCATTGACCGACAGAAACTGACAAAATGAGTTACATTTATTGGCAAGTGGTCAAAATGTTCTAACTAAAAATGGCAAACAAATAAGACAACAAAACAAGAAACAAAGCCGAGTATAATGATGAGGGGCAAGTGTGTTTGGTCATGAGAAGGAAATGGTAGGCAATGGCTGGTAATATATAAAGGGATGCCATGAGTGGGAACATTTCTTGATATTTATAAAGCAGTTCTATAGAGGTAAAGCTAGGGTAGATGTAGAAAGCACTTTAGTACAACAAAAACTAACTTACTAAAATGTTTCATTAAGAAAAAACATGATGTTATGAGGTAAGAAGATCCCATATGTTTTGACAAATCAACATTCTCTCTACTTCATTCTTTCTCTGTGTGTCTGTGTTTCTGTGTGTCTGTCTCTTTCTGTCTCTGTCTCTGTCTCTCTCACTTTCTCTCTCTCTGTGTATGTGTCTGTGATTGATATTGCTATACAATATATATTTGCTCGGAACCCACAACATTCGGATAAAAGTTGGGGGAGGTGGTAAAGCAGCTGACACAGGCAATCTCTCTCTGTCTTTCTTGAATGCCTAATAAAAGCTTCTCTGCTCTGACATCCTCCACCAACAATAATGGACTGAAATTCATGGCCCACAAGAAAATAAAAACATCACTTTTTAGTAGTCTTTTCTCAGGTACTCTGTTATAGCATAAAAAAATTGATACAACAAAAAGTGACCATTTCATGAATTCACTCTCTGAGTTCAAATGGACTGCCTGTTGAAGATCAGCTATATAACATACCATGACGATATCACAAATCTTTTCCTATTCTGATCATACAAATGGATGTGTACACATGAATTTATAGCATAAAATGTACAGATATACAAATTTCTGTTATTCTCATTAAAAATTTGTCTGATGATTCTGTTACTGTGGATAAAGTTGTGCCTCTTACTGGAAACTACATAAGCTTGTACAGTGAATCAAAATCAATTATTTTTTTGAATCCATGGTAAAAACACAAAGATTGATTCTGAGATTTACCAGCTCATGAAGGGCAGACCTGTAGGCTGAATGGTTTATCATTTAGTAAAAGTCACCACTGATACAACACAGTGAACCGCTTCATGCTTACAAACGTATGACACAGGCAATGTAGTAACCAACAATTTCCACCCCAAAAAATCTCCAAGGGATCATGCCACGGTGTGTTTATTAGGGAGAAGTTATGCAAAGACACATAGAAACTGCAAACCCATATTATCTGTCTTCTACTACTTGACTTACATGTTTTGCATTAAGTCTCAACATTTAAAACTTAGGGGATTTCTATAAAGTTTAGATGTAAAGCTTCTTGTGAAAGGTCAGAAGTTCTTGTGTATACAAACGCATTCGGGACTTGAAATATGTCTTCTTACTTATCTGCTGGATTGATTCCCCAAATAAAATTGTGAGCTTTTAATTCTCTGATTTAGAATCCGTAGCAAAGCTAGACATTGAAAGCTGCTCAGACCACCCCAATCTTATGAACTGGTGCTGAGAACTACAGGAAGTTTACATGCTAGCTCACTTCTGAGTGTGGCGGGCCATTGTAGCCCCTGATACAATCTTTGTCCATTGAAAGTAAAAGCTACAAAAGTCAGACTTCTATTTTTGCCAATGTATGTGCATTTATTTATTTATTTGTGAGAATCATTTGAGCAAATTAAATTCACCAGTGAGTAACTCACTTTTGTATTTGTTGTCAACATCAATAACAAAATTTGCCTAATTTACATATATTGCAAATTTGGTGCTCCTTTTTTTAATATCATGGATCACTAGACACTCACATAATAAATACGCTTTTACCTTGCATCAGTTGAACTTCAAGAAAAATTAATTACATTCATCATTTCCTGATTTATTTTTTTCTGTAACTTAAATATCCCCATGGCAACCGCACATTTTTTGTTAATTTCTGAGTTGAGGAAACACCTTGCTGTAGCATTCTCTGCATTTATCAAGCACTTTTGCTGAAAGATATAAGACCTATAGTCTCTTCTTACTATCTCATTTGCCGCTATTTTTAATTTAGAATAAATATTATACACACAGCTATTTATTTTGCTTGATTTTATACTCTGTAACCTTCTGCTCCCAGTTATTTTAAAGGTATTTATTAGCTATGAGTTTACACAATCAATCGTGATTTAAAAAATAGTGTAACTATTATTAGGTTATTTTAAAATCTCAGTTGCTATGATCACACTTACAAAATCATAAATCTAGGGGCATTATTAAAAATATAATTTCTGCTACATAAAAAGTTCTATGTAAGTCCATCAGAGGAGAGCTTTCATTATGGCTCACCACCGTGTCATCCAAATTGTCATCGCCCCCACAGACCTCTCCATTTCACACGTTACTCATTAAATATCCCTTGGTAATTTATTTACCTTTCTTTGCTCCATTTAAAATGTATGGAAATCAATTATAGGAAATAGTTGTATGAAAAATCAAATTTTCAAATATTTTAAAGGTGGTGCTTTCAACATTAGATAAGCAGGGTACTCTGATTCTGTAAACAGTTTTAAATATTAAAAAAATGGCTTTTTGTCTCCTATTCCTACTTCATTCTTTGTTTACTCTAGTTTTTTTCTCCTAATAATAGTAAGAAGAAATAAAAGCCATGCATGACTCTTATTTGATTCCTACTTTTCCAACAGTAGTTTTACTAAATTGTTTAACTTTTGTTCTGTTCTTTATGTGGTAGATAAACCACAAAAATATTAAACTAGTGTATTTGTGTGTGTGTGTGTGCGCTTGTATGTGTATATGTGTGTATGTATATGGTGTGTATGTATGAGTGTGTATCTGTGTGTGTATATGTATGTTTGTACATGTGTATGTATGTGTGTATGCATGTGTGTGAGATGATACATTTTAAAATACGCTATGTCTACCATATAATAAAAATGAGAAAGCACTCATTCTCCAAAACATTCACGGATATTTCTTCTGTAAAACTGAGCAAACACATGTAAATTTCTGCCTGAGGAGAACAGAATATGTGTAAGGTCACAGATTCCAGAAACCATTTCTCATATTCAATCACCAGGTGAAACCTTGGTTTACTTCTTTGCATCTCAGTTGTCATCTATGTCTTTAGGACTTATTAAGGTAATTAAGTGTTTATCCATAGAAATCAGAATAGTGGACAATATAAGAATTATTTATACCTTGCTACTCTGGTATTTCTAGAAATTCATGCCCTGATGAAGAACAAGGAAGGAAGAACTATCTTTCCTCTCTTTTTCCTCTCCCCCTTTCTCTTTTCTCTCTCTCCATGGCTGATGGCTGAGAAAAAATTCTACTTGTGAACAATCCTGCATACCTTACCTTTTACTTGAAAGCCATTCACAACAGTGTAAAAAATGGTGGACATGCCTTAATCTCCGTCTCTCTCTTCTTTTCTCTTCCCATTCTGTTATTCCTCTCTTTTCTCTATCCCACCTCACTCTTTCTTCTTTCCCACCATTTCTCCATTTGACCATTTCAGAGTTGAGATCACATCATTCCTGAGCTGAGTGCAATGATTTATTTATTTATTTATTTATTTACCTTATTTTATTTTTACTCCTTTAATCTGGATCAATTTTCTGTACTCTTACAGCAATGTATAAGATGTAGGAGCTAGTCGGGTCAAGGACACCACAAGAAAACTCACAGAATCAACAAACCTGGACATATATAGGGCTCACTGACATGGAACTAACAATAAGGGAACCCACATGGGTCTAACCTAGGCCCTTTCTATATATGCTATAGTTTTGTAGCTCCTTGTTCTTGTGAGACTCTTAAAATAAGAGTGAACAGAGGCCTGTTTCTGATGCCCTTAACAGCTTTGAGAATCTTTATTCTCCCACTGGATTGCCTCACCCTACCTTAATATGAAAGGTGCTAAGTCTTACTGGTTGATATCCCTGGGATACCTACCTTATAATAAGAGGAAAAGTAGATTTGGGGGAAAGAAATGGGAGGGGAGTAGAGGCTGAAGGGAGGGAGGGGGAACTGTGGTTCAGATGTAATACATGAGAAAAATTAATAAAAATAATAACCATGTATAAAAAAGATGCTGGATATGCTCCTCTGACTATCTCTGTCTCTTCTATTTCCACTCTCTCTGCATTTTGTCTCTAATTACTGCTCTTCTTTCTCTCTCCTCTGTCATCTTTCTGTCTCCTCTACAAACTGCTTATAAGATTCAGTTAGCAACATAGCCTATATCCAAATGTGAGCAAGTGGAGAATTAATCATGTACACATCTGTATTTACTATTACCTCAAAAGATATAGACGAAGAAGAATTGACAGTCTTCACAAAATGTAAATAGCGCACAAGAGTGAGTAACTGACACTCCATCATCATTTCAGATGCCACGACAATGAAAACCATGAGAAAATTTAAGCTTTTTAGGTAGGAGAAAAAGAGCCTGTTCCCCAGTAAGAATATGGTAGAAAATAACCAATGGGAACTCTAGGTTTGTTCTTAAGGAGGTCTTCTGATTGTGTGTGTGTGTGTGTGTGTGCGCGCGCGCATGTGTGTGTGCATATATGTGTGTACATTATGTGTGTGCGTTTGTGTGTGAATGTGTATGTGTACTGTGTATGTTGCATTGCGTGGGTGTGGAGGGGGAGGAGACTAAGAGGAATAGAACCACTTACTGACTTAAAATATTTTAATTAATATTCCTCATTGATTCTCTTGATCCAAATGATAGTTATGTTGGTATTTGGAGTCTAATGACAGCATTTTCTCTAAAGCCCAACTCTCAAACTCTTCTGTGAAGTGTCTCCTCACTCATTACATTAGTCACTGTAGAATGCTGAAATTCTGATTCACTGGGGGAGGGGGGAGTGGTGGATGCCTTGTTTCTGAATTCGTAAACTTTACAGAGGCTCCTAGCAATAGCCTGCATTTGTGTGTGTGTGTGTGTGTGTGTGTGCATGCACGTATGTGTATGTGTGTGTAAATTATTTTTAAATTGCATATTATCTAACAATACTTTTAAATTTATAAAGAGAACAAAAGTCCTTCAACAAACTATACTTAAAACACCTAGCTGAACTCTGCATCAGGGACCCGTAGTCATATCCGTAGTCAATCATGGTGATGGCCATGATTATACTTCTCTTGTTTATAGGTTCTTGAGATCTAAGCAATGTTGGCTCCTTGGGAGGCTGCATTGGGAATGTTTACACATGGTAAACTCAAAGAGAAAGCTATGGCTACAATAAGATAGGCTATAACTACGAGAAAACATGAATATTTCAATGGTAATTTTAAGACATCATAAGTGGGTTTTGTGTTTATCTTAAGTAATATATTAAAATCATCACTAAAATTTATGAGATTATAAGGAGACTATGATGTGACCCTACTTCAGACTCCTGCCTCTGGAGCTCATCTCCTATCATTAAAATATCTTGGGTGATTTCATTTTGTAGTATTTTTGGTATCTATTTTATTTTTAAAACAGCAAATAGGAATGCTAGCAGAGACTAATATCTCATAGTTCAAGCAAGGGCTAAGTCACAGAGGGCAGGCACCTGCTCTGGTGGACTTAAACTTAGCTTTTATTATCAGTCAACAGCTAAATTGTTATCCATGTATGCTACGTCTTAGTTGAACCTTAAGTGACCTTTTCATTTCTTCATAACCAATAGTAATTACTTTCGTGTGGTCAAAGAGAGGTCTGTCTCTGAGTTGCAACATCTCAATCATTAGCTATTGGTGGTTATGATTTTTCAAGCTGTAAGCAGTTTGCTTTCTTGTCTACATCTCTAAGGTAAAAATAAATAGTTACAATAGTGTATTAGCTCATGTTTTACAAAACTGCTTCAGTTGTGATATACATTTTTAATATAATAATCTGACTGCACTATGATGAAATGTTCTAGAATGAATGAACTCATAAAAATTCATTGGTAATGCCTGTTCCTCAATTAAGGAAAGTCTGTCTATGAAGCTTAGGAGAATTGCTTGTAATGAGTAGAAAGCTCAATCATGTTTCCCACAATTATTGCAGCTAACACTTGCATTTGGATTGTGCAGACTGTCAATTTAAGCTATCTTCCAAGGACAGGCTCTACTGACCTTCTGTGCATTGGTTCCCTCGAAAAGAAAAAGGTCCTGATTTGTAGGATTCTGTGACTATTTCATTTGGAAAATTTGCAAAGGAATTTGTCCAAATATAACAAGTATTTTGAAGAGTGTTCTTGATCTGAAAGGTTTCACGGTTTCACAGTTTTCTTACATTATGAATATCATGGAAGTGGAAAATGAGGTTACCAGAATTGTAATTATGTACTTGATTGACAGCCCATGGACAAACTTGAGATCTCTGTTCCCCCAGGCTTGCATTTCCTTTGCCTTGTCCTTCTTATACCTCATGCATTAAGGAATTGTGACAATTGCAGAACATCTCTGGGGTCCTTATTACACTGCCTGTGATCTCCCTGCCTAAGCAGAGCTGTGTGGTACATCGTGGATGATCAGATAGGCTTTTCACAAGGCAGTTTACTCTTTGTTAATATTGAAGAACGTTACAGCAAGTGATCTGAGGGAATCTAAATGGCCGAAAGACACATTTAAAATTATATATATATTTTGGTTCCAAGGCCATTGCAGAGTAAAAGCATGGTACAAAATTAATCTAGCCAGTTAGAGAGTGCAAGAAACACAAAGCATCTGCTGGCCGCCTCTGGAAGAAAACAGTGGCGTTTGTCTAGACTTCATGATTCATTTTTGGCATACGTTGTTACTGCTGGAAGCCAAATTATCACAGCCTCATCTAACAGATTACCTCCCAGGAAGATTTTTAAACATGTGTGGCTTTTTAAAAATTGAAACAAGTGTATTTTTAGATTATCTTCTGTGTCTAGGAGGTCCCTAAGATCCAAAACATCTCCATATATATATAAAACCAAAAAGACTGGCAATAATGAACTAGAGACCTGCTTATTTTTCTCCATCTCCCTGCACCACAAGCAAACAATCTTTTGATGCCCATGGCTTCTAAGCCTCTAATTTTGCTTTCAAATCCGGCTCATTGTCTTCTAGAGTTTGCTGAGTTGAAGGGAGCTGGGAACCCCAGAATGGCATCCAGAGGACGCTTTCTCCAGAAGCTCTTCCCAGCCTGGTGAGTGTATTTCAGTTTCACGTCAACATTTATTTTCTTCTGCAACTTAATTTGCACAGAAGCAAGCAGTACTCCTCTGCCTCCAAAAATACGTGTGAGTGGGTGTGTGTACAAGGAGAGGCTAGCAGAGTGAGTGGGGTGGGGGAAGCATTGAGGGAAGCTCAGCTTGTGCCTGTGCTTACCTTCAAACTTCTGTATGAGAATCAGGGCCGTGGAGCTCTTTTGTGAATGGGCTATTAGTGTTGCTATTTCTTAGGCAACAGAGTTCTGAATGTATGAGATTAAGACAGGGAAGAAGTAGAAGCAAGCACTGCATGAAGAGCCTGGGTTTCATTTATGAATTCCATCTCTACTACACCAGTAAACTCTCCTCTGCCTTGAAGCTAAGGGTGAAGGCAGTAAAGGATGCACATACTCCTGCGCAACAGTAAATGCACTAGACTGGAGTATGTCAGAACATCAGCTTCCCACCACAGATGCATGTAATAACAATTCCATTCTGCACTCACAACTATGTACTTTCACATGACTATAAGTTGATTCATCTATTGAACAAGTGATGCAATGAAGGCAAAATGCCACCTAGCCCATCACTAACTGCGTTCAGCTTTTGTTCCCTATGTGGTCTCTGCTGTACTCCCTAATCCAAAAGACTCATCACAGAACAATTCCTTGTAAGTCTCTGATGCCAATATTTTGTTGCCATTCACCTTTTGTGCTGATGTTAGTAAGCCCCACTTGTTTTGTTTATCTTGCATAAATAAAAATATACTATTAAAAATTTAGTTGTGTAAATCTCTTCCAAATGTAAAATCAGTTAACCTATTATATTTTTTAAAAAATACAGACAGGATAGTGAGACATAGACATTATTAATTATAAACTACAAGCTTACATTGACCAGAAAATTAATAGAAACTCTGGTGTAGCAAGTGCCAGACATGTCCTAGAAAATAGGGATCAATGTTGAAATCATCACAGTTCATTTGTCTTAAGTTTTTATTGTGCATCTTGGACAACACATTCAACTACTCCTTCCAACACTGTCCTGTCCAAGACTATTTACAAAGTTTAAGCAACAAACCTATGAAGCAGAGACCCGAGTGTGTGTGTGGTGTCTCCCATAGTGCACAATTAATTATTCCACAGCAGGACACAGAATAGCAATATCTTGCCTTTATGATACATGGACAGTTCTCTGCAACCCACTAAGTTTCCTTCTGGTTTGACTTTATTCCCCAAAGTGTCTCAGACTTAAGGAACTGGTATTGTTCCCTTCAACACAGTCCACTGTCTAAACAGTGCCTCACTGTTTATTTTTACATTGGCTCCTATGAAAATCCCCAGACAGTAAGCAGATGGTGGTGGCAAGAATCTTGTCTCTGTGATTCCCTTGGCAGCTTCTCTTTGTCTTGAGTTCCAGGTCCTCATTAGTCCATACGCTTGTAGAAAAGGCTCACTCCAGCATGTCAGGTTCGCATTTTCGTTCTTTTTAAGGAGATGAGTATTAGATGGGTTACATAGTATTATTTCCTTTGAGTTGGTCTCTTCTAAAGATGATGCAGTACATGGTTTTAATATCAGCATCACTTTGCTAAACTTTTCTGTGATTCCAGTGTCCGGTAACATCCAAAGAGAAACATTAATTTGTTATATTTTCATGATCCTTATAACTACTAAATGTGAATTTATTTAGAAAAATAAAAAATATATTATTGACGTGTAAATTTTAGTATATCCAGATTCACGTCAAGGAACAAATGTGATGTTAAAAGAACTCTGGCAGGCTCATGCTAAGGTGGATTTGTTATTCTCAGGCCTGGGACTCTGACATTAAGTCCTAAGACTTAAGCACTCTTTACTCGTTCCCTCAAGGCTTCCTCTACTCCACACCAAAGAAATAATTTTTTTCCACACACTTTGCCTACATTTAGATCTGCCATCCTTGGGTAATGTCCCGAGAAGCTGCATTATTAGAAGGAAGGTAGATGTCTTATTTCCATGGAGGGCATAAGAAATGTACGCTTTACAAAGGTTAGCCCAGACATTCTCTAACATTCAGCCAAAGGGAGTCTGAATGGAATAAAATGGTAGGTGCTCCCCACGGAATGAAGGTAATTGTTCAGAGCCTTTGTGAACCATATTCTTAAAGAATTAAAAATGGGTTAGGAGGAAGATATTAAGGTCCCATAATCACAAGGAAGAAGGAGCAATCTGGAGAAGGATGAGTTACCCACCAAAGAATAGAGCACTTGTACATAATCAGAAATGAAGCACACCAGGGATCTGCCCATTTTTATTACACAATACTCACTAATCTGTATTGTTTAACTCAGTGCGGGATAAGCATGACAGAAAGTCATGGCAAAGAGCTCATTTTGACATTGTAAATACTAAATCTCACCAACAGACAGGATGACTACTCACAGGTTCTCTGAAAAAATTATAGGAGCATCATTTTCTTTAACTGGCTAAAGTCAGCACTAAATCAAATATTATGCTGTAGGTTATTTTATAGCTAGTATACTATCTTATTGATATTGTATTTAATTGCAATTTGCAATTTACCATCATTTTTAACCTCATGGAAGGTAGTTAAGCAAGAGAAAAACCATGATAGTAGTTAAAACAACAGTATCTTACAGAAGAAATTGGATGTTGCTACAAAAGTCATGAGTGGCCAGAAGGGAGGAGAATTACATTACCAATTGATTGGCTTATCTACTGTTATAAAGCCACAGTATCTATGAACTTCATTAGCACGATGCCCTCACATGGTTGAAGGCCACCTGTTTTATATTATACTCCCCTACATTATATAGATAGCCATCCGTTTTAGCAAAGATTACAGACTGAGCAATTGGAAATTATTTAATCAGGTGAGCCACTTGATCCATTAATGGTATCTGGTTTATGTCAACTAGCAATTGTTATTTGCTTAATACGTACTCATAAGAACAGTTGTAATAACTTCTGGGCCATTAGATTAAAAGGATAAGAAGCACTGAAAATTGTTTTATACTGTCATAAACAAAAATGGCAAAACTTAAATATAATCAAACATTATTTCAGTGTCATAAAGACAAACAGTAATGTCATTGCCCGTTAGAATCCTAGTATTGAGATTTGTGCATGAAGACAATAGCCAACTTCTTGTCTCGTGTCTAAAACTAACAACTGTTAAGTTTAAAATTTTTCATCAAAACTACACAACTTATAGTTAAATATTTAAACTACTATTCTTAGAAATAATACTAAAGTTCAATAATTAGTTTAAATGCCAAAGAGACATACTACCTCTGCTTAAAGAAATATATTTCATAAATAGTAAAAAATGTAGTTTAAAAGAAATGATGTCTTCATGTACTTCTTTATGGTACTAAGGGCCTCATGCATGAATGCAAGCACTCTATACAATTCAATTTTGTGACCAGTCTTTTTGATTTAACTAACTTGAACTTTAATGTTACTTGTAATTTAATCAACATCTTTATATCCAAATTTTATATTTCTTTTTAAAATGAAGAAATTTTCATGAACTTTAGTTAAAATTCTATGAGAGTAACTGAAGCAGAATTTTCATGAACATATAAAATACATATTATGCATTCGAATGTAATTCCAGCTTAAGTAAAATGCAGTAGCTCTTATAATCTAAAAAGAGCTATTTTCATGAAAGATGACAGTAATAAAATCTCTTTGGTTGTATATTTTTTCTGGTGATTGAGACATCATACATTTATATAATGTGCTTTGCTAAAATGTGTTCATTACCATTCCTCCCCACTCAATTCTTCCTCTATCTGCATCAACTCAACTTTTCCCTTCAAGTTCATGTGTCCTCTGCATTTTAAAAATCCACATCTGATATGCCCAAAATATATGAACTCAAGAAGCTAACCTCCAAAAAACCAAACAACCCAATCAAAAAATGGGGTACACAGCTAAACAGAGAAATCACAACTGAGAAATCTTGAATGTCTGAGAAGCACCTAAAGAAATGTTCAAAGTCCTTAGTGATCGGGGAAATGAAAATCAAAACGACCTTGAGACTCCACCTTACAACAATCAGAATTACTCAATCAAAAGTTCAGGTGACAGCACATGTTGGTGAGGATGTGGAGAATGAGGAACACTCCTACATGGCTGGTGGGATTGCAAACTGCTACAACCACTTTGGAAATCAATCTGGAGGCTCCTCAGAAAATTTGAGCATATACCCAAAAGATGCTCCACTATCTCACAGGGGCACATGCTCCACTATGTTCATAGTGCCCTTATTTGTGATGGACAGCTGCTTGAAACAAGCCAGATATCCTACAACAGAAGACTGGATTTGGAAAATATGGTTCTTTTACACAATGGAATACTACTCAGCTATTAAGAATGAGGACATTCTCAGTTTTGCAGGCAAATGGATGGGACAAGAAAATATCATCTTGAATGGGGAACTCACACATGCATGATATTTACTCACTAATAATTTTATATTGGTCAAAAAAGTACAGAATAAATAGGTTATAATCCACAGAACTCAAGAAGATTAATAAACAGAAAGGCTCAAGTGAGGATGCCTCAATCTCACTTGGGAGGGAGAAGAAAGCAATCACTGGGAGCAGACAGAGGGAGGGACCTGGGTGGGAGACTAGAGGGGGAAGGGAAAAGAGGAACATAATCAGATTTTGGGGGGAGGGGCAGGAAGGAATCCCTGAGGGCCAGCAGAATGAATTGGAATATGCAACCTCAGTGGGTGGGAGGAAGGGGAACCCTCTAAAAAATACCAGAATGTGAGAATCTCAAGACTCAAAGGGAGGGGCCTTAGATGAAATGCTAACAGTGGGGAGAGGGAACTTGAATACTCCAGTAGAAAGACAAGCCATCAAGTAGAGAAATGGGGTTGTCATCCCACAGTTAAAAACTCTGACTCAGAATTGGTCCTGTCTAAAAGAACTGCAGGGACAAAAATGGAGAAGAGACTGAGGCAAAGTCAGTCCAGTGATCTGCTCACCTTAGCATTCATCTCAAGGAGATGCTCCAAGGCCTAACACTATTACTGATGCTATGATGTGCTTGCAGACAGGAACCTAGCATGGCTGCCCTCAGAGAGGGCCAACAAGAAGGTGACTGAGACAGAAGCAGATACTTACACCCAACCATTGAACTGAAGTTGGGGACCCCTGTGGTTGAATTAGGGAAAGGCTGGAAGAAGCTGAGGAGGAAGGAGATCCCACAGGAAGACCTGCAGTCTCAATTAACCTAGACCCTTGAGATCTCTCAGACACTGAGCCACCATCTTGGCAACATACAGGAGCTGGTCCAAGGCCCCCAACACATATACAGCAGAGGACTGCTTGGTCTGGCCTCAGTGGGATAAGAGGTGCCTAGCCCAGGAGAGACTTGAGGCCCCAGAGAGAGGCCTGACAGGAGGTTAAGGGTAGGTTGGGGATATCCTCTTGGAGACAAGGGGGAGGAGGAATGTGATAAGGAACTGTGGGAGGGCTGACTGGGAGGGGGGGGGTAACTATTAGACTATAAACATAAAGGTAATAATAATAATAATATTGATAAAAGCCAATTGAGGATTGAGCCTGCTCAGTATTGCTTCTCTGTAGTAGTGAGCATATGCAGTATCTACAAGAGAGTGAATTCCCTTTCAGGGACCATACCCCACGAAAACTTATCTTATCCCTCTGCCCCAGAATCCAGAAATTGCCAATTGTTCCTCCACTAGGGAAGGACTTTGTGCCCACCTCCTGCCTTCATGGTACAGTCCTAGTTGGTTTGATATTATACAGGGCGTGTCATTGCAGTCACAACCAGAACCACTGGAGTTTATGTGTTTGGCAGCTCTGTCATGTTTGACAAATAATTTTTCTGTTCACATATTTACTACCTGTCTTAGTCAGGGTTTCTATTCTTGGACAAACATCATGACCAAGAAGTAAGTTGGGGAGGAAAGGGTTTATTCAGCTCACACTTTCCACATTGCTGTTGATCACCAAAGGATGTCAGGACTGGAACTCAAACAGGTCAGGAAGCAGGAGCTGATGCAGAGGCCATGGAGGGATGTTCTTCACTGGCTTGCCTCCCCTGGCTTGCTCAGCCTGCTCTCTTATAGAACCAAGACTACCAGCCCAGAGATGGTCCCACCCACAAGGGGCCTTTCCCCTTTGATCACTAATTGAGAAAATGCCTTACAGTTGTATCTCATGGAGGCATTTCTTCAACTGAAGCTCCTTTCTCTGTGATAACTCCAGCTGTGTCAAGTTGACACAAAACTAGCCAGTACACTACCAGTAGCTCTTGCAATTTTACAATCCCCTTCCATAATTATCCCTAAGCCTTGAGGTGTGTTGGCTTTTTTTTTTTAATTTTTAAAATTTATTTTATTTTATTTTTTTGGTTTTGGTGGTATTTTGTTTGGCTGCTTGCTTGTTTTAATAGATGTCTCATTTAAACTGATCATTCCACATTATTAATCCCACCTACTATAAAAAGCACTTTTTGGATGAAGGTGGGGAGATACATTAATGTATGGGTGTAAAATAAGAACTTGGAGGATAGTTTATTAATATGTCCATTTAACAGAATAATAGTATTAATCTCTCCTCTAAGACTTATGACCTAGCTGGTCATGATTCATTACCCATTTTATGATATAATCATGGGTTCTGTGGAAGGGGTTTTAATCCAACCCTCCCCAAAAAATGTTTGGCTAGTTCCAAAATATTCATACTGCTAAATGCAAGAATTAACTCATCTTGCTAAATCAGTCATTATATTAGCTCTCAGGGTTCACATTTTGGTAAGACTATTCGTTATTTTTCTACCCTAGTAGTATGCATAGATCTTTTTAGTTCTATGAAAGCCAGAGAGTAAAGACGAAGCTTTTAGATTGGTACCAGCATGGTTTTTCCATGTCTTGTCATATGGAGTATTTTAAACAGCATCTTATTATCAAGTTCTAGAGAGCAACCAGGAACAACTGCAATTGAAATGATATTGGAAGTGTTTATGAAAAACCACTGACCAGCAACTCAGAACCCATATCTGTCATGGGCTTTTGATTTAATACACTATGTTGTTTAGGGAGGCACTGTCCATTGTGATAGTGTGACTGCACTTTGTATATATGAATAAGGTTATATAAATATAATGTAAGTATATTGAATATGTTTATAATTATATATGTTTGTATATGTCAAACACACACATGTATATGTATATGTATATGTATATGTATATGTATATGTATATGTATATGTATATGTATATGTATATGTATATGTATATAGTATGTTCTTTAGCCCTACCAGGTTTTAGACTTGTAAATTTCCTACCTAATTCAGCCTCGCAATAGCTAGAATTACAGACTCGAGGTACCAGGCTTAGGCTTAGTTTTATGTATTTTTAAATGCTAGCTCTTGTAAATAATTTAAATATACTTTTATGAACCACTATATACCTGACTAATGGCATTACTTAAACAAACAAACAAACAAACAAAATAAACAATGTCCACACTTGATTTTTGTACTGTTCCGGTGCATTTATCCCAGCATCTGTTTTCTTTCTTCCCAGTCAGTCTACTGATGTACGTATATTTACTGATGCATCCTACTCATGCAGTTACCAATGTGGGCCAATGCTCAGGTGCCAGGGTTGATTCTAAACCGTCCATGACAGACCAAAATTTATTGAGCAGACTGTCAAATATTTTGCCAACCATGTGGCATTCTAAATAGACTATTTAAGATGAGCACTTGAACATAACTCATGAGAGTTAATATCTGTTGATTTACCATTCTTATATATCCTGGGGGAGAAATTAACACCTGTGTTATGAAAAATGCACACCACAGGCCGTCTGCAGTTTGTGTTATGTTTGAAAGATGCTGATCTGCCACAGATGCCAACATACATTCTACTGCTGCAGTACATACTCTGGAATAGGGGTGAAAGTGCTGAGTCTCCTCAAATATGCATGAGATAGCTGATACCTACTCAGCATGCCCCAAAACTGCTGGCAGAGATTCAACCAGGAAACAAACATAAAACAGTATTTATATTCAAGATAGGATTTCATCAAAACCAGATTATCCTCTTCATAGTTGAGGAAGGTAAATGCAAGGCAGTGCTTGTATCCATGAGGGGCAAGGAAATTAAAACAGCAATAAAATCTGTTGAGCCAGTTTGGGTTAGCCATGTGGTTGCTTTTGAAAATGGGGAATTTTAACTGTCCTCACCTGGGGTCTAGTAAAATCCCATGTGTGGAAGAATTAAAGTCGAATTGAAAAGGACCTGAGCTGGCAGTGTTTTGCATCAGTATCTAGAAGTAAGGCACCGGCTTTCTTTACCACATAATGGCAAATTGCAGATGTGATACAAACAATATATAGCATTATTTACAGTTGTTTCTAATGAAGTGTTGGCTCCAGACCTTTTGCAACCTTGAGATCACTGTGATTTTGAATAGGGTATGGGGGAGGGGCTTAATGACGCCACTGACAGACCCAAGCTGTAGTAGGCAAGCTCATGTAAGTTTCTCACTTGGATATGACTAATATACAACCTTCAAATTCCATAGATGAAGACTGATAGATAATTTCTATTTGGAAACTATCTTCAAATTCCATAGATGAAGACTGATAGATAATTTCTATTTGGAAACTATTCTGATGCTTGCATCTCCTATGAGGACCACAAACAAGACTTTGTGCCACCCTTTATGAGCTCTGCCATTTATTTCATTTATTTGGGAGCAATAAATAAAGTAGCATTTCTTTTCCGATAAAACCCATCTAAACTTTAAGAGCGCCCATCCTGTTATCAGCAGTATGCTCTCCTCTCGGCTTGCTCTTTTCTTTTTATCTGCAGGCTTTCTAGGCAGTCCCTGGTGTGACGGGTGATTGATTTCTTCTATTCCACCTCCACAGTGGCACTGAAGCACATATGACCCCTCAACAGACCAGGAACACTGTAGCCACTGTGTACACAGTGAGTCTAAAAGCTTTTGCCTGATATTTGCAAGGCATCTTCCTCTACTCTAGTATGTCTACGTAATATTCCATGGTCAGAATAGTCCTAAATGCCTTTTCCATTTTTTTCCCTCTAGAAAACATAAATGGAAGATTTTTATTCAGAATTTCTAAACCCTTCCTGGCCATTTTAAACTAAGCATAATAATTCTTTCTAAAAAATAACCATACAAAAACTTGCTTATTTTCTTTAGTCAATACAATCTCAAGGCAACAACTATTATTAGGGTTTGGCATTATGTTATAGAATGTGTCTTCATATTTTCAAGACTGTGTATCTAAAAAAAATTTAAATGAAGTATTATGTTTGAATCAACATGAAGATGGAGGCTGACACGTATGTTCATGCTGTTGCCATTTAGCACTTAAAAGAGGGATGATTAAATTTCATCAATGGAGGTAGTATCCTGTCACTCTGAGAAATCAACATGGATTTGCAAAGAGTGTCTGTGAGAAGAAAGAGTAAAGAGAAAGTACAGGTTAAGTAAAGTAAGATAAAGACTGCAGAAACCCTTGGAAACACTTGGCTTACACAACTATGTTTCCAAACCCTGCTAATAAATCCAAGCCTGAGCAGGAGGTATTTTCCCAGTTTAAGCTATTTGAGATGCACATTGATTTATGGCTGGAAGGAAAGGATTGCTGAATTTGGAATCCATAGTTCTAGGTCACACCCTGCAACTGGACAACGTTGAAGGGACGCTTGTAAGTATTTATGGAATCCATGGATTTCATTCTGAAATCAGTTTAAAACCATCTGAGGCACTTGGCAATGGTACCCAGCAGCTGCCCAAGTAGCAACTGCAGCAGCTGGATCAATACAGCTGCTACTAAACAAAGGGAAGTGCCAAGTCCCATGAGATGTCCAAATAAATAGAGGGCTGATATTTCTCTTCTAAAAATAATGTGGTTTGACATTTGTATCTATAAGAAATTGTCTAAAATGTTGAGATATTTCTGTTTAACATAACAAATAAAAGTTGGAATAGGAGTAAGATGTTATTTTTCTGTTCATGCTACATGGCTGATAACATATTGCCAAATGCTCTTGGACTTGGGAAAAATTAAACACAGGGCAATGTTTTGGGAACAAAATGAAAATAATAGAAACTTCAATTTCCCTAACTCTTGACCTGTTCCTTCAGGCTGTATCTATTAGGCCCCTAATCTAAACTATGTACTTCAGGAACATTATAGGCGGAGCATTGAAAACAAATAACAAAATCCCGTGAGCACTCAGCATTTGTCTTCAAACTTATTTATTTCATTAACTAATTATGCAAATTATTTAGTTGAAAAAGTATCTCTGGTCATCATGACAGCTTGGCAGGCAAAGGCTTTTACCACCATATCTGAAGATGTAAGCACTGCGCAGAACCCATTTTGTAAAAGAGGAGATGCAAAACCCTTAGTATTATCCTCTGAACTCTACACGTTCCCTGTGGCATGATATGTGCTCACACATGTATGCATGAATCAGAAACACACAATAACTAAAGATGAATGTTTGAAAATGTTATTATAATGCTAAAGGCATTTGTTGGCAGAGATTGGTCTAGGTATACCATATACAACTTCAGATATGAAAATTAAGATTTCAGACAGAATTCACCTGTGAAGAGCTCTATACTGTGAAACAGTCTGAACCTTTGATCCATGCAGCCTCCTGCGTCCTCCCATAACAAAGTCCCTCATTATGTTGTCAATAGGTAGTCTTAACCATTTTATTTCTAGTTATATAAAAATTAAACACCCTGGTAACTTGTTTTTAAATAACAGGCTTCTGTTTATAAACTGGGTCTATTACACCAGTTACAAATCCTAAAGATTCTAGGAATATTCAGGCCATGAGAGTTCTTAAAAATAAACACAAACACTGCAGTTCTCAAATTCCATTTTGAAGTTGGCAGTTATAAGATAATCACACTTAGACTGTTCTCTCACCTCAAAGCCAGCATATAGCATGTGTATATTTAGAACTAAATGTTCTCTATTTCTAAGAGAACATGAGACATGCAGAGAGTCCTCTGGGATCGTTAGTCCAAACTGTTCACTTCTAAGAGAAGGAATTAAGGCCAGGAAATGCGAACATTTATGACAAAATATGTCTGAGTAACACTTGAATATTTTGTCTCATACAGAGATTTTTAAATGTCCCTACTTGTCCTTTAACCTAATCTGAGGATAGACTGAAATGTAGCTTGTATATGAACCTATAGACAAGATGCTTAAAAACTATTTTCTTGTCGATTCCAGAATATTTAGAACGGCTACTAAAATGTAAGGGAGTCAATAATTTTCCTGAGCCACCATTTGGGATGGTTTAATTAAATTTTTAAATTACTTAAGAATAGTGAGTATTCAATCACAAATATAGTATGCATAATGTCCTGTAAAAGCACGTTAGACTACAAGGAATTCATGTTCACATTAATATAATCATGTGCAAATCTGTATTTCTGTTTCCAAGCAAACTGCAAATACAGGACAAATATATTTTTCTTCTTTCTCAAGTGCTCCAGGTGTAAAGTAGGGACAAAAAATGGCTATTATTTAGATTGTTGCATACACTACACAAGTTAATAAACTGAAACTAAATTTAAAAATCATATTCAAAGATTGTGTGTGGTGATGCATGCGCACAATCCTAGCAGTGCAGAGGCTGAGGCAGGAAGCTCTTGGTTAGAGGGTAGGATGGGCTATGGAGTAAGAAAATCTTTCTAAAGATTCCCTATTTTCTTAACTTGTAGGGAGTGCTTCTGTTGCTTTGATCAGGGATGCTCATGTGAACCCTGAAGGTCCTGTTCCCCAACTCATTCTTGATCAATCAATAAAGATGCTTATGGCCAATGGCTGGGAAGAAGAGGTGGGATTTCTAGGTTACTCTCGAAGATTAGGAGAGACAAAAAGGGAAACAAAGGATCCTCCATGCTTCAGAGGGGGAGAGAGCAGCCAGCCATGTAAGATCTCATGGGAAGTGGCCATTGGCCGCTTCTCCGACTTGGCCTGGAGTAGCAGACAGGAGATTAGAAACACAACTAAGCTGAGGGCAGATTTAGGGTGCTGAGCAAGGAAAAAGTACCTGGGCAGCTAGGTTAAGGACAGATTTAAAGTTGTTGAGCTAGAACTAAAGGTTACCGAGTAACTAAATTGAGGGCAGATTTCAAGGTGTTGAGCTAGGACTAAATGTAACTGAGCAACTATGTTAGAGGGCAGATTTAGAGGTGTTGAGCTGGCAGTGAAGGTAAGGGCACATTAGTGGTAGGGAGGCTTAGATGTGCCCAGCCATTGAGCTAAACACATGTGAAAAAGAAGTTAGTGTGTGTGTGTGTGTGTGTGTGTGTGTGTGTGTGTGTGTGTGTGTGTGTCTTTCATCACAGATCCAAGGGAATCACAGGAGGGGGGCTGGCAGAATGATCTGCCAGGAGCTTAAAGCAGGGTAGTAGAAGCTACGTGCTACATTAACTATTGTGTATGAAAAGAAGATATAATTCACAAGAAGGAAAGAAGCAAGGGGAGGGGGAAAGGGATGGGGGTTTGTGAAGGGGAAACCAGGAAAGGGGATAACATCGAAATGTAAATAAATAAAATATCCAATAAAAAAGAAAAGAAAAAAGAATAAATGGTCCTCTTGACATTTATTCTATGCACCTAAGCTTTTTTTAAACCACATGTTGCTCCTGCTTCCATCACCCAGGTTTTAATAAAAGTACCCCCAGAGAAATGAGTAACATTTGATTATTGACCATGCCAAAAAACCAAAACCAAAATCCCAAACAAACACCAAATCTATAAAACCTTTGATAATAAAAAGAATTTATGAGAATACTTATTCATCATATGGCTTAAAAGTGACTGATTTTTAGTGTCATTCTTACCTTTTTATTCTTGCATTTACATTTTAGCTAAGCTGAACTCTCTGTTGCTCCCTGGAAAGGCTCTACTCTCCTATATCAACCTGGCTATTCGTGCTACTTCATCTGCCTCACTTGACCTTTCTAAATTCTTAACTGAGAATTCTTAGTGAGAATTCTCACTATACTGAAGACTATTTCTTAGAGGCAAGATACTGCTCCACTGAGCAGACCTCCAAGATACTATGAGTGTGTGTGTGTGTGTGTGTGCATCCAACTGTGTGTCCTATGAAGGTGTGCATGCCTTCCTAGTGTGTGTCTTATGAAGGTGTGCATGCCTTCCTAGTATGAGTCATATGAATGAGTGAAGCAGATGATCTAGCCATATAATAGCTTACTTGTTTAAATGTCTACTTCAAATTGACACAGGAATTTTGCATAGTTGTATATTGGCTTTTATAGAAAGAGTGAAACAGATTTTTTAAACTTCTCTTTACTATTGAAAATAATATACTTTGATCATGGTTTTCCCTCTTCTAGCTCTTCCCAGAGTCTCCTTATCTCCCCACTCACCAATTCCATGCCTTCTTTGTCTCTTTAGAAAAAGAAACAGTCAATGAATAAAAAAATATATAAAAAACACAGAAACACACTCACACAAACACACACACACACACACACACACACACACACACACACCACATAAAAATACAAAACCAGAAATCATAATATATAAGCAAAAGACCAGTAAGCCAAAACAGAAAAAAATCCAAAATCAAAAACTGCCATTGATGACATTACTGTGAAACTGTAACTGCAGTACTCATTTTAAGGTCAACGCTTCTATAGATGTTTCTGTGATTGTAGCTTTAATATATTAAAAAATTAGAGACCCCCGAATTTATTATCTTTAATTTTTCAACCACATTATTAAAATAAACTGACTCACACCTATCCTTCTACTCTTTTCTTTCAGTTTCGTTCTCTTCCCCTTTCTCCTTCAGCCCCTCTCTCTATTCCCTCTCTGTTATGCAGACAAGAGTTGCCTTAAACTTAATATATACTTGTTCTAATTTTATTTCTGCTAGTATGATTAATTACCTTGGCCAAAAAGCAGTGTATGTGAGGAAGGGCTCCTCTGGCTGTTGCAGTTTATCATTGAGGAGAAGTTAAGGCAAGAATTCAAAGAGCTGGCCACAGTATTTTTGCAGAAAAGAACACAGATAAGAATGCACCTGTGCTTCTGTCTTGCTTCCCTATGTAGTTCAGAAGCCCCTGCATAGGGAATAGTGCTGTCGACAGTAGGCTGTAGTATTCTACTTTAGTTAACATTAAGACAGTCTTCCACAGGCATGCCTACAGGGCAACTTAATCTAGACAATTTCTCAATTGAGACTCTCCTTGAAGGTGATTAGAGGTTGTAGCAAGCTTACATTTAAAAGTACCCTTCCTAATATAGGATGACTTTGAACTTCTGAGCCTCCTGCTCTTCTGAGAGCTCCATTTAGATGTATGTGCCATCACCTGGGTTTCATGACGTGCTGGCCATCCCTAGGGCTAGCAACTAAGTTACATCCCCAGACCTCATAGTTATTTATCAACATAATTTAAAGGTGCTCAGCAGAAAATCATATATTCAAATCTCCTTTAAGAGATTTACATAAGAATATTGCAAACCATAGCAGTTAACCATTGTTAAATAAAAATACTGAAAATGAGCATTTCCTTTTCATCTTATCTCTACCATTTTTCACTGACACTAAAATTTATATCTTAATATTTTATTACATCTAGAACCCATGAAAGACTCAAAACCAAGGTTTCAATACGTGAATCTTTTTAGACATAGAAAACAGAGCAAAATTTTTCATAAACTGATTTGTTGGAAGGAGCAATAAATACAAGGGTACATTATGTACTTCTTTCTAAGATTTTTTTACCCTGTATATTTCAAAAGGGTAGAAAATTGAAAAATGATAAAATTTGTCGAATTAGTCAAAACAAAAATGACCCTTTAAGGTTTGTCTCATATTTTACCCTCCTTTCTGAAGTCCTCCCTACTGGCTACAGCCCTGTATGGACTATTCTTTCCTGTAGGGCATGCCATGCTTAGGAAATGAAAAGTCCACTCCTGCATGTTTTCATCTTCTCCAAAGAGTATAAAAGCATCCCCCAAGAACAAGCAATCATTTTCCATATTAGCTTCTGGGTAAACTGTAGGTATACGGACAAATATTTGCTGGTGCTCATTGGTTAACAAATGCCACACGGGGAATCCCACCCAGAAGAATGGAAAATGTTCTGTGTCTATGGTTTGTTTTTAAGGAAACCCCAAGGCAAGAGGGAGTATAAGAAGGAAGAATGCACAGAGTGCTAAGAAGGAAATTAAGACAGAAGGACAGCATTGGGGACTAATTTTTCATTTGAAAAATAGATTGTCTCCTGTTCCCCAGGCTGTCTGCTGCTAAGCAGAGTTGAGCTTCAGTATCCAGACTGGTTCATTAAAATATGGTCCCTTTAGTTCAACATGACTCATCTTTACGATGAACCAGTGATTCTGGGAATTAAATGTGCTACTTTTGCTATGCGTGTGACACCCATATGAATAACAGAAGACTTAATCTTTAATGATTTCATGTTCAGTTTATGCAATTGCATAGCTGACCTGGCCCTCCCATTTAATAAAATATGATAATTCAAAGTGCTGTTATAGGAATCCCTTTGAGCAACTGCCTATCCCTGCTGCTTTGTACTAAAACTTTGTATATCTGTTTCAATAAAATAAAGTAAATAATTTGATGGTCTTTGTTCCTCTTCCAGTGTCTTTGACCTCATTGCCCTACTTCACCAGATTCCAACACACTATCATAATTGTTAGCTTTTTCACTTCTCTATTCCCAGAACTTGAACAAAGGCCTAGTCTACCAACTGTACAATTCATGAATGACAGTCACTAGCTAAATTGGTTTTTTTGGAGACATATAAGTCTGAACTAAGAACTTAAATTTTTGCATTCTGAAAGGATACTTAATGGTATGCAATAAACCCAAATGAAGTCACTGTATCTGCATTGCCTCTGCAGTAGTGCACAGGCTCCATGGCTGGCAAGAGATCAGCAGGCAGAGTCTTTATATAATGCCACTGCCTTGGGAAAGGAATTTTTTTTTTTTTTTGGCTTGCTTCTTCTCTGTTTTGATTTATTTTGAGGTAGGGTTTTGTTATCCAGTTCAGTTTGGCCTTAAACTTGCCATCTTCTTGCCACAGTCTCCCAAGATCACGTCAAGATGCTGTGTTTGAACTGCTCTCTAAAACACTAAGAGCCTTACATTCCTGAAGCCAAGCAATCTAATGAATCTGGGAACTGAAGGTTTCACAAAGCACTGAGTGACTTCACAAGAGCTTAACATCAACCCAACAGCTAAGGCTAAGATATGAGTTACCTGATAAGTATTATTAATGGTTTGTAATACCATTTTGTTTGGTGCAAATACTGCTCATGTTTTGAGTATTTTGCTGTAATATCTATATTATAATTTCTATATAAGTGATATAGGTTTAAGATACTACATTTTGTAAGATTTATTGACAAAGCTATTAAAGCCACTCAGCTTGACCTCTGGTACAATGCTGAACTAAGGAACTGCCTGGGAAACTAAAATATATTTAACCGAAGGATCATTAGTAGATTCCCCACAGAACCACATAACCACAGCCACTAGAACAGCAGCAGGGCAGTGGAGGGAGGAAAATATTCAGACACCAAACTTAATAATAGATCTAAATTTTTGTGGAACTCAAACATGTAGAATGAATGAGACTTCGTTAGAAAAGAAATGTATTTTATTACAAATGCCAAATCATGTGTAGGACCCTAAATGTGGTTGTTCTACAAGGCCAGGGGTTCTGGAGTTGAAGCCAGGTATGATCTGTGATTTCCTAGACTCTGTGCATTGCTGTGATAGATATGCTCCTGTAAGATTACAGGGTCCACAGAACAACTTGTTTTGTTAAATTTATGCCATCTAAAATAAATGTGTGATACAGAAAGAGACATTGTAGCAGTGATGATGCTCTAGGAATCAAGCACTAATGAGGTAACAGTACACAGGAGGATCACTGACAGAGAAGAAAGTCTAAGCCAAAGAAAGCAATGAGCAAAGAGCTTCACCCTATGGGAACCACAGAGCTATTAAAATCCGAGAATCCAGGCTAAGGTCATCACGCTGTCATGCTAAAGGCTCATCAACCACAGGACAGCTATTTTATTGCTAGGAAATTGCTAGACAATTGTGGCGTTCACCCGGAGGAAACGCGCAAATGCCTGAGAACCTTTCTCCGACTTTCAATAGCCTCTTCTACCTCACCTCATCTTCTTCTCTCCATTATCTCTCCCTCTTCTACACCAGGGTTCCAACCACATGTAACCTATGAAACAGCACAGTGATTTAGATGAAAATTCTATGACAGAGGTGATTTCATAACTAATGTCCATCAAGAGGCAGGCATCGCACACTTTCTAGTCCAGACTTTCAGATTTATGAGGCATAATGTTAGCAATTAGTCAGCTGTCTTGACTCAGGGATGCTTTGAAAGTCAAATTCATGGGCTAGTCTGGAGACAACTGTGATCTCTTATTCTGATGAAGAAAACACACGCTGGAACCTTCCTTCTCCCAATTCACTGAATGGTACAGTCTCTGAATCATGAGTTTGCTGTGGGCAGAGCAGAGTCTTGGGCATCCTTATGCATGACATTAGACAGATGTTCAAGAGTGGAGAAAAGGAACAAAGAGAAGATGCTACTCCCTTTTCCATTTTCTGAGGTCACATTAGATGCCTGCAGAAACGTATTATATGAAGAGGTGTTTGGTGTTCACCATCTTAGAGACTGAAATTTCAGGCAGAATTTGGAAAATTGCTAACATCTCAAAGGAGAGTCAAAAATAACAAACTTGGGAAAGAAAAGGTATTGGAATGATACTGGCTCTGAGTCCTTTGCTGACTTGAGTAGCACAGAGCTAGTTGAGATCTGTATGCCTTTCCAACTCCATTCTATGCAAATTTAGTGAGAAATATGGATAGCCCCAAGTATCTATCCCTCCAGGGATATCTATGAAAAAACTAAGCTCACATTTACATCCACAACCATGGTTAGCAACTGCCTTGTTTATGCTGACTTACAGTCATCAGCACAAAAAGTGTTCAGCCCGAGTCCTGTGGTCACTGTTCCTGGAAGGAAGTGATTTGAGGATGTACACAAAGAAAGAGAACTTTTAGTATATTTTAAAGCTTCTACATTTCAGCAATCTGAAAACTTCAACCACAGTATGACGATTCGTTAGCTAAAGACTTAAACTGTTAACGCACTTAAGATTTACAACTTCAGATTATTTTAACTTTTCAACTGGAAGAAATAACTTATATTCCAAACCCCAGAAACTGTTGGCTTTAAAGTGAAACCGGCTCCACCCTTAAGGATACAAAGCCACAAAATTAACTTCAAACCAACCCATAAAATAGGCATGGTGTGAGCTCCCCCTACTGGTACAACATTATTCCCACTTCAGGAATCAAACCAGGTTATAGTTTCTGGGACTAGCTGGATAAAACAAGAATTGCAATTTAGAATTCAAGAGAAGAGAAAGCTAAAGGAGTTTGTGAGAACCAAAAACAATCAACAAAATATAAAAAGCACCTCCCCTAACTTTAGAATAGTCTCCACGAAAGACAGCAAAAGACATGTTTATAAATATTTGAGTCAACCTGTAAGTCCCCACCCAGCATCAGACACCCATGAGTAAAATAAACAACTGTCATTCTCAAGACAACCAAGTTCACATTCGCATGCAGACAGAGAAGCCAGCAGAGCTTAATTGAAGTGATGCTTACACACTGACAATGGATCCCCTCCCTTAACAGCACATAAGAAACGCTGCAGGCTTCAGAGAAATAAAATAAATTATGTAGCACCACGGAGGCTGAACAAAGTCTGAGGGCCTTGGGGTTTTCTGCACTGGGAAATGACTTCTATATTGTTATGTGAACTGGGACAATGAAGGGGAAAGCTGTAAGTTTTATACTTCAAGCCACTCAAATTAGTTGTCCGCAGAGCAGAAAATTCAATGTGCAAGAATCAATGATAAATACAGGTAAAGTGCTACTGTGGGGACATTCGCAATAGCAGCACAACGGAAACGCAACAAAGGTGTTGAGGCTGCTATGCTGTTATAGAGAAAATATAGTGTAAGATGGCACTCCTGCTCTGTCTCGATCAACAAAGGGAGCTGTTCCAAGGTGTCTGCTATATTTGTACGGCTGCACTTTGATTATAACTGATTCTGTTATCACAATCTGCTACATAGCCTACATAGCACATAAATGCATAAAGCCATTTAAAAGCCAAATTACTGAGTTCCCTGTTATTGTATTTTACCTTTTACTGCCATACCGGGGATGATGCTGAAACTGTTGATGATAAATTTCAAGGAGTAAATGAAAAACAAAAACGTCAGACTACACAGGCTTTATTGAAAAGCAACCAACTGAAAACTCCTAAGCACGTCAGTGTGTTTGCATCTCAAAGTCTGAGAAAATTGCCTTCGATGAGTATATTGGGCTCAGCACGAGGGCTTTGGTTCTTAAAATGGTGCTCTTTATGAAGTATATTTGTGTTTTAAAATTAAACCAGTAATGTTGATTTGTGACGAACATGGATGAGATAAAGACGCTATTGACATCCTTCCTACCCTTTCCACATACTTTTCTTTTGTTCTGAGTCAGGCAAAGACTCATTGCACAGACTTGGATAGTGATGTGAACTTGATCCTCATGTATCTACCTCCTGACTATCCATGTTCTTCCTTACTTTGGCAAGTAACACTTGTTCACACCCATACTAGCATCTAAATGGACAGAAAGTATTTGTTACCACCTCACTGGCCCTTTGACCAACACTCAGGTTGTGTGGACTCACTCTGCCTTGTTCCACTGTGGCAATCTTTGTGTTAGTATCTTGCTTCAATTTTGCTTCACATACAATTTATTCTCCACCTGGAGGCCTGAACAGTATTTTAAACATATTAAAAAAAAAAGATTGCCCTTAAAACATTTTAATGACCCTGGTGAAAATACAAATTTTTTTTACGACTCAGCTGAGGGTTTTCTGGTCAAGTGCTGTGGTGCTGAACTCCCTCTGCCCTGTATTTCCCAAGGAGCTCGCAGAGTGTATTAGTTACTTCTCTATGACCATGATAAGACACTGTGACCAAGGCAACGTACAGAAGGGACTTTACTGAGAAATACAATTCCAGAAGGAGAAGAATCCATGAGAGGAGTGCAGCACAGATGCAGGAGGCAGAGAAAGCAGGAAGCAGAGAGAGCATACCTGAGTGGGCATAGGTCTGAACTCTCTTTCTGGTGACATACCTCTTCCAACAAGGACACACCTCTTAGGACCTAGGACACACCACAACTAGGACTTAGCCCAAGGATGCACCAATTAGGAACTAAGTATCCAAATGCCCAAGACTACAGGGCATGGAATACAGGTGACTACACGTAGGGACTTGGCATTTGTCGGGAGCATCCTGCTTCTGTACCTTTACCTGCTATTTCTCTTTCTCATAATAAAATTGAATTTTTTCTCCCAAGAGAGATACTTTGTCTTATAGCACCTGTTTTATTTTCTGTAAACTAGTTGTTACTCTCTGAAGTATTCTTACTCAGAGTTTTTTCTTGTCTCTTAAACTTGGTTGGCACAAAGTATGGCATAGCCAATGTCACCAATACGAAGAAAGTACAAAGAAAAATAGAATGCATATTATATAATCAATAATACTACCAGATTGTGTGTGTATGTGTGTCCTTCCATGCATTCTTATGTCCAAGTCACATCACACAAATTTGCTGATTTATGAAAATCTATTTAATAGTAATAACTACTCCCAATCACATTAATAATGCTTAATATGAAATATTGCAACATTCTATTTTAATTTCCCAACTTATGGCAACAACCTACACATGAAACAATGAAGTAAAAAGAAATTTCAGAGCCCAAGGAAGCTAGCTTTGTTCCTCACAACATATGAAAATGTTTAACAAATACTGTTGTGCCTCTTCTTTTAACCATCGAAAATAGAGATGATCTATGTTCCCTGAAGAATCATGCCAATTACTTAATACACGACTATAAATAATCAGACCATAATATGCACCCATGTGTTTTTACTTGCCCAATCTGAAGGTATGGTATCATGCTTAATATTAACATACTATTTGGATGTAGTCTCCCCTCCCCCAGCCTGAAACCTGCTTGCTCGGGGTGGAGCTTCCTGCTCATTCGTTCTGCCACGCCCACTGCTGGAACCTGAGGAGCCACACACGTGCACCTTTCTACTGGACCCGAGATTATTCGGCGGGAATCAGGTCCCCTCTCCCTTCCTTTATAACTAGTGTCCCAAGAATAAAATTTGAGCTTTGATCAGAATGAATTTGTCTTGGCTCCGTTTCTTCTTTCGCCCCGTCTAGATTCCTCTCTTACAGCTCGAGTAGCCTTCTCAGTCGAACCGTTCATGTTGCGAGCTGCTGGCGGCTGCAACATTTGGAGCACTTTTTTATTTACACTTTTGCCATCCCAATAACTTCAAGAAGTATTAAATAACCATTGTATTTTTCTTCCACATGGTATTATACTAGAGACACAAAAATTAGAAGGTTTTTCAAAAGTCATTTCATTTTCATTAACTATAAATTCTGTATACTAAGAATGTTAGGAATACTACTTTTAATTTTGAGATATTTAGTGATAAACACTATTCAGAAAATAACAGGAAGATATATCTACATTTGGAGGAAAAGCCTTGGAGCTGGAGATATGGCTAAGTTTGTTAAGGGATGTGTCCCTGATCTCATTCCAAAAGACTAGATCGAAAGAGGCAGATGGAGGGAGATTCCTGGGCCTTTGCCCACAGGTCACTCTAACTGAATTGGCAAACTCCAGGTTCACTAAGAGACTGAAAAACTGAAGTGGGGAGCAACTGAAGATGCCTGACATTGTTGACCTCAAAGTAAAACATATACAAGCACACATCTATGTGCTACTCAGAGACTATGGCAGCAAGTGTGGATATACATAGGTTTCAACTAGACAGGGTCCCAGGGTTGAGAGGGGAAGTGGAGCAGGAGCTCTCTCCCCTTACCAAGACAGATACATAAGTAAATAAAAGCAAATTTTGGAATAAACAAATATATTTGGAACACTGTGTAGAATAACAGAGCCTCTTGTGTAAGTTCAGGTCTTCAGAGTCTTGATCCAGAATGTCATGGGTGTCATTGTGTACAGCTGTTTTGCTAATGAAGACACTGGCTTCTTTTTCCTGATGCTATGGGCAGTGTTTCTAACATGTTTTGTCAGATGGACTTCTTGATTACTGGCTAAAAGAGTTAAAAAATAAAAACTACAAATATGTTGCGTGTAACTAAATAGCTCTGAATGTGAATTTTGGCTAAAATATAAAATGTTTGTATGCCTCCTGCTCATATTACCACTTCACACCCTCCTTCATACCTGATTTCTACAATATCATCAGAGGAGAATTGCCCCACAAATCTGCACAAAGACAAGTAAACTTTTGTGAAATATCTAGAAAAAGGAGAATTATTTCTGTTGTAAGAATATTTCTGTATAGGAATTAAATTTCAAAATTCTAACTTAAAATACCTTTTCTCTGAAGCTTAAGTGGCACTGTCAGTAGGCAGGCCAGCTATTCATGTCTCCACATGCTCTGGAACCCACTGTGGCAGAGAGGACTCTACTTAGAACACAGCAGCCAGAAAACAAATGGTTGGAGCAGGAGTAGTGCTGTCCAAAGTGTGCAATGATTATTGATTCCTTTCAGTTTTTGTTTACTCAAATAGAATGTCTCTATGCTCCTGTGTGGCTCTCAGATGTGACGTCTTTATTCTCATCTTTCAGAATGCTGGGACTTTAGGCCTGTGCTACCATGCCAGGTTTAAACATATGAACTCACAGAGACAGCGGCAGCACACATGGGCCTGCACAGGTTCAAGCTGGATGGGGTCCCAGTGTCCAGACAGGGAAGTGCTTATGAGTCTTCATCCTCCCCAGGAAGCTTTCTCCAACTGATACAAGCTTGCGAAATAATAATAATTATAATATCTTTTACTGGTGTCTCACTGGGAATATTAAGTACACTTAAGGGCAGGCACCCATACCCAGCATAGGTGGCCAACAAAAGTAAATTCAATGGTTACTTTGTATTTATGTAGGCTTTTTGTCTCATATCACATTTTTTTTTCCAAGTGCTGGCTGTTTGACCGTATATTATTGTTTGAAATTTCAGGTTTTCATGAGTTTTGCTTGAGTGTGTTTTTTCTTTATTCTGCTTTCTTGGCTTTTTCTGTTTGCTTGTTTGTTTTCTAAAGAGAAGGAAAAGGTGGAGTGGAATCGGTGGAGAGTTGGGAGGGATTTGGATATATGGGAGGAGTTCAGGGAGGAGAACCAGGGATCAGAAATGTTGTATCAATAATTATTTTCACTTAAAGACAAACTATTAGAAAACTAGCTAGGAAAAGTAAAGTATTTCCACATTTACATAAGAAGTGTGAACTTAGCGCCTTGCTGTTCTTCGTTTTAGCATTTTCTATGCTTGTTATCCAGGAGAATTGTCAAACATGAGAGTTTCCAATGTCTGCAATTGTGTGTTCTCATATACCATCTACAAGCATTTGAAAAAGCCCATTCAGAATACCACACTAGTTCAAGTCCTTCTTGGTACCACATCCCAGGGAAATGTCTCATGGAAAAACATTTTGCTTTAACTCTCTTTCACCAAGGCGTTGATACCTGGCTGTCAGGAAGAAAAATTCCACAAATGAATTCCCTGATAATCTTCAAAAATATTTTTTGTTTATTTATTTGTTTGTTTTAGAATTTGAGTGTCTTTTGAGCCAAAGAGAGAGAAAGAACATGAAGTTGGGTGAGGGGGGTAGGGAGGTAATGAGGGCCTGAGAGAATGGGGCTAAGGGAAGAACTAGGATCAAGATAATGAATGGATTTTTTAAAGTTAAAAATAACTTGTTCATATCCTTTTAATCTGCACATGTGTAAACACTCACAAGGGGGAGGGAGAGGAGAGGGAGGGAGGGAGAGAGAGAGAGGGAGAGAGAGAGAGAGAGAGAGAGAGAGAGAGAGAGAGAGAGAGAGAGAGAGAGAGAGAGAGAGGAGGGAGAGGGAGGGAGGAATGGGAGAGTGAGAGAAAGATCAAACAAAATACACCACCCTGCCTGTGAGACTTTGCAGCCTCACATCTATGAGTAAGGCATAAAGTGATCAGTCATGTTTCTTCCCTGGAGCAAGATTATCAAGTGCTAAAAGTGTAAAAATTCGAGGCAAACCACACTTAGTTAGCAACCTATATGAGAATTTTAAAAAGGAGTCAAGTCACCCTCACTTACAGGGACAGCCTCTGACACAGCAGTTCCCACAGATTTTTCTATTCCTCAGAAACCCATTTGCATTGCCTGGTTAGAGGACATTGTCTAGCTAGACTCACTCTGCACTCTAGATAATTGACTCAGATGACTCTGTTTGCTAAGAATGAAGCCTATGCTTCCTAATGAAGTATATACTGGCAACATTCAATGCTAGTTCTTATGAGTGATGAGTGACAAAGTGTGTGTCTCTTTGTGTGTTTGTGTGTGTGTGTTAGTAAAACTAGGAAAAATGTGTTTAGAGCACATTGTTGTTCTGACAATTGAAGTTCTGCAAGCAAAGCAACAATCAAATGGAGTTAGTGCTATTGTATCATTAATATAGATGAAATATCAAGAGTTAAAATGTATAAAACCAATATAGTGTTTTCAACTCTGAAACACCTTAAAATTCTACCGTTAGAACACTGAAACTTTTCTACAAAATGCTGAGCACACTGCTTTCTCTGTGATATTTTGTATTGAAAAGTCCTCTGTTGCTGTTGTAATTCTTCTAAACGGTCCTTTTATTTTATCCATCTCGGGCATCTTTTCTAGCTATGTACAGTATTACAACCTTGTCCCACTCTTCACCTGGTGAAGGGAGATTGATGGGAGAGAAAAACATGAGGATGAGATATGTGCTTTGACTTTAAGTTGGTTGACAAAGGAGCAAAAGGACAGAGGACTTAGGAGAGACATTTGTCTCTGTGCCCATCTTGCATTCACCAGACACCTACTCCAGTACTGGAGCTATTCTCTCAGGCTGTGCGGATAGTCTTTACTTCCAGTCTGACAATGATGACATGCTTCCTCTAAAATAATTTGTACTAGACTCTTACATCGTGCAGAGGCTCCATTCTCCCTGTGCTTTAACTATTTCATAAATTAAAGCAGAATATCACAGAGTGCTACACTTTCTTTCATTATGTAGAGAGACTATCTGGATGTAAGGAATAATCAATGTCCCATTTTCTAAGTAATATTATTTGGTTGTCAGAATACATTCATGTAAGGTATCCATTTTAGTTCTTTGGAAACCCAACCACACTCTCCACTGATTCAATGCCAAAGCAAATGAAAGCATCAAATGGATTTCCAAGTGAAACTAATTTTTTTTTGGCTAAAGCCATTTGGTATTTTAATAAGTAATTTGGCTATTGAATAAAGTATTCTCACAGGGCAAAGTCAACTCAATTACCTCAAAACTAACTAACCTGAGTGGTAGACTAACTTCAATTATTTTTCTGCACACACTGCTTGTTGGAAAACGAAATGGATCACAAGTGAACAGGTCCACATCCTGCTGTCAGGTCCAAAGGACATGTGAGGGAAATGGAGAACCAGAATGAACATGGCATGGAGATACTACTGTGAAACTAGTAAAAATATACTGTATATAAATTTCAAAGGAGATATGTCCTGTTTCCATGGGGTTTTCTTGACATCCTTTAGGTCCTGGGTATGAAAAATGGTGCTTATTTCCGAATTTATTATTTCTCAGGACTTATTCTGGTTTAACTTTGTTCCATGTCTGTGCCATATTCCTCAGGTCCTCTCCTGCTATGTTTCCACACCATAACTAAAACTGAAGCATGGCTACCATGCTCTGCTCAGACAAAAGACACCTGTAGAGAATTTTAAAAAGAGAGAGTTGGAGGGAAAATACAGTAATTTTTTGTGTGGCTGCTATTTAATATTTAAAGTTAAAATAGATCTATAGTTCTTTTAGTATGACAAGCCTTTCATATTTAGCTCCTTCAAAAAATTAACTTAAACTATAGCAGTCAATGTGAAAGGAAACATTCAGGAATGAGGGCATTTTTGACATTACTATCAAGGCCTTGGTTGTCTTAGAAAGCTCTTAGAGAGACTTCATAGGTCTTACACATAGCTTGTTTCCATGACTGTGATTGTGGATATAATACACAAAAACAAGAGGTGTTTATTTCAATCAAGAAGTTTAAGAAGGTGAGTTTTTAACAAAGCTAGGATTTATTTTAAAATCTATGTATTTTTATACAAACTTTTTCTAAATGTTTACACTCAAAAGTTAAAACTGTAGTTCATGGGTTTCTTTTAAGAACTGGTGCAAATGGCCTTCCAGATGTTCAATAGCCAAAGTTCAGAGGTCTTAGCTAAAGTAGATTAAGGGACAAACACACACACACACACACACACACACACACACACACACACACACACACACAAGACAGTCAAGGAGTAAGATGGTTTACTAGTCAAAGACTCCTGCCACCAAACCTGATGACTGACTTTCATTCTCGAAAATTCCACATGACAGAAGAAGGGAACCATTTTCTTCAGGTTTTCCTCTGACCTCTACAGGTGTGCACTGTGTTATGGATCCATGCACACACATGTGCCTTTGCAAGCATGCACACACACACACACACACACACACACACACACACATACACACACACACACACACACACACACACACTATGTATATGTACATGTATATATGTATGACATATACATAATGATATACAATTATATATACACACACATATGTATATAATGTATATGTGTGTATATAATATACAATGTTACACACACACACATCTTTAGCATTGCTTCTAGATTTCACCCAACAGTTACCTAGCAACAGCCAGGTAGGCCTGGCTTACTATAAAAGAGAATGTTTGTCCTCTCTTTGCTCTCTCTGCCCCTTTTCTATGTCTGACACCCTCTGCTTTCTTTGACCCCCTTCTCCCTCTTTGTTCTTCCCCTATCACCATCTCTCCACATGTTCTGATCAGCCTCCTCTCTCTTTCTGTCTTTCTTCACCTTTCTATTTACTCTCTTTATTTGCCTCTACTCTCTTCTCAACTTGCCGCTTCATGTTCCCAAATAAACTCTATTCTATACTATACCCATCATATGGCTGGTACCTCACGGGGAGGATGCCTAAGCATGGGCCTTCTGAGGCAACCCCTCCCACTGCACCACACCAAGCTCTCTCAAACATATCCTTGGCTCTCTACAAAACATACCCTTGATTTTATAAAACGTATCACATATTATATATACACATAAACATGTATATAATTATATGTATATACATAATGTATAATATATATGTATGTGTATATATATACATATATATATATGATTATATAATTTTAAAAAAATCAGCCAGTGTTTTGGCCTTTGTTCTACAAGGTCAAAGGAAGCCCTCGACAAGGCCCCTGTAAGCCTGATAAGTTGCCAAACTGTGATCAGAATGTATGGAAATCCTGAAAAACTCTATAATCTACAGTTTATTTTTGGACATGAGTAGGATTTAGGCAGTACATGAGAAGGATTTCTCCACTAGTGAAAAAGAGCACTCATGAGCCAAGTCTAAGATAAAAAAGACGGATGCTGATGTTGGAGAAGACAATAGACTGATGCTAGAAGTTTTTGTAAAACCTAACGTGACCACTAAGTTTTAATCTAAAGAAGATGGGAAAGCCATTGCTGAGTCTTAAGCAAAAGAATAATATACTTATCTAAGCATTTTCTATGCATATTCTCAGTGTGCTTAGAAGAAATTTTTAGGAGTAAGATATGTGGGAGCAGATATTCCTGCTAAGAAGCATTTTCCAGTGTTATAGACAGGAGATGCCAAGGGGCTAAGATGGGAGATTGATGGAGGGTCTTGAGACATGGATCTGAGAACTCCTCACCATAGAAAATCCACAGTGTGTTGATATATAGCGCTGAACTTGCTGTCTATCTCTGACACATCCTGGCATAAGGGAGTTTTAAAAATTTTTTATTAGGTATTTTCCTCATTTACATTTCCAATGAAAGGCTAGGAGAGTTTATGGACATCTACATTGAAAGACTGCCCAATTCAAGCTGGAATGATGGTTGTCTTTTGAGTAACTAAACAAAATTCTGAACTTTGTAAAACTCCCCAACTCTTAAGAATTATATCACATACTGCATTATGAAGGGTCATAAATGATGGTACTTTGTTTTCAATGTGTCAGGAAGTTGCTGCCAGAAGCATTTTAAATCAATATGTCAGGAATCATGCTTGCTAAAGGACTTAGTTTGCTTTGTGTGTCACAATCTTTGGAGGGGACAGTCAGTGACTGGAGGGTGCTCACTCTCTTCCACTGTCTGCTCACATGACCACAAACTTTCCTCAACAGAGCTGGGACCAAACGGTCTATCATACTCTATTTTATGCAGATATCGAAAGGTTTGCCTCTTCTAACTGACAGTACCAATAAGATATTTTGTCTGCTGCCTTCCCCAAGCGAAGAAAATGATAGGATAAAATCCCAATTAGCCATGCCCTAAAATAAAACAGTAGATACAACTGGAAAAATGAGAGGGAAAGTTTGCATTATAGCCAATATTATTTAACCCAGCAAGACTGGACCAGTTGAAATGATTGATCCACAGAACAGCTTCTCAGAGCCAACATTATTTCATATGCAGCTAATTATTCCTTTGGTTTTCTCTGAGAGAGACTACCAACAAATCCACAGTTAAATGGTTTGTTTGTTTGTTCTTGTTTTCTTTGTTTTCAGAATCAGTACAATAACTGAGGAGTACTGGTATAACTCTTGAGGCTTCACTTGTGGAAAAAGGATGCTAACATTTAAATATATTGTTTTCAGTGTATTCCTGGATTTCTTTTAGACTCCCTCTGCGACAGCAAGTGTATAATTTGCCAGAGAAAATGAAGTTGTTCTTTGTTAAGTACACATTGGAAATCATATGGTACAATATGTATGTACATCTAGTACAGTTTAAAAAAAAAGCTATATTTTCAAATCCAAATTTGAAACCAAGTCAATGAGGTTAGGTATACATTGCAGCATGCAGAGACATTCCTGTGTCTTAAATGGTGTCTGGAAATAAAAGAATTTTTTGCTTGCTTAAAACTATCAAATCAGTAAAAATTAATTTTAAATAAAATCTTTATTAAAATGAATGTTTTAGTTAATGATATAAAAACTAGGGTTTTAGTCACTAAAGGCAACACCCATCAGAAAAGTAGCAGATGGGCATGTCGAGGACAGACAAGGACGCATACAGAACCTGGAGAACATATAATAGCCTCTTCAAAATCAACAACAACCAAACAACAAAAATTTTACCGTCTTAAGATAAGATTAAATTTGTTTATTTTTGTGTGTGAGTGTGTAAGTATAAGTCTATGTGAGTGTGTAAGAGTGTGTATTGTGTGAGAGTGAGTGTGTGAGAGAGAGAGTATGTGTGTGAGAATGTTGTGAGTGTGTGTGCATGTAAGTGTGTGTGTGAGATATGTATCCAAAGATAACCATCTGGCTTACTCTTCAGCACCTTTTGTGAATTGCCCATGTGAGAGATGATCAGTAGTAGAATACAAAGGCCTGACCTCATCATCTTGACTGAGGATAAGTCGCAGAGCCCCTCTCAACTTGGGGACTCCAGGTTGGGCTATTCTCTGACTTTTATCTCACTGTACAATTTATAGTTTATTTCTTTTTATCCTGACACCATTCCTTTGTAGAGATGCTATTATTCTAAGGCATCCTTCACTAAACTTCAGGCACACCCAATTTTAACCTCACGATAGCTCTGACTAAAAACCTTGCCTATCACAGATGAGAAAAACAAATCTAAGTAACTTTCTCAAGGCAGTACGGCTAGACATGGAAAGTTCCAATACAGTCTACACAGCCCCGAGATCCTCAAGTTGTACTGTGAACCTCTGCCTTTTCTAATATATATTTCATTAAAACCTTAAAGGCTACCCAGTACTATAGAGAGAAAATGTTTAGAAGATGAGATGGAGAACAGAGGAGAAAATAAGAGAAGAGAATAGATACTAATCATAATGTATAGAGCGAGAGCACAACAGGTAACCGACAACAACAGACTCAACCCATGCATCAAAAGGAACAGGTGTTTTCAAGAGAAAAAGTGACAATGGAAGAGGCTAAGAAAATGGGATAATAAATTTCCCTAAGAGTTTGGGTAAGATTTATTATTTGTATTACAATAGGAAATGAGTTCTGGTGTAGTGACTGAAAAACACTGCTCTCATGGGCAGTCTATGGTTCCTTCTTTTTTGAAGTTTGAGGACTGGGTGAGTAACCATAGATATTGTCACTGGGCTATGGTTAGGATGGTCTTTCTTCTTATTTGCATCTATTATTAATATTATGACTGTGATCTTTGTAAACCATAAAATGTTTACGACTAATTATATAAGAATGCTCCCTGACTTAACTAATTCATATTTGGACATTAGTAAGAACTGGGGTACAATTTCTTACCTATATTCTAGAAATCAAAAAGTCACTTAGAAAAATAACAGTGCTTACCGGCCTGATGATAATATTTTCATGTAAATATGTTGAATAGACCAAATTGAACTTCCACATCTTTATTTGGTTTTCAGTGGAGGCAATATGCCTGCCACTTAATTTTGAGAACAATTAATTTTTAGAGATTTTAAATCAGTTTTCTTTCTTCCATATCTTGTAGGATTTTAGTTTCTCCTGGATGTTTCAATCCTGTAATTTCTGTTTCTTTCTAGATGAAAAGGTGACTGTCTCCCTAACTATAGGAAACTATTGGATTCATACTTATTATCATAGAGTCAATACTATTGTTACTGTAATTGTACGTGTATCTAGAGTCTTGCTATGTAGGCCAAGCTGACCTGGAACTTGCTGTGTAGTACAGTTGATCCTCATTCCTCAGCTTTTCAACATGCTAGGACCACAAGCTTGTACCATCACACCTAGTCACCATTTTAAACCATGGATTAGTAGTTAAACAACTTGTTATTCTAGTTTGCCTCCTCATAGAAATTATGTTCTCAGAGAAAATAGGAGTCAGAGAAAAAGGTAGCAGGAATTTCTGTAACTCTAGTTCTAATTTCCCAGAGTTCAAAGTTCTAGGTTTTAGTTTGTTGTGATTATCTTTCCCTAAGTGGTATGAGCCAGTTTAAACAATAAGATGAATCACTCTCTAAGGAGACTAAGAGTAAAAAAATAAAAAAAAAAAGAAAGAAATGTTAATAGATATCCTTCAAGCCAGTTAAAAATCTAGACTTCCAGTCTCCGGATGCTGAATCCAAACTCATTTCTTCCATACTCTATAGGATGACTAACTTTATTTCCCTGTAATTTTTATAAACCCAATTAGATTGCCTGGAAAAGCTTGTAGTATTCATTTCATTCTCCCAGGCAATCTAGAACTTCAGAAACTATCACTGCTCTATTGTAAGAACACTCGGTTCTACTTGTAAAATGATATTCACATGTGAAAACAAACTGCCCTCCACCCACGCTCACAGCAAAGTCTTCTTACCCCTCCAATTGTCTTCCTACCACTCTCATTGTTTCTCCCCTTCTGTTTGTTTCTTATGTTTATTTCCAATATTGGCATCCACTACATATTCTGCACTCATTCTGCTTTTCTTTCCTTAGTCTATTTCCATATTTTTTTTTGAGGTAAAGAGAAACATGGGCCCCAAGCCATAAAAGCCTGAGATATGATTTCAATCGAGGGTTAGATGGTTATGTGCTCATTTCTAGGCAAAAGAGCAGCAGCTCTTGGGTGTGGGAGATGGAAGAGAGCATTGCTTCTGATTACTCCCTAGATGAATTGCATTGGAAGACCTCAGACCTTAGGCAATTGGTGGAATTTCTTTATTGAATCACTCTTTTGGCTGGAGCTGCTTACTATTGTTATCTGTCAGACTCTGGCTGCAGTGTGAACCCAATGGGGGGAAAAATCTTTCCCAAGTAAATTGTGTTTGCCAGACTTGACTGTGACAGTAACTGAAGAAGGCACAAAAATGCTGCTGAGGCCAGGGAGGAGTACAGAAACACGGAAAAGAAAATTACTTACTCCTACATAAAAGCTTTTTATGCAATGAATATTCATTTATTTTATCTCTAGTGCATTTAACATTTTACTTGTGCTGGGATTATTCCCTTTCATAATCAGCAACATAACATTTCCCATTGTATGCAGTAAGGAGAATTAATATGTAATCTCTGAGCAGAATAAAATGGTCATGACTAGCATCACAGATGTCAGAAATCATGCCACTGTGCCCAGGTAATGTAAGACTTCAAATCAACCACTTTCACATGAGAAAGAAAAAGATGGCTTGAAAACAACTTTCACGCTCTCCAACTTCTTACAATAGTTTTTATCAACCCATTTGGTCAGCTGTAGAGGTTGTAATTTATATTTTGTTGTGATGTAAACCTTTCTTGTTGGTGCCAAATTGTGTATGAAGTAAAGGTTTAACGATGGCAAACCTGATAGGTATTGTATAAAGGCAACTGACAAAGAGATTTTTTTTCACTAAGTCAAAACAAAATATCAACCGGCTTTCTACTTTAAAATCATCACAATATTAATTACTTTAAAAGTTATATGAACTGTACAAATATCAGCTATAAATTCAACTTGTTACTGTACATATCTAATATTAATCTAGTTAAAAGTTCTCTAGGCTTCAAGGTGGTTTTTATTAGATATTTTTTTTATTTACATTTCAAATATTATCCCCTTTTCTAGTTTCCCCTCTGAAAATTCCCTTCCCCTCTCCTTCCCCCTGCTCCCCAAACCACCCACTCCCATCCCTGGTCCTGACATTCGCCTATACTGGGACATTCAACCTTCACAGGACCAAGGGCCTCTCCTCCCATTGATGATGGAGTAGACCATCCTCTGCTACATATGCAGCTAGAGCCATGAGTCCCACCATGTGTTTTCTTTGGTGGTTTAGTTCCAAGGAGCTCTGTGGGTACTGATTAGTTCATATTGATGTTCCTCCTGTGGGGCTGCAAACCCCTTCAACTCCTTGGGTACTTTCTCTAGCTTCTTCATTGGGGACCTTGGCAAGATGTTTTAATATGTGCCTGTAATATCAGAAAATGAGGCCAAGCAGGAGGATACCAAGTTTGAGGTCGTCTTGGATATAATGAAACTTCCTCTCAAGGAAACAAAACAAAAAAGTTTCCCTAGAAGTGCAGAACCCTACAGTACCGTATGTTGGCTATGAACATCCTTGTCCCTATGAAATAAAAATATACCTTTGTGTCTATACATGTATCTCTTATATTTTTAATTCTACAAATGCTGTAGACCTCTCAGGAGATGTTATTAAAAGTCAATTATGGATTTTTGCATCATGCATAAAAGGACAGCACATCTGCAAATATTATAGATGCTACGAGTGGGTTTCATTTTGTAGATGGACTTTTATCTTTAAGAATTTGGTGAGAGTATAAGCAATCCAAAAGTACTTTGAAAAGGAATGAAAGAAAAATCTTCAAAACTTTGTGCTTATAATATAGCTTAAAGATGCAGAAAAGCAGAGCTTAAAATGATCCTCTCAGCACCCACACAGCCCTCGATCTCTAGAGGAGGCTGCTTAAATACTTTTCCTTCTTGCAGTATTTGTTGCCTAAGCAAGTCTGTGGGTATACAGGAGGTGATCATCCCTCCTACACAACCACTTTCATATTTATAACACTAACTCTCCATATACATACTAAGGGCACTTGAGTTGCTAATCGTATTCAGCCACTTTCTCAAGTTCTCAGGTGTGTGGTCCACACACTACCTTCTTGCACGTAAAACAGAAAATTATAGTTCATCTTGAATGTTTTTTTTCCAAGTACAGACCAATTCATACGGAATGTTTGACGCTCATGACTTTTCAAAAGATTTTTGATCCAGCATAGAACTCCATAACTCTTATGCTCAAAACTAACAATGTAAAGCTTTTTTTTAAAAATAAGTTTTCTTTAACAGCAGAAGATAAGGATAAAGATGCTGAAATGGGTAAAACTACCCTTTACTATTCATGTGAGGTGGTTATCCTCCTCCATGGAACTCTTTGTGGATGAATACAAAGCAAAGATTATGTTGGAAACACAGTGAGCACATTTCATAACAAATGGAATGATTTCTAATGTTTTACCTGATCAGTAAAATAGTTAAAACCTTCCATAACCTGTTAATCTTATAAAAACCTTGTACGAATTTTAATTATGATAATAATTTTCTTCAACCAAAGTAAATGACAGTTATGTTCTATGCATATCAATAAAGCTTAAATTATTCTTAAAGTAATCATGTCTAATTTTTTGCTAATCTGATACTCATCCACTTAAAAGCATAAGCCAATCTAAAACAGGAAAAATTGATGTATTTTAAAAATAAATTTATTCTTTAGGGTTAAGCATTTTACTCATGGCAGTTACCCATGGCAAATGTATGCAGCCACGTTTGCTTATTTCACTAGTCATACCCATGCACTCCTCTTAAGAATCATACGACCTTTCTGTCAGATTATATATTATAAAAATAACCATCGACATTCCAAGGTCCTCGAAAAGATAATCAAGTCCCTATATACTCACTCTAGAACGCATAGCATGTTCAGCCATTCAAAGGAAGATCCTGGATCTACTAAAATATTTTTGGATCTCTTATTAAAAAGTCAGTCCAATTCTAAGCATATTAGAGTCAGTAAGCCAAATCCAACTTTAACAACCCAAAGGCTATGAGATCTGAGCTTGAGTATATTTTGTCATTGGAGTTACTAATCTATTTAAGAGTTTAAGTAAAATTCAGACTTGTTAGTGCCATAGAATACAATAACTTATGAGTCAGGAGAAAAGCAATTTGGCCAATGTCCCAGTTTTGCTTCCAATTTAAAACTTTTATTCATATTGCTAAAATTTTCAGAACATTTATTATTTCAAAGATTATAACTCAGAATTCATAAAAGCATCTCTCAATCCACGGGTTGTGACCCCTTTGGCAAACCTCTATCTCCAAAAATATTTACATTATAATTTATGACAGTAGAAAAATTACAGTTTGAAGGAGCAATAAGAATAATTATATGGTCAAGGACATCACAACATGAAGAACTATATTAAAGGTCACATCATTAGGAAGGTTGAGAACCCTGGATTCAAAGGGTTAGATGCCCTATAGCTTAAAAGTAAATATCTCTTATTGATCAATTCGGTCAGATATGGAAAATCCTATCTGTAGACATAATATTTAGGAGGCAGAAGCAGGAGAAATGCTCTGAGTTAAAGATCAGCATCAACCTACTTAGTGAGACTGTCCAGGCCAGACTTTTTCCAAAGTGAGCCTCTGTCTCAACAATAGTGGCAACTATTTTTTTAAGCTTAGAAATTACTACTATTAAGGAGTCTATAATTGAAAAGAATAGTTAAGGGGAAAGAAAAAGCACAGGCATCAGGATAGGAGAAAAAATAAATTGGTGAAAAGAAAAAAGAAAGGTGTTTTCCAATGGTGTATCCCTCTTTTTATGAACCATGTCGCCAAGGGCATACTTGTGAGAGGAAAATGATTTCCTTAAAAAACAAAAGGTCTTATTCTGGTCAAAGGAAAGCACAAGGAACCAACTAAATAACAAAGTAAGCATGGCTTTAGTTCCATTTTCCTATGCTGATATCAACTGCTGAAAATTAGGAAGCAGCACCTGCACCGACCACACAAATTTTATTTTAAAAGCAAAACAAGATGCATGCTGGGTGGGGAAATCAGCTGGCGGGAAAATGTGTGATGGAAATTTATCAGGACAATGAAGATACTCTGTGTTCTGTGAATCATTTCTGTTTTCTTTATAATCATGTTAGCAAAAGAACAAGACTTGTTGGGTGCACAGTGGAATAGTTAGGTCTCAATAGAGTAATTGCCAGATTAGTCCGCAAACAAAACTAAATGCTCAGAAACTGTACAGAATTTTTGCGTGAAACTATCAAAGCAAGATTTAAAAAATGGACTGAAACTTAAAAATTTCAATGGAAAAGCTAAAGGCACTGTCTTTTTCTACCTTTATGTGAAGACTTAATGTTTCTAAGCATCTCCTTTCAAAGCCGCTGGGAAGATTTCTTGAGTACTATTTTCATCACCTTAAGAGAAGAAGGAGCATTTTGATTTCTTACAAGTAAAGAAAGCCCGTTGAAATCGAGATGGAAGTCCGAAGCCCTGTGCCGTCAAGCATAGTCTGCGTTTGAGTATTGACTACTGCTTAGCTTTAGCCTGGGCTCCGAGGTGCAACTCTGTGCTCTCCAGGTGTAGCTTATTTGAATTAGTGAAACCTTTCTCTCTGTAAAACTCAAGTTTCCCAAGCTACATAAAATGTGTACCATTGAGTCTCTAGTTTCCAGAACACAAAGTTTTCTGAGTTCTATCACCTTCCCTATTTACAGAATCATAATGTAATTAATGTATACAGCCTAAGAAACCATTGCGATGATATTTGTATTTCAAATCCATTTTTGTTTTATTAATCTTATAACTGTATATTGGGTTTTGATCTTTATTTGTGTTGTGTAGATAAAAGTGGTAGTTGGAATTTCATTTGGAAAAGCATCTAGGATATTTATAAGGACATTTAAGGTAAAAATAAAGTATTCCTTCCGTTGTAAACATATCTGATGGGACTTACAAGGTTTCTACCTTTCACATATTTCTTCAAATAGAATTAAGGAATCAAAACATATATCTTACTTCTTAGCTGGCTGGGCATGTTATGTTACAATATTCATCCACATGCCTTTAAATTTTTTTGTTTGTTTTTTGTTTTTGTTTTTGAGGCAGAGGTGGGTAGATCATTGTGAGTTCAAGACCAGAATGGTCTTCACAGAGAGCTCAAAGTCTGCCAGGGCTACACAGCGGGTCCTTCTCAAGTGAAACAAAACAAAGGAAAGCAAGCAAAAATATATCTTATTTTAGTAAAATTAACAGTGTATTGATTTCATCAGGGAAGAAAAGATAATGTCATGATACCTTTGACTTAACTTTTGTTTCCATCTTTTTATTTTTATGAACTAATATGTCTTGACTTAGACTTAAAATCCTGATATAGGAAGTTATTTACATGTTAATGTTTGAGGGCATTCTTATGCATTTAAAAAATGAAATATATAAAAATTTTCTTCCTGAAGTCTTTCTGTCTTACAAAACATGTCGACAACTTTGTATGTGTTTTGACACTATCTGTTTCAGACTCAGCACAACACACAAGGAAGTGCGTGAAGGAGGAGGTGAAATGAGATGGGTGTGATTTGTGAGTAGACCGAGAAATAGTCATGGCATATACAGCAACTAAACTAGTAGGACAACTTGTCATGTAGTTTGCCTTTCCTAAAACCCAAAATTTAGGTTTCTCTTAGATGACTGCTTTGGAATAGCATCTATCAACAAGAACCCACAACAGCCCACAGAAACATCCAAATACAAAAGGAGAGCAGCAACTCCTCCTACCTCCATCTCCAGATCCCGATCCTGTATCTGGGAAGAAAAGAGAAAACAGTTCATACTCACTTGAAAAATAGATTAGACAACTAGTTTTCAAGGTTAGGCTTCCTCTCTTGGTTGTCTTTGAGTGATTTTGGTTTGAGACAGGGTCTTTGTAATCCAGGATGATTTACAGTTTGCTCTCCCTGCCTTCATCTGCTAAGTGTGGGGATCGCGCACCATTAGCTTGTTCCCTATCTCAATGCTAAAATGTCATTGATGGGAAAACTTGTAGCACTTCATCTACTAATATACAGTTTTCTCAATTTAATCTAATTTCTGAGACATTATTTTTCTTCTTAAATTTTATGAAACCTGTATCATACAGCTTTGGGGAAATAAAGTCCTGCTCGAGCATGGGAAGTCCTCCCTGGTTTCACTTTGACCAGGCTGAACTGGAGACTTCGACATGATGAGAGGCTTCTATCGCTGCATTTTCGCAACTAAACAGTGTACACAATACCGTTCTTGCACATTGCTTATAAACAAAGAAAAAAAGAGTAAAGGGAGCACTTTGTGGGGATGAGGGGCTGCTCGATGCCACACTATCTACCGGGACGTCACTGCTGATATGAGGAGATGTGAGTTTACTTAGTCTCTGTGCTCGTAGTGGAGCAGACACTGAGACGCTCAGACGCTGAGACACTGGCACAGGAACACCACCTGCACTGTTTCTTACCGTGCTTCTTCCTGCCCTCCCTTCCCAGTCAGTACAAGCAGGTGAAGGTGACTCTTTCTAAGAACACAAATTCCAGAACTATGCAGTGCCCTGCTCTGAGCCAAACTTTTGAGTTCCTTTCTGTTCCTAAATGAAGACAATATCCGTTCTCTGCTTATTTCTTTGCATTCAAAAGATATCCCATTGTGCATTTCTACTCTTAATCCTAGGTCATAAGACAACATTGGTAGCCTCCTTCAGCCATGCTATTACTATTTTACATTGGAATTGCATCCAGGATTCAAGACTTACATAAAAATCCTCCTCAATGAGGTTTTTCCTTGTAGTTTAGTTGAATTAATGTAAAACATTTCTTGTTCGTGCTGGGCTCTTTGAGATTTTGTGGAGACACACTACATAGAGTGGCCAGGGGGATGAAAATCCACAGAGCTGACACTTGGGGGAGAATGGGTCAGTCTATAAAACATGTCCTCCTTTGTGGCATTAACAGTGCTATGGCGGAACGCAGTGGAACAGTAAGTCTTAGTGGCGACTCAGAGTAACTAACACTGTATTATACAAGGATCGCAGTCCATTTATTAACTGCCATCATGTCTGACCATATGACTTTGGGTCGTATCCTTTACCTAAAGGCAAGCTAATTGACGGAAACAATTTGTATATATATGGACATGTGTTAAGATTAAGTATATGTTCTTATATATTTATACATTATACATTAAAATATAAAAATATTTTTAAATATTAATATATATTTAAATATACATTTCTTAACAAATATATATTTATGATATATATTTCTTAACAAATACACAACCAACACTTAGGGTTTGGTTTGACGTTTTAATAATGCCCAATTATGAATGACTCAACACATTTCTTTTTGCAACAAGAACATACTCCGCCAGTTAGAACACACTCATTAGTTACAACACTGCTTCTTTGGGGCAGAATCGTGCTTGAATGGCCAACACTTGCTAAGTTTCCTCTGAGCACACTTTCATACGTAATATTTTAATTGGTTTTGAATTAATTTGAAAGCTTACTTCACTGCTACTTTTACGTGAAGGGACCAAGTCGCGGCTGTCCTGAATTGGGACTATCACATTCTGTCTGTATGCTTACAGCATATGAAGTCTGTTGCTCATTTCTTACTAACATCAGAAACTTCCATGAGGCAGGGCAATGTGATGCTTGTCCCTCTAAACTTGACTATGATACACACAAAGAGATTGGCACCCATGTTCACAGGCTCCAGTTTGCTAAATGACAAGCGGAATCCTAGGCAGCCTTCCGAAGTTTATTCCTTCCGTTTAACAAGTGAATAGTAGCTTGCTTTAAATGTGTGAGCAACAGTCTGAAGTACAATCATTAAAATGTTGAGAAAACATCTTGCCTGTTGATCTTTAGGCTTTTGCGTTAATATATGTGTTTGGGAAAAGTCAGGGAAAAAATAGGAGTGTTTTGGATTTTATCTTCCACATGCGTTTCTAAAACTTCATTCCATCCACTTGATTAGTGACTGATTTGACCCAGATTAAATAGCTAGAGAAGAAAAGAGGGTTAGATGGGAAAATGGGCACTGTAGTCAACTGCATCATTATGAAATACTTGTGGGAAGCTTTAATGTTTTCTCAATTGTAGGATGAGTCATCACGGCAAGCCAGAAATAAGTAGACTAAGAAAGTTGCAGAGAGGCAGACACATCCTGGCACGGAAGGGATACGATTGGACAAGAATCTGGGCTCTTCGTCAACTGCATTCTTGCAAAGCAAGAACTTAAGCTGACAATGAGACTGGCTACAAGGAAGCCACGTTCTAGATTAAAATTTCAATGTTCTCCAGCCACTTATTTCCAGAGAATAGAACTTGCAACCTCAACTCACTGTCAAGAAACATTAAAAATAAATGGGAAAACTATGAAGAAAAGTAATATCCACAATTTTTTTGCCATCAGGCCTGGCTAATCACTTGGTTTCTCTATCACTGCTCAGACCAAAACTCTTTTAAATTCTCTAGTCAACAGAAGATGCATTCAGCTAAACTGGCTGACTAATTAAATCCTGTAGAAATCTAAGTATGCAAATGAGGTAAGGACAGCTTCTTCGATTGTGATTAAATTTTCTACTTGGCTAAGTATTTATTTTCATAGTAAAAGCAGCACACTGGAGACTAGCATGAATAGACTTGAATGAATCAGACTGTGTAGACTGACAGGAATTCAGAGGTTGGGAGAAAACAGTATCATTTTTGGTACCAGATGCCATTTGCCATAGCCACAGCTACTGGTCCAGTTGATATGACTGCTTTCTACCTGTTAGTGCTCACTGGGTGATGTACATGTTTCTCAGCTGCCCTCCTGGATCATCATATAAACAAAGCTTTTTACTGATCCCTGCAGTGTTCACTGAAACCCCCCTGAGGTCCAAAGGTTCCATGTATTTCTGTTTCATTCGTTTTAAAGTAGATGTTCTTTATTGTTTTGTCCTTTGGTATGGATGGCTGATTTATTTTCATAGTTTGTTTCTTAGTGCTTTCTCCTATGCCCCAATCCCTACTCTGAGGCTAGCTTCTGGTCCTCTTCCTCCCCTCTGAGCTGCACTCTTGCCTCCACTTTTACACACACATCTTACTCCATGCCAAGCAGCAATGACCTGTTCTGGCAAATCTGTACTGACCACAGGCCATCCTGACCTTGCCATCCTGACCATTATCCTCATAGGTCATTAACTTGCAAGGACAAAGAATCATTCAGAAAAGACCCCTTAAAAGACCACCACAAAAATCAAAGGACTGTAAAATCAAAATCACTGTAGCTGAGAAATGCTCCTGTTTCATTGTCCCCTGCTCCTTCTGGAAACTGTGGTAATGAGCAGGAGACCTTCAAAGATCAGTCACCACTAACTGTAAGGAGACTGAAGACAGTCAGTCTTCCAAGGAACCCAAGACTTTGTTCTTACTCATTGTACACCCTACCCACCCAACAACACACACTTCTCATGTTACACCCTAAAATAGAAAAACCTGTTATCCCAGAGGGACTTTTACAGAAGATTCCCTAATGCTGTTTCGTTATTTTTGAAAGAAGTTTTCCAATTGTATTATCATTTTTTTTCCTGAACTATGACCTTCAGAGAGTTTTTAAAGTAACTATAGTGATCTTGATGTGTTACTTATTTATTTGTTTATTTAGGGCAGGTGCTTAAGATGCCCATGGCCTAAGCTGGGCTTGGCTCCCCTTTAAAGCACTGCTTTCTGAAGCAGGCTTCACCTAACTGCAGTTTCTTTTTATCTGTTGTTGCTTTATTTCTCTACCTGTAAATTTCTGGGTTGTAACACCCCCACCCCCACCATAGACAGACACACACACAAACTACAGGAGAGGGAGGGAGGGAGGGAGGAGAGGGGAGGGGAGAGGGAGGGGGAGAGGGAGAAATGAAGGAAAAGAAAAACAAACAGCAAAATAGAACAAAGTACCCCCAAAGGCTAAGACAATTGTGGACTTCCTTCCTTCCCTCCCTCCCTCCTTCCTTCCTTCTTTCTTTACTGCCTTCCATCATTCTTAAAACAACACAAATAAAGAGTGCCGTAGAACCTGAGTTTAACTGTGTCAGAAAGACAGATGTTAGTGTAAATTATTCACACTGCCAATGCATTCTTCAGTATGATCTGCTAAGTGGTAACCAGCACATGTTACAGTTAAAAATCTAACATTAGTGTCTCCACAAAAATAACTTGTTAACTTCAGAACTCCAACCTACAAACGTGCAACCCTAGACGATAGCACTGTTTATCAAATAAACAGTCGATTAAACAAACAGAAACTTCATCTATGAATTTGATATGTGTGTACTCAACTCAGATTTCTAATTATATTTTATTCAATGGTCTGCACTTCAGTAAACAACATATGTATTTAAAGATACCAGTTGTGAACTGATGCATTTCCTCTCTTTTACAGACATATTTGAAATAAAAGAAATCACGATGCACAAAAATGATGTACCAAAGAATAAATGGAGTCCCAAGTTCATGCACGAGAAGGTTGCTTTTTGTTGTTGTTGTTTTTTGTTTTTGTTTGTTTTGTGGTTTATTTTTTGTTTTTTGTTTTTCCCCAATAGGATTCAACCATTGAACTCACAGTCCATTTCAGGAACATTTGTGCATACCTGTAGCACAGGATCCTTCTGAGACCACAAGTATCTCACTCTGCTGTTTGCAGGCAGCTTGCCTCAGGTAGCACTCATTCTGGTAGCTCTCTCCATTGGAGCCACACACAGGCACGTAGTCACTGTTACACTGAAGAACAAAGAGAGGAAAAAAAAAAGACACACACAAACAAAAAGCTATGGTTGTTATTGGATTCTGCATTCCTCAAACATCCTAAATACAAGTAACTATTTCCAAAACAAACCACATCTTTTGGTTTTCAGTGATCTCAAGTTGTTGGTTTGTAAGTGCCTGTCATTCAAAGATACAAAAGTCATGTCAAGTGGACCAATTGGTCCTTTGATTTAGACAGAGGCAACACAAGTATCTAAATTAATGAGGTGATTTTAAGAAAGTGACTGATCCATTAGCACACAAAAGATGTAACAACAAACTTACCACTACTATTTAATTGTTTTCCTGAGGTAGCCTTGCTAACTTTTTAGGGTGAAAATAAACAATTTAGCCATGTCAAGTTATTAAAAACAAGGCTGATGGCTATCTGTGTTGGCAGCAGAAATATTTGGCTGAAATTTCAAAACTATAATAGCAAAATAAAATATCCAGTTACTCCTTGGCTTATTTTTTCTATTGAATTCTTAATCTTGATAAATTGAGGAATATTTAGATAAGATGAATTTTTCTTATTACCTTTTATCATTGTCTTTGGATATTGATAAAGACAAAGTATTAGAAGCAAGAGATAACCTTCATATCAAACTTGTTGAATATCCCAAACTATCACGTTTGAGATATGTGTTTGAGAAAGAGAAATGCTCATTTTTAGAATAGCCTCATTACCAAAAACCTACATATCTTTACAATGGAAATTAGACAACCTACTGGGTACAGCCATCATATTATAATCACACTCTAAGGCATTAGAGATACTTGGCTGTGTCCTATACATGCTAATTAAACCAGGATGTGATTATCTGCTGATTACTACTACTGATGCACTTCATTGTTTAATTATAACAAATGAAATGATCAAGATGATTATTTATCAAGGCTTGCCTATGCCAGAAACACAATAAAGAAAACCATGCATGCAGATACATGTGAAAATGCTTTTCTGTTTACTACTGTTAATTAAAATGTTTGAATTTTTGACGTGCTAGAAATTTACAATTCATGCAAAATAAATCAGCAACCTATCCAGGTAGCAAGGAAAAATTTTAATGTTCATGTCTATATTTTATGTCTATCACATGTAAATTTTAACTCAAGGATTTTGACAAAGAACAAAAAATAAAACTGGCATAAAGTAAGAATTTAATTGACAAAACCTTGAGACGTATTTTTTATGCCGTAATTTCTTACATTATCTGTGCCCTTTTATTCACAATAGCCTATTTAATCCTCTTTCTTACTTTTACATAATAAGAGCTTAGTCATCCTGAAAACTTATCCATTTATGTACTTATTTTGTATATGTGTACATTTGTGCATGTGCTTGCTGACTCTTGTATGGGTTTGTGCCTATGTGTAGAGGCCAGATGTTGACATCAGCTGTCTTTCTCAATCACTTCTTCATCTTTGTTTGAGTCAAGGCTTCCCCCTGAGTTTGGAGTTCCCAGATTCAACCAAATTCAACAGATTCTGCCTGTCTAGAAAGCTCCTGTGACCCTCTTGTTCCTGCCTCTCCATGCTGTAATCATGGAAGTGCACTGTCACACCCATATTTTTACATAGGAAATGTGGATTAAACTCAGGTCTTTATGCTTGCACAGTAACTACTTTATTTTCTAAGCCATTTCCCAGTTCTCCATCCAGACAATTTATATGTATTTCAAATCAGTGCTTTCTAAATGAAAGGGACATGAGTCTTGCCTTTGTTCTATCACTGAATAATTTAAATATTAAATTTTGTTAATTGACATCTTTTTTCAAACATAAAATCCAAATTTTATGGGATTCATATTATGGTTACAATTACTAACGGCATGACTTACTGCATCTTTTAGAAATCATCATTATTTCTATAATTTATAATTAGATATTCTGAATACCTCATATTCATTTGATAATTTTACTCCATAACTATACTGTTGGTTCAGAGACTCAGTATATAGCTACACATGATATTGATTTGATTCTGATTTTTTTCGTAATCTATTGCTACTACTTAACTAAGCAATCCTCTTATGATAGGTGACACCTATAACGTCCTAATGAACTTTCTATACAATACATATTTTTGAAATTATACTTGATTAGTGACAACTGTGAGACAGAGGATCTCCAGTGATACTTCAGGGAAAAGACAACATAACAATGACAGTAACAGTTTGAATTTTCCAATGAGAAGTACTAGAGAATAAAAGAACAAATAAGTGTGGTGCGAATTTCATATTCATGGGCAGGATGACAAATGGATAGTTGAGTACTAGATAAATGTGCAGTGTTCAGGAACTGAGACAGGAGAATGGACTTTGGGGGTTCACCAAGCTACGATGATATCTGATGATTGGAGGAGAGAAGAGGAAGAAGGAAAGAGCTGGTAACAATAGACAATAGACTGGCTTACCCTCTCTTTAGGCACATGATAGTTAAAATTGATGTGGATGACTGCGTGGTTAGCCTCTCAAGGTAGGTTTGGCAATCTCACCCCTGGTTATCTTTTAACCATTGTTTAGCAACATTTTGTGTACAGATTATTTGAGTTCACATTTTCTTCTACATAACTTTGATTTTTTTCCCCTCTTCTTCTTTCTCACATGCTTTAGAAGGTTAGTCAAATAGAGGGCTAGTGGTTGGGACAGGAAGTTTGCAGATTGTTATCTTTGTCAGGTTCTATGACACAATTCTGATATACATCTTAAAATAGTGAATACACTGATGAAGTGCTCATGTCACTTCTGGGGGATGCATGCAGTAAGCCAAATGTGAACAGTGCTTAAAACAGGGCTGCCAAGTTCCATGCAGAAGCCAAAAGGGGGATTTGTGAGAGCTGAGAAGAGCTTAGCTGCAGATTATCACCACAATGTTTTTGGCCCTTAGTACCATGACTTGCACTCATTAAAACGAAAACCACAAGAGGACAGGGAGACTCTTAGTCACTAACGCTCAAGGGTGGATGTCTAGTTCTGTTTTTCTTCTGTCTCTCACTGTCTCTATATAGGGGATGGTATGTTACTCAGTAGTTAAAGGTTTGTAAGTTTCTAAAGTAGTGAACTGAGATACATGGGAGATTTACACAAGATTTAAGAACACAAGTTTCATTGTAAACTTCACCTATTAAATGGAAATTATCTGATATTCATGGCTTATTTTTACTAGCAGAATTTCCACCTAGCATTCACAGTGAAGTACCATGATGTTTTTAGAATTAGAAAACAATGAAGCTGCGGCCACCCTCTGTATGAGAATCGGGAAACTGCTGCACTGAAATATGCCGAGTTCTTGAAAATGGTTCTGGGGCTGTCAAGAACTTGTTTACAGTCTGAATAAGGGGAAAATAGATGTTTGGTCACTTACTAAAGACTACAAAGCTATCTGGTTAACAAAAAAAAAATTAAGCCATGGCTATGGTTAAGTCTATAAATGTATGTATTATATAAGCTTATAAGAAGAATTTGTGGTTCCATTTTCCTTGTTTTTAAAAATCTGAAGTTTATTTTCCAAATATGTGATTTCAATAAAATGGCATTGTCTCCAAGGTTCCGCATTGCTTAAGACACCCATACACTACCCCTTGGCCAGGGAATAAAAAAAAAGAGAAATTTAAAATGTGATTCAATGCTTGTTTGGTTAATATGGATTTTAAAGCTGAAAATTCCGCATCTCAAAGCTATATGTGACTTAAGTTTCATCTCTCGCCAGCACCTTCCACAGAGTCTGGCATGGAGAAGGTTCTCAACAGATGTTAAGTGAATTCTGTTATAGTCTGTTGTCAAAGGCTGAGGGAGAATAGCTTAAGATATAAAATAATAACTTTTTCAGAGAATAAAATGTTTAAAAATCTGTATGTGTTGCTGTTTGGCAGTTCCAAAAGTAACTTTTAATTCTTCAGAACTACATCTTGCATGCATTATGTTGGTGATTTTTTTTTAAACAAATGGGCAGGTCTTTGACCGTGGCTGATGTGACTATAACTCTCTATGTTAAATCATGAAAGGACATGGGTTTCACTTGTCTTCTCCCCTCTTTCTGGATGCTTGCCCTTTAAAACTAGCCATTGTGCTATGTCAAAGCCCAAAGTACAAGTAGCCCATGAGAGGATTCAGAGGTGGAGACGAACCAAGCTCCACAGTTGGTAGTCACATGCATTAGAGCCCTGAACTGAGGATGCCTTGAGTTCCCCTTAGCCATGACAACAGAGAGTGACGAAAACTGGTTCCAATAACTAATCAAAACTGCACATCTATGAAGAAAATAAACATTCATGAAGACCCTACGTTCTGGGGAAATCTTTGAGCAGCAGTAGTAACTGAACATTTTTAGATATAAAACATAGTTTAGTAAATGCAACTATTTAATATCTAAATTGGAAAATTCTTAAGAAAGCATAAGGCTACCTGATACATTAAGCTTATAAATTATCATTGATCATTGTGGAACCAGTACTAAGAAAAACTATATCTCTTTATCTGCCTCCCTTCCTCCTTTCACCTTTCTGTTGTTTTTCCTTTGTTTATTCATCCATTTTCTTCTATTCACTTTTTCAGTTTTTCTTCACAATTGATTTATCAGGTTGACTAGTTATTTTTGATATTTCGTAGGAAGATGGGATGCCTGAGACTGTATCATATTATAAGTTTTTATTTTATTATCTAAGAATTATTTGTATAGGTTTAATACCCCGTATCCAATGTGTTTTAGAGGCACAAAATTTGAGATCTTGGCATTTGTGGAATGACAGGATAGACTTCACCTTTTGAGCATCTATTCAAAACACTCTCAGTCAGAAACACTTAGAAAGTTCAAAACATTTTAAACATCATGATGGATTTCAGACTATTTCCGAATTTGGACTTCTGGGTTACAGATATTCTACTTTGTATTGTTTTGATTACGAATCATTGTCTATAATAAGCTGACATTGCTGTTGTGTTATTGGAATTTTCATTTGAACCCTAAGTAATATTAAAAATTATAATTGATGCACTTAAATGTAAATATATCATTTGGTTTACTGTGTTTCATTTTCTAGAATTATGACTTACTTAATTGGAAACTATTTATATTAATGGCCATGAATTTCCTCATCTTATAAACAATGTAAAGGACCTGGGAATATATCTCAATGGTGGAGCACTTGCCTAGTACATGCAAGGTCCTGGTTATGTCACCAGCAATGCAGAAGAAGTAAGAAAAGTGGGAAAAAAAGAAGGGAAGATGGAAGAAAGGAAAAAGTAGTGAGTCAGCTAAACAAACTTATCTAACTTATAAGAATTGAATGAATTTTGAAGGGTAGAAATTAGTGTATTTTAAAGTATCTAAGGGAAGTCAGATTCATATAAGCTCATTTTAGTGTTTTAATAATAACACATATAGGAACATATTTAGGTTATGTACAATATGTGCATTTATGTTTGAAATTTATCTCATGTCCAGAAAGACTAATGTACATCCCATTTTAAATATAATAACTTACACTCATATCTGAAAATGCACAAGGAACAAAAATTTAGGATACTACATAGAAGAGATTTTCAGATGTCTTCATTTTTATCAGATAGAAGGGGAGAAAACATTAAAAAATAGAAAAAAAACACACAAAACAACATGAAAATGCTGAAGACTGGGAAGAAACTTGTTCAAGGAGCTCCTAGCTTAACATAGTTTATCTCATGCAAGTTGTACAATTTTATTTAACCATCAACTTGGTGTAGACATTCAATAATTATGATAAATATACAAAGTTTAAATTTACTACTAGAAAGATTTTTTCCTCTTAAATTACTTATTATTGTAAAACACACTAATAACAGTATAATCCAGTACAAATAAGGAAATATATTTATATTTCCTATTTAAATTTTCATTTGGCAGCTAAAAATCAAACACAGACAGTTCTTTAATAGGAAAAATGATATGCTTCCATTTTGCGCATTTACCCAGAATTACACCAGTTTTTTTTTTTTCCAGTGAAACACAAACATCTCATTTGAAGAATGTGCTTTGTGAACCATCTTCTGCTAATTACAAGTTTACTTGCTGTACCTATCCCTGGCTACAAAAATAAGAGAAATTCTCAGGAATCACAAACTTAAAAAGAAAAAGAAAAGGTATGAAATTCCATGGGCGTGATTTCTCCAGTTGGTTTTCCATCCTCTTTAGTTATCAATTATAAAAATTATAAATTGAAAATTCTCATGTTCCATCTCCTTCACGTAGCTCTTCCCTCACTGTGGGGGAGACCCTGAAAGTAGATGCCACATGTATGTGATCTGCACTGATGGATCGCTAAAGCCATGGCAATGTCTTTGGCCACTTTAAGCTACCAATAATCTTGCTCTGTTTCTCAAAAAGGAGGAAAAAATGCACAAGGAGCTTTTATCTTCTCTAAAAGTATCTCAACCCATATTTAAAGGTGAGTTTTCTTATCTGCCTCACCAAGATGTAGGGTTAAGTCCTATGTATTCACCATTAAGTCAATATTCAATATGGTACAGTAAGTCAAAATATGACTTTGTGTTTCTAGTTTTCAACAACTCATGCTTTTATAATTTTGGAAGTGCCTTTGATCTTGTTCATAGTTTTATTTATATGCATATTTCTTGCATCAGCTTAAATTAGATGTAAATGTTTGGTGTTAAATGTAATTCAATAATAATCAAGTGTGAGTCCACGGTACTAGTTCAACATCCAAGTTATTTGAGGCTATATATTATTATATGAATATTTTGAAAAGAAGCAGACTCCAGTAATTTTCATAGTGGCAAATGGGATAAATAATGATTGTAATAACAACAATGGAAGCATTATTTTAAATTCATTTTAACAACTTTGATGATAACTTCTTTGTAAAAATATACTTTTCTTTCTAACTGTTGAAAACCTCTCTGACAGATGACAATGTCCACCGTTCTGCTTACGATTCAACATGAGGCTCTATGTGCTCATATGAATTCCTAGGAGACTCTGTAGTTGTTTAATGTGCTAGTCTCAAAATCTTTAATGTATACAACAAGGTTCATGATTTCCAAACTGGCACAGTAGTTTAGGAGTGACCTTATAGAAGTTAACATAAAATTGCATCCTCTTGACAGGATAAGAAAACCAAAGCCCATTAAAACAAACGACAATATAATAAATAATAATAATGACAACTTGTGAAGAACAAAAGTACAAATCCATATCTGCTATCCACTGACTATTTTGACAATTATCCTCAGTCAGTTGACCTATAAAATGTACACACCAGTGCTTCAGGAAGGCACACTTTCCGTCCATATCTAGAAAGTAGAAACTGAAGCTTATCCAACATCAGTGGCATTTTTGACTAGGTCAGTCACAGGTCCCGAAAAGTTATATGTCACCTTGACATCAGCTTGCTCTCTTGCCAGTACTTTTGTTTGATGCTAGCCTCCTTTTGAGTCTGTACAGTTATAACTTGCCAAATGATGAGTTGTACAAGAAGCTCACTGCCTTGCAGCCTCTTTAATGAATTGAAGATGCAAATATCAGATATCTTACCTTGAACTGACAGACGCAAGTCACAGTGTCTCCAATCCTTAAACATTCCCCGTCAAATTTACAGGTGTTGGTGTCACACAGGAAGAGATCATTTTCTCTGTCATCGTAACCTCAAGTTGAAAAAGAATGCTCCAGTCACTTTAAAATGTTATAATGTATAAAGAGAATTCTAGTTTGTAGCACAAACAGAATTTTCTTAAAATTTAATTCCAACAGCCACAAGTGTGCCTTCTACTAATAACCTCAAAAGTGATCAATAATAGTCCATACATTTACAACTGTTTCCTAATAAAGTCTCCCTCAGTATCACCTTTTGAGCATGCTTTCTTAAATTTAGCTTAGACTAATAGTGACTGTGTGAGTGAAAGTTTGACATTTGCTTCTCTGCTTTCTTTTTAATTTTTTTCCTCACTAAGTAGGGTATATCAGTGACCCAAACTCAATATTTAGGAAAAGATTTGGTGATGGTTTGTAGTTGCCATTTTAATATTTCTGCCTTTAATTGTTCTTCGCTTTAAGATATGAAATGACCCTTACTTACAGTTTTTTTTCCAGACAAAGAGGAAGCAAAACCTCAATAATAAAGATAAACAGACTTGGTGTTTTCTGTGAAGGTCTTTCTGACTCAAAGGAAGATTGATCACCTTCAAGTTAACAGGGATGGGTGGGGGCTGCCAAGCTCTTCACAACCTTCCAGAAATACAGTTCTTCATTTTTAGTTAGTGAACACAGCTTTGAGAGATCTGGTTTATAACACATTTCCTCATTGTCAATGTTATATTCAAGCTAGGTATTCCTAATACCAATATTAGTTAGGAAACAAGCTAGTCATGTTGAACATTAGTTATGATCAAATTTTAAGGATGTTCTGTTCCCAAGTGGAATTTATTCTTTTTAAAATAGCATACATGAATGAAGGAACTAAGAATAAGTTAGAGACATGTTGTGTTTCATAAAATGCCAAATTTAGAAATTACCAAAAGAAGAACCAAGTCAGTCTACTGACCCAAATCTAATATGACTGTACATTTCAACTTGTCTTAGCCAAGGTTAAACTGGAGTGGTGCACATTAATTAATTGACCTCAAGAGTTGTATTAGTCATCTCTTAGAACTGTACATGCCTCTACCTATAAGTTATATTTAATAATCACATCCTCTCAAAAGTTACACACACTTCCTTTCACTTACACATCTCCAAAGGCTATCTTATTCAAAGTCGGATTTAATTGTGAGAAGATTTTACTTAACTAAAATGAAATGTTATAAACACACTTGCTAAAACAAGACCAGATTAGACCATGGAGACAATGACCATGTGTGCTTATAGAGTTTAAAATGCCAAAGAAATTACACTATGATTCTTCAGGTAAACTAGACACTCTGATACTGAAATGTAAAACCAGCCAGTAAGAGTGCAGTAACTTCGATCTTTGGGCCCCTTTCAATTAGAGGCTTCAATAGCATGCAGGTGTCAAGCTTCAGTATTCTGACAGAGACTGAATGAGCAAGAGGACTGCCTGACAATGAAACCCAGTGCAGAAGTGAAGGGGTTGGGACCTGCCATGGTAGGGTCACTGTGCTCTCAGAAGAGAGTCTATCAGCCTTGGGGCATGCCCATTCTGGCGTGGGGGAGGGGGCGGGGATCTATGTTTGCTTCTTTCTCAACTTCTGTCCTCCACATAAGAACTTGGATGGGCATACTTTGGCTACAAAATCAATGTCTTTCAAAGTCAATGGCATTTGCAGCCAAAGGAAGAGAGAAGAGAGTGGGGGTGGGGGTGAAAGGAGAGAAGAAAAGGGAGGGAGAGGGAGCGCTAGAGAGAGCAAAAGAGAGAGCTAGGGAGGTATAGACAGAACAAGCTAGAGGAGAAAAGAGAAAGAAAAGGGGGAGGAAGAGGAGAGGGGAGGAGAGGAGAGGAGAAGGGAGGGCAGGGGAGGGGAGGGGAGGGGAGGAGAGGAGAGGAGAGGAGGAAGAGAGAGAGAGAGAGAGAGAGAGAGAGAGAGAGAGAGAGAGAGAGAGAGAGAGAGAGAGAGAGACTCCGTTCCTGGAAACTTGCCTCCTTAGAATTATCTGTGGCCCAGTGCTGACTAGAAAACCCCTGCATTCAGAAGCATTTTCGGCAGCCTTAACAGTTTCCCTGCAGTCATCATTTGATTTATTGCTTTCTTGATTGTTCTTTCTCATAAAGTTATTTTTCGCACATCCAGGCTAGACTCTTTTATTTTTATTTTTATTTTTTTTAATGATGGGAAATGTTCTGCGTTAGTGTTTTCCCCCAGGATGGAGAACTACCTCTGTAGTATTTCTCTAAATCCTCCGATTTGAAAGGGGCAAACATCTATGGTTCCCCACACCTGTACTTTGTTCCTATCCCAGCACGCCCAGCCTTAGCTGAAGCAGTTCTCAATGTTTCTCAGGATTGAGGTGGGAAGTTCTGGGTTTCAGGCAGTGGCTGGGCAGACATATGAGAGTAGACAGGTCTGTGCGGGTTCCGCGCTTGGAGAAGTGAAGTAGAGGGCTGAGGGTCTGGACTTACCGGAGCAGTTCCAGCCGGTGGGCGTTTGGCAGTCACTTAAGGAGGTAGGGAAAGCAGCGAGTTTTACCGGGCGGGCTATGATAAGCAGCGTCACGGGCAGCAGCAGCAGCCAGCAGAAGCCCTCGCAAAGTGTCCAGCTGCTGCACTGCCGCGGGGACTCCCACAGCACCATGACTACTTCGCGCAACTCTGCAGCAACCAAAGGCTTCTGAAGAACACGGGATCGCAGGGGCCACGCAGCGGGCTACTGAGCATCCCGCGGACCGCGGCAGCAGAGGAGGGGGCGGCGGCAGGGACAGCCGGCGGTGATACTGCGACCAAAGGAGAGCATGATCTCCGGAGTTTCAGCAACATCCAGTGACCGGGCTCAGCCTGCGGAGTGAGAGGATAGTCCGCTGAGAAGCTGCGCCCCCGATGCAAGGAGCTGCTGCCATAAGGAACAGGGTCGGGGCAAAGGAGGAGCAGGAGACAGAAACCAGGGTGCGGAGAGGAGGCGGCCAATCGGCCGAAGAGAAGAGCGCGACCAGACTGGGTGGAGGGACAGTCACAGCGCCCCGCAGCCCAGCCGCCGCCTCTCGCGCTCTGCCGCCCGCATCCCTCTGGCGTTTGGGAAGCAGCAGGTCCTTAGCCCGCCCGGGGTCACGTGGGAAGCGGCAGTCGGACTCTGATTGGCGGAGCGCGATGCAGGTCCCGGGAGGGAGGGGTCGGTGAGGAGGTGCAAGGAGGAGGCGGCCACTGATGCCACAGATGGGCTAGTTCTCTAGGCTCTAACCCGAGTGGGTCTAGGCGGGATGGCTCCTGGGAGAAGCTCAGGCTTCAGGGCGGCTACTCCCACGTTCTTTCTCCCACTTGCCTGGCTTCTCTGCTCCATGACGCCCCCTACTGTGTGCGAGGTCCAGGCTCGCGCCTCTCTTCTGTGCGTGACCCCGGGCTGACAGCACCCGCTGCGGCTGGGTGGCCTTGTCTTCCAGCTGGATGTGGTGGGGGCGGAGTAGGTGGAGGACCCGCAGCCACAGGGCAATAGGGGAAGCGGGTAGGGAGCAGAGGGCGTCCCGTTGGCGCCGCCGGTCCGGGAAAGAGATCCAGGCTGGGCATGTCCTGGTAGCTTAAGAAGCATTAGGATGCTTCTCTAGGCGGTGGCAGAGAAAAGAGGGCAAGAGGCGGCAGTGCGAGAGCCAAAAGACTCTGGTGGCTTAAAGCAGCAGCAGCAGCTAGCTCCCCGAGCAAGCCCGACAGTGCTCGCCAGGCTGGAGCAGCCAGTTTCGCTGGCTCTCCCCATTCTCCCTGTGCCTCCTATCCCTTCCAGGCTCTCCGCAGCTCAGCCTGCTAGATTTGATTCTCTTTCCCTGGAGCTCTTTGGTAAGGTACAGACCGGAACCTATTTGTGGGGCTGTCTAAAAGGTTCAACAAAATGTTGTTGGAAGGTCAATTTTGGTCTGGACAGGAGGCCGGAGGAGCAGCGAGAGACTTCTCTGAATCCAAGCTGAGAATGGGTTACAGGGCGAATCCACAGAGAAGCGGCATCCCGGAGGAGAGCTTGGAGTGATTGGGCGTTAGACTTGGGCGTTTTACACCTTGTCTGTGGATCCCCAGCTACCTGGGAGAGGCAAGGGAGCCTAGCCCGGCAGGAGTCACTACCTCCGCTTGGTTCTCCTTAGCCCCAGCAGAAACAGCAGAGAGATATCAGCCTTCCTTCTGCTGCACTCCACGCAGTTAGACACACTCTTTAGCTTAATGGCATGTTAGTTCTCAGGGCCCAGAGCTTTTTGGGACATAGATGGAGAGAAGAGTCTGTCTCCTACGACTCAGGTCACTACTGCAGTCACAGGGTTCTTGGTGCCTTGCACCAAAGAGGTTTCCTTTTGCGTTTGTATCATTCAGTTATTTATGGTATTTTTTCATTCACATTATACATATATACTCCTGCTCTATTTCTCTTTCCTTTCTCCTTCTCTCCTTCTTCCTTTCTTTCAAAAGCTTTCCCCTTTCTCTTTCTTTAAATTTCCTTGTATCGCCCTCCCATAACCTCCTGAATCTTGACTAAGAGCATTGTTTGATAGCATCTAACAAGCAATTAACGAGCTTAACCAACCACTTAAAAGCGGCACCAATAGACTTTGAAAGGCGGACTATCTATCTATCCTCCGCAGACACCACCAGAAAACAAACTGTGCCAAAGCAGTCCCTTTAAGTCCTGTACCCTCCAACCTCTCCCCACTCCCTTGCTTTTTAACTTCGCCTCTGTGAGACGTGATCCTGCAGCACCTCTGAGCCTCAAAGCCACCTCTCTCTTTCTTCCTCTATGTGAAACCCTTCCCTTTATCTTACATCCCGCCTCCCTCCCAAGACTACCTTTCCCCCTCCCCCGCCCACCTCTCAAGATTTCTGAATCTTGGTGTCTCTTGCCCCTGGCAAATAAGCAGCCGCAGATCTCAGCGTTCCAGTCAATGGCATCTCTCACCAGCGAAGACTCCATTAACACAGATCAATTTGACCAGACATTGGAGGCATCAGAAAAATCGGCTTTTAGATGGAGCAACTGAATTGTTGAAGGTAAAGGAATGCCCAGAAGATGGAGCTGCCAAAGATATCGCAAAAACAAAGAAACAGAGATGCCTTTCAGTGGAGTCTGCGACATACATTCAAGCTTAATGCAGATCTAGCTGCATCAGCCACACAGTACCGAATGAGGATTTGGAATTTTCCATACCAAAGCGTGGATCAGCGATCAGCAACTAATCAGGCTTTTGAATATGAGCCCCTCTGCAGTTATGGCAAAGTCCCTCAGACAATGTGTTTTTGCAGCGATTATGATCATAAACCAGCGCTAGGGTTGCAGGGTTTGACTGTAACCTAGAATTACAAGGAAAAATGTTACTGAATTCTCTGCTTAGTAAAATTTTGGTGTGCTTTGTAAGAATTTGTATTCTTCAGACACTTTGCCCACAGTAACTTAAACTGCCAAATGAGTTAATGACTGGCTGCGATGGGTAGCAAACACAGTTACCTGCACAGAGGTTCTTTAAATTATTGAGGAGTTGGAACCAAAGCCTTTCAGTTGGAGATGCTGTGATTCTGTCCCGCTCAGGATACATTTAGTGTTACAGTGCCACCAAGAAACGGAATTTTGCAACTGGCAGGCACCACCAAGTGGCAGAAGAACATCATTTACTGAAGGGAGCACTGCATTGTTCAATATGTAAATAAAAATATGCATATTATTTAGTTCTTCATTAGGTATTGAGGAAATAGACAGGCACTGACATTGCCTTATCATAAAATTGTACTAGCTCTTCGACTCTTTCCCAGCAAGCTCAAAGCAGTTTCTTTACTACACTTAACTTTCAAATATGCCTATGAATCGTGCCTCATATTATATATTATATGATAAGTAATAATTTGATTGAACCCATGCCATGGGTGTTCAAAGTTCCTATTTAAATTAGTGAATAATACTAGCTTTCAATGTTCCTGAGCTAGAATATTTTAGTTATGGAAAAAATAGTCTAGGACAGAGAGAGGTTGTCATGTCTTAAAGAAATTGCAGATTGTATTTTTTGTTTTTGCATAAAACTATGTTTAAAATGTAATAATGTTTTGTTGTCAGTTTCATGAATGTACATAGATTTGCATTTCATTTGAATGATTTTTATGATTTTGAAGTTATGAAGTCATTACTGCACTTCCCCTCTTTCCTCCCTCCAACTGTTCCCAGGCATTCCTGACAAATTCATTACCATGTGTCTTTAGTTATTGTTACACGTATGCATACATATAAAAGATAACTTTTAAAAAAATTGAGGCAAGACTGAGGGGTAGAGCTTGGTTGTAGAGGATTTACCTCACATGCAGGAGGCCTTGAATTTGATCAACTCCACAACATCAAGGACAACACCAAAAGAAAGGATATCATTATGACCTGTGAAATTACTTAAGGCTTAGGAAAATTGGTACAAGGAGAAAGAGGAGGAGGAGGAGGAAGAGGAATTGTTCTAGAAAAAGTAATGCTGAAGATAAATGAGCTTGGGAAAAATAAGACATTTTAGCAATGAGGGATTTGATTTTCTCTGCCTCTAAAATTTTTTTTATTGTTCAGGAGAGGCATGAAGCAGGTTGTGCCTCCTAATGTATTAGACATTTAACAAACAGAAAGAAACACACTGTCATTTAATTCCTATAGTACCCCTAGACACAGAAGTAACAACCAGTGTTTTGTGAACAAGTTGCATGAAGCATTTTAGAACTTAACAAAAATTCTAACATCAGAACACAAGACCTCCTATTCTTTTTTCATATTACTGTTCCTTTGAGATAGATTATACAGGTTCTTCCTGTGAAGAATATCTATCAGTTCTTTCCTTGGTTCACAGAACACAGCCACATGCAGTAATTCTCAACCAAAAACAATGAGATCCAGTGATTGCATATGTGTTGATCATATTATTAATTGAGATAGTTTTTAACATTTAAAATTTATTTTGTGTGCATGCATGTGTATCTAACAGCATATATATGGAGATCAGAGGAAACGTGAGAATCAAGTTTCTCCTTTTATGGACCACTGGAGTTCCATAGATCAAACTCAGGTCATCAGGTTTGGTACTAAGCATTTTACCCTATGAACAATAACACTAGTCCAGGAAAGTCTTAAAAATACATGTCTTTTACTTTTAAGACTATAATATAATTACATCATTTCTATTTCCTCCTTTTCCTTCTAAACCCTGCCATATACTCTCTTTTCTCTTTCAAATGCATGATCTCTTTTTAAATTAATTGTTTTTATATACCCAAGACAATTTTCTGAAGTGAGATATCATTGCTGAATTCCAACATACTTGATACAATTTGTCCACAAAACAAGAATAGTGGACACTTCTGTCTCATTAGAGGGGTTTTCGTAATTAAATAACAGTATGATTCTTTCTGTGTGGTTAAAATGTTTGACACACTAGGAAGCACTATATATGTGTATATGTGTACTATATATTATATGTGTGTATATATATATATACTGTATGTAGTATATATAGTATTCTGTCTGTATAATGTTACTTGGATGTATGTTTGTAGGACTGACCAGATGATATTAGCTTATCATTTTGTGTGCTATTCTCTGGAAAGGACTATTTGTCTTACTTATTTCAGAATTCCTTATGTGCCTGTGGTTCTTTGTATAAGGCTGAGGTCTCCCACCTTTTCCTCATCCATTTTGGTTTTTTGGTTTGTTTGTTTGTTTGCTTGTTTTGCTTTGTTTTGATTTTTTGAGACAGGGTTTCTCTGTATAGTCCTGGCTGTCCAGAACTCACTTGGTTTACCAGGCTGACCTAGAACTCATAAATCTGCCTGCCTCTGCCTTCCAAGTGCTGGGATTAAAGTCTTGTGCCACCACTGTCCAGCTCTCATCCACTTTGGAATGTCTATGGTTATTCTTGTTCAGCTCAAGATGATGAGTATAATGGGTATAGCTGCTGGCAATTTTAGGAAATGGTCTCACAGAAAGCTCCCTGGTCCTGTGGGTCTTACAGTCTTTCACTCCCCTCTACTGCCATGTTGCCTGAGCCTTAGATGATGGAGTTGCTTTGTAAATGTATCCATTGCGACTGAGCACCACAACTCTGCATTTTGATTGCTTATAGTTTTCTGTAATTGCTTCCTGTATTAAAAAGAGATGGTTATGTGATGAGGGGGTGAGTATAAGTTCCATATCTCACCAGGAGAATTTTCAAATCAGAAAATTTGGAGTTTGATTCTGTATTCTGTGTTCATATTTGCTTTCGAACTAAGGTACTACATACACCTAAGCGTGAGTAAAAGAAGTTCACTCACTAGGTTTTCACACTGTTTTGGTAGAAAAGTTAACAGAGACTTAAACTCCGTGCACTGAGAAGCTATGAGACCTGTTTTGTGCATGTTCATCAAGAATTTATTAAGTGGCTAATACGTCTAACTTAGTAACTATATATATATATATATATACATATATATATATATGTATATATATATATATATATATATATATATATATATATATATATATAGGCAGTCTTCTTATTTGCAAAATGTAGGTAATAATGCCTCCTAAGAATGTTCTAGAGAGTAAGGGAAACCTTTAATGAATTAGGGGAATTCATACACACGTAGGTGAACAGCTGAATCTGTGAATGAATGTACAGATATATTATTTTCTATATACAAGCAGAAGTGATTATGGCTGAATGATACTGTACAAAGCACATTGATCACTAGCAATTAAAGAGGAGTACAATATTAACATCTTGTGATTTAATTTCCAGTCTACTTCAGATAGGAATTATATTTCTATAACAGGAACATGAAAAGCACATATTAAAATTTCATCTTATGATAAATCTAATGGAGCTGTGTTTGTAGATCAAATTCTACCGGCATGTCCCAGAAGCTGTCTTCATTTCTTACTGACTTTTAACACAAAACAAAAGTAGTTGTATTTGCTATTTTCCCTATTTTATACAGTTGGTTAACACTGTGTAAGTTTCAATAGGTGATTTACAAACAACTTCATAACGTTTAATTTTCCCTAAACTTCAATTCTTGTATTGTTAGTTATTTTTGATACTTAAAATTTAGCTTTGTAATTTTAGTACTGGGGGAATAGTTTAGTCTTAGGTCACTGGGCCTCAGTCATGACTTTACATCATAACTGTCTAGGGAATTAAAATAGATTGATTAACAGTTCCACCCAGCTCTTGGAAACTCTGAGTTAATATTGGCATGCACTTAAGAAATTCTCCTGGTGTTTTAATATCATGTTTTGGCTGAACCCTGTCTTGGAGAGAGTGAACCTTTCTTCAGTATCCACATATCCACGTTGGAGAAGCAAATAAGTGGCTTTTTTTCTAGTTAAGGCTTTTAAATATGTCTCACAAAAATAGTTTCTGATAGCAATATCTAATGAAAGCAATATGAAACAGATGATGTTTGAAACTAGCTTGCCAATAATTTACAGAACAAGAACAACTACTATTGAATTTCAAAAGAGTTAAAAGCAACAGCCACCTCAATAAGACTTGGTATCTTTGTATTTATAAATTCAAATTGGATTTAGTGTCTGTTATTTAAATGGCAGCCTTACTCTCGGACTTACTGTAAGACTTTTGTTTTCAAGACCATTGCACAATCTTTTCATTTTAGTCAGAAGAAGATAAAACTGTTCTCATATACATGCTTTTTGCTACTCATGGCTACACCTGGACTCTACTAGATCTGTTTCTGGCTTTGTGAAAAGGACTACAAAAGGTAATTATTTTCAGATTGTGTTATTAGCACCAGAGTCTTTTTAAATTCTGAACATTATATCCATTTATTTCTCAAAATTAAATCTCAGTCATTCTTCCCATTGAACTTTTTCCAAAGTGGTAAATGAGGTACTTGGAGCACTAATGTCCTCTGACTTTGCCTAACTCCCCTCAAGCCCTGTATTGGACTGAAGGCACGGAGAGAAGGAGAGAAATGGAGGGAGAGAAGAAGTAGAGGGAGGAATGAAAAGGTGAGGCTGCCTTTTGTCATAGAAGGAAACTGGGACTGGCCATACACTCCTATCTTGTAGCTTCCTTACATTCATTTCCACCTCAAAACTCTGTGGAACCCTGTGGTCCTATCAAATCTAAGTACATAAAATAAATTCAAACACCTGTTTAACTTTATTGAATCCATATTTTCAATATTATTTGATGATGGAATCCCTTTTAGCAGGAGAACCTTAAAATAAACGATGGCAGCAGATTTCCATATGCTAACATTATTGTCTTGCAACAGTTTAGAGGAAGGGAACCTCTTAAAAATATCTGAACACTTTGGAGGAGAGTACTGCTCATCCCCTCTGACTTTCCTTGCACACAGTCAGGTGCATTGTCAGTATTAGTACAGTAAGTCTCCCAGGGCCCTCTTCTCTGAAATATACCCCCTGCTCTGGATGTTTTGGGACCATGACTAAAGTATCAGCTTTTGCTGACACAATCTTTAAAGTACTGTCTTCCAGGTCATGCTATGTAAACTTTAAATTATTTTAATTTCCTTAGCAGTGTTTCTAGCAAAAAGTCAGATGTTGATGGTATCAGATGATACGGCATTAGATCCTTGTACCTTTACGTTTATCTATTTATAGAATACACATACATACTTTCTTACTGGCAGGGTTGTTGAAGACTCTGATTTCACATGACAGGATCCAGGAACACACAACATCTGAGTTGAATTGGTTGCTCTGGATGATAGAAGCCTTGTGTCCTGGGAATGCCAATTAGCTTCTCATCTGAGCTTCAATATTCTCTCTTGGTCAGATAGTAGTAGTTTTTTTTTTTTTTTTTTTTTTTTTTTTTTTTTTAATACTTGTGCAGCAAAGAAAGAGTCACACACCACAAAAGAGGGACTATGTGCTGCCACTCAGGGCAGAACAGAGACATGTCAGAAATAATTGAAATTTGTAAATTGGAAATCAACAGAAGGAAAGGAGCTCTCCTGTTTCCACCCTGGCACTGTTTTGTAAACCTCAGATATTTGAATTTTCTTTTGTCCACATTATTCATTTTCTTTGAATCTCTGACATTCTAATTGTAGATAGGTTTATAATTGGATTTAATTGTAGCAGATATCTGCCATATATTATTTGTGTATTATTACAAAATCATGAATGTTCTAAATGTCAGTATATTTAAGTATGGAGAAAAGAGATTTACTAATTTATTTGTTTTATGTAAGTTCTCCAAATTATATTACAAAAAGCCTTGCCTGCCATATAAAAGTTTGCTTTTTAGATACAACAGTCAAATAATAGTAAATTTCAAAGACTTTTAATTCTAGGAAATCATTCTTTTTCTTTGCAAATATATGATTTACATTAAGTAAAAACATTCACACAATCTCTTCCTCTCTCTTGTATTTATCTTTAGATTTCTTTTTTTGTTAATTTCCAAAATAGCTAAAAGAAACTCTAAGTCATTTGACTGAATAGAATGCTGCTTTAGACATCGAAGAATTTACTCATTTCATTATTTGTTAACTTTATTTTGTTATTTGTTAGCTTTATTTTGCAATGAACACTGTACTAATACAGTAATGCTATGTGGTATATATTCTTTCTAATAAAAAATGTTTATCTTATTGTCCAACAAAAACCTCAACACAGCAAGTAAGAGACTGTTCCATTAGAGGGGTCAATATTAAATTGTCTGGCAAAAAAAAATTTACATTTTAATCTTAATGACTTTTTGTGAAGAATATATCTAAGCTGAACATAATCATGGAAATATTGGAAATATATTGTCAATTTAATTCGCATATACTTACATGCAAATCTTATCATTAAAATATAATTTCTTATAAGTTTTATGATTATAAAATACTTAATAATAACACCAAATTGCAATGCAATATTAGTTTCTCTACTGTGTGCTTAAATGCAAAGAGGTGTTTAATTATCATGACAGAATAGTCACTTGTATTATTCATTCAAAGAACAGTGTTAATTACCACACAGGTATAGGCATCGAAAATATTGCTCCTACAAAGTTACATATTGCCACATCAGCTATAGACAATTTGAACATACCGTTTAAAATGATTGTTGTTTTATTATGATGAGACAGGAGTATGAACTGCCAGTGTCAACCAAATCAGCTTCAGAGTAGTGATCAGGCCATTGAATTTGCATTGGAAAATCGAGTTCCAAGTTCTGGTCCTGAGCTTGAAACTGAAGCTAGCTTTAGTGAGCGATATTCTATTTACATGTGTAATTTGACAGGTATATCATGAGGGTTAATATGATTATGATCTACAGGGCCCCCCTGTTCAGTTATTATTTATCATTTTCAAGGTATGTGCAAGACAATGGAACTTTGTGTTCTTTGGTCCTTGCTGCTGGAATCCAAATCACAAGCCATGTGACCCCATTTCAGGCAACTGAACTAGTCCCCCATTCCCTCACTCTGCAATTGCATTTCTAAGTCAATATCTGACGATATTTTTAAAATGTAAGTTACTACAATTGTGTTTTGCTAGTGACATTGTAAATTACTTCTCCCCCACTGCACCTTGAAGATACTATCTCACATTTTAGCTCAGATAGGTTTGGAACTTTCTATGGATCAATCACAGACCCACCTTGGTCTTTAGCTCTTCCGGATTGAGTTACTAGGAACTTGGATTGCAGATGTGTGCCACTCCCACATCTGGTATATCTGAATTTTAAAATGTGAACTTGTGACTTTCAGAAAAGCAACAAAAAACCCACAGACACAAGTCATTTTGTTTAATATTGATTAATTTTATTTAATATTGATTGATTTTGTTTAATATTGGTTGATTGTGATTTTTCATAATCCATTGTCTTATTTAAGGTTTTACTACTGTTATGAAACATAATAACCAAAGTAACTTGGGGTAGGAAAGGGTGTATTTGGCCTTCTAAATCATTGTTCATCATTGAAAGAAACCAGAATAGGAACCTGGAGGCAGGAGCTGATGCGGAAGCCATGGAGGGGTGTCACATGGTCTGCCTCTCTGCTGGGGATTCTCTGGGCACTCCTAGCAAGCCAGCACAGAGGGTGCAGGGCAAAGGCTGGAATGAAGACTTCACAGCCTGTGTTTCCCACTGGGCCATCAGACATTGCAACACACCAACTTGAAGTGGAAACAGTGGGGTCTGGGACATACTCTGTGGTTCCTTGTCTCTGCTCTGGGTAGCCTGTAGCCACTAATATACCACCGGGAGAGGAAGTCAGGAAATAGTGTCCACCGTGCCCTTCTGGGTGTCCTCATGCCAGGCTGAAAGGGGAAGGTGGGGCCCAGAACAAGTGGGATCAGGTCTGATTGGAAGCAAGTACTGAGTACTGGAGGGGCAGAAGAGAAAAGTCTTCTTCATGAATAGGATTGTGAGGCAAAGACTTTTCCTGTGCTAATGAAGCAGCTCCCTAAGATGATCTTTGCTTGTTTATATTGCTTTATTGATGATGGCTATGGGAGATACACTTCAGAGTAAACCAGAGGTTATGCTTCTTAGGAGAAGGAATACCCAGGAAGGTAAGGTCACTGGCTGAGTGCTTAGGGCAATGAAATGCCTCCTTAGCATGGAGAAGGATTTCAGGAATCTCAGGTGCTAGCTGAGTGAGAAAGGAAGTTGAACCTGTAATCTTAACCAAGGCTATATGACATTCAGCACGTAGAGGTGTGGGGGTTTTTGAACTCCCCAGGCAAGGTCAAAGAATAAGAAACTCTCCCAATGAAGGGAGTCTGCCATATAGAACCAAGCCCCAGAAGGCTACCCAGTGAATGGTAGACTTTGACCTTAATTAGCAGAGTTTTTCCACATTCCCTGGTTTATTTTTTAATGAAGAAATGTCACTAAAGTACTCAGCCTCTATACTGGGGACAGCGTGGTACTGAACCAGAACCCAATTAGCAGTGATGTTTGCAATGCTACTATCTGCTGTTTTAAAATTGGACAAGGCAGGGTGTAAGCATCAAAATAAAACACGACACAAACCAGAAGGGTAATGAGGGGTGGGAGCCAGAGAGACAACGGATTATTGAACCAACTTGCTGTTTACTGGCTTGCTCCATTTTGCTTGCTTATCCAGATTTTTTTCACAACCAAGGACCACTTGCCCACAGTGGCCTGGGCTCTCTCATATCTATCACTAATTAAGAAAATGTCCAACAAGCTTCCATAAGCCAGGTCTTAAACAGAGATTTGTTTTCATCTCACTTCTGGTGACCCTACATTGTGTCAAACTGACATAAAAATTGCTGGCATATCAACTATTTTTGATGATGGTGAAATATTGAATAATGATCCCCTTAATGAAGTTAATGACCTCAATTTAGAGACTTGAAATATTTTTATGTGTTTTATAATTAACTTCAGCATTATTATATTTGTATTGTACCAGTGAACAAGTGAGGAAGGCAATATGATGTCATTAATCAATGTGCTAAACTTGTTAATTTTGCAGCTTGCTATATCCCTTTGGTAGGCAGATTGTTTATGTATTTACAACAATGTTGATAATATTCACACATCAATTGTTTTCTTACAAAAATCTAAGTATTTCTTATGCGCATTGCTAGACATATACATTTTCATTTTAGAGACTCGAGAAGCAAGACTTTGAGGTATGTCTAGTGCTTCCACCTGCCTGCCAACGCTCTGGTGGTGTGAGCTTCCCTTTGGAGTTGTCACTATAACTACAGAGAGCTGAAAGAGAGGTCTCCTGTGTATATTATAAATATTGGTTTCTAAAACTGCATGTATAAGTGAGCAATCATTTCTTTGTGGCACGCATCCCTCTACACACAAAATTATACCTGATATAGATGCTAATACACCGCATTTGGCTTATACTTTCATGCTACACAACAGCATATTTCTTAATTGTGTATCACTGAAAGCAGCCTACCATTTAGATGAAAGAGCTCTGTTCAGTGCACATGACTGGGAGGATATTGTGGTAAAAGATATCAACAATGGTCCCATTAATGCTGAGATTATACCTGCATCTAATGGCTGATAATGCATCCTACATGACACATGTGAAGATAAATTTACAGCATTAATAGGCTTACAGTCCACGAGAATAAGCTATTTCTCTAACAAGTTCCTCTTCTCTAATGAAACATTATCTTCCCAGTGGCATCTGATTGATGGGTAACTATTGGAGGATGCAGGATTCTTTTATTGGCAAAGCATTAAAGTGCTCTCATCTCTGTGTATAATCCATGTTTGTATTATTGGGTTATACCTAAACATACTGAAAACAAGAAAGTTACATTTCATGAGAATCACATTTAAAAAACATTATTTGTTGAGAAATACAGGTCATCTTAATTTAACATTTAATATGGATGTTCACTTTTTAATGATACTTCTTTTTACTCCAAATTCAAAGAAAATTTTATGCGAAGTTAAACAAGTCGAATAATCATTTCAACATATCTAAAATAGCACTTATGAAGTGGCAGTCAACTCAATTGTTTTAAAATGTGTATTCTGTATGTAAAGTCAGTAAAACCTTACTTCAGTATGTCTTAGGGGGAAAATTTTTAGTTGTATTTATGCGTATGTGTGTGTAGTGCTTGTATGGATAAGTACTATGTGCATGTAAGAAAGTATAGAATCCATAAGTGGTTTTGGATGCCCTTGATCTACACTTACAAACAATTGTGAGTCTGCCCTCAGACAAAGCTGTATGGTGTAGATGTTAAAAATCCTTCTATAGGGAACACAAAGAAATAAGTGACATTAATTAAAATATATAAATATTAAATGTATAATTTTTTTACTTCAGATTTATAATGACAGTTTTGCTGAGTTGAATTTGAAATATCATTAACTTCATTAAGTACTTAAGTATAGATTTATAAGCCTTTTCTTCATATATCTATATCTATATATTTACATATATTAGGGTATCACATTGTTGGGAAGAGCATAGATATTATCTATGACTATTCCGATAAAAGTGCTAAGATCTAATAGTATAATATATTTACTCATAGTTTCAGAAAGTTTAAAGAATATCTACAAGCAATCTGTGAATCTTAGGGAAGTTACTATATTTAATGAATAGACCTTTATTACTATTAAGGAAAATAATGTCACCACAATAACCATATTATATCCCTCATTTATGAAAAAAGAAAGAAATCTGGGTGTGGTCTGGAAGTTTTTTCAGTGGGGAAAGTGTTAAGGATATATGAGGATCTATGTTCAGATATTAAATATCTGTGGGAAATGTTGAACATGGCAGCTTGTACCTGTAATCGAGACACTGGGAAGCAGAACTGGGAGAACTCTTGGAGCTCACTGGACAGCCAGGTGGGTCAATGATTAAGCTCCAAATTCAGTGAGAAACCTTGGTTCAAAAGATAAGGAGAAGACTAATAAAGGAAGATATTCAACTGGTGCTTCTGGTCTCCACATGCAAATCTCTCTCTCTCTCTCTCTCTCTTTCCCCCTACACACACACACACACACACACACACACACACACACACACACACACACACACACATACACACAGATACATGCACACATACAAAACAAACACACACAAAGGGACACATGCACACAACAAAGACACACACAATACACACACAGATGCATGCACATATACACAGCATGTAAAAAGACTCAGAATGTGTACACAAATACAAAGGAAGAATTTGATAGTGGCTTACTTTATATTTTTATAATACAATTTGAACTTTTGATGAAAAAGAGTTCTGTATTATTAAATTGTGTAGGCTTTCATTGAGAAATGGAAAAAGAATATAAAAACAAATTGATTCATATCCTGTTACAAAGAAACATATTGGTATATTATTTCCATTTAGTATTTTTGTATCTTAATTTAAACATGAAAGGAAAAGCATTCTTTACACATATAAAAAAAATCCGTATCAAAGTATACATATTATCATTTGTGCTCCATTTTGCATGTTATCCAGTTCTGTAGCTATAAAACATTAAATTTAAAAATACAAACAACTTGACAAAATTAACATTTATCCACCATTTTAAATTTACTAAACCACTTGAAGTATTTATATTAATATTTTGGAGCAAACAATATCTCAGAATCTAGCAATGATGACTATCGCCAGCAGAGGTGCAGACAGCTTAGCACCTGTCAAGCTTGTAACTCTGCATATTTGTCTTGATTCCATGATTTGTTAAAGAACATTTAATGCTCTTATAAGTGAATTAAAGGAACACCTTTAATAACAAAAGGGAAATGAGGAAACAAGTTTGGTCTCTGTGTGAGACTTGTATTCTTCTCAAAATCCATTCTTACTTCTGTTTTTCATATCATGCTGTGAGTTTAAAAAACACTATCTAGTTATTTTAATCTTCTAGACTAAGCTAGAGCATAATTAAGAAATAGTCATTAGACCAATAAAATAACAGAATTATGAAAGTCTTAAATTATTGTTTTACACTATATGGACGGAAGACTATGCTGTTGCCTGATTAAGCACAGTTGATAAGTATTTTCTGTATTTCGCATACTGTCATATTGTTAGCAAACTAGTATGTTAGTAAGCTCTTCTTGTTATGCTGTTGTCCCATATACAGTAACATAGTTACAAACATAATCCCATAGTGATTACACACACACACACACACACACACACACACACACACACACACACACACACATGGGAGGGAGGGAGAGAGAGAGAAAGGTGTCAGTTTTAGGATTACACTTACCCTTTACCTCACAGAGAGAAATGAATGGTGAATTAGGCCCGATCCACCTCTGTAATCTCTGTAATGCTTCTAGGAACAAGATAAACTAGCAAAAAAAAAAAAATGGGTTTAGTACCAAAGATGACCATTTAAAAAGTCATTATACAAATATATCATTCAAATTGTGAAAGTTTCCATGGAGAAGCAACATAGTGTCCTGCTTTACCAAAGTGGAGCACAGAGAAAATTTCCCTGATTTGAAGTCTGGCAGATAGTCATTTTTAATCACTATTTTAAACTTGGAGGTTTTCTTAAAACTTTATATTATCCTTGTTTTAGTCTTATATCTTGCTCAGATAGAGTTGAAGATGTATTAATAAAAGCGGTTAAAGAAAATACTAATGTTTAGGTAGATGGCAATTATAACTCAAAACTGTTTACAGGCTTTGAAGAGAATCAAAGAAAGAAAGTGGAAATGTGCCCTATGACCTGGAAAGACTGCTCAGTGGTTAAGAGCACAGTTTGCCAAGGGCTTATGTTATGGCCTGATGACAAATGTCAGGGAGGTCACAACAGCCTGTGACAAAATATCTGACCTGCACAAGGGGCATCTGACATTCCCTGGTTTCTGAGGATGCTTGCATTTATATGTATGTTCCCACACAAGTCACACACAAACACATAATAATAAAATAGAATTTAAAAAACCATATCTATTACGTCTTGAGTGGAATACCCATTGACGACTTGTCTATAGTAGGATTCATGGAATCGAGTTCATAGGGAAGTTGGTAATTGGGAGGCAAAATAAAGAGACTTATTGTAGCTTCCTTTGACAAACCAGCATAGTGGAGAGATTTCTGCCTTTCCCATTATGAGAAGCATGTCTAACCCACGTCACACTCAGAGGCATTTGTTAAATAAATGCACAAGTTGAATGGCTGAGTGTTATGAGAATAGAGGGTAAACAGAATCAGATATGACAGATCACAGAGGGTACTGAAATCACAACAAGCCTTGTGGCTTAATGTTCTGTACTCAAGTCTTACAGAGAATTTTTGGTCTCTCTTAAAAATTTACATTCAAGCTATTGCCCCCTTACTAGTCCCCCCCAACAGTTCCTCATCCCACTCCTACTCCCCCTTGTCTTTGAGAAGGTGTCCCACTCCACCAGGCTTCCCCCTTCCCTGGGACCCCACTGAGGCCAGACCAGGCATTCCTCTGCTATACATGTGTCATGGGCCTCAGACCAGCCCTTGCCTGGTTGGTAGCCCAATCTCTGGGAGCTCCCTGGAGTCAGGCTTAGTTAAGACTGCTGGTCTTCCTATGGTGTCACCTTTCCCTTCAGCATCTTTAATCCTTCCCCTAATTCAACCATAGGGGTCTCTGACATCAGTCCAATGGTTAGGTGTAAGTGTCTACATCTGTCTCGGTCAGCTAGTGGTAAAATCTCTCAGAGGACATCTATGCTAGACTCTGGTCTTCAGTCACTTCTCCATTTTTGTCCTTGCAGTTCTTTTAGACAGGAAGCATTCTGGGTCAGATATTTTGAGAGTGGGTTAATAACACCATCTCTCTACTGGAGGTACACTCTTCAAGCTCCCTCTGGCTAAGGTCACCCCGTGGACTCCTTACAGTATCTCACTTCGCAGGTCTCTGGTATTTTTTAGAGGATCACCCCCCCCCCCACCTCCTGAGGCTGCATATTTCCATTCATTTTCCTGGACCTCTAGGTTTCTCTCCTGTCCCCCCTCCCTAACCTGATCCTGTTCCCCCTTTCCCCTCCCCCTTCCCTCTCCCACTGAGGTCCCTCCATCCCCCTGCCTCCCATAATTATTTTCTTCTATCTTCTAAGTGGAATTGAAGCATTCTTTTTTTGGGCCCCTATTCTTACAGTTACACTTCTCAGAGTCTGTGGGTTGTATCCTAAGTATTTTATACTTTTTGGCTAATATCTACTTATAAGGGAGTATATACCATGCATGTCCTTTGGGGTCTGTGTTACCTCACTCAGGATGATAGTTTCTAGTTCTCTCCACATGCCTAAAAATTCATAGTATTCTCATTTTTAGTGGTGGAGTACTATTCCATTGTATAAATGTACCACATTTTCTGTATCCATTCTTCAGCTGAGGAACATCTAAGTTGTTTCCAGATTCTGGCTATTACAAGTAAGGCTTCAATGAACATGGTGGAACACATGTTGTTGTGTCATGGTGGGGCATCTTTTGGGTATATAGCCAAGAGTGGTATAGCTGCATCTTCAGGTAGAACTATTTCCAATTTTCAGAGGAAACTGCAGACTTTGCAGTCCCACCAGCAACGGAAGAAGAGTGTTCCTCTTTCTCTATATCCTCACCAAAATACGCTGTCACCCAAATTTTTGATCTTAGCTATTCTGAATGGTGTAAGGTGGAATCTCAGGGTCATTTTGATTTGCTGATGACTAAGAACTTTGAGCAATTTTTAAGTGCTCAGCCATTTGAGATTCCTCTGTTGTGGATTTTCTGTTTAGTTCTATATCCCACTTTTTGATTGGGTTGTTTGAGGGTATTTTTTTTAAGTTAACTTCTTCAGTTCTTTACATATTTTAGATATTAGCTCTTTATCAGATGTGAGGTTAGTGAAGATTTCTTTCCCTATCCTGTAGGTTGTGGGTGTCTTTGCTTCTTTCTGTTCTAGAGCTTTCAGGTGTGTTGTTAAGTTGTTTGGGATTTCTGCAATTTCTTTATGAAAATACTTAATGCTATGAAGTTTCTTCTTAACACTTCTTTCATTGTATCCCATGAATTTGGGCATGTTGGGTCTTCAATTTCATTGAATTCTATAAAAGTCTTTGATTTCTTTATTTCTTCCCTGACCAAGTTATCATGGAGCAGAGTGTTGTTCATTTTCCATGAGTATGTGGACTTTCTGTTGTTTTTGGTATTATTTAAATCCAGTCTTAGTCTGTGGTGTTCTGATAGAATGCATGGAATTATTTCAATCTTCTTGTATCTGTTGAGTGTTCTATGTCTATTATTTGGTCAGTTTTAGACAAGGTTCCATGAGATGCTGAGAACAAGGTATATTCTTTTGTTTTGGGGTGAAATGTTCTGTAGATATTTGTTAAATTCATTTGGTTCATAACTTCTCTTAATTTCACTGTTTCTGTTTCAATGACCTGTCCATTGGTGAGAGTGGAGTGTTGAAGTGTGAGGTTCAAAGTGTGTTTTGGGCTTTAGTAAAGTTTCTTTTATGAATGTGGGTGCCCTTGCATTTGGGGAATTGAGACTTCAGTTTGATGGATGTTTCCTTTGATGAATATGAAGTGTCCTTCCTGATCTTGTTTGATAACTTTTGGTTGAAAATCTAACTTACTGGGTATTAGAATGGCAACTTCTGTTTGTTTCTTGGGACCTTGCTTGGGAAACTTTTTTCTAGCCCTTTACTCTGAGGTATTTTCTGGCTTTGTCACTGAGGTGCATTTCTTGTATGCAACAAAGTGCAAGATCCTGTTTACATATCTAGTCTGTTAGCCTGTGTCCTTTTTGTTTGTTTGTTTGTTTCAGGAATTGAGTCCATTGATGTTGAGAGATATTAAAGAGAGATGATTGTTCATTCCTTTTATTTTTTTTGTGGGAGGTAGTATTATGTATCTCTAGTTAGAGCATGCCTCCTGTGTCCCTGATTAGGGCAGAGATCCTATGTTCCTGGCCAGGGAGAACCTCCTGGAAGACAGGACAGTTTTGGGCTACAGGTGAAGAATCTGTCCCAGTTGTAGATGGAGGTGCAAATGGGAAGGACTGTGACCCTGGTTAAGGTGTCTACCCCTTAATGCCCCTTGTCATTAGTTATTGCAGACCTCCTGAGAGACAGGCAGGCTGTGTCCCTTGTTACTGTAGACCTCCTTGGGAGACAGGCAGGCTGTTGGGTATGTGTGTGGGGCTTCTGATCTGCCCCAGGTCAGGAAGCAGACAGGAAAGAAGGCAGAGCTTGGCAGGGCAGGTATGGCTCTCATTACCTGGGCTCTGTGGGTGTCATGGCTGGAGTCTTTACTTTTTTATACAATTGCTGGCATCAGACTGGGTTTTCACGGTTGTTTGAACAGTGCTTTATAAATCCTCCCCAGGCTCAGAATTATATCTTAAAGTGATTATTGATGCTGCTGAGCTAAAATGGACCATGAGGGAGGAAAGAGGCAAATTTTGGGGCTTCTGAAATTTTTCCAATAGGAAAACAATGGAGTAATGAATCATGAAATCTAGCCTAAATGATCAGAGAGAACTGGGGGTCAGAAAGTAATTTTGGGTAATGACTAGATTAATGAAATTCTTTTTTATATGCTAAGTGATAGAAAGTGACAGCTATATTTAGGTCACTGATATCAACTAGTAACATAATTAACATTTTTATCACTTAATGAACTTGACTGCTTTGTGGATGATGAATGAGCCTGTCACAGTTTAACTTTGAACCTGTAGTTAATGTTTTAGACTTTTCCTAAGATTTGGAATCATTGACATCCAGTACTTCTTTCTCTCTCTTTTCTCTCTCCTTTTTAATTTATTGTGTTCCTGTCACTTTGCTAAAAATTGGTGATACAATAAAAAACAAGTGACATGTACTCTTACTGCTCAGAGCAAAGAAAAGATGAACTTAATATCAAGAAGGAAGAACACTCTGAAAGTGTGAGAAACAGAAAATTTGAGAGAATAACAAATTTAAGAAGTTAAGCATTTAAATGTTTTACAAATTATTTCTTATCTAGGAGGGTAAGAATGCATCTCTGTAGTTTTCTTAGAGATCTCACCTGGTTTGGACGAAGGCACTTTAGAAACTGTACATGGTGGCATATACCAGAAATTTCAGCACTCCAGAGAGGGGGGCAGGCAGGGGGATCACATCTCAAAATAGCAAGGTCATCTTCAGCTTTCTAGAGAGTTTAAGGTCAGGGAAATGGGAGATTCTGCACCTCTGTGTTCCACCCCTGGGTCTCTGCCCTAAATTCAAACACCAGTGGAAAAAATAAACTTAAGCTGAGATCCTGTTTTCCATGTTCACGAAGAAAGAGTAGCACTTACAGCAACAACCACCAAACAATCAAACAAGTTTCAGATGAGTATTTACACAGAGGTAGTATACTTAAAGGAGCTCAATGCCTAGCAAAAGATGAGCAGTGATGTTGTTTGGAGAACAGGCCTTAACCTGCACACAGGCACTGGCCTGCATGCACTCCTGTCCCTCATGGTAAAGATTTGGATGTTAGAAAGTGGACAATAGAGACCTGAAGGGCTTCCAGCTGGAGAGTGATATAACTCTCACAGTATAGGACTGTAAGCCAGGTGCCATGCAGGGCTTTCTCGTTCTGTGTTTGGCTTGAGCTCTAACTTCTGTGATAGACTTCAAAGCTTTCCACAGAGTTTCTGTAAATGTCAAGATCTTACTCTTTCTGCTTTTTTCCCTCTCTCTCTGATGCGGAGTTTCCAAGTGGTGTCTGATTTCCCTAGGACAAAAGGATTTAGAACTCAACTTCTTTATATGTTTCTTAGCTAATCTACACATGCAACTTTTTATAATTTTAGTAGTGGCTTTGGGAGGATGCTGGAGAGAACCTAATCTCTAACTATCTGTCCCTTTGCTCTTTCCCTTATTCTTTCTCAGTTTCTTGTCTTGGTTATTTCGGGAACCGTGATATTTTTCCTTGTTATATTTAGAACTATCACACTTGTACATACCACTTAGTTCTTATCTTCTATCATCAAACACTTAGCAAAACAATGTTACCATAATCAATCCCTTCTCCAAGATATATTTACATAGATACCCATATCTTTGACTGTCTCTGTCTGTCTCTGTCTCTGTCTCGTTTCTGTCTCTGTCTCTGTCTCTGCCTCTCTCTCTCTCTCTCTCTCTCTCTCTCTCTCTCTCTCTCACACACACACACACACACACACACACACACACACACACACAACTCCTTTAGGAATCCAAAGAGCAGTGTTCATTCTGGACTTCACTGGAACTCCAACTTTCTTCCCACACATCATCTAGAGAATGAGGACTGATCCTGTATTGGCTCAGAGGGACTTTGTGGTCCCTGTCTCCTGCTTGTTCCCAGTGTCAAAGTAGGCAGCAGTGTCGAAGGTAGAAATTATGACTCCGGAGGTCAATGGGGCTGTTTGGCCAGATTCATGAGCCCAGAGAAAACCTATAATACATCCATTGATGTGGTTAGATGCTACCTGGTGAGGATCAACCATGAGGCATTTCAGTGCTCTGCAACCAACCTTGGGTCAGGATGATTCTCTGACTCTGTTGCCTACCTTTGGGACCCATTCCTCCTCCAGGGTGGTCTGATCTCACCTTCATAAGAGAGAAGGCTCCTAGTGTTACATTATTTTCTGTAGAATCTCTAATGACACAGAAAGACTCATAGTCATATTGCTCACTGAAATACTGCTGCAGGAAGAGCTCAAGCTATATGGAAAGGCTAACAGAGATAGTAGGATATAATCTCTTATGTACATGTGAAGATACCTGTGATGAGAATAGAGATCAGGGGTAAAGTACTTGCCCAGGCTGTGGATTATCTAGTACTGAAAAGAAAAATAAAATAAAAACAAACGAAAGTCAAGTCACTTATGCTAAAAAAAAAAATGGTCAAGATGCTTGTCTTGTTGTTGGTGACAGAAGTTGGACAAAAAAAATTTAAGCAGTGAACTAATTGTACTGTATTGATCCAATGCAGTCTATTTTCTATGTCTCAGAATATGTAAGCTCTTGGGTCTTCTCTGAGGTTATCTTTGCCAATAATTTCAACTAAGTATTTATTTAACTTTGACAAAATTTTGCATCCAAAGAATGAAATTATTCCAGTCTAGTCTGAATCCAATCACAAAATGCCATAGACTAGGTAACTTTGAAAGAAAAAACAAACAAACAAACAAAAAGAACAACAAGGTTTTTTTTTTTTTTTTTTTTTTTTTTTTTTTAACATTCATTTGGAAGATGCCAAGTCCAAGGTAAAGCACAGGAAGGTTTGATGTCTTAGGAGGGCTATCCTCTCAGTTCACAGGGTGCTATATAGATGTATCCTTACATAGAGAAGGGTCAGGCATATGCCTGCTTCTCTTTTATGTTGGCATTAATCCTATAGATGAGGGCTCTGTTCAAATATCTTAATCATGTCTCAAAGGTCCTAACTTTATGTACTTAACTTAAAAGTTTCACTATATGCAGTATTAAAATGATGTAAACTCTCAGAACATGGTCCTTACTCAAATGAGCCAAAGAATCAGAACACGAGGAAAACAATGTATAAACAGTATACTCATTCATAATTAATCATTGAAATTGCTTTATTTCTTAAAGCCTGGACAAATATTAGGGTATGACATTTATGTTTTTTGCATTATTAAGAAAGTAATGTAAGACTATGCACCTTCTCTCTTATTAAGGTGAGATAAGACAATCCTGGAGGAGGAATGAGTCCCAAAGGTAGGCAAAAGAGTCAGAGATAGCCTCTTCTATTGTTAGCTATGTTAGTCTTCTACTGAAGCCTAACATATGTGTAGAGGGTCTAGGTCAGTTCCACGTGTTCTCCCTAGTGGTGGTTGAGTCTCTGTAAGCCCCTATGAGCCCAGGTTAGTTGATCACTGTGGGTTGTCTTGTAGTGCCCTGGACCCTTCTGGCTACTACATTCCTTCCTTTCCAACTTCTGCAGGGTTCCCCAAGCTCTGCCTAATGTTTGACTGTGTATCTCTACATCTGTTTCCAACAGTTGCTGGGTGAAGTCTCTCTGATGACAATTGGGCTAGGTACCAATCTATGAGTATGGCAGGTTATCAACAATGCTCTCTCTCTCTCTCTCTCTCTCTCTCTCTCTCTCTCTCTCTCTCTCTCTCTCTCTCTCGTAATGTTTGCTTCTATCCTAGGTCTTTGGGTAATACAGCCTCTGGTTCCTGGCCCTCCTGGTTTTATTGTAATTTAATATGCTATGGCTGTTTGATACCTATGGGAGGTTTGCCTTTTTCTGAAGAGAACGGGAGGAGTGAATGGAAGTAAGGCAAGGGGCAGGAGGAACTTGGAGTAGAGGAGAGAGGGGAAGCTTGTCAACATGCAAAGAACTGACAGTGGTGGGTTCAGTTCTAGTAGACATAACTCAATATTAGCCTAGGCCTAAGGCTCAGGGAACATCAAGGAAGAGGGTGTGGAAAGAGTATAAGAGCCACAGATTCAATACACCTGTGAGGAAAGGGTCACTTTTCTACTTCTTATAAGGCTTCTTTATTTGTTTATTTATTTATTTATTTATTTTAAGTTTAGAATAGAGTTTATTTAGGGCATGGGGAGGGGAGTTGAGGTGATAGTAGAGACAGAGAAATGGAGAGAAAGGGATGGGAGGGACGGAAGGAAGGGGAGAGAGAGAGAGAGAGAGAGAGAGAGAGAGAGAGAGAGAGAGAGAGAGAGAGAGAGAGAGAGAGAAGAAGAAGAAGAAGAAGAAGAAGAAGAAGAAGAAGGAGGAGGAGGAGGAGGAGGAGGAGGAGGAGAGGCTGGCCATGAGCATATGGAGAGAGAGGAGGGAGGGAAATGGGGAGACAGGGGAGCACAAGCAAGAGGAGAGAGCAAGAGCAAGAGAGCAAGAGAACAAGAGCATAAGATTAGTTTCCAGAGACTGTCTCACTCGGGGATCCATCCCATAAACAACCACCAAACCCAAACACTATTGCATATGCCAACAAGATTTTGTTGACAGGACTGTAATATAGCTGTCTCCTGTGAGGCTATGCCAGTGCCTGGCAAATACAGAAGTTGATGTTCACAGTCATCTATGAGGTGGAACACAGGGTCCCCAGTGAAGGAGCTAGAGCTCCCAAGGAGCTGAAGGGGTCTGCAGCCCTATAGAAGGAACAACAAAATGAACTAACCAGTACCCTCAGAGCTCCGTGGGACTAAACCACCAATCAAAGGAAACACATGGTGGGACTCCTGTCTCTAGCTGCATATGTAGCAGATGATGGCCTAATTGGCCATCAATGGGAGGAGAGGCCCTTGGTCTTGCAAAAATTCTATGCCTCAGTATAGAGGAATGCCAGGACCAGGAAGCAGTAGTGGGTGTGTTGGGGAGCAGGCAGCGGCGGGAAGGGGTAGGGGATTTTCGGAGAGGAAACTAGGAAAGGGGATAGCATTTGAAATGTAAATGAAGAAAATATCTAATAAAAAAAGATTAGTTTCTGAAGATTAATCCATGACTTTTTCTCTTTCTTCTTTATTTTCTTCTACTTTTATGTAAAGGGGTATCAAATCTATTTCTATGACCTCATTATTTTATTTTTAGGTAGCAATTTGTATGTTTATCAACATTTTGTAAATTTTAATGCAAATGCACAAGTAAGCAACATGCTTTAAAGTGTCACTCATATTTCACAGGCTTTTCTTACTCCCCTTCTACTATACATAGTCTGCTATTGTACTAATAACTTTAAAATTTACATCTTAGAACTTTTCTACATTAGGAATGGATTGTACCACTTATCCCTAGCTAATGAATATAAATAGTGACAAAGTATTTTTCAAAAGTCAATAATGAAAAATTCTATTTGCTTTTCAAAAAATATTTATTTATTTATTATATGTATGTACACGGTAGCTCTCTTCAGACACACCAGAAGAGGACATCAGATCTCATTACAGATGGTTGTGAGCCACCATGTGGTTGGTGGGATTTGAACTCAGGACCAGCAGAAGAGCAGTCAGTGCTCTTAACCACTGAGCCATCTCTCCAGCACTCTGTTTGCTTTCATTTAATCTAATAATAGGAGATATTTAGTCATTTCATACATATATCATGGATACAAAAGCCATCTCTAATAGTACAGATAGAATCAAATATAGTGAACTGCAATCACCAAGCATTTGAAAAATACTTTCATTGCCACCAAGTGAGGCAGCAGTAACTTCAAGTGAACTAAACCAAAGGTTAATAATTACTTTTCTTAAGCCATGAATATACATCACACATATGGCAATAGGTAAAGTCAGTTTTTCCTATTTCTTGTTTTCCTTAATTATTTATTTTTGACATTTAAAAAATCTTATGCCCTATTTTGTAGATTATAATGTAGGACATGGCTGGACAGTGGTGGCACATGCCTTTAACCCTAGCACTTGGGAAGCAGAGGGAGGTGAATCTCTGAGTTCCTGGCCTGCCAGGTATAAAGAGCAAGTTCCAGAACAGCCAGGCTACACAGAAGAAGTGGATGCTCACAGTCATCTATAGGATGGAACACAGGACCCCCAATGGAGGAGCTAGAGAAAGCACCCAAGGAGCTGAAGGGGTCTGCAACCATATAGGTGGAACAACAATATGAACTAACCAGTACCCCCCGGAGCTCGTGTCTCTAGCTGCATATGTATCAGAAGATGGCCTAGTCGGCCATCAGTGGAAAAAGAGGCCCTTTGGTTGTGCAAACTTTATATGCCTCAGTACAGGGGAACACCAGGGACAAGAAGTGGGAGTGGGTGGATTGGGGAGTGGGAGGGGGAGGGTATGGGGGACTTTTGGGATAGCATTAGAAATGTAAATGAGGAAAATACCTAATAAAAAATATCCCAGCCAACAAAAAAAGCAAGCAAACAAGAATAGTTATTACAAACCATGACATAAAACACACACTTATCCCTTTGCTTAAACCTGTAGAAGAATTTTAATCCAGTAACATGGCTGCTTTGGCAAGAGATCACATTGAAATATATGATCCCACTGGAATGCAGACACACCCTTAGTACATACCTTTAATCTCAAACAATAATGTCTAAGTGATAAATCTGATAAAATAACAAATCAGAGAAAGGTTTGACAGAATGACTGAGAGATGCGACTTGTCTGTTCTATCAGAAGAAAGGACAGAAAAAGAGGCTACTTAAAGAGCAGTGAAGGTGAGAGACTAGAGTTCAGTTTACAACAGTTCAGTTCCAAGATTTCAGGGGCAGTCTTTCCAAGCAGAGCAATTTAGTCAGAAGCCAAGAGAAACCAATTTAAATCAGTCAGCTTGGTGAGGAGTTTGAGCCAGAACAAATGAGCTGTAACAATTAGTCAGAGTTTAGAGAGAGCTAGAAAGAGTGAGTTTATTTAGCAGTAAGTCTCAGAGGCTAAAAACATTCTAGGCCTAGCTTAGCAGACAGAGGCTGCAAGCTGAAGCCTTCAGGGTCAGGCTAACAGATTAGATTGTACAGAGGCCTAGGCCTTGGGATAGTTAGATCAATGTGTTCTCGACTTAGCCCAAGTCATATATTCATAAAGCTTGGGTAAGGCTCTCATCTCATTGCTTCAACAGAGGAAATAAGAGACATTTATATCTAGATACATTGATTACATATTAAGTGGCTTAGAACAAAAAGTAATTATTCAATAAATAGCAGATTTATTAGTTTGTTTTCCCCAAACAGAAGGCTAATGTTGAAGCCATCTTAAATACCAGTTTTTGATTTGCCAGTGATTCTTTTCAGTTGAAGAAAATTACTAAAATAGTAACTCTAGAAACAATAATACAATTGGAAACATATCAACCTTGAAGATTTCAATCTAGATACAATCTTCATACCAGTTGAAAAGTAAATTTTGTAAAATTGTTGTCCACTTTTACCATTTTTAGATAATTATCAGGATTTTCATGATCTTAGTTTGAATAAGAGTTCTACTGTTTAGCAGTTGTATGAATTTCATCAAGGACTTTAATCTGTTTCTATTTTGGATTTCCCATATATAAAAACTTGAATAGTGTGATTATAAAGACAAGTTTAGTGAGTAATTCATATACACAATATGAAAGAATATTTCACTCATTGCAACATAAAATAATGGCTAATTAAATGTCTTCATTATAATTTATTAAAAATGACATAACACAAAGAGTAAAGAATACTCACCCACCTAAAAAGAGTTTACTACATAGTATTACATTATAAGCCAGATGAGAAGAACTCAGTGTTCAGACACTGGGATGATGAAAAGAAATTCAAGTTATTCTATAATGATAGACATGTCATAAATATGTTCAAACATACGTAAGTAGTTTTTATTGCCAGCTGCAATTATCATCTTGAGGGCTTACTACTGAATAAACTTACCCTTCCTAGCTCTTCTGAACTCTGGCTGACTGGTTTGACTCAGTTATTTGCCTCATCCACCCTGACCAGCCGGAAAGATGCAACACCAGTTGTCCTTCTTCAAGCAGGTTTATTCAGGAACACTTCACATTGCAATGCAGGAACAACCCCGGGGCGTGCCTTAAATACCCTAATGACTCCTCCCAATCACCCCAGTCACGTAACAGCAGTCCATTGGTTCACAGCAAGTGATGACACCTCAGGGGAGCTGACAAGGCATGGCGTCTGCGCAGTGCAGTGCAGGCTGCTGGGATGTGGCTAAGTCTGAGATAATGAGGAAGTCAGGTGCAGGTCATAAGACCTGGCAGCTATCCCAGGCGCCATCTTGGGGTGGCAGCCGCACCCGCTCCTCACAGTTATTCTGCCCAAATACCTATCCAAGCTGAGTAATTCAAACAAGCTTCTCTCAGCTTTTCACTGAATTGTTCTGCTGGGCCTCAAACAATCTCTGGTAATCTGTTCTAATCTTCTGGCTTCTCATTCTCTGGCTTCTTCTGTCTTTATCTGTGTCTAGCTTGCTCTCTCTGCAATCTGTCCTGGTAAAACTTCCTCTTTTTTCCCCTCTCTCTCTGCACTGCTCTCTTAAGTGGACACTTTTTTTTTCCCTCTGTTCTCAAAAGAGTTAGGCATATCCTATGCCTAACTCATTCTGTCATTTTTTTTTTCCCTTTGAATCATCACTTTGTCAATTAGACATCACTTTCAAATATGGCTCCTTCCTTCTGCAACCTAACTTTACCTCAATTGTTTGGGATTAAAGATATGAGTATTCCAACCAGAAGAATTAAAAGTGTGTGGCATGTCTGCATTTCAGCTGGACCACACAGACCTAGAAGGCCTTTGGATGTGATTCTTTGCCAGAGAATCCCTGTTGCTAGATTAAAATTCCTCTACAGAAATACTACACTTTGTCCTGTAAACTGCATCACTCTTGTATGCTAATCCAAAATAAAAGAACAACATATAATTGTATGCCTATTACAAGATGCTATAATTGTTCTCCTATGATAATGAATAAGGAATCATTTTCAGTCAAAACTTTCTTCCTCAATGTTTTAACAAAGACTTCTTTACCCATTTCATGCATTTTCAATTCCTTAATGACCAAATTCCTATTATTAATTAGTAGATTTTAGGCCTCTCATCTATTTATATTTTCATGTATGAAGGAAATATAAATTATGAAAATTAAAATAATAATAAATTCATGAACCCACTTCCAAACATTATAAAATTAATTTTATTTAATAAAGCACAAAACATTTATGTTTGTTAGAGTTCTTTAGAGGAACAGAACTTACAAAATGAACATATGCACATGTATGTGTACATATATGAGAGAGGGGTATTTATTAGAATAGTTTTACAGGTTGTGGTACATCTAGTTCAATAACACAGTCGACATGCAAAAATCCAGTAGTTGTTCAGTCTACAAGCCTGGATATCTCAGCTGGTTTTCAGAATATGCCAGAATCCCGAAGAAGTAGGGTCTAATGCCAAAGAATGGATTGTCTGGTGAGAGAGAAAGCTACTTAGGCAAATGAGAGCAAGCTTCTTAGTTTCCCTCTTCTATGTCATCATATAAACTGAAAACAGAGGGTGTGGCCCAGAATAAATATGTGTCTTCCTTTGCACCTTAAAGATCTGTATTAGAAGTGGGTCTTCTCGCTTCAAATGATTTACTTAAGACAAATCCCTCTCAGGTGTGCCCAGTCATTTGGGCTTTAGTAAATTCCAGATGTAGTCAAGTTGACAACCATGAATAATCATTACAAATTCATGGTTGTCAATTTGATATACAATCATATCTCCTTATGTCATGCTTAATTTCCAAGTGAAAATAATAACCAGAATATTAGGAGTCATAATTACTCATAACAACATAACCATCCTACATACAATAGCAAATGTATTATATATTTAACCAGGTCAAATTGACAATCAAGAGTAGCCATCACACCAATTAATTATCTTCTATTTGGAAGACTCACAGCAATATAAAGATCATGTAAATTTTAATAAAGAAAATCATAGAATCTGAAGCTGTTTTTTTTCTAAATTTGGGCTATGTTTCCATGGCTGAGTTTAAAAACATGGTAGAACATTCACAAACATCATTAAATCCTAAGAAAGTGCAGTACATACTGCACCCCAGAAGCCAATAGAAACAAGGACTGGAAAACTTAATCAGGCATATAATTAAAGTATTTTAAGCCAATTAGTTGCTCTGTAGTAAGAATTTCATTAGGTAACAACATTTTGTGTTTATATCAGATTTCTCTCCTGTAAAGACAACAAGGGAAAAGCAGTAAATTTATCCCCTTAAATGTCACTTGGAATTGAAAACGGAAGAAAATGTATTTGCTGCCTGTACATTATAGTCAAAAGCACTTCCTTTAAAAAAGAATCTAGATATTCAGAGTTCTTAGCTATAGCCCTTAAATGGCATAAAGCATTTCTCCCACTGTGCCAGGGAGAAAAGTGTGAGATCCCCCATAAACCTAAGTCACTGCTCCATTTGTAGACATCTTTGTAAGTGCTGGGGTGCTCAGATGCCATAGTGGTGCCATGATCTGAATCACAGAGTCAGTTACAATTCTCAAATGTTATCTTGATTTCCCACTGAGTGTTTTAACAACATTAGAATAGAGGTTGGTTTTTTTTTTTTTTTAATGTTGACTTCTTTTCTCTTCTTTAAGTATGAAATCAGAGCAGATGGCATCTCAGATTCAGTTTAGTGAGAACTGAAATTGTTCCATTCACTTATTGTTTGTCTCTAGAAACAAAAGCCAACAACATGAATTCAGCATGAGATGGACAGTGCCAGCATTGTCCACCGCAGCTCAATGACTGCGTGTTCTCTGCAGCTGCAGACTTACGGTCTTGGCCTTTGTTCTGTTCCTTGTTTTTGAAGCAATTAATGCCTCCTCCTCCCCCCCTTTTATTTGCACATGTTCTGGACACAAAATACTTCATTTACGAAAATCAGGCATCGTTAAATAAAGTATTATGGAATTAAGGTTGAATCGATTTTGTTATCACAGATTTTTCTTAGGAAAGAAAAAATGAAAAGTGATGTTATTAAAGTTATGGTCATATTTACTGGAAGCTATTTATAAATTTGTCATACTATTGACTAGTGGGTTGTAAAAGATTTAGCTATTTCCCTGCTCACTGAGTAAATTGTTATAATTAAGTATTAGAATGCCTCCTGCATTAAGTGTGATATAACTTAGATTCTCTTGGGTACTAATTGCCAGAAGTCTATTTTATATTCTTACACCAAGAGAGTATATCTCAGTGTATCTTAAGATATCCATGGCATTAGATGTAAAATATGCTCAGTTTTATTTGGCACAATTGTTTTTTACATTTACTTAGTAGGCAATAAAAATTATTACATATAGATATGTAGAGCCCAGAAGGCTAAACATATTTACTCAGAGCCAAGGTAGGTCCTCCATTGTTTTCAGATGCTTCAATGCATTTCATAAAGTTTAGATGACACATTACCAGTCACATGCCTGGGTAATGCTAGTGCCAGTGTGGGACTCCAGAATGCCTGATTCTGAAATCTCATAACCATCCTAGATAGAGTTCTTCTCCTTCTTTCTTTACTATGCACAGTTGAACTCACTCAGTTTTACATTAACACACTTGCGTTAGTTATATAAGCTATAACTCAACCATTACCCATTACTAGAATAAAGCCATCGATACGTGCCGTGTTTTAGCACCCTTTGGATTTGGCCCTCCTTAGATAATTAATTTTATTGTGTTTTGTGAAAAAAAGTCAAAACTTTCATGTCCCATGAGCAAGAGGTCACGTGGCTGTCCCTCTCAACACTAGAAGGAAATCTGAGGTGTATGAAACACGGTGCTTGAAAATGCCCATGCTTGTTACCTTACTGTGCAGCTGTCTTCAATTCTTTGTAGTTAATCCTCATGCCTCATGTAACTCCATATTTGCTTTACACAGCCCAGTCAGAATCTCTTGTGAGATTCAGTAATTAAAAAAGCTGTTTACAAAGTTGTCTTTGGCTAAAGTATTTTGCTAAAACTATTTTTAATAGTTCATAGCTTTAGGAAAAATAAATTGTTTCATTATTGTTACGAAAAGACATCATGAATAACTCATAATCAGAAAGCATTTACATATCTATCTGCTCACTCTTTCATGTCATCCTTAGATGTACCTCGAAGCAGAATACCTTACAGGCCCATTCTGTTGCTCTGTTCATTGTATCTTCAAAGGAAGAGGCTGTGCAGTAAGTTCTTATAATCCTCTGTCTTATCGCATTGTTTCTTCAGTGGTACCCACTTTAATATTCCTTGTGTTTTCTGCTTATAATACACTATATAATGTACTTAATACTTTTGCTGAATGAATGTTTTGATTATTATGATAAATAAATCGAGAAGTCAATATATTAGTTCTGATGCAATTATAAAAAGCTTTAGGAAACCTAAACAGAGAGAGAAAATATCTTCTATTTCAGATGATAGTGTCATAAAATTCTGAGCACTGATCTTTACGAAAACTGTCAAATATCCAATTATACTTTAAACCCCAAAGTATTTTTTAATTAGTAGAGAAATTCTGAAAGAGAAAAAGAAAGATGGAGAGAGAGAGAGAGAGAGAGAGAGAGAGAGAGAGAGAGAGAGAAAGAGAGAAAGAGAGAGAAAGGAAGGAAGAAGGAAGGAAGAAGAAAGGAAAGGAAGGAAGGAAGGAAGGGAGAAAGGGGGAAAGGGAGAAAGAAAGGAAGAAAGGAAGAAAGGAAGAAAGGGAGAAAGAAAGAAAAAGAAAGAAAGAAAGAAAGAGAAAAAGAAAGAAGAAAATCTATGAATCTGTACTTGAGTCTTTGGATGAATAGCAGTTTGCAAACAGGTTTGGTAAAATCCCGAAAATCTGTACAACTGTATAAATACAACTTCTTAGTAAAGATAAGTTACTTTTAGTTTACAAGGTAGAAACATTTACAGCTCAGTAAACCTGAGAATTGTTTCTCCATCTTATTCAACATATGGGAATGGAATACAGTCTAAGCTGGGCCCGCAATGTAGATAAAGGAAATGATCAAAACTAGAACTCTAGACTTCCTGTAAAGATGGACTTCCAAAATAACCAAAAAGGCAAAAGTAACTACCAACCAAGAAGGTGGAGAATACCTGGCACTCCAGAAAACAAATAAAGATCATGCTGCCTGTGTGTGTGTGCATGTGTGTGAAAGAAAAATTAGATAGCATAGCACTACAACAAGGTCAACACTATAGGCAAGTGAGCAGAGTCAACATGGGGCTTCAAATGGCCTTATTCTCATTTCAAATAAACTAATAAAAGAACAAGTACAATCAAGGAGCCTTCTGTAGGTCAAACTTTAATACTGAGAAGGAAAAGTTAAATTTAAATGAGGCAACTTTTCCTGGTGCAATCTGAAAGTCACCTGTGAGGGAACACAGCCAAGGGTAATTTAACTCCAGGTGGGGAAATACATAATAGACCTGACAATTATCCACCAAGTAGCTGGAGTGTTTTGTTGACTTTCTCACTTGTAGGTTGACAGGAAAGCCTAAAAGCTTCTTTTTCCCCCCTATATTCTGATCCCCTGTGTAAGGGCGAAAATCAGATTATCAAAATAACTCCCAAACTGCTATTTTATTTCTGGACTCACACAACATATTGTTTTGATTTTTTTTATTTAATCAAGAAAGAAAATGAAAAAATATTCTTTTTATATGCTAATCAGAATTGGAAATATCCAATTTTGCATGCTCTTCATACAATCTGAAATGCCATGCCAGGTAGGATTTGTAGTGTAAAAAGGCAGGTGTGCAGTCTACCCCAGGAGGAGTCATCAATATATTAGAACATTGACTTGCTTCAAGTGAGCAAGTGGCTACATGCTTTCATAGCAATGGAATCCCAGTGGACAAGGTAAGAGACTAGACTATGCTTCTATCATTTAACGTTTGCTGGCTTACTTCCCACTGCTGCAGCCTGGGTCCACTTTGATGCTCTCCATTTATTCTAATTGGGGAACACAACTTCCTACCTCAACTTTTCCATTTTCAGAATGCTATTTCTCTCATTTTAAACTCTACTGACTGAAAAAAAAATCAAATTAAAAGTGTATTCATACAGGAAAAGACAAATAGTAACAACCACCACCAACCAACCTAACCAACCAACTAACCATGAAACAAAAAAACTGCCCTGACTTACTTTGGCCAAGGGCAATTTATTTGTGTCATCTAAACATACATCAGCAATGAGACATTTACCTGATGAATACATGATAAAAATGATATCCTTGAAGTATTTGTTTTAATGATTCATCTAATCATTAAAGGGGCTTGAAGATGTGATTTGGAGGAACACATGGCAAGGTAAATTGAATTTTCAAATCTCTGTTCAGATTCTATAATTTATGCAGAATATGGCAAAATTTTATAATCTGCATTTATAATGACTTTTCCCACATATCAAACATGAAAAGTCTACTGTGCTAGTATTTACTTTAATTTATGGCTGTCTTCTGTCTAGCAGTGCTAGAATTTGATAGCAAGACAATATCAAAGTGTCAAAGTTAACCTTGCAATTCTGAGTATGCCAACAGCTGATGTTTTTGAAGCCCTTTGACTATGACTGTATAAAGGATGGAGAAAAACTTAAACGATAGTCATTACTTCCAACACATAATGGCTATGAAAACTATGCTGCCCCATCTCTTTCTAAGCTAATTCTCTCACACTAGTTCCTATCATTTAACTTCTAATAAAGAGAGTTATTTTGAACCAGTTTGGAGTGAATATTATTATCTAATTTGGTTAACTGCACAGGTTGAAGTTATGTTTTAGAGATAAACAAAACCAGTGTCGAATACACTACCCCATCGAGCTCACCCTCTCCTTTTCTTCCTGTGGTTTTTTAATTGCAATGTTGTTGTGATAAAAATAGATGACAAAGCGAATTAAGAAAGAAAGGGTTTATTTTGGTTTACAGTTCTGAAATATTGGATTATATTAGATTAGGCATTATATTATATTATCCATTATGGAAGGGAGGTATGGCTTTAATATCAGGAGCAGCTGGCTATACACGTAACATGAACAGTCAGAAAATAAGGACTCCAAATTGTGCCTGTGCTCAGTTCACTCCTTCATATGCAGTCAAGATCCACAGACTCTTGAATGATGCCACCCATAGTTAGATGGCTCCTCCCATTTCAATTAGCCTAATCTATATAACCCTTCACAGTTATGCTTAGCAACTTGTCTCTTAGGCAATTCTAGATCTTGTCAGGTTGGCGGTCAGTGTTAATTATCACTCTCCCTATCTCCCTTATACATAATTTTCTTTAACATATTTATTTTGGTGTGCAGGGTTCAAGGATTTCCTACATAAAATGTAATAAGAACTATGTTCTCTCCTATTCTCGGTTAAAGAAACAATGCCACTCCACCTCACTCATCAACAACAAGTAAACAAATGTCAAATGAAGAAAAAGGAGAGCATAAACAAATGTAATTAACAGTTCAAGTAACTATATATTACAGTATGATTGTCTTGCTGTTAGAAAACTCCTTCACCATGTTATCAATATTAATGAAATGACAGCTAAACCATAAGAAAAGGCCAAGTCCAACCAAAGCTATGGCATTAAACAGTAGGCAAAAGAAACATTTTTACTAAGAATTCTAGCCCCAGAAAATGACTATCAAGAAAAATAAACATTACATTATTAAGATAAAAGAGACAGCTATTGCCAAGAATCTGTAGACTGGTTGGCATCCAACTGGGTCACAGTACAAGGTGGGAATGCAATAGAAGTAGAGGCATGAAGAAGTGAGGCTGTGGGATGCAAGGAGGACACTTAGTGAAATAATTTAGAGCACAGTGATGCACATCCAATAAAGCAAGGTCACTTCCTCTAGCGACAGTATTGGTTTTATTCCTGCTTTAGTTTCTCACATCAGAACACATTTCCAACCTCTCTATCTCTTTGTAAATAGCGTGACATCTAAGAAAATGCAGATAACCTTTCCGTTTCTTTTTTATCATTTTATTTATTATTTTATTTCAAATTATATCCCCCTTTCCAATTACCTCTCCACAAACCCCTGTCCCATCCCCCCCTCCTCCCTCCCCTATGAGGGTACCCCTCCACCCCATTCACCCACTCCCACCTCACTGCTCTATGCTGGGGCATCAAGCCTTCACAAGACCAAGGGCCTCCCCTGCCATTGGTGTCAGATAAGGCCATCACCTGCTACTTATGTATCTGGAGCCATGTCTCCCTCCATGTATAATTTTTGGTTGATGTTTTAGTCCCTGGGAGCTCTGGGTGGTCCATGTAGTTGAAATTATTCTTCCTATGGAACTGCAATCCCCTTCAGCCCCTTCCATCCTTCCTCTAACTCTTTTGTTGGGGTTCATGGGCTCAGTTCAATGGTTGGCTTTGAGTATCTGCATCTGTATTAGTTAGGTGCTGGTAGAATCTTTCAGAGAATAGTCATACCAGTCTCCTATTGTCAAGCACTTCTTGGTGTCAGCAATAGTGTGGGGATTTGGTATCTGCAGATGGGATGGATCCCTAGGTGGGGCCATCTCTGAGTGGCCTTTCCTTCAGTCTCTTTTCCATTTTATTTTGTCCATATTTTTCCTTTGGACAGGAATATTTCTGGGTTAAAAATCTTGAGACGTGTGGGTGGCCCCATTCTTTAATTGGGGCTGTGTCTATCTACTGGAGGTGGTCTCTACAGGCTGTATCTATCTCACCAGGCTAAAGTCATCACCATGGGGTCCTGTGAGCCTTTAGCTTCCCTGTAGTCTTGAACTTTCTAGTGGCTACTCACAGTTGCCCAGTCCCTACTGCTACATGTCAATTTCTTGAACCTCTGTACTTCTATCCTGTCCCTTCTAATACCTGTTTCTGCCACCTTTTTTCCATCCCCTTCCTCTCTTCCTCCCAGGTTCCTCTGTCCCTCTATGTCCTGTGATTGTTTTGTTCCCTGTTCTATGTAGTATTGAAGCATCTACATTTTGGTCTTCCTTCTTCTTAAGCTCCATAGAGCTTCTGGGTTGTATTATGGGTATTCTGAACTTTGGGGCTAATATTCAGAAATCAATGAGTACATACAATTTGTGTTCTTGTGTCTGGGTTACCTCACTCAGGATGATATTTTTCTAGTTCTATCAATTTGACTGAAAATTTCATGAAGTCATTGTTTTTAATAGCTGAGTAGTACTCAATTGTGCAAATGTACAATATTTTCTGTATTCATTTCTCTGTTGAAGAGTATCTGGGTTCTTTCCAGTTTTTGGCTATTATAATTAAGGCTGCTATAAACATACTGGAGCATGTCTCTTTGTTATATGTTGGAGCATTTTTGGGGTATATGCCCAGTAGTGGAATAGCTGGATGTTCATGTAGAATCATTTCTAATTTTCTGAGGTACCTCCAGTTTGATTTCCAAAGTGGTTATACCAGGTTGTAGTCCCACCAGCGATGGAGGAGTGTTCCTCTTTCTATACATCCTCACCAGCATCTGCTCTTGCCTGTGTTTTTGATCTTAGCCATTCTGATTGATGTGAGGTAGAATCTCAGGGTCATTTTGATTTGCATTTCCCTGAGGACTAAGAATGTTGAACATTTCTTTATTTTTTTTTCATTTTTCTTTTTTCTATTGGATATTTTCTTTATTTACATATCAAATGTTATCTATCCCCTTTCCCGTTTTCCCTCCCTTCCTGGATCCCCTGCTTCTATGAGGGTGTTCCTCCACCCACCTACCCACTGCCATATCCTTACCCTCAATTGCCCTACACTGGGGAATCTATTGAGCCTTCATAGGACCAAGGACCTCTCCTCTCACTGATGCCTGACAAGGCCATCCTCTGCTACACTTGCAGCTGGAGCCATGTGTACTCCTTTGTTGATGGTTTAGTCACTGGGGTTTCTGGGTGAGTCAGGGAGCATCCTCATTGCAGGGGGAAGGGGAATGAGATAGGGGGTTTGCTGAGGGGACACCAGGAAAGGGGATAACATTTTAAGTGTAAATAAATAAAATACCCAATAAAAGAAAGAAAAAATTCAAAACTAGCCGTTTTTATTCTTTTAGTTCCACTGGGACAAAAAAATAATATCTGATAACCAATGACTCATTACAAAAAAAGCCATTTCTAAGTGAAGCTGTTTGGACAAAAGGGTGTGACAGACCAAGACACACAGAAATCTCCAGGGTGAGATTTGTTGTTGTTGTCATTGTTGGTTTTGCTTTGTTTTCTTTGGGGGGGGGTGCTGCAAGGACAGAGATAGAAGGTGGGATCTGGAAGAATGGGAGGTGAATAGTGCTGGTGCGTATGAAGATCACAACAATATATTTCAATATTTCAGTCTACTCAAGTGTTATTAATAACACATTTTATAGAGGTTTAAAATAATGACACTATTTTATAAAACAACAATACTTAAAGTGAGTTTATCTCCCAGTATTACATATATATTGCTTCAGAAAAATCTTTCTATAAATAACAAAGTTCAGGAGTATGTTAAAGTTGTCTCAGCTTTGAGTTCCCACATCTAAATAAGTGGCAAGCCCAAGATTTTAACCAAAGACTGAGGGAAAAAAAAAGTACATTTATGTTTTCATTCTATCTGTTTGCCTGAAATTTAAGCATTGAGATTTTAGCAGTAAATTAGTTCAGGAATTTCAATTTTATGACCTTATTTGCAACCTCTGAATTCAGCTCAGTATGTTTGACTCTAAATGTAGGGAAGAACAGAACATAGATATTTCCTGAAAACTCCAAAATGCCATAAAAGAGTACTATAGATGACACCATTGCATACACTAGCAAGCGTTGGCTGAAAGGACCCTGATATAGCTGTCTCTTGTGAGACTAGACCGGGGCCTAGCAAACACATAAGTAGATGCTCACAGTCAGCTATTGGATGGGTCACACGGCCCCCAATGGAGGAGCTAGAGGAAGTATCCAAGGAGGTAAAGAGATCTGCAACCCTGTAGGTGCAACAACATTATGAACTAACCAGTACCCCGGAGCTCTTGACTCTAGCTGCATATGTATCAAAAGATGGCCTAGTCGGCCATCACTGGAAAGAGAGGCCCATTGGACTTGCAAACTTTATATGCCCCAGTACAGGGGAATGCCAGGGCCAAAAAGTGGGAGTGGGTGGGTAGGATTGTGGGGGGGAGGGTATGAGGGACTTTTGGGATAGCATTCTAAATGTAATTGAGGAAAATACATAATAATAAAAAATATTTTAAAAAAAGAAGAAGATGATACTGGGACAAGAGTGATGGTAAGATATGTGTAGTCAAGTTTTTTCTCTAACAAACAGTAAAGGTAACAGAAAGTGAGGATTGAGTCAAGCACTGACAGGAAGATTTTTATATCAAAGATCAGTTCCTGCATCAGCAAGAGAAGAGAATGGCATACTCTCTATGATTTCTTAGAAAATAAAGCATCATGCTATGATTAATGGACTTAGTTCAGTTGAAAGAATCTTACAATAGTTAAAAAAAAAACAGTCAATGTCTGAACACATAGACTTTGTAATTTTTCCATGCGAAGTTTGTATGGAAATGTTGCAAGGACAGTTTTCATTAGGAAACAAACCATTGAAGTACTGATTTCAACTGTGAAAGGTTTCCTTATGAAATCAAAAGTGAAGGGTGCGGGGATTTATAAAATGCAAAAGAAAGGCTTTGAAATGGGGACCTGAAAATTTGTATAAACAGGTGCTAACTCATTATGAAGAAGAAGCAGGCGAGAGAAGCAGCAGAGTCTCAAATGCCTTTCCCTTTCCTAAAAGGCGTGGCTCCAGGCACTCAAGAGATTTCAGGTAGGCAAACCATAATTTCCAGATGATAATAGAGAAAGACAATAGCAATAAAAAGAGCTTAGTATTTGCATTCTTATTAAATTACTACAATGATCTTTTAAGTGAGACATAAATCTTGTCATTTCATATGTGAGCGAATACAAATTTACAGATTAGCTTCTCCAGGATTGGGCCATCAGCCCAGGGTACTTGTAGAAGCGTATATCTGACCCCAATGAGCCTTGGATTTCAAATCTCCACCCTCTCTAATATGTGCATCCTCCTAAGCAGTATTCATCAGAGCTCTGCTCTCAGTAGTTAAAAACAAAACAAAACAAAAATACCCAACAAAACCAACCAACCAACAAACAAAAAACAAAACTCTTGAGAAAGTGTTTAAAAATTATTTGAGAATTCCTCTGCACTTCCTAGCCCAGTGTCGAGAAGTAGGCTCTGCAAGCAGTCTGGTACAGCTACTGGGGAGCAGGAAGTGCTCTAAAGTGACCTGTTATCTCCATATTACATGCTCTCAGACCAGTGATATCAGAGGCTTCATATCAGTTGCACAACACTTACTGCAAACAAGCAGAAGAGTGCATGAGGATGTGGGTAATAGATGTGAGAAGATGACATCAATGGCAAATCAGTGCTATTTCACAGGATGCCCAGATGAAGAGCTGAGAATGAATTAATCTTTCATTCAAGGTAGGAAGAAATCTTGAATGATTCTGGATAAAGAATTCATGTGACCATATGCTTAGAATATTTAGTAATAGTTTCAGGTATTTTAGTAATAATTTCTAAGACATCACTATCTCTGCTAATATTTAGTGCCTCCATCTTCATAAAAGAACATTTACATCTTAAGTAGCATAAATGCCAAACTTTACTAGACTAATGGCTTTACAATTTTGGTCTGCCATCATCCATCTCTTAAAATCGTTGTTTTAATAGATCTTTTACTATGATTAAAAATACTGTCTAATAATAAGATCTAGGACAACCTTAGTAGCAGTAACTCAAAGTGATTAATAGCTCAAATGTTTTCATGTTTGACATGTCAGTTGAAGTTTGTTTTTCTTTAAGTTGTGTGAATTGTTTTTGATCAATAAATATTGTTTTAAATGGAAATTTATATCACTTGCGCTATAGTTGCTTGAGGCGTATAAATATAATCTCCTAATATAAAACAGATTGCTATGATACCATGCCATGGTATCATCAGTTGTTGATACCATGCAATGCTTCTTAAAAATGTGGATACCAAGGCACCTTCTCAGAGTAGTTTTGGGCATTGGTTTTCTGTGGCAGGACTTTCCCTGTTCAATTAGTTTAAATATTAGTGCAGCAGGAGGCCTATGATTGGATAGGGAAAGGGAGGCATAGCTAAGAGTTGCAGAGGCAGGATGGAGGAGAGAAGAGAATGATGAACAGGAAAAAGATCCTGATCCCATGTGGTTTTAGATAGCCACAGGTAGTTATGAATATCACATAGGGATAGAATAATTGGGATAACTTGTCAGATCTAGATGGGCAGCTTGTACCATTATCAATTAGCCCTGAATTTATTGTGTAGGCATCTTATGAATTGAGAATTTATTGATATATAAATCTGACTGATTAATTATAAGTTTCTAGAGTTTTGTTTTACTGGGTTACTGGAAGGTGGGACTGCCGTCCACAGGGTGTTTGTGGCTGAGAAGGAATGAGCTCTATGGGACAAGGGAGCTGGAGCTGGGAACAACAAGGTTGGTCCCTGATGGGGCTGGTCTAGATGTAGAGACCCAGGGACCATCTGGGCAGAGAGAGTTGCTGGCAGTAATGTGGGAAGACTTTTAAAATATATCCTGCAATAGTGTTCTTCTAGACTACCCAAAATTATTTCTTATGTTGTGATCATAAGCAAGGCAAAATTCCAAGACACAAAGATGTTGAGAGATCTCTGAGAAGACTGGCCTCTTAGGTTAGTGGAAAAGAAACAGAATTACCGCTTAGATTCTAAAGTAAAGTCTAAAACACGAGTCCACATGAGTAATGGTGCTCAGTTTATCAGAACTTGTTAAAGAATCTTATGTGTGAGAGAATCCATGAGACATCATTGATGTTCCTATAAGACAGAAAACTTGGCAAACATAAAATGAATAAGCATTATAAATAAAATCTGATGGATGGATGGATGCTTGTAGGACACACACACACACACACACACACACACACACACACACATATATATATATACATATATATAAACATATAGTTAAAATGGCAAATGTTACAGAAGGAAGACTAATACCCAAGAACCTAATTATGACAGCAATGCAAGATGCTCATTAATTGGGATTTTTTATACTTTTATTAAAAATGGATTTTTTCATACAGTTTCCATTCCTTCTACTCATTGCTCCCCACCTCCCCTCCACTCCAGATCCAATCTCTTTTTGTCTCTCATTAGGAAAGGGCATGCTTCTACAAGATGACTTATAAACAATACAGAATAAAATATAATATTATAAAACAAAAGTTATGGCACTGAGGCTGAACAAGGCAAGCCAACAGAAGCCAAAGAGCCCCAATATCTGGCACAAGATTCAGAGACCCACTTGTTCTCACACTCAGGAATTCAATAAATACTAATCTGAAAGCTATAATATATATTCAGAGGAACTGATGTATACTTGTGTAGGCCCTGTGCTGTTGCTCCAGTCTCTGAGTTCATATAAGTCCTTCTCAGTTGTTTCTGAGGGCTTTGTTCTGATGTTTTCTTCTCCTTCTGAGTTTTTAATTCTTTGGATCTCCTGTTTCAAAGAGTTTCCTGAGTTCTGAGGGGAAGGATTTGGTGGAGAGATCACACTTAGTGTTGTGTGTTTCATGCTCTCTCTCTGTGTGTCACATCTGGCTGTGGGTCTCTGCATCTGTTCTCATTTGCTACAGGTGGAAGCTTATGAATAAGGCACTGATCTATGAGTATAGTAAATATGATTGGGGATTTTTAATTCCCCTTGTGGAGGAGGATTTATTAGCAGTATACTCTTTCTCCTTTTTACAAAGTCTTGTAACCTGTGATATATTTAGGGAGGATAGTCCTTCACATTCAGGGCTGATTAATAAAGGGATACATTGGAAGGAAGACTGTGGTGCAAACTAGAAAGGGAAATATGTCCTAAGAAGGCACTTCTCTGTCTGGACACTTCCTCAACTCTAAGTTTTTCAAAGATTGAATCTCAGAATATCCTTTGGAAAAGAGAAGTAAAAGGAATTTATTTTCCAGCTACCATCTTCCACTCATCAAACTGTTTCTCTGGGATATTGATTATAATATGTTTCCTAGATTCATATGAATATTTTCCAAGTAATACAAGCATTATCTTTTACTTTAGTGCTATAAAAAGAACCACTGTTGAATGAAAGGCAATGTGATTGGGTCTGAGTGACATAATGCCCATGTGAAATTAATTGGAGTGTACATGGAAGAAAATTACATGCTGCTATTGGATAAGGCACAGATGTGCAAAAGACCCAGTCTTGTGATGTTGGATGATTCTGAATAGGCATAGAGACTGGGAATGTATCGTGGGAACATAGTCATGGCTTTCTGTTCCAAATATCACTGATTACACAAATAGTTTTTTATCCTTTTACTCTAAGAGGTGAATATTTTTCTTGTGCCCAAAGTCCTTTATTATTTTATAATACAGATTGGTTTTGCAATCCATTTCCTACTCTCTCTCTCTCTCTTGAATGATTTAGAGGCCATGATTTCACAGATTATTATACTGCCATCATCTTCTACCCAGTATACCATGTAGTAAGTTGAGGACAGTTGGTGCCTAGGAAATACTCGCTGAGCAAATAATTGAGTGAACTGAAAAAGTGACTTGTTCAGAATTTCTCAGCTACATGAGGAAATCAGAACAAAAGTTGTTCAGAGCATTTGACATTGCCTAAGTTATACAGAAGTGGGTTATAACATAAGTTATTATTATAACAAGTGGATTATAGCATAAGTGAAAGGCATATAAATTATGCTTCATATGCCTTAACTTACCATGGCCAACACTCACCACAAGAAATTCTTGCAATGATTATGTCCCATATCTGTGTTCCTCGATACACCAGCCGCTGCATCCATCTGACTATTTAACACTAAACACTGGAGATTTGATTTTCATCAATTTAAATTTACTGGTTACTCATTATTGTACTGTACAGATATGACAGAATTTCTTATAAGTTAAAGCTAATCCTGACTAACTTCTAACTATTTGAATCAAGTGGGTTAATGGCTTAGCTCAACTTTTACACTTTATACTTTCTCTTAACAATTTGTATTAGAAGTAATTAAATAAATGGAGATTTTTGTTTATAACCTTGGAATAAAAAGTGTTTTGGGGAAGTATTTATTGGATTGTTTGTTGAAGGGAAATGAATTTGGCCTAATGACATCTTTGTACTCGAGAGGTAAGTTTTGAATAGTGTCTTCCATATGTAGTGGTACATAAGTTGGTTCTACCTAAGAATAAATTCCCGTGACTAAGCAACTTAGTCTTGTTAAATCACAGCAATCAAGCAAACTACCAGTATAGCATTCCTGGGATCCTTACTGCCTGTAGTCAATTGTGTTGTCTACATAGGCCCATTCCTCCTCTGGCTATTAATATAACTCATCTAAGTGCTGTGACGATGTACTCCAAGTTTTCTTTTTATTATTATTATTATTATTATTATTATTGGGTATTTATTTCATTTACATTTCCAATGCTATCCCAAAAGTCCCCCACACCCTCCCACACCCACTCCCCCACCCACCCACTCCCACCTCTTGGTCAGAACTTTTACCTAATTATTGAATTCTTTTCTTGTTCTAGTAAATGTTGTTAAATCAAGCTGTTCTCACTACAATGGTCTTACTTCTGTTTTTCTATTTGTTCCTTGAATTGTCAGTACCAAGGCACTTAGAATATATGAATTCCTAAAAACAAAATTCTTCAGTCAGTATTACTTACATTAAGTATTCATGGTTTTATTCTTTCCAAATACTTTTACAGCTTGGTGTTCTGTCCTGATAGAAATAATTCCTCCAAGTAGATTAATCACTAATCAGCATACGCAGGGTAAGAAAGTACAGTGGGGACACCCTCCATTCTGCTCTCCATGGTCCCCAAGAGGGATAGAAGGAGGTTTCTAAATTCTCCAGAAATGTAGAATACTACTTCATTATCTCACATGTTTTACTTTTCCTGGGAGAATACTTCTTTCAACTTTTTTATTAGATATTTTCTTTATGTACATTTCAAATATTATACCCTTTCCTGGATTCCCCTCAGAAACCCCCCTATCATCTCCCCTCTCCCTCTGCTCATCAACCTACCCACTCCTGCTTTCTGGCCCTGATATTTCCCTATACTGGGGCATAGAACCTTCACAGGACCAAGGTTCTCTCTTCCCATTGATGACCAACTAGGCCATCTTTTGATACTAGAGCCATGAGTCCCACCATGGGTTTTCTTTGATTGGTGGTTTAGTCCCAGGGAGCTCTGGGGGTACTGATTAGTTCATATTGTTGTTCTTCCTATGGGGTTGCAAATCCCTTCAGCTCCTTGGGTACTTTCTCTAGCTTCATCATTGAGGACCCTGTGCTCAGTCTAACGGATGGCTGTGAGCAACCACTTCTGTATTTGTCAGGCACTGGTAGAGCCTCTCAGGAGACAGCTATATCCTGTCAGCAAGCTCTTGTTGGCATCCACAATAGGGTCTGGGTTTGGGTTGTATAACTGAAAATCGGTGAAGATAAGTACATTCTTTAAAATATCTCTAGAAAACAATAAAGAGGCGTGGGGCTAATTCCATCATTATATCATTATGAATACATAATTCATTAAAAAGAGAACATGAAAGACATTCAATCAAGGTGTATCTCATTGTAATAAAGATATAATTTGTTGTAATTTCAAAATAATATAAACAGTAATGCAACTCAAGGAAATGTGATAGAAATTTAGAGACATCAGCTTTAATGCAGTTAAATTGGCCCACATTTAATGAGCTCCAGAGAAAGTTAGGTGCTTAAACATCTGGCCTTATATACCTGTAAATATATTTTTAGGTCTAACTTAAATATCTCATGGTACAATTTATATTAATTTCATTTTTGTGATCTCCAATGGAGTAAACTATGTGAACTACTTTGAAGGATAAGCAATAGTCTGTTTAAAAATCAATTACTGTGTGACTTCTTAGCTTTCCCCAGGTAATAACTCTGTCTAATGTTCCTTAGAAGTTTCCATGATTTTGTCATTCCACTCTAAACTTTGTCCAACGCTCTGCTTCTGTTTTAAGTGGGTGAATCTCACAGTTATTTCCACAGTCTGTGTCCCTGTGTGCCAAGTGACCTGCACTCGGGACGCGCCAGCTTACCTGCTCTGTTGCTGCATGTACTCTGAGAAATGCCCAGTATTCAGAGTACCCTAATGTACATGGTTGGAGTAGATGAGGGCAGAGTAGAACTGAGGAACCTCTGATGCCATGCCAGTGGTATTTAGAATTTGAAGCACTTCTTAGGATCTGAAGCTGGCTCCTGAGTACTTTCCCAGTTATTTCATCTTCATTAATTTTTGCCTGTGTATAAAGGTAAATTGATGGGAAAGAGGAGCACTCCTTCATTGGTTGTGGGACTGAAAGCTAGTACAACCACTTTGGAAATCAGTCTGGTGGTTCCTCAGAAAGTTGGACACAGTACTACCTGAGGACCCAGCTATACCACTCCTGCACATATACCCAAAAGATGCTCCAACATATAACAAGGACACATGCTCCACTATGTTCATAGCAGCCTTATTTATAATAACCAGAAGCTGGAAAGAACCCAGATGTCCCTCAACAGAGGAATGGATACAGAAAATGTGCTACATTTGTACAATGGAGTACTACTCAGTTTTTAAAAATAATGACTTCATAAAATTTGCGGACAAAAGCCCCTTCCGCTCCACTCCAGCCCAGGGCTTCCTGGCCAGCAGAGTTGCCTGACACCCGCAAGGGCCCACACAGGATTCTCCACGGAATCCTAAGACCTCTGGTGAGTGGAACACAGCGCTGGCCCCAATCCAATCACGCGGAACCTGAGACTGCAGTACATAGGGAAGCAGACTGCCCGGGCCTGACCCGGGACAAAAGCCCCTTCCGCTCCACTCGAGCCCCGGGCTTCCTGGCCAGCGGAGTTGCCTGACACCCGCCAGGGCCCACACAGGATTCCCCACGGGATCCTAAGACCTCTAGTGAGTGGAACACAACTTCTACCAGGAGTCCGGTTCGAACACCAGATATCTGGGTACCTTCCCTGCAAGAAGAGAGCTTTCCTGCAGAGAATACTCTACCCACTGAAACCAAGGAGAGTGCTACCCTCCCAGGTCTGCTTATAGAGGCTAACAGAGTCACCTGAAGTACAAACTCTTAACAGAGACAACTATAACAGCTAGCTTCAGAGATTACCAGATGGCGAAAGGCAAACGTAAGAATCCTACTAACAGAAATCAAGACCACTCACCATCATCAGAACGCAGCACTCCCACCCCACCTAGTCCTGGGCACCCCAACACAACCGAAAATCTAGGCCCAGATTTAAAAGCATTTTTCATGGTGATGATAGAGGACATCAAGAAGGACTTTCATAAGTCACTTAAAGAATTACAGGAGAGCACTGCTAAAGAGTTACAGGCCCTTAAAGAAAAGCAGGAAAACACAGCCAAACAGGTAGAAGTCCTCAAAGAAAAAAAGGAAAACACATCCAAACAGGTAATGGAAATGAACAAAACCATACTAGAACTAAAAAGGGAAGTAGACACAGTAAAGAAAACCCAAAGCGAGGCAACGCTGGAGATAGAAACCCTAGGAAAGATATCTGGAACCATAGATGCGAGCATCAGCAACAGAATACAAGAAATGGAAGAGAGAATCTCAGGTACAGAAGATTCCATAGAGAACATCGACACAACAGTCAAAGAAAATACAAAATGCAAAAGGATCCTAACTCAAAACATCCAGGAAATCCAGGACACAATGAGAAGACCAAACCTACGCATAATAGGAGTGGATGAGAATGAAGATTTTCAACTCAAAGGACCAGCAAACATCTTCAACAAAATAATTGAAGAAAACTTCCCAAACATAAAGAAAGAGATTCCCATGATCATACAAGAAGCCTACAGAACTCCAAATAGACTGGACCAGAAAAGAAATTCCTCCCAACACATAATAATCAGAACAACAAATGCACTAAATAAAGATAGAATATTAAAAGCAGTAAGGGAGAAAGGTCAAGTAACATATAAAGGAAGGCCTATCAGAATTACACCAGACTTTTCACCAGAGACTATGAAAGCCAGAAGAGCCTGGACAGATGTTATACAGACACTAAGAGAACACAAATGCCAGCCCAGGCTACTATACCCGGCCAAACTCTCAATTACCATAGATGGAGAAACCAAAGTATTCCACGACAAAACCAAATTCACACAATATCTTTCCACGAACCCAGCCCTTCAAAGGATAATAACAGAAAAGAAGCAATACAAGGACGGAAATCACGCCCTAGAACAAACAAGAAAGTAATCCCTCCACAAACCAAAAAGAAGACAGCCACAAGAACAGAATGCCAACTCTAACAACAAAAATAAAAGGAAGCAACAATTACTTTTCCTTAATATCTCTTAATATTAATGGACTCAATTCCCCAATAAAAAGACATAGACTAACAGACTGGCTACACAAACAAGACCCAACATTCTGCTGCTTACAGGAAACCCATCTCAGGGAAAAAGACAGACACTACCTCAGAGTGAAAGGCTGGAAAACAATTTTCCAAGCAAATGGTCTGAAGAAACAAGCTGGATTAGCCATTCTAATATCGGATAAAATCGACTTCCAACCCAAAGTTATCAAAAAAGACAAGGAGGGACACTTCATACTCATCAAAGGTAAAATCCTCCAAGAGGAACTCTCAATTCTGAATATCTACGCTCCAAATGCAAGGGCAGCCACATTCATTAAAGACATTTTAGTAAAGCTCAAAGCACACATTGCACCTCACACAATAATAGTGGGAGACTTCAACACACCACTTTCATCAAGGGACAGATCGTGGAAACAGAAACTAAACAGGGACACAGTGAAACTAACAGAAGTTATGAAACAAATGGACCTAACAGATATCTACAGAACATTTTATCCTAAAACGAAAGGATATACCTTCTTCTCAGCAACTCACGGGACCTTCTCCAAAATTGACCATATAATTGGTCACAAAACAGGCCTCAACTGATACAAAAATATTGAAATTGTCCCATGTATCCTATCAGACCACCATGGCCTAAGACTGATCTTCAAAAACAACATAAATAATGGAAAGCCAACATTCACGTGGAAACTGAACAACAGTCTTCTCAATGATACCTTGGTCAAGGAAGGAATAAAGAAAGAAATTAAAGACTTTTTAGAGTTTAATGAAAATGAAGCCACAGGGTACCCAAACCTTTGGGACACAATGAAAGCATTTCTAAGAGGGAAACTCATAGCTCTGAGTGCCTCCAAGAAGAAACGGGAGAGAGCACATACTAGCAGCTTGACAACACATCTAAAAGCTCTAGAAAAAAAGGAAGCAAATTCACCCAAGAGGAGTAGACGGCAGGAAATAATCAAACTCAGGGGTGAAATCAACCAAGTGGAAACAAGAAGAACTATTCAAAGAATTAACCAAACGAGGAGTTGGTTCTTTGAGAAAATCAACAAGATAGATAAACCCTTAGCTAGACTTACTAAAGGGCACAGGGACAAAATCCTAATTAACAAAATCAGAAATGAAAAGGGAGACATAACAACAGATCCTGAAGAAATCCAAAACACCATCAGATCCTTCTACGAAAGGTTATACTCAACAAAACTGGAAAACCTCGACGAAATGGACAAATTTCTGGACAGATACCAGGTACCAAAGTTGAGGCAGGAACAAGTTGACCATCTAAACAGTCCCATATCACCTAAAGAAATAGAAGCAGTTATTAATAGTCTCCCAGCCAAAAAAAAGCCCAGGACCAGACGGGTTTAGTGCAGAGTTCTATCAGACCTTCAAAGAAGATCTAATTCCAGTTCTGCACAAACAATTTCACAAAATAGAAGTAGAAGGTACTCTACCCAACTCATTTTATGAAGCCACTATTACTCTGATACCTAAACCACAGAAAGATTCAACAAAGATAGAGAACTTCAGACCAATTTCTCTTATGAATATCGATGCAAAAATCCTCAATAAAATTCTTGCTAACCGAATCCAAGAACATATTAAAGCGATCATACATCCTGACCAAGTAGGTTTTATTCCAGGAATGCAGGGATGGTTTAATATACGAAAATCCATCAATGTAATCCATTATATAAACAAACTCAAAGACAAAAACCACATGATCCTCTCGTTAGATGCAGATAAAGCATTTGACAAGATTCAACACCCATTCATGATAAAAGTTTTGGAAAGATCAGGAATTCAAGGCCCATACCTAAACATGATAAAAGCAATCTACAGCAAACCAGTAGCCAACATCAAAATAAATGGAGAGAACCTGGAAGCAATCCCACTAAAATCAGGGACTAGACAAGGCTGCCCACTTTCTCCCTACCTTTTCAACATAGTACTTGAAGTATTAGCCAGAGCAATTCGACAACAAAAGGAGATCAAGGGGATACAAATTGGGAAAGAGGAAGTCAAAATATCACTTTTTGCAGATGATATGATAGTATATATAAGTGACCCTAAAAATTCTACCAGAGAACTCCTAAACCTGATAAGCAGGTTCGGTGAAGTAGCTGGATATAAAATAAACTCAAACAAGTCAATGGCCTTTCTCTATACAAAGAATAAACAGGCTGAGAAAGAAATTAGGGAAACAACACCCTTCTCAATAGTCACAAATAGTATAAAATATCTTGGCGTAACTCTAACTAAGGAGGTGAAAGATCTTTATGATAAAAACTTCAAATCTCTGAAGAAAGAAATTAAAGAAGATCTCAGAAGATGGAAAGATCTCCCATGCTCATGGATTGGCAGGATCAACATTGTAAAAAATGGCTATCTTGCCAAAAGCAATCTACAGATTCAATGCAATCCCCATCAAAATTCCAACTCAATTCTTCAACGAATTAGAAGGAGCAATTTGCAAATTCATCTGGAATAACAAAAAAACCTAGGATAGCAAAAACTCTTCTCAAGGATAAAAGAACCTCTGGTGGAATCACCATGCCTGACCTAAAGCTTTACTACAGAGCAATTGTGATAAAAATTGCATGGTACTGGTATAGAAACAGACAAGTAGACCAATGGAATAGAATTGAAGACCCAGAAATGAACCCACACACCTATGGTCACTTGATCTTCGACAAGGGAGCTAAAACCATCCAGTGGAAGAAAGACAGCATTTTCAACAATTGGTGCTGGCACAACTGGTTGTTATCATGTAGAAGAATGCGAATCGATCCATACTTAGCTCCTTTTACTAAGGTCAAATCTTAGTGGATCAAAGAACTTCACATAAAACCAGAGACACTGAAACTTATAGAGGAGAAAGTGGGGAAAAGCCTTGAAGATATGGACACAGGGGAAAAATTCCTGAACAGAACAGCAATGGCATGTGCTGTAAGATCGAGAATTGACAAATGGGACCTAATGAAACTCCAAAGTTTCTGCAAGGCAAATGACACCGTCAATAAGACAAAAAGACCACCAACAGATTGGGAAAGGATCTTTACCTATCCTAAATCAGATAGGGGGCTAATATCCAACATATATAAAGAACTCAAGAAGGTGGACTTCAGAAAATCGAACAACCCCATTAAAAAATGGGGCTCAGAACTGAACAAAGAATTCTCACCTGAGGAATACCGAATGGCAGAGAAGCACCTGAAAAAATGTTCAACATCCTTAATCATCAGGGAAATGCAAATCAAAACAACCCTGAGATTCCACCTCACACCAGTCAGAATGGCTAAGATCAAAAATTCAGGTGACAGCAGATGCTGGCGAGGATGTGGAGAAAGAGGAACACTCCTCCATTGTTGGTGGGAGTGCAGGCTTGTACAACCACTCTGGAAATCAGTCTGGCGGTTCCTCAGAAAACTGGACATAGTACTACCGGAGGATCCAGCAATACCTCTCCTGGGCATATATCCAGAAGATGCCCCAACAGGTAAGAAGGACACATGCTCCACTATGTTCATAGCAGCCTTATTTATAATAGCCAGAAGCTGGAAAGAACCTAGATGCCCCTCAACAGAGGAATGGATACAGAAAATGTGGTACATCTACACAATGGAGTACTACTCAGCTATTAAAAAGAATGAATTTATGAAATTCCTAGCCAAATGGATGGACCTGGAGGGCATCATCCTGAGTGAGGTAACACATTCACAAAGAAACTCACACAATATGTATTCACTGATAAGTGGATATTAGCCCCAAACCTAGGATACCCAAGATATAAGATATAATTTGCTAAACACATGAAACTCAAGGAGAATGAAGACTGAAGTGTGGACACTATGCCCCTCCTTAGATTTGGGAACAAAACACCCATGGAAGGAGTTACAGAGACGGAGTTTGGAGCTGAGATGAAAGGATGGAGCATGTAGAGACTGCCATAGCCAGGGATCCACCCCATAATCAGCATCCAAACGCTGACACCATTGCATACACTAGCAAGATTTTATTGAAAGGACCCAGATGTAGCTATCTCTTGTGAGACTATGCCGGGGCTTAGCAAACACAGAAGTGGATGCTCACAGTCAGCTAATGGATGGATCACAGGGCTCCCAATGGAGGAGCTAGAGAAAGAACCCAAGGAGCTAAAGGGATCTGCAACCCTATAGGTGGAACAACATTATGAACTAACCAGTACCCCGGAGCTCTTGACTCTAGCTGCATATGTAACAAAAGATGGCCTAATCGGCCATCACTGGAAAGAGAGGCCCATTGGACACGTAAACTTTGTATGCCCCAGTACAGGGGAACGCCAGGGCCTAAAAGGGGGAGTGGGTGGGTAGGGGAGTGGGGGTGGGTGGGTATGGGGGACTTTTGGTATAGCATTGGAAATGTAAATGAGCTAAATACCTAATAAAAAATGGAAAAAAAATAAAATTTGCACACAAATGGATGGAACTTGAAAATATCATTCTGAGTGAGATAACCCAGTCACAAAAGAACACGCATGGTATGTACCCACTGATGAATGAATATTAGCCAAAAAGCTCGGAATACCCACTATACAACTCATAGACTATGTGAAGCTCAAGAAGAAGGAAGACCGAAGTGTGGATGCTTCAGTCCTACTTAGAAGGGAGAACAAAATAATCATGGTAGACAGAGGGAGAGAGGGACTTGGAGGGAGAGAGGTAGGGAATATAAAAAGGGGGGCAGGATCAGGTGTGGGGGTGATAAGTACAGAGGGCCAGGAAATTGAATGGAGGTATGTAGCAATGGGGGACTGGAAACTGGAGTAGCCACTAGAAACTCCTAGAATCCAGGGAAGCAAGAGGTTCCCAGGACACAACGGGAATGACATTAGCTGAAATACTGATAAAAAGGGAGCTAGAACTTGTTGAAACAATATCTAGTGTTTAGGTATGGCTCCCGGTTGAGGGATGGGGCCACCCATCCATCCTAAAAATATTAACTCAGAATTTCTCCTGCCTAAAGAAAATTCAGGGACAAAATGTGGATCAGAAACTGAAGGAAAAGCCATCTAGAGACTGCTCCATCTAGGGATCCATCCCATCTGTAGACACCAAAAGCAGACACTATTGCTGATGCCAGGAAGTACTTGCTTACAGGAGCCCGGTATAGCTGCCCCCTGAGAGGCTCTGCCAGAGCCTGACCAATACAGAATCGGTTGCTTGCAGCCACTCATTGCACTGAGCAAGGGGACCCCAATGGAGGAGTTAGGGGAAGGACTGAAGGAGCTGAAGGGGTTTGCAACCCCATAGGAAGAACAACAATATCAACCAACTAGACCTTCCAGAGCTCCCAGGGACTAAACCACCAACCAAAGAGTTCACATGGAGGGATCCATTGCTCCAGCTGCACATGCAGCAGAGGATTGTCTTATTTGGCATCAATGGAGGAGAGGCCCTTGCTCCTGTGGAGGCTTGATTCCTGGCATAGGCAGATGCTAGGGCGGTGAGGCTGGACTGGGTGGATAGGTGGGGGAGCACCCTCATAGAAGAAGAGGGAGGAGCATTGGACAGGGCGTTTGAGGAGGGGAACCCAGGAAGGGGGACAACATTTGAAGTGTGAATAAATGAAATAACCAATAAAAATATTTTTTGCCACTGTGTGAAGGTAAATTGATGGTTTTGGGCTGACTGTATGTTGATTGCTGTATTTTAAAGATTTTCTCCCTTTGAAAGCTTTATCAAAAAGATTAGGATATTTGATAGGTGGATTTTTCATGACTATAGACTCACACTGAAGGATGACACTTAGGCTGGCTCACTGGATACAGTCATTTGCTGCCAAACCTAGTGAACTTTGTTAGTCATGAGGATTCACAAAGCATAAGGAGAAGTTCCATTCTCGGATCTCTACAGGTACAGTGTGTTACTTGTGCTCCCCGAATAAGTTAGAACATACTTGAAGAGGCATGGGATGGGTTTAAGTGAGAGTAACTGGGAGGTTCTGGAGGAGGAAATGGGTGGGTAGGACTGATGTAATTCTATTTCAATTAAAACATATCTAAGAAAAGAGTAATGCTTTAAAATTTAGTATGTTGACCTTCATACATGGCATATTTGTCACAGGCTGCTGTCTTGTGACCATTAAAAAGTCTGAAATATTTCCATTAACACGATGAAATCGGAATGTTTTCACAAGCTGAAGGAATGTGAGTTGTCTATCAACTCCCTATACAGTACATCTGCATATAAATCTAGATCATCAATGCCAACCAATACCTATAAAGAATGTTCAAAAACATGGTGACATTACAGTATCATGATATTTAGTGAAGGAAATAGCCAGTATTGTCTATAATTAGTGGTCAATAGTTCAGGATTACAAATTTGAAAATTTTGCATGGTCAAATGGTCAATTTAGTCTATGTTCCAAGTAAAATGTTCTTAAGATCTTAAGATTTTAACACTTTAAATAATGATGGAGATGCTGAAAAGTCCCTAACATTTCATTCTTTTGAAAAGCAAAAGGTAGAGGGAGTCAAGTATGAAGAGGACCTTTGTGTTTACATAGTTTTGTTGAATTGTTAGAATCTATAATACATTTTCAGTTTTTTTTTTTTTTTTGGCCTCTATAGTTTTACCCTTGTAGTTTAACACAGAGAATGCACAGAGGCAATGAAAATATGGCAAAACACAACCTGATGTCTTTGGCTCTAAGAATATCTGTTTGTGAAACAAAAGTGTTAGTCTATGCATGATAATATCAATTATCATGATATATCTTTAACAAAAGTTTTTTCTAATATTTTATTTTTTGCAATTTCCAAGTAAGTTTCACTTGACTTTGGAATAGTGATAATTTGCAGATATTTTAGTAAAACTTCTGTAATTTTTTATTTTTATTTTGAGGGGATTTGTTAGATTTAGGTTTACCTGTTTCCTTTTTATTTGTAAATCAGAGGCACTTTATTGTCGGCTCAGGATTAATAATGAGTTAGATCACTTTAAACTTATTCCCAAGCATGATTTAAATGAAACAACTTCAAACTCCGAGCAACAGAAGGATGCAAGCTGAGAATCACTTGGACAATGAAGTGTTAGAGCTCAAAGCCTTCTGTGGCTTCTAGGTGTCAGCAGAATGAGGCCATCATGAGTTTTGCAGGCAAATGGGTGGAAGTAGAAAATATTATCCTGAATGAGGTAACTCAGACCAGAAAGGACATGTGTGGTACGTACTTACTAATAAGTGGATATTAGCCAAAAAAATACAGAATACCCAGGATAAAATCCATAGAACTCAAGAAGATCAACAAACTGAAGGGCCCAAGTGAGGATGCCTCAATCCCATTTGGGAGGGAGAAGAAAGCAATCACAGGGGGTAGAGGGAGAGAGGGAGTTGGGTGGGAGAGGGGACAAGGACTGAAAAAGGGCAACATGAGGCATGGGGGGGGGTGGAGGCAGGGCAGGAGTGAAGCCCTGAGGGTCAGCAGAAAGGAAACAGGCAACCTCGGGAGGTAGGAGGAGGGGGACCATCTAGAATGTACCAGAGACCTGGGAGGTGAGGGACCCTCAGGACTCAAAGGGAGAAACCTTAAATGAAATGCCCTACAGTGGGGCGAGGGAACTTGTAGAGTCTACCTCCAGTAGAAAGACGGCATCAAGTGGAAGGATGGAGTTGCCATCCCACAGTCAAAAACTCTGAACCAGAATTTTTTTTCTTTTCTAAAAGAACTGCAGGGACAAAAATGGAGAAGAGACTGAAGGAAAGGAGGTCCAATGACATGCCTAACTAGGGATACAGACAGCAGCCTAGTATGACTGTCCTCCAAGAGACCCAACAAGCAGCTGAATGAGTAAGAAGCAGATACTTACACCCAACCAATGGACAGAAGCTCAGGACCCCTGTGGTTGAATTAGGGAAAGGCTGGAAGAAGCTGAGGAGGAGAGAGACCTCATAGGAGGACCAACAGTCTCAACTAACATGGACTGCTGAGATCTCTCAGACACTGAGGCAACCAGGCAGCATACAGTAGCTGATACGAACTGCCCCCTGCCCCCTGCCCGCCACATGTATACAGCAGAGGACTGCCTGGTCTAGCCTCGGTGATAAAGGACACACGGAACCCTGAAGAGATTTGAAGCCCCAGGAAGTGGGGAGGTTTGGTGGGGTGGGGAAGGTGGGGACATTCTTTTGGAGATAGGGGAGGAGGAACTGTGGGAAGGAGGACTGGGAGGGGAATAATGACTGGACTGTAAAAAAGTTGTTGATGATGATGATGATGAAGAAATCTCCTGGAGAGGAAACCTACAGCTCAGAAGCAAAGGTCCCCTAAGCCTGGAGCCATAGTCTTTGGAGGAGCTTCAGAGGCTGAAAGGAGCTGAAGTGATAAATTCTTCTCGTTGGCTTCTCCAGAGAAGTCTCAGAGGCTAAGGCAGCCTCTGGCTGGAGACTGACTCAGGGAGTTCTATGGGCAAAAGCTTATTCTTTTTCTAAGGACCCATCATTTTATGAAGGCCTTCTGGAAGGGGAGCCCCACTACCACTTCATTAACTATGTCCCTTTTCAGCTGGATGTAGTTAGAAAAGTTGCTACCCTTCTAATGGCAGCTGGGCTTAACTTTTCAGAAGTAAGGAGTAATAAGAATAGAAAAAAAAAACCTCTCGTGCTTAGCTTCTGGCCAATTGCTGGGCACTCTGATAGATGGTGAACTCGAGTGGGCACCACAATGGAGCCGTGGAGCCAGGATTGGGGTTGGAAGGGTAGGATGGGGGTGATAACAAACCTTTTGACAGCTTTTTTTGATTGGATGGATGTTACCAATCTGACCAATCAGTGCCCATCTGGTTTCTCCAGAACTTCAGCTTCTCTGAAGGCTTCACAAACGTTTTCCAGGGAATGTCGGATAAAGGAGAAAGACAGGACTTCAGAGCCTGCTCCTGGCTACAAGCCATTCCAACTCTCCTGGGCAATTCCCACATACTTGAAAGATGGACTTAGTTTTTAATAGCAACACAACATATAAATAAAAACTAAAAAAGTATAAAATAAAAATATTAAAGACTGCACAAGATCCTCTTCCCGAAAAAGAACATTGTACTACATCTAACTCCGTGAATTTTAAAAATTATATCTGACACAAAAATATAGATGGATAGTCATTTTTCATTTAATGTTATTATTAATTATATCTTTTATGTAATGAGAATCATTAAAGGCAGGATCGATTATCATGAATACCAATACTATAACAAATACTTTTATAGCAACATTTAATTTACTTTGTACATAATGTCTTACACAGAGTTTATGGAGATAAATTTCCTGCTTATTGTTTTACTGGAAAAAATTCAGTATTTACTCAGATTTACACAACTGAAAATAATGTTTTTTTCTTTCTAAGTAAGAAAGATTGTATATTTAGGAAACTGTGTTTCCCATAAAGAAAATGTCCAACAATTCCAAAAATAGTGAAGAGAATATTAGGAAATGATTACCTTATGAGGATATTCATTTGATTATCAAGATTGTAATTCTCTAAGTCAATGTGAATGGTGAGAGAGAAGTTTTGAATTACTATGTAATATTAGTAACTAAGTGACCAAGAGTGAACATTTCACAGATATTTCCTTTGATTTAATGCCAATAATACCACCCAATACAATCAAATAAAATAAGAATAGTAAAACTCACAATAGATAAAGCTCTCTCTTCCTCTTTCTGTGTGAGTATGTGCATGTTCATGAGTGCCCATGTATAGACACACACATGGATGGGTGCATAGGTGTGGGTGTGGATATATTTTACTGATCTGGCACTTAAAAGATGGCTGTGTTCTTGGTGTATGCTTTCTATCTAAGTGGAAAAAAATACTAAAAGAATTTTACTGTTTCTCAATTGTAACAGAAAGTATTATGGGAAGGCAAACAGATCAAAAAGCAGCACTGATTTCTAGCATCATCCTAACGTCACAAGTAAATGAAGCCGTAGTCTATGGAGCTGCATTGAAATTGGCCTCTAAAGTAAGAAGAGCCTTAACCTGATAAACTCAGAGAAGTGTCTTCCTGCCATAAGGAGTAGAAGACTGTGGAATCCAAAGTCACTTGATGGTTACTGGTATGATGGGATTTCGTTTGGTCACGAGACACTCAAGTGTCTCTTTTCAATATGTCATCAGTTTGTAGGCCTCCAGAATATTATTTATGATGTAAATACCATATTTGTGTATGGTAGAAGTAATACTAATTGCCAAATTGGAATATTGTTTCAATAGCTATTTCTCTTTGTACAAAAATTTTACTCATATGACAGTTTTATTCACTAGAAATGACTGTACATGATATGGAAACAATTAATTGGCTGACACACTCTTCCAGGATCATGGAAATCTTGAACATACATCCACATTTTTAAATATATTGTTTGTAGCTAGAGGTCGGAAATGCGCATTTATTTCCTCTGCTACACTCTGCAGCTGATCAGTTGGATAAACTCCAGTTGCAAACAGAATTTAAGACATTATTTATGAAGCCTACATATTTTGCTTCCTTTCTTTCAGTCCTCTAAAGAATCTCTAATTTAAATTTATCAAATTCTTTATATAGCAGCCTACTTAATTTACTGTTTTGTTTCAGGGAAGGAAATTAAGCTTGCTGAGCTATCTTGCAGGGACCTATCACTAAACAACGCACTCATTATTTTCAGTTTAAGCATGAACAGATGTAGATTTCTATTTATTTATTTAAACTAGAAAGCAGCACTATGTGAAGTAATTTAACAACCATCCTGATTTAGGATAAAAGTCTTGATCAATGTTTACTGCAATTGTTATATATTAAAGTTTGTGTCCAGGGTTGCTGGCTCTAAATAAATGTTTTTCTGCTACAACAGACTTTGAACATAGTTTCAAAAATTCAGGATATAGAAGGAATATTAGCCAGTTTATTATAGCTATTGAAAAACCAGTTGATTTTGTTTATAGGCTTCATTGGTAAGTTACAATTAATATTTATATATTCTATACATTTGTGAAGACATATGCCACTTGAATATTTTTCATTGTTTAGTTTAATAGCTTTGCAGTTGAAAATACATCAAGCCAGTCATTGTTTAAATGAAAAGGGAAGAGTGTGACAAATAGATGTAAGAAAATTGCTTTTTCAAAATCAACCACATCAGTACAAAGAGAAGTAAATTCTAATTGAAATGTATTGTCATGTGCTCAATTTATTCTAAACACAGGCATTGCGTGATTGACTAGTTAGACAAGAATGCCCATATGTGAGAACACAATGCTTCCATTGACATTTGAAAATTTAGATATTATTGACACACACTGATTGACTAATTGCCTAAGCTGTGTAGATACTCAGGTTTTTGTGGGAGATTGTAACTGTAAATCTGCCTGTGAATTTTTGTTATTCATTTTCTTTTCTTCATTTTTTTTGGTAGGTTGTCATATTTTCTCTTCCTTAGAACTCTTTCTTGTATCTTGTTATTTCATTCTTCTTGGCACTCTCTTTTACCAATCTGGATCTCAGGAATTTTTTAGTAATTTAATTTAAAACTTTTCTCAACCTAACAAAGAATTTCCCCCTTTCTCCCTCCTCTCTCTCTCTCTCTCTCTCTCTCTCTCTCTCTCTCTGTCTCTCTCTGTTTCTCTCTCTCTTCCCATTGTTCACAAATTATCTCTGCTTTACTTAACTCTAGAATCTGTAAACCTACATATATTTTTAATTATCTGAAGATTTATTATCACTACCAGGAGATAAAAATGTATAACCTTCCTCACTTCTAACTACGAAAGTACTTTTTTCTATCATTCTGTGCATCCAAATCTTAAGTTTATTACTTCACATTCTATTCTGCTCTAATTCCTAAAGTGTTTAAACACTGTGTAATTATATTTCCCATTATTGTTATCAGTTCTGGACTAATTCACATATTTTTTGTAATTATTTTTATTAGATATTTACTTCATTTACATTTCAAATGATATCCTGAAGGTCCCCTATACCCTCTCCTTGTCCTACTCCCCTCCCCACACACTTCCACTTCTTGGCCCTGGCATTCCCCTGTACTGGGGCATATAAAGTTTGCAAGACCAAGAGGCCTCTCTTCCCAATGATGGCTGACTAGGCCATCTTCTGCTACATATGCAGCTAGAGACACGAGCTCTGGGGTTACTGGTTAGTTCATATTGTTGTTCCACCTATAGGGTTGCAGACCCCTTTAGCTCCTTGGGTACTTTCTCTATCCACATTGGGGGCTGTGTGTTCCATCCAATAGATGACTGTGAGCACTCACTTCTGTATTATCCAGGCACTGGCATAGCCTCAAAAGAGACAGCTATATCAGGGTCCTTTCAGCAAAATCTTGCTGGCATATGCAATGGTGTCTGCATTTGGTGGCAGATTATGGGATGGATCCCCGGGTGGGGCAGTTTCTGGATGGTCCTTCCTTTCATCTCAGCTCCAAACTTTTTCTCTGTATCTCTTTCCATGGTTATTACAACCACTCTGGAATTCAGTCTCGTGGATCCTCAGAAAATTATACATAGTACTACCTGAAGATACAGCAATATCTCTCCTGGGCATATACCCAGAAAATGTTCCAACTGGTAATAAGGACACATGCTCCGCTATGTTCATAGCAGCCTTTTTTATAATAGCCAGAAGCTGGAAAGAACCCAGGTGTCACTCAACAGAGGAATGGATACGGAAAATGTGGTACATTTACACAATGGGGTACTACTCAGCTATTAAAAACAATGAAATTATGAAATTCTTAGGCAAATGTGTGGATCTGGAGGATATCTCCCTGAGTGAGTTAACCCAATCACAAAAGAACTCACTTGATATGCATTCACTGATAAGTGGATATTAGCCCAGAAACTTAGAATACCCAAGATACAATTTGCAAAACACAAGAAAATCAAGAAGAAGGAAGACCAACACATAGATACTTCATTCCTTCTTAGAATAGGGAACAAAATAACCATGGAAGGATTTGGTCTTCCTTCTTATCTCCTTGTACAAAGCTAAAGTCCAAGTGAATCAAGGACTGCCACATAAAACCAGATACACCAACATTTATAGAAGAGAAAGTAGGAAAGAGCCTTGAACATATGGACACAGTGGGAAAATTTCTGAAAGAACAACAAAGGCTTGTGCTGTAAGGTCAAGAATCAACAAATGGGACCTCATTAAATTGCAAAGTTTCTGTAAGCCAAAGGACACTGTCAATAAGACAGAAAACCAACAGATTGGGAAAAATCTTTACCAATCTTCCATCTAATAGAGGGCTAATATCCAATATATTGATACTTGAAGAGAATGACTAGTAAAATAACAGTTATTACAATATTACTACCCATTTCCTTTGTTCCTTAAAGAGCAATGTTCATTTTATATATTAAATGTTTGCTTTCATGGAAGCAAAACTAGAGTAAGTTAACTGTATTCACTTTCCATGGAACAATCTACACTTTCTGCCATGGCAACAGAAAAATGAAGCATTCAAGAGAGGTAAATGTGCTGACAATTAAACATGCAAAGGTGTCATTATATCTGATTATAACTGCACACAAAATATCTGAATATATACTCGGAAATACTACTCTCCAAAATAAGTGGCTTAGAGGCTGACCTAGTAGAAAATTTGCCATTTTATAATTTCATTGCCTGATATTATAAAGAAACAAGTAGCAGATGTGGATTTTAAAATGATAAGTGGAAAAGATAATCAAACAGCCCATATCACAGAAAATTTTGTGTTTTGACCAATGATAAAACCACAAAACTGTCTCTCAAGCATATTTCCTTGCTAAACAAACCATTTGTTTTCTGGATTATATTTTTCTTGCATAAGCACACATAGTTGCAACAGAGTTCAAAGTAGTTGCTAGTAAATAGTGAACGTTTTTAAAGTATTATGATTTTGTATACCTTATTATTTACTTAAGGTCTAAACATTGCTCACATATTACCAACATTCAGGACATTTATTCTTATCTTGCTGATCGCATGGGTGTGATTCCAATATTGATTATATTTATGAGTAGTAATCACATTTGCTCTTGAGATCAAATGAGTTGCTTGATTCCCCATAGAGGAGTATGTGCGGGAAATTCTGTCAGACACCATATTTGCAGATGGAAAGGCTCTCAGCTGCACAATGGACAATCTTATTACCTCCCTCTTATGGGTAGGTGAGCACTGAGACCCAAAGTACTTAAAGCCTGGGCTAGTAAGAAGGAGCAAAGCATAGGACTCTGTGGGCTTGTCTGGCTTGTTAGACAACTCTACCCACACTTGTTGAGAAATAAAGATTTTCATTTTCCATCCCCCTTACAAGTTCAATGCCCTTTGAGAAAAATTTCTGGCTGATAATTCAGATTTTAAAAAAATCACATTTCAACTACAATAAATTAAAAAAAATAGTTGATATTAGGAAGAAAACTGGGGTTCTTCAGCAGTATGCTCAGAACATTAATGTGATGGCATGCTGGTCTGCTTACAGCCAGATGTCCCCCTTTGCTGTTAGGAGCACAGGGAAATTAAGATTCCACACATTTCTCTAATTGCTGCCTCAGAATGAAAGCCTCTGTGTGCTTCTCCCAAGCGCAATCAAAGACAAACACAGCACATCTCTGTGAGTGAAGTCATATCTAGTGACAGAGATTGAGTGAAGATAGCTTCCCTAGTTCAGTGAGAGCTCGGCATGAGAATAGCAATTATAGTTCCTTCCTGAAAGTGGTAGCTGTCCATAGGAAGGGAACTTCTGATATTAGCCCTGGTATTTGCTCAGAGGCCTAAAAATGCAACCACATATAGAGGAAACAGTGCTTTTGAGAAATCATCTTGTGGGTTGTAGCACCAAACTGAGAAACTCCACTTAAGAGACACAAAGAGGTATAAAAAATGCAATTTTAGTCGTTGGCTAGAGGAAAGAATGCCAAATAAAATGGCCTTGGCCCTAGGGTTATTAAAATACAGAAAATATCACACACACACACACACACACACACACACACACACACACAATGTATACATGTATTTATAGCAAGCAAAATATTGAAAACAACCTAATTTTAAAAAAATAAACAAGTGGTATATATAGATAGCTGCCTCTCTAATACCCAAACTAGGTAAAAATACAACAAATGAAAAAAATTACATCAAAAATGCTCTTGCGATTTTTAGAAAAACTGAGAAAATATAGAATGGAAAAACAGTGCAACCAAAATAACAAGAAAAATATTATATGATAAGTAATTGAAGGAAATTAATATATTTAGGTTGGAAATGTTTTTTTTTTTCTTTCTTTTAGAAAGTTTCAAAGTTTCTCCCATGAGGTGTTTCAAAATTAACAACAAGGTGTTACTGGCCATCTTGGTCATGATATACTGTGGTGCCAGCTGTCCCTGCGTCTGTCTACATCTTTCCTCGTATGAGCCACTGACTCCCCAAGTCTTTGCTGTTTCCACACTCACACTCAACTCAGCATCTAGGAACCACTGTTCTAGTATGTAAGTCTCCTTAAGAACCGTTTCAAGAGGGAGAATGTGAGATTCTTTATGTGCTTTATTTTCTCTAGACATATTTTCTTCCAGCCCATATATGTATGCCATATCTGAACCGACAAATACAAATCTCAAGCCAGAAGCCTGGGCTAGTAAAGAAGGAGCATATTTAGACAGAAGACATTTCTGTTTTAATAAAATGTACAGTTCTGAAAACTGCTTTCATATCTCTGGTTTAAAAAATGTTTATATTAACTCTCTCCTGATTTAATATACTTTTGGCTACATATATGTGTACATGAACACATACATCTACATTATATATTTATATCATATACATATGTACATGTGCATATACATATATATTATATACATAACAGTTAATGTAATGTGTTCCATTGTACAAATGCAAGGTTTCAGTAAAATAATGTTAGACTCTGTCAAGTTCTCACATCCCAAATATGCATTTTTGCCTTGAATTTCCAATTTTAATGCTTATCTTCTATTCTTCTTTCTACAAAAGCAAATGTATTTTGTCTTTAGGAATCTTTGGGTATCCCTCGTTAGTTGGTAGATAATGCATAACCTCTTGGACACCAATCCCTTTTCTGTTTATTAAGGACTACATTCGGATGTCATGCTTTGCTTTGAACTCACTTGCCTTGCCTTGGAACTCATGCTACTTTGATATGTACACTCCTGCCTCTGAATATTTTTCTTTTCTCCTATGAAACCTTGGGATACACTTTTACTTATGTTTTAGGCTCAGGGAAAATTCATTGGGATGTTTTAATAGCTCAGATGCTATTCTTTTTTTTTTTTTTCTTCTGAATTTCCAAGGACAGTCTCTTCTTAGCTTTTATTGAACTGATTCTATGGTGACACATAACATAAAATTATCTAGTTTCTTCATTTCAGTCCATGTCTCCAAGGAGAACACAATTTCTTGGGAACCTAATGAGCCTTTATTTAAGTAGCAGCAGCAATAAAAGCATTGCGAATATGGTTGACTTTCTATTATTTATATTGTTATTGAAGATCAGCCTTAGTCCATGGTGATCTGATAGGATGCATGGGACAATTTCAATATTTTTGTATATGTTGAGGCCTGTGACCAATTATATGGTCAATTTTGGAGATGGTACCATGAGGTGCTGAGAAGAAGGTATATCCTTTTGTTTTAGGATAAAAATGTTCTGTAGATATCTGTTAAAACTCTTTGTTTTATCACTTCTGTTTGTTTCACTGTGTCCCTGTTTAGTTTCTGTTTCCACGATCTGTCCATTGGTGAAAGTGGTGTGTTGAAGTCTCCCACTATTATTGTGTGAGGTGCAATGTGTGCTTTGAGCTTTACTAAAGTTTCTTTAATGAATGTGACTGTCCTTGCATTTGGAGCGTAGATATTCAAAATTGAGAGTTCCTCCTGGAAGATTTTACCTTTGATGAGTATGAAGTGTCCCTACTTGTCTTTTTTGTTAACTTTGGGTTGGAAGTGGGGATCTATCCCATAATCAGCCTCCAAACGCTGACACCATTGCATACACTAGCAAGATTTTGCTGAAAGGACCATGATATAGCTGTCTCTAGTGAGGCTATTCTGGGGCCTAGCAAACACAGAAGTGGATGCTCAGAGTCATCTATAGGATGGAACATAGGGCCTCCAATGGAGGAGCTAGAGAATGTACCCAAGGAGCTAAAGGAATCTGCAACCTTATAGGTGGAACAACAATATGAACAAACAGGTGTCGCTCGGAGCTCGTGTCTCTAGCTGCATATGTATCAGAAGATGGCCTAGTCGGCCATCAGTGGAAAGAGAGGCCCATTGGTCTTGCAAACTTTATATGCTTAAGTACAGGGGAACGCCAGGGCCAAGTGGGGGTAAGAGAGAGGGAGCATGAGGGACTTTTGTAATAACATTGGAAATGTAAATGAAGAAAATACCTAATTAAAAAAAAGAATGTGGTTGAGACTAAATTATTTTCTACATTTTCAAGCCTAAAAAGTCTCCATGTTCATACAGCAAGTAGATGTTTGCTTTTCACAGCTCTGATGTGTGCACATGACCATGATCTGGAGTCTTTCAATATTGACAGCAAAACTGTCTAGTACAACAGAATAATTTCAGAAACAACACTGCTCCACACACACACACACACACACACACACACACAAACCTAACAAAAATTCCACAATTTCTGGGACAGATCTTATACCACAAAAATAATTATAGTCAACGGCGTTCTTGGAGTAATCTGTTCTGAGGAACTATCAGACTAGGAATTTTCATATTCTATTGCTTTTTGCCTCGTGCAAAATGAACATCATTGAGAAAGAACAGATAACTGAGATATGATGTACAATATTAGTATACATCAGACAGTTAAAACTAGCTGGTGCAACAAAAGTGGAAGTTGAAAAAACTTGAAGCATCTTTCTTATTGATGAATGATTGCTATATTTTAAACTCTACTGACAGACATTATTAATTAGAAAAATTAAAGTAGAGTACAAAATTAAAAAGGATCCTTTTGTAAAAATATTTATGGAGTGAAAACAATAGTTTGTCCCCAAAGAACAAACCTACTAGTTCTCTGCCAGCGTCTGGTTTTTCTCTAATTTTTGAGGTAAAGATGTAAATCACTAGCATTAAGAATGACATGAAAACAAAGACTGATCTCACCTTAGTGCTTGATGGCATAATGCAGCCTCTACAATGCAGTATGTCTGAGAGCATGACCCCAGAAGACTATGGTTGTTGTTGCTATTGTGTACAATATATGCTTTTCTCTAAACAAGAACAAGTATATATTTCACACAGGAACAGATGCACAGATGGAGGAGGACAGCAGTGTCTTAATCTTAAATTAGTTCTTTACAACTCACTTCCCAGATGTGTGTTTCTTCAGCCCCCTGCTATCTTGAGGACAGTTTCTGCTTTTGTCTGTCAATGAGTCATAAGCTGTCTTTTAAATCCAGAGTAAACACATAAAAAAATATACCACTTTGCATAGCATGAGTCAGGGACTGGCTGTGCAAAGATCCAAGTTGATTCTTTTAAGGTTTCTATGTATCTTCTGGAGAACTGTTCACATAGTTTTAATGGGCATCTCCCCAACGCCCAAGGTTTTATCACATTCACAAAGATCGCAGGCATCAAAATGTCATTCAGAAGGACAAATATGCTTTTGCCCCTCTTTTGTGAATATACATGTGTTCATGTGTGTAAATAGAGATAGAGGCTAGAATTTTACTCTAGATAGATGTGTCTCTCAATTTCTTCTCTCTTTATTTTTATTATTTATCTATTTTGAGATTATGATATATCATTTCACTATCTCCTTTCTCCCTTCAAGCCCTTCCATATACATTTTTTTTCTTTCTTTCAAATTCATGCATACACAGATATGTATTTAACAACAATCAATGAAAGGAGAGATACGAATCTGCTTTTGTACACATAGGCTATTTTAATGAACATGGAGCCTGCCAATTTGCTGAACTCCCTGGCCACAAATCTCCAGACATACTCCTGTGTCTGCTTCACAGAACTAAGATTACCACTGCACCTCCATGTTTATGTGTGTTTTGTGCATCTGAACTCAGCCTTATGATGGCAGGGAAAACACTTTACAAAGGAATTCTTTCAGCCCATATGTCTTTTAAAAACAAACACCATTTTTAGTAGTCAATCACTAGGGCTAACCTAGATTTTAGTTCAAAGGCTTAGTCTGAGTATGTTTGCCTGTTCCCAAGGTATTAATGGATCCCATTTGATTAGACACAAAGAATTTAATTTTAAATGGATTCTACATAATCAGTGATTCCTCTCACTCCATTGTATCATATGTACATGATGCCAAAACAATTTTGTTACCAGAGATCATTAATTTAATGTCCACCAAAGCAAAGACAGAACATTTGTGGAGGCAGTGACCACATTAAAATGCAGATACTTTAAAAATTCCATTTCACCAGAATGAAACATTTAGAGGCAGACACTATACGTATAGCCTAGGCCACATTAATGTTTATGAGGGGAACAGCTAAATAATGCAGATGCTATGATATACTAAAGATTATCTCAAAGCCAAACTGTGAGGAAAAACTATTCAACTTAAAGCAAACAATATTCCTTAAAATGAAGATATTTAGATTTTAAAAAACATATAAGATGAACAGTAATTTAGCCTGTGGATCTCATGTATACCTGAAATGCTGCCAGATAATAAAAGAGAAAATGCACAGGATGTCTTTTAGAAGGAAAAAGCTGAAACTAAGAATGCCATTCATAAGAAGAGACTCAAGCATAATGCATTTGATACTATGACATAGCAGAGCACCATATGGTTTAACAATTGGCTTGACACTGGCTAAAATATGCTTCCCATCTGTCCTAAATACGTCATGAAATTACCAGAATGTAGAGTTTTTGAAGGTAGGTATGACTTTAGTTGATTTATTTATCATTTATTTTGGCTTATTGCTGTCTTACTTCATGCCTGGTGCTTCATTTGTCTTGCAATAAACCAAAAGAACTAAAGAATCCCAACACTTTGATAAGATAACGTCTTTCAGATTGCACTGAGAATTTATGCTTGTATGAGGTCTTTATAAGACATAATAGAATAAAAATATAAAAATAAAGATATTGAAAACTAAAAATAAAAAATAAAAAGATTGAAAACTAACAAGTTTTTCTTTTATTCTTTAATCTGTTTTCACAGTCCAGCCTTTATCCCCCTCCCATTCCACGCTCTGATACCATACCTCTTTCCCCCACCCCCGACTCCAAGAGGATGTCTCCACTCCACCCCCACCCCACCAGACCTCCCCACTTCATCAGGTAGTCAATATGAATGCTTGGAAGTTTCTTTAAAGCCATGTTCAATGTTGACTCTGATCCTCCATTTTATTTTTGTGTTTATGCCAAATTAAAAGGCAGTCTTAAATAAAATTCAGGACGAAGGAGCTGACTTCTGTGGACTACATTAATTTTACATTTCCCTTTTTGTTCATGTTATGAAAATTAAATTTATAACTAGATGGTTATTTAAAAATAAAAATTTTCTATCAAATAGAAATTTCTGAGATGGTTTTAGCTATCTGTTTATAATAGAGTCAGTGTAAAAATCAAAGTTGCTAAGAGACTTGTTTATAATTTGGAGAGGGGAGAGGGGACATGGGAGAGGGGAAAGCAGGGAGGGCAGACATGAAAGGGGATAGGGGAGAGAGGAGAGTAGAGAGAGAGAAAAGTATCTGAGAAGGCAGAGTCTAATTCCATATAGTGTATGCTACTAGTCATGAAAGGTTATCCCTAATGTAGTTTACACACGAGAATACTAGGAGTCTGAGATCATTGGGGTACATGGAAATTATCATAAAGATGAGAATCTATAAACTTTGCCTACAGAAAGAAGCTGAAATGAGACTCAAGTCAGTCAAATACAGTAGCTCACACTTAAATCATTCTCTGCTGTTTATTCTAGCTAAAGATCAGTTGTATATTTTATAAAAAGAAACATAAAAGAAATTTTTTTCTGTTGTGTTATGCTATTCCATTATTTCAAAAAATAAAAATTGAAATTGTTATTCCTTATACAGTAAAGCCTGTATATAAACCTTTCAAAACCATACTAACAGTAACTGTATCCTAACTCTTCATCTAAATCCTAAGTAGTTTAAATTACAGAGAGATGCTCAGAGAGCCTTTCCTCTGCAATAAGTGCATGAGTGTATGATTGTCCCTTCCACAATTACCAGGATCAATGGGCTAAAGGAATTGTTCTTTCAGTTGTAGGTCAGAGGCAAGGTTTCTGCATTTATTGTTCACATATAACAATTCACCAGTAATGCTTTTAGAAATATGTATTCTTCTCAAGTGTAATATCCTTGGGAATAATAGCCACAGAACAAAATTCTGAGTTTGTTAAACACTTTGCGCTTCATGGGAAACAACAGTTCCATGAAGAGTACAAGGCACTATTAGCACTGGATTCACAGTTCATCCCACTTCCCTGCTGGAACTCAGTAATCTACAATGGAGGATAAAAGCATCAACACAGAGGCCCCAGCTGCTTGGTCTTGATGGGGCAACAAAATCACTTCTGCTTCCAAGGAGCATGTGGGTTCTTTTCATGCCTGGCTTCTTAGCTTTCAAAAACAGAAACTGTCTCTGATTTTTTTATTTTTAGAGTTCATTTTATTTTTAATAATGAGTTCCTTTTGAGTGGGACTCTTCTTTCTTTTTTTATCATAAAGAAGTTTATTTTAGAGTAATTATTTGTTATTCATCTACTTTTACCACTTATTAAAGATGGAAGCAAAGTGGCATTCTAATGAGATGGTTGTGCTTGTTTATTTTTATTTATTTATTTATTTTCCATTTTTATTAGGTATTTAGCTCATTTACATTTCCAATGCTATACCAAAAGTCCCCCATAGCCACCCACCCCCACTCCCCTACCCACCCACTCCCCTTTTTTGGCCCTGGCATTCCCCTGTACTGGGGCATATAAAGTTTGCGTGTCCAATGGGCCTCTCTTTCCAGTGATGGCCGCCTAGGCCATCTTTTGATACATATGCAGCTAGAGTCAAGAGCTCCGGGGTACTGGTTAGTTCATAATGTTGTTCCACCTATAGGGTTGCAGACCCAATGGAATAGAATTGAAGACCCAGAAATGAACCCACACACCTATGGTCACTTGATCTTCGACAAGGGAGCTAAAACCATCCAGTGGAAGAAAGACAGCATTTTCAACAATTGGTGCTGGCACAACTGGTTGTTATCGTGTAGAAGAATGCGAATTGATCCATACTTATCTCCTTGTACTAAGGTCAAATCTAAGTGGATCAAGGAACTTCACATAAAACCAGAGACACTGAAACTTATAGAGGAGAAAGTGGGGAAAAGCCTTGAAGATATGGGCACAGGGGAAAAATTCCTGAACAGAACAGCAATGGCTTGTGCTGTAAGATCGAGAATTGACAAATGGGACCTAATGAAACTCCAAAGTTTCTGCAAGGCAAAAGACACCGTCAATAAGACAAAAAGACCACCAACAGATTGGGAAAGGATCTTTACCTATCCTAAATCAGATAGGGGACTAATATCCAACATATATAAAGAATTCAAGAAGGTGGACTTCAGAAAATCAAATAACCCCATTAAAAAATGGGGCTCAGAACTGAACAAAGAATTCTCACCTGAGGAATACCGAATGGCAGAGAAGCACCTGAAAAAAATGTTCAACATCCTTAATCATCAGGGAAATGCAAATCAAAACAACCCTGAGATTCCACCTCACACCAGTCAGAATGGCTAAGATCAAAAATTCAGGTGACAGCAGATGCTGGCATGGATGTGGAGAAAGAGGAACACTCCTCCATTGTTGGTGGGATTGCAGGCTTGTACAACCACTCTGGAAATCAGTCTGGCGGTTCCTCAGAAAACTGGACATAGTACTACCGGAGGATCCAGCAATACCTCTCCTGGGCATATATCCAGAAGATGTCCCAACTGGTAAGAAGGACACATGCTCCACTATGTTCATAGCAGCCTTATTTATAATAGCCAGAAGCTGGAAGGAACCCAGATGCCCCTCAACAGAGGAATGGATACAGAAAATGTGGTACATCTACACAATGGAGTACTACTCAGCTATTAAAAAGAATGAATTTATGAAATTCCTAGCCAAATGGATGGACCTGGAGGGCATCATCCTGAGTGAGGTAACACATTCACAAAGGAACTCACACAATATGTACTCACTGATAAGTGGGACTCTTCTTTCAACAGCACTAGTACTTTAGAGGATTTGGATAGGCACAGATTTCATAAGATAGGAAAAGCAGAGTCTAAGAATACTTCCCATAGAGGTCACGCGAATCACTTCACAGGCCCAATCATCTCCCAGTTTACATTAGGGTAAGGAGCTTCAGCAGATGGCCACTAAACACATCACCAATTACCCTTCTTTCTATAGCTTATACTTTTTTTACAGTAAGGTTACTGCTGCAAAAGAACCAGTACACAGTTTCACACACTAATACAAGCGCTCTTGTGAGATATTCAAGACAGGTGCTTAACTTACTATATGTGTCAGTAACACTTGATCTAGATTTCCTGTACCAGGAAACCTGAAGATGGAGCACAAGTGTCCAATATTTCTTTTTCTTTTCCTTTCTTTATTTTTATTAACATTTTTGTTAGATATTTTCTTTATATACATTTTAAATGTTATCCCCTTTCCTGGTTTCCCCTCTGAAAACCCCCTATCCTCTTCCCTCTCCTCCTGCTCACCAACCCAGCGACTTCCACTTCCTGGCCCTGGCATTTCCTTATATTGGGGCATAGAGCCTTTACAGGAGCAAGGGCCTCTCCTCACATTGATGACTGACAAAGCTATTCTCTGGTACATATGCTACTGAAAATTTTAAGTAGAAAGGGCATTTAGTAAAAGAAAACTCAGCAACTTAGGGAGACTCTAGGAGGTCTAGAGAAAATGGTTTAGAATGTAATTCCAGCAAAAAATTCCAAATGGTAGATAAAAGAAATAAAAAAGCAAGGATGCTAAAAATTACATTATTTGATGTGCATTTCCCTGATCACTATAGGACTTTGAACATTTCTTTATGAACATTTCTTTAAGTGCTTCTCAACCATTTGAGATTCCTATGTTGTGAATTCTCTGTTCAGCTATACACCCCATTTTTGATTGGGTTGTTTGGGTTTTTTTTTTGAAAGTTAGCTTCTTGAGTTCTTTATATGTTTTGGATATTAGACCTCTATCGGGTGTGAGGTTAGTAAAGATTCTCTTCCCAGTCTGTAGGTTGCTAATTTGTCCTATTTACTATGTCTTTTGCCTTACAGAAGCTTTTCAGTTTTATGAGGTGCCATTTATCAATTCTTGATCTTAGAGCCTGAGCCACTGTAATTCTGTTTAGGAAATTTCCCCTGTACCAGTGAGTTCAAGGCTCTTTCCCACTCTTTATTCTATTAGATTCAGTGTATCTGGTTTTATGTTGAGGTTCTTGATATACTTGGACTTGAGCTTTGTGCAAGGTGACAAATATGGATCTATTTTAATTTTTCTACATACCGACTGCCAGTTAGACCAGCACCTCACCTCTCTTGAGGATTAGGCACATCTTCTCTCACTGAGTCCATACCAGGCAGTCCTCTGCTTTATATCTGTCAAAGGCCTCAGACTAGTTAGTGTATGCTGCCTGGTTGAGTCACCTCATTCAGAATGATATTTTCTAGTTCTATGAATTTGCCTGAAAAACTCATGATGTCGTCATTCTTAATAGCTGAGTAGTATTCCAATGTGTAAACAAACAACATTTTCTGTTTCCATTCCTACCTTGTGAGACATCTGAATTGTTTTCGGATTCTGGCTATCACACATAAGGCTATCACACATATCAACATAGTAGAGAGGTGAGGTTCCAGGGAGTGGAGGCCTGTTTGTGGGAGGGGGTGGGGACATCCTCCTGGAGAAGGGAGGGAAGAGAATGAGTTGAGAAACTTTGGGAAGGCAAACCAGGAAGGAGGTAATGACTGGACTGTATAAAAATAAAGTAAAAAATAATTACCTTATTGTGTACGCTATTCTTGTATGTCATAACAGAAGATCATGTCTAAGATATGTAAGCAGGGATAATTGGTTATGTGTTGCTACTCAGCATATACTCATTAAGTATTAAACTTTGGATATAAACTTAAGTATTGGACACAGATTCATTTTTAAATGTTATATCCACATAAAATGTATTAGGTCATAGCACATGCCTTCATTATTTGCACTCAGGAGGCAGACACAAGTTGAGCCCTGTGAGTCTATATATAGTCCAGAATGGTCTATATAGCAAGTTATAGACCAATCAGGGCTAGATAATGAGTATATAAGAGAAAAGATTAACATGGTGGCAAAAAGAGAAAAAGATTAAATACTAATAGATTTCATTAATTAAAATGATACTTATACTTCTTTTTATCAACTCAGTTATCTACTAAATTCACACTAGTGCAGCCTAGTATGATTTTGATTTCAGCTCATTTGGTGGTGCTACAAAGGGTTGAGGTCTTCATTAATGTGGCCTGTAATACAAACTGTAGAATAAGAATGGCATATTCAAAAAACCATTTCTGTAAGTACAAAGACACTATTCCTGCCTGAGGAGACACTAACAAATATTTACTCACCAAAATAGGTACCAGAGACGCACCAATGTAGAGATACCATCAAAGTCTAACATTGTGAATCAATGAGTTCATTGGTGATACTTATGTGACTATAGATGAGGGGTTGTTTACTTACAGGAGCAGAAAAAACTCAGAGAGATCTATATGGACAAGCCACACTGCAGCATGGCTGATTGCTCACAAAAGCTGGAAGGCTGTAGCTTACTACATAATTTGTAGGTAGCTCATCAGATTGGAAAGTATTTTTTTAAAGGCAGATCTACTGGTCTGAACCAGGTAACTTAGCTTGCCTGAGGAAATCTCTCAGTAGTTCACACTGCTTATATGAACGTGGGAAGAGAGTCCCCAGGGTATTTGATTTTTAAGGAGTTCCTGAAGATCTTGAGTTGTTTATTTACTGAATTTAAAGATACCTGAAGGATAGGATGTTTTTTCTCCCTTCAGATTTTAAAGTTTAGATGATTCTGTGTCCTACTGAGCTTCCTTGCCAGTCAGGATGTTTATATCAAAGAAAATTGCTACACATTTGCTTCCTAAAATTTACTTACACTAAAACAATAATCATGACACTAATCTCAGGATTTGATGAAATTTTATGGTATAAAATATAGCCAATCACAATTATATTTTTAAATATTACAAAAATCTGTAATTGTACATTGTCATCATCTATGAATATATACATATAAGCAATTCTTTCATAGTTCCTACTTTTCTATGAACTAATGAAAATATTCTCACACAGGAAGAACAGAACAAACTTGATAATTTCAGGGAATTTCTGGGTGGTTATGTAAGCAGTCTCACACATGTTAAAGATGAAGGTTTGATTCTATTCAGTAATCCTTTATTGACTTTAAATTCAATTGAAGTTAACTGGCATGAATAGAATAAAGCTCTCTTGGGAAGTTGAGGGCTAAGGAACAGAATGTGTGAGGATTTGGAGGTTCAGAAAGAAAATTTGACTCGTGGTTATAGTAAACTCAACTAGTATATAATCTTTTCAATGTTACATCTGTTCTTGAAGGAGAATTGTTTAGCAAAGCACTAAATTCTGAAACATATGGATGGCTTAGAGAGTGAAAAATAAAAGATGTTTCTTTAACATAAGAAAATCAAGATGTCACAATTTAAAAATATATTCATATAGCCCAGAAAAACTAGAAACCTATTTTGCAAACAAGAGATTTCCAAACCAAAGAGCTATGCTCTAATAGAAAGAAATTTAGAACACTTCTAATTTGCACAGCATGCAAGCAACAACAACAAAGCAATATATAATTCCACTATAATAATCAACTCACTCTTATACATCTATCCACTCATGTTTTGGGGGGAACTGTTGGTGCTCCAAAAGAAATTCCGTGTATAAAATCTCATTCCATTGTTTTTATTTGAGTATATCTTCCTCATTTGTCATATCTGGCACTATAAGTAAATGAGTTGTAAACTAAAATATAATACCATATACTTTCGTGATGACTTTACTCTTTCATTAAAGCCATCTAGTTGTTGCACAACATATCATAAAAATATTTATAGAACTAGATATGGTGACATAAGCCTATAATCAGAGTTTGAGGCAGAAGGATCTGGAGTTTGAAGCCAGCCTAAGAACATAATGATACCCTCTCTTGATAAAACAAAGGTTGAGAATATAGGTTATTGGTAGAGTGGGTTAAATCTCAAGCATAACAGCAAAACACATAAAATAATAAATAGTTGTTTTTAGTCTTCATCAATGTTTTCCTTTTGAACATATGCAATTATTTCTGTTTATCCACACAATTCCATTAAAATAACTCTTGTCATTCTTACCAATATAAAATTCCAAAGTCAAGAACTTCTTAAAGTTTTTGCACTTACATGCCTATTGATGCAAGATGTGTTACACATGTCATATATGTAACCAGTGACTTAAACAACAATGAAACCAATGCAAAAATGACAGCATTGTTTTCCAAATACAAGAGAGCAGTTGTACATATGAACCAACTATTCATATACTCATATAACCTCAAGCCAGAAAAAAATCATAGAATGGAGAAGAGAGGGAGACATGAAATCCCACCCCTAGCTGTGGAACATTACTTTTTTTTATTGGTTATTTTCTTTATTTACATTTCGAATGTTATCCCCTTTCCTGGTTTCCCTCCCTCCTGGAAAACCCCTATCCCATATTCCCTTCACCTGCTTCTATGAGGTTGTTCCTCCACTCAACCACCCACTCCCACCTCCCTGCCCTCTATTCCCCTACATTGAGGCATCTATTAAGTCTTCATAGGACCAAGGACCTCTCCTCCCATTGATACCTGACAAGGTCATCATCTGCTACATATGCAGCTGGAACCATGTGTACTACTTAGTTGATAGCTTAGTCCCTCAGAGCTCTGGGGGGTTTGATTGATTGATATTGTCATTCTTCCTATTGGGTTGAAAACCCCTTCAAATGCTCCAGTCCTTTCTCTAACTCCTCTATTGGGGTCCCTGTGCTCAGCCCAATGGTTGGCTGTGTATATCTATCTCTGTATTTGTAAGGCTCTAGCAGGGCCTCTAGAGAGACAGCTGTATCAGGCTCTTGTCACCATGCACTTCTTGGCATTGTGGAACAGTGCTTAATTGCAATCAGTTAGAATAAAATAAAATAAAGATGGAAGGAAAATGCTTTCATAGAGGTATGACCCCTGAGAGGTTGACCACACTCCTGTGGATTTCCACAGACCAAAGTGTATATGGGCATCACAAATTGAGGAAAGAATAAAAAGTTTTCCACTTACAATCTCTTTCTATCAAGAGACTGTTATATGACCATTTCTATATACTTTATAAAATAGATATAGAAATTAAATAGTTATTGACATTATATTGTGAAAAAATTTATAAAATTATTTTATGCATATATTTTAGTATGTATTAAAGAGGAAACCAAATATGTAATACACACATATCTATATATATATTTAAAGTTTGATTAAAAATTTGATACCAAAGATCATAGTGAATTTTCAATATATTTTAGAGTTGAGTGACATTTTGATTTGATACTATTAATGCTGATATTGTCACATTACATAACTGTATAGTACAAAATGATAAAAATAAGTCTTGGGCCATTCAAAAAATTATTGGAAACCGTGTCCTGTTTTTAAACCAAAATGCATTTAATAGTTTTAAAATGAAATCTCAAGTTAATATCTCAAGTAATAGTCCTTCAAAATCTACAACTTTAACATAACAGAGTACAAAGATATACTAATTTGATGATTATACTTTGAAAACTGAATATAAGAAAGTATTAGAAGTCTTTGTTTTTAGTAATTAAGCCTTTGTGTTTCTGAAATAGGAGAAAACTTTTGCACATTTAGTTAAATCAGCAGAATCATTGTCTCAGATCGAAGCAGAGGTGTTTCAGGAAGCATTTGTTGTTACTAGGTAGCATGACAGAATGTGTCCTGTATATGCACTTTCTGTGTGTTCAGACTGAAGGGGACAGTACATTTTCATGGTGCAATAGTTATGAACACTTCAGAAATACTTTGTGTTTACATTTTAATATTAGACTTCCAATTAACTTTTGCCTGTTGAGTGTTCAGAATTCCCAATTTCATCAAACTCAACATTCACTTGTAGTACCTGATGTGAGGTTGTGACCCACAGTTAGAAAAGTTGATCAATAGACAATACCAAGTCCTTATCTTAATAAGCAACAGCATAATAGATCAACAGATTTCTGCAAGCCTCTCTTCCACCTCTGTTCATTTGCTCATCTCTTTCATTCGTTTGTGCAGTAGAATCCTCTGGCTGCTAACTTCTCTCTTTTTCCCATAGGAAGCAGGGCTTGTGTTTTCCTCCTCTATTTCACCAACTCACTACTTGCTTCCACATAGTTAGAGGGCTTTTAAGTCATTTGTTTGCTCATTATTTTCAAGCCACTATCTTCAACTCTATCTTATGTTTCCTAGTTTTAAATATATTTTATTTCATATTCTTCAACTGTTTTACTTTGTATCATTTCTACTGGAATCATAAAATAATCAGCACTTCACAAGTAGCTCTCAAACTTCTCATTCACTCATTGCCCTGAACCTTTCTTCCTCCATCCTGCTTTTTCAGTACTTCCCATGGGCATACTTTGCACTATCACTTAATATCTGTTGTATACACGCAAAAATTTGTTGACTCTACATGATAAATATCCCAGAATCTGATCACTTACTACTTTGATTACTATTGCTTCTGTAACTTGATCTGTTGTTGGGTGTTAAGCCTTCTAACTCTCTAATACTATTATCCACAGTATATTTACCATACACGTATCAGATTTATCATTTTAAAGTATAAAATGGAGTAATGTGACTACTCTACATAAGTCTTTATTTTTATTCAGAGAAGAAGACTATGCCAACACTTCAGTTTTTTCATGTTTTATGTTTAATTCACTTGAGGCACTTCTAAAATACACTCCCACTAGGGGCATATCCTAAAAAGTCTTACAAGTCTTATATGGGATATTGTTATTGATTTAAAAAACTGGGGGGGGGGCATTCGTGTCCTGAAGATGTGTAGCTCAGTGATAGAGCGTGTACTTTACATGCAATAAGACCATGAGTTTAAGTACTAACAAGAAAATAAAAACAGGAAGAAAGAAAGAAAGAAAGAAAGAAAGAAAGAAAGAAAGAAAGAGAGAGAGAAAGAGAGAAAGAGTGAGAGAGACAGAGAGACAGAGAGACAGAGAGACAGAGGGAGGGGAGAAAAAGTGAAGAAGGAGGGAAGGAAGGAAGGGAGGAAGGAAGGAAGGGAGGAAGGAAGGAAGGGAGGGAGGGAGGGAGGGAGGGAGGGAGGAAAGGAGGGAAAATAATTCTAAACAACCAACTAGACTTGAAAACTTTTGTCTTGTTATTTGTTCTCATTATTTCTTTGAACTGATTTTTTCCTTTTTAAATTATCTTGTTGTGCTTTGGTCCCACTTGGCTTCTGTGATATTTGTAAAACATATCAAATATCTGTCTGCCTTAGAGTCTTTATATCTGGTAAGTTTCTCCCGTGGCTATATCATGTTCTGATATGGTATATATTTGGATTATTTAATTTTCACAATTCATTAGAATAGGAGCATTGGCAAAGAACCACTGTCGTAGTCCTCATCTCTAGACTATTTTCTTATCCAGAAGAGACTCTCAGTGAATAACTGTTGTAATCAAAGTCTAGGTATTTAGCTTAATATAAATACCTTTAAAAATAATTTTTTGAAAGATGGGCTTAGAAAAATGATTAAGTCAAGAGAAATGTTGTACTTTTGATATACTCATTCCAGTTACAAGTTGAACAGACATGGAAAAATTCATTAAGAACATGAAAATAGGTCTCTGTGGATCATGAGAAAAGGTGTGGTTTAGGCAGAATTCTCTTAGTTTCCAATTAGTTGATGAGAGAAGTCATGAGATGTGGGATTAGAACCCCAATAAAAATATCAAGGGGAAAACAGTATTTTTAAGAATATGGATTTAGCAGTCTGGCGGTTCCTTAGAAAATTGGACATAGTACTACTGGAGGATCCAGCAATACCTCTCCTGGGCATATATCCAGAAAATGTCCCAACCGGTAAGAAGGACACATGCTCCACTATGTTCATAGCAGCCTTATTTATAATAGCCAGAAGCTGGGAAGAACTCAGATGCCCCCCAACAGAGGAATGGATACAGAAAATGTGGTACATTTACACAATGGAGTACTACTCAGCCATTAAAAAGAATGAATTTATGAAATTCTTAGCCAAATGGATGGACCTGGAGGGCATCATCCTGAGTGAGGTAACACAATCACAAAGGAACTCACACAATATGTACTCACTGATAAGTGGTTATTAGCCCAAAACCTAGGATACCCAAGATATAAGATACAATCTGCTAAACACTTGAAACTCAAGAAGAATGAAGACTGAAGTGTGGACACCATGCCCCTCCTTAGAATTGGGAACAAAACACCCATGGAAGGTGTTACAGAGACAAAGTTTGGAGCTGTGACAAAAGGATGGACCATGTAGAGACTGCCATATCCAGGGATCCACCCCATAATCAGCTTCCAAACCCTGACACCATTTTATACACTAGCAAGAATTTGCTGAAAGGACCCAGATATAGCTGTCTCTTGTGAGACTATGCCGGGGCCTAGCAAACACAGAAGTGGATGCTCACAGTCAGCTAGTGGATGGATCACAGGGCTCCCAATGGAGGAGCTAGAGACAGTACCCAAGGAACTAAAGGGATCTGCAACCCTATAGGTGGAACAACATTATGAACTAACCAGTACCCCGGAGCTCTTGACTCTAGCTGCATATGTATCAAAAGATGGCCTAGTCGGCCATCACTGGAAAGAGAGGCCCATTGGACTTGCAAACTTTATATGCCCCAGTACAGGGGAATGCCAGGGCAAAAAAAAAAAAAAATTGGAATGGGTGGGTAGGGAAGTGGGGGGGAGGGTATGGGGGACTTTGGGGATAGCATTGGAAATGTAATTGAGGAAAATATGTAATAAAAAAAAGAAAAAAAAGAATATGGATTTAGAAAATGAATCAGTATTCATAATAAGTGAGTGGGGGGAAACAATGAAAGAAACTAAGAAAACACTCAAAGATGCAACCAAGTCCCACTACCAAGTGAACAGCCATCCATTGCATGCATTAACATTCTTTACTCTTTCATTTACTCCCCACTTACCCATGATCCTTCAGGGCAGATGATTGGAATGATCTGTACTTGTTTCACTCCTCACTATATTCTAGATTAACCCTCGGCTCAGTATAGTTATGGTAAGCTGAAGTGGTTGCCTCAACACCTTGGTAACAATAAGGTGCTAAGATGTAGTCTGCTTTATATTATGCTGGTGAGATTTGGGATCACGTTACAGGAATTTAGCCTGACTTTGAGTTCCTGTGAGGAAATGATAGCATTCTGTATTCAAAATGAAGTTTGGCTGATAGGCAGCTGCAGGGACTTCACAGCACCCGCAGTAGCAAGGAAATGTGGACTCAGAGGTGCTAAAACTGTAATTAGAACAAGGCATCTGTTTCCCAGCTCCTATCAAACAGCTACTAATCAATGTGGTCCCTCACTTTGAGCAGGGAAGTGCTCACCCATGGATCTGCTGGATGTTTTCCCAGGCAGTAGCAGACTGGATACTGGTGGAGAACACCCTGACTCTAAAGGAAGGAGTGAAATATTATTGCTCTGTAAATACATCAGTTTTTAAAAGGTGTGTATTGGAATTGTGTCAATGTACTCTTACTTCCTGTCAAATACATATTTCCAGAACAATCTGGAAGCAAATTGTTACTACAAGAATAGTTTTGTCTGGAGTTCTTGCATGCTGGTTATCTTAAAATTTTTCTTTTACTTGCCCTTAAGACATTTTGCTCAGTTTTGTAGGGTTATCAAGGAAGATAAAACATTTAGTAGAATCCTATCAATTTACTATTTCCTAAAATTCTGACTTGTAAACCATTTTCTAATATGTGATCTATAGTCTGCTTCTCTAAGAACCTGCCTTATAAAAAGCTCTGTAGTTCTTTATGTTGAATGGTGTTGTATATTGTGCTTTCTCAGTAGAGATTTCAAGTGCATACTGGGTACCAAAAGTTTGGGTCTCCCTTACAGTAAGGAAACTGGTTTAAAGTCTTTTGAATCTAATATTTCCCAAGCTTAGCTCTTTAGAGAGTTTTCCTTTTCCTTCATTTCTAAGACATAAAACAGAATTAATGTTCCAAAGAAAAGAATTTAGTTGAAGCTAGATTAAATATTTCTTATCATTGACATTTAAATAATGCCTAAAATGAAGTCCATAGATTTCCTGAGAAATTTCTAATCTCTATTCTCTATTACCACAGATAACTCCATGTTATGCAATCATTTGGGATAAATTGGCTAGGATTCCAACTCATTCTTCTCCTCAAAAGAATAAAAATAAAAGTCAATCCTTTTATCATAATGATCAGTCAATTTAAAAGTTGACTCTGTTCTCATCCAATTTAGCTCCAGCAGACACAGACCTAGGGCACAGTAGATGTCCTGTGTAGACTTTGATGCCCTGTGTCTCTGAATGTTTCACATGTAAGTTGGCAGTCTACTTTCTTTCTTTACAGAGGAGGATGTTCAGAGATTGATGACTTTTAGGATGGCTTCCCAAGATGCTGAAAAAAGAAATCTGTGCTCACAGGTACTTTAGGGAACACACTGACGTGTAATTTAAAAAATCTGAAATGAGTGATTTTACACATTATGCTTTTCTGTAAAAAAAAAAAAAAAGCATTTGGATAATAATAACAAGAATAATGATGACTAACAGGTCTGAAAAATCAAATCATAAAAATTATGAACTATTTTTACTATGGTGGATTGAATGTGAATGGCTTGCATAGGTATATATATATATATATATATATATATATATATATATATATATATATATATATATATATGAATATTACTTTACCAGTTGTTAGAATTGTTTGGGAAATAATTGGTGGTGTGGTCTTATTAGAGGTGATGTGTAAACGGGGTGGGCTTTTAGTTAGGCCCAGTTAGCATTCTCTTTCTACCTGCCTCCTACTTGCTGATAAAGATACAAGGGCTCAGCTACGGCTCCAGCTCTATGCCTGCCTGCCTGCTGCTATTTTCCCCAGCACCATGCTTATAGACTCACACTTAGAAATGGTAAACCTGCAGTAAACTCTTTCTTCTATGGGTTTCTATGGTCATAATGCCTTAGCACAGCTGTAGAAAAGTAAGTAAGACAATCACTATTCTGCTGTTTAAGCAACTAGCTACACATAATTAATGATACACAAGAGACAGTCTTTTCTGAAGTATAAAATCATGTGACTCAAGGCATAAGACCATGTGAGAGTGAAGAAAACACAGTTGGAATAAAAATATGGTCAATCTATTGAGATGGGACAGAAATATTGAAGTCAATAAATGATTAGAAATTTTTTCAGTAAGTAAAATATTTAGTTATATACTGTAAAGCATACTTAACAAGAGAGAAAAAGAAGAGTAAACAGATGATTTGAAAATAAATGGATTATATTTGTTACTTATTAGATATGACTGTGAGGAATAAAATGTTCTAGAAATGGAGTGGTGTGGACATGCAGTCTGGGGCAGGCTGACATAAGATAAAGGAAAAATGATAGAGAAATCAAGAAAATTTAGATGTAACTAGAGGCATGTTTCTAGTATTTTTCTTTAAATTATCTCTTCTCAAAATCTTGGAAGATGTTTCAGAAAACAAAGAATGCTTATCTTCCCGAAGTCTAATGGATGTTTTTTAGTGGTGTTGTATGTGATGAGAAATAAGTCCAGATATATCTACTTTCCAGCTAAATTTGAAGGAAGAATAATTGGATTGAAGCTTCATATTTAGCAGAATTAATGAACAGTGGACAGGACTGATGCTTCGTGACTTAGGTAAGGTACTATGGGTTTCACCTTTGAAATAAGGTTAAAGACAATCCAAACTATGTACTTTAATTCATCTTAAAACTGGTTATTGAAGAAAGTTTTTATTTATTTTTATTATTTCTTTTAGCTTTGAGATTCTAAATTTCCCCTTCTCTTTCCTTCCTCCAAACTTTCCAACAATATCCTTGCTTTGAAACTCATGACTTCTACTTTTCATTAACTGTGGAAAGTTTATACATTTTTAGATGCTTCAAGGTGGAAACTTGAGAAATTAGACAATTGCTTATATTATCCATCCAGTCAACTAGGTTTGAAAACATTCTTGGTTTCCATGAATGTGTTAGCTGATTATTTATATTCACAACCATTTTTTCTATGCACATAATAGTGATTATGTTTATATTACACAGAGAAACAAAACAAATAGTCTATACTGATATATAAAAAATATTTATGTTATAGAATTAATTCAAACAATTATATGAACTGCAAAGCCCTATGTAGGGCAGGACTGAGAGCTGTAAATGTAAAGAGAAGCTCTAATTTTGCATTTTAATCTTGATGGCTACATCTTTGGAAAAAGAAGCAGTCAACGTTGTGGCCAAGATAATAGATAGTTCAGTTTGTAAATATTCTCCATAGAAAGGCAAGGACTTGTGCTTAATCTCCAGAAACTACGTTAAAAACTCTGGACATGGTGGTGTGCTTACCTGTAATTCTACAACTGGTGAGACGGTGTCTAAAGGCTGCACAAGATCACTGACTACTTAGCCTAGCCTACTTAGCAAATGAGAGACCCTTGTTCAGAAAAAAAATGTTCATGCTAATTGAGAACTACCACCCAGTGTTATCCTTTGGCTTTTATACACACACACATGCATAGACATACACACATGAATATACACATACACACATACACAGATGAATATACACACATGACTATACATGCACATGTACACACACTCATGTGAAGATATGCTTACATACATACACACATGAATATACACACAGATGAATAAACACACACTCTTGAATATATGCATACACACACATGAACATACAAACATGAATATATGTGCACACATGAATATGCACACATACATGAATATATGCAGTAACATAGACACATATGAGTATAGACACACACACACACACACACACACACACACACATGGATATGCATATACACACATACACAAAGAGAGGGTAAATCCTGAAGGTAAACTAGGAAGATAATGATAATTCAATCCAGAGGTATGACCATAACAAGTAAAAACTACATGAATTGGGACTGAAAAATAATATACTCAAACTAGTAATGGAAACTGTAAAGCATGATCCTGTTTTACTATATTTGGTATTACATGTGCAAAAACTGGTAACGAAGTTGTTAAACAAACATACAGATACACATGAACAAACATTACCAATTTTAAAACAATGATGAACGGCATGTACAATGTTGCTAGTCACAGCATCCACAGGCATTGAGAGGCAGTTGAACTGCTTGTGTAGCTTGAATAACACATCAAATATTTATTTTTCTAACCAAACACTTAGAAGGAAAAGTTTTACCATCTTACTTCTGGCTAATAAAAACCTAAGATGAATTCTAGATCTAACTACATATGAATTTAAGTGGTATCTTGCCAAGAGAAAGTGGGATTGTGTGAATTTTTTTCCTACAATTTCAACAAGTGCTGTCAAAAACCTCTTCCTTTGATATTCTCCAAACTCAGAAATTTAAATTCGATTAGTGCCTTTGAAGACACAATGTCTGTTGCCTCTAGGGAGCATCCTCTCTTCTGTCTTCAGCACAACCCTGGGTTTTGCAGGATGTCTATATTAGTCCCAAGCTGGATTAGCTTGATTCCACTTTCTTTAAACTCTCTATAATAGCCAGAATGTCCACAGTAGGACCCAGTAGGTGCTTCTTCTGAATCTATTTAAAACTGCTTTTGTCATAACTGTTGGCATGGCTGGGTCTGCTGCCTATCAGACAGTACATTGCATCTCACACAGGTGCTCAACAAACGCAGAGCTGTGGCACTGACCTTTAATGATATTCAGATAATAGCTACGTTTCATGAAACAGGCATGGCATCGTTCAAGCTTCCCAACACCTTCTGTTGGTTTTGCAACTGAGTCAATATTTATTAATCTGTTAATAAAAAATTAAGCCAACTATCATATAATATAGTAGTAAAATTTTTTCAGGATGCCGTCAAATGACAGCTAATCTATTGAGGACTGCAGTGAAATCTCAGCAAATACTTAAGATAAGTAAAACAGAAAAGCATAAATGATGGGACAAGTTCATATTTTGCCATGTCAAAATTCCTCAGGAAGCAAACAATTTTTATTATGGATTCTATTTGCAATATGCTATGTTGGACTGAGAATGGCAGAATATCATTAGGGGTCATTTTATTGTTAATATTTTTAGACCAGTAGTATTGAGTTTACCCTAGTTCCTTGGGCTATCTAGTTTTGTTCTTGCTCACCCAAACACTATGACATATGGGTTGCATCTCATGGTGTGCACCATAAGTAAAATCCCACAGGATTTGTGCCAACACTGCTCTAGTAGATTTTGTAGGCACTTTGTAGATCAAAGATTTTGTGGTTAAGGTGCTGTTTGCTTTTCTCTTTTGGTGGCCAGCAGACTACTCTTCTATTTCAAAATCAGTAGGACACAGAGTGGAAGATTCTTTGTAGACACCAGCATGATCTCCTGCTGTTCAATGTATTGTGAGTGTTGTCTTCACCAATGGGTCAGCTTGCTGTCAGTTTGTGGAGAGGAACCTATTGTCTTATCAGTAACTTGAGTTGTCTGGGGATTTCCATAGCACCTTTTCAGCCAACAATCAATTGGGTGAAAGCCAGTACCTGTCCTGGATGCTTCATTTGGTGAGAAGAGATGACCATTTGGGGTTCCTTCTCCCTCATTTGGATATTTCATTAGGAATGCCTTCATATATTATAGGAAGATTCACTATACTAACTTTCCATACTGCCTCGCAAATAGCCTTTAATTCTATCTGTCTCTCCCCTCATTCCATCCCTCAATCTCATCTTTCTTCCCTGTTCCCATTCCTCCCGTCCCTGCGGATAGTCTACTCATAAAATCTATTCCATTTCCTCCTTCCAGGGCTATCCAAATGTCCCTGCTAATCCCTTCTTTTATACCTAACCTCTCTGAGTCTATTGTTATAGCTGGTTTATCATTTATTTAATGGTTAATATATAGATACAAGTGAATAATACTATATTAATCTTTCTGGGTATGGGTTACCTCTCTCAGGATAATTTTTTTCTAATTCTGTCCATTTGTCTGCAAATATCATGATGTCATTTTTCTTTTTTAAAAGAACTGAGTAACAGTCCACTGTGGATAGGAGCCACGATTTCTTCTGTTGAGGGTCTAGGTTGTTTCCAATTTCTGACTAACATGAATGGAGCAGCAATGAACATGGGTCCATAGGCTCATGCATTTGAATGCTTATTCAGTGTTGATGGAACTCTTTCATAGTATTAGAAGGATTAGAAAGTGTGGCCTTGTTATGGGAAGTGTGTCACTGGCAGTGAACTTTGAGGTATTAAAAGCCTATTCCAAAACCATAGTGTCTGTCTGTCTGTTTGTCTGTCTGCCTCTACATCTCTGTCTCTGTGTCTGTCTGTCTGTCTGTCTGTCTGTCTGTCTCTGTCTCTCTGCCTCTGTCTCTGTGTCTCTCTCTGTCTTTGTCTCTGTCTCTGTTTCTCTCTCTTATGTGTCTGTCTCTTTCTTTCTGCTCACTGATGAGAATATATATCTTAGCTACTGCTGCAGCATCTGCCAGCATGCTACCATGTTACCTGCTATGATGATAAGGTACTGTAAATTTGAAGCTAAATATAAGATGTGCAAAGCTCTTTCTCACTGAGAAAAGCCAAATGTGCATTATGGGTGGAAGTAATGGATTGAGCCAGCCACTAGTAAAAAATTAAAGCTGTCTATATCCAATTACTTTAAAAAGAGTTAAAAGACAAAGCAAATTGTTGAAGAATTTCCAAAAATTCAGAGATAAAAGATCAATATCATTTACATATTAATTTATTAATCAATATTTGTACATGAAAATGTCAATACCAAAAATAGAACTATAATCAGACAATAAAAATAATAAATGTGGCATTAAGCAAAAATGTAAATTAATGCTATTAATGTGGTAAATGCTACAATAAAAAAATAGAATACCAAAACTTATTTATATATAAAGTGCTATAAAGAGGCAGCAAATAAAACGACTAAATCCCCACAAATATTAATCTATGGAATCTTTCTCAGCTTAGAGAGCTGCCCTTTCTGGCCTAAACTGATATATTTTAGACTTATAAATTAGGCTTCTGTTGTCACTGCCCAGTAATCCATACATTATTACATTTTTTATTTGGATATAGAAGATATTTTTCTTTTTTTTTTCTTTTCTTTATTTGGGAGGAGGGGATAATATAGTCATAACATTTCTTCTTTTCCTAATCTCAAACCCTTCTACATACCATTCCCTTTTCCTTGTCAAATTCTTGACCTCTTTTTCTATCCATTGTTATAACACACACACATATAAACACACACACACAAACACACACACACACAGACATATGACATGCACACACAAACACTAGTACATGCCTAAGTACAATCTGTTGTGTTGTAATTAGATTAATCTCTGTGTGTGTTTTACACGGCTGATTATTTTACCATCCATAACCAGTTGGTATGCTTTCCCCTAGGGAAGACAGTTTCTCTTGCTTTCAGCATTCCTAAGTTGCCTATAGTTCTTTCTGTATGGTTGTTTGAGCTTTCAAAGCTGTGTGTTCATATATTTGTAAATTTGCATGAATATCTGAATGTATACATGCATGAAATGAAAATAGAAAATTTGACCCTAGTATTAATTATGCACTGAGAAAATTAACTATGGACATAGTGATATATCCTTGGTGTATGTATAGATGGTAATGTAGGATTAGAGGGAAATGACAAGCAGGAAAGAGGGGGGAAATTCCACCATGGGAGTTATGGTACATTATAATATTAGGTTTTTTAATGAGACAAAATAACTTGGAGATATCTCTGTGCCTATTATTTTTTAATCTTTCCATCCATGTGTCTAGAGATAAAGTGACAGAGAAAGAAGACAGAGACACAGATATGTTTAATTTTTTAAAGAAATTGATGCGCATGATAACCTAGACTATAAGAAATATGCTATAAATGTGTACCAAGCAAGTGAGGTAGGTTTTTTTCTTTTTTTCTTTTAAATTGGATATTTTCTTTATGTACATTTCAAATGTTATCCTATTTTCCCATTACCCTGTAAATGCCTATTTCTTCCTTTCTCTCTCTTCTATGAGGATGCTCCCCCACCCAGCCACACACACCCTCCTCCTCACTCCTTACCCTATTCCCATACACTATGCATTGAGCCTTCACAGGACCAAGGGTCTTTCCTCTCATTGATGTCCAACAAGGCCATCCTCTGCTACACATGCAGTTGGAGTCATGGGTCCTTCCATGTGTACTTCTTGGTTGGTGGTTTAGTCCCTGGTAGGTCTGGCTGGGGAGGGAGGGCTGGTTGGTTGATATTGAGGTAGATTTTTTTTTCTATGTATGATGACAGGAAAACCAGGAGGTCTCATGGCAGGACTTCTAGCCCACCCACCCCTCTCTGTCTCTGTCTTTTTCTCTCTGATTTGTTTATTTTATCTTTTATGCACACCAGTACTTTGCCTGCTTGTAGGCATTGTGACATGTGTTTCATCACAGAAGTCAGAAAAGGGTGCTGAATTTCCTGGACTTTGCGTTATGGATTGTTGTGGGCCAATATTTGAGTGCTGGAAACTGAACCCAAGTTATCTGTGAGACCAGAAAATATTTTTAACCATTGAGGCAACTCTACAGTTACACTAGCCTAAGCCTTAAGGTATGAGAAAGAGTAGTGCTCAGAGAGAGAAGAACTAATATTCTAAATAGTGTGTTCAGGAAGAGAGGTGCAGATGAGCAGAATATAGGCATATCAACAGTTGTGATAGAATTTGTCCTCCTTATTCAGTACCTCAATGGACCATATGAAGCTAACCCACGTTAGGGAGAGTCATCTACTTTGCTGGAGAATTTACTCATGAATCAGTATCTTCTGGAAAAAAGTCTCACAGACCTAAGAATAACAATTAGCCCATTAACTAAGCATCTTGTAACTGTCAACCTAATATATAACATCAACAATCATATATATCAAAGAACAATTTTATATAAACACATCCTTTTTTCGAGTACACTAAAGAGTTATAAACACTTTCATTTCATGATTCATCTTTTTTTGATGCTGTTCCTCTATGGAAGGTAAATAAGTTTGCTTTTGCTAAGTACTTAGTAGTATACTTAGCGATACATTTAGTGTGTGCGTGTTTGATGAAAGTATTTACTTGTGAATTGAGACAAGAGAGATGGCTCTGCTGGTAAAGCCACTTGCAGCCAAGGCTGATAACCCAGTTTTGATCCTTAGAACTTCCACACAGTGGAAGGAGAGAAATGACTCCTATAAATAAATTGTTCACTAATGTACACAAATCCTCAATGGCAGGCACATTCTTCCTGACCCTGTAAACAAACAAACAAACAAACAAACAAATGCCATGAAAATTGAAACTAAAGGTGCTATGAACCAATGAGCTGGCAAATAACTTTCCTGTTTTACTTGTATAAATCTGTAACTCATATTCCTCCCTCCAGTTAGTCAATCACAAAGAAAGTGCCCAGCTGAACTCTCCCCATATAATTTTATTTTTATTTTATTATCTAAATGGTGTTTGAAATCCAGAAGAATTAGAACCAGATACTAGTTTCTCCCAAACATTAATTGCACTAATTTTTATTATAGTAAAATCATAGCTTTTTATTAAAATAAATAAATCAATAAATATATTTTTTATTATGTAGGAAAAATTTAAGGTGTTATCTATATTTATTGGTTGTTCTTTGTAGTATATTCCTTGTTTAATATTTACAACCATGTAGTGACAGATTTTAGATAATGTCTGTCTATTGAAGGAATAAATAGTGATATCTGTATTAGTTCCTATGGAGACTAAAACAAAGATAATGTTAATTTTATAACACTTGTATCTATTTTCAAGATACTATTATTTTCATGTTATTTCCCTCAATTCTTTGGAATCATATATGAAGTGCACAACTTAGTTTATTTTTATCCTCAAATATAAAAATACATGGAAACACAATGATAAAGGCATATACTCAATGCATCTGTGACTGCCACATATGGATGGTGTACATGTTCACACCAACACATATGCACATGAACAAACACACATACTTTTGCATGGAAAAAAAAACCCACAAAGTCTCAGATCTTTTAAAGTTTTGCCCGAATTGAAATTCAGTGCACAAGAACAAATTCTTGTTCTCAAATTAGAGAAATTTATTTCACAAACAGGCTTTAACACATTCTCAATTTCTTTGGTATTTATAGCCCTGAGCCCTCGATCCTTTCAAGTAAAATTGCTATCATACTCCCTTTCTTGATGGTAACTGAATGGGACTGAATAGAATCTAACACTAACTGCATACCTTATGTAGGTAATGTAGTATGTGTATTTTTTCACATGTACAATGGTATGTAATGTTTTGAACCATGCATTGCAACTTTCTAATTTTATTAGTTAAAACAGTTTATGAAATTCAAGCAGCTTTGACCATGTTTTGTGGTGATAGTTGGAATAAGAAATGTTGGTCTGAGGTTCTTATGCTCATGTCCTTGACACCTGAACTTGTGTGAACTGGTTTTTGTACCAAATGGTTCTGAATTTAGATGACATATTATTGTGAAAAAATGATTCATACTGTTTGAAAGCTATTTCACTAAACAAGTTACATTTAATATCTTTTAAAAATTGGTGTGTTAAATAAATTTGATTCTTTTCTCATCATAGACAAGATATTTAGTCTTAGCCTCATTTAAATGCAATGTGCTTGTGTAAAAAGAGAAATCACAATTCAAAAACAACAATTAATTGTTATCCCTCAGCAAATAGCTTGGTTATTGTCTTATTTGAGAAAAAAATTGTGATCAATTATTTCAGTTTTCTCAGGCCATAAAATATTCCTTCTAAGTGAGACTCAGAAGCTCATGGTGTTTCCCTTCCTTATATTTTGTAAAATCTAAAATACTAGACAAGTGCAGGCTTCCATGCCATCATACCACATCTTTTAGTCTGCCACTGCTCTAAGGCAATTGCTTTGCCGAGCAGTCTTGTTATTGAAATTGAGGCACTAGCATATTATCTTAGAGTTAATTTTGCCTGGAAAGCATGGGCTTCAACTTCTGTTGATTCTTATCATCCATGTTACATACTTTGGCAGGAGGTGAAAAACATTCCAGGAAGCAAAGGAGAAAAATTGTCTTGTTATTTTAACAATTTACATGTGTCAGGAAAGCCAGCACAAGGAGAGTTAATCTGAACCTTTGCATGAACTTGAACTAGAGATGAGGATGCTTTACGCTTGTTTCTCATTAATCTTCTTGTAGTATCTCTGAGCTGGAACTTAAAATCCCCAAGAAAGGCACTGCCGCTGTCAGTCACTGACTTAGTCAAGTGCAACCAACATGCAAACTCATGTAGTAGGAACAGGCTGCCAAGAATTTCCTTCACGACCAACCGTACGTGCCCATGCAGGGCTGGACAGGAAGTACAGGAGTATCCAATATGCTACTTTCCTTAGCTTTAGAGGACGAAATAATGCACATTTGCTAAACAATGAAATATTAAAATCAAAACTGCAGCTACAGGTCTGATGGTTCTCAAGAATCTGACCTAGTTTCTCTTGTCTTCAATAATATTTTCTGTTAGTGGAAGATTGTGGGGGAGGGGGAGGAAGTTACATTATAGAGATGAGCAAAGCATTATTTTAAGTGTCATTTGAAGGAATTCTGGAAGAGGAAACACATACTTCCTTCTGCAGGACATTACTTCCAGAGATAGAATAACTCAAGTTTAAATATGAAAATATGTATAGTTACCCTAACCTGGTTAAAGTTGTTGACTGATCACTTTATTCTGACTCTTTTTTTTGAAAAATAGAACACAGAAAGTACCAAATGTAATTACACCCTCATTTCTTGAAATTATACAAGTATATCAAGTCTTTCTGACAACTTCACCCTGCCCTAATTTCCTTCTTTTCTAAAATTTGCTTATATTTATAATTAATACTACAATGATTTAGTTCATTATGCTGTGTTAGATTTAAAATTATCTTAGATTTAATATTCATTTAATTAATTAAAAATAAACTTAAAATTAATTAGTAACATTTTGTATATTAGAAGAACTGTACATAGACAACACTAGGTTTCATATATATCATCTTTCTCCATTTGGCTCTATTGTTTTGATCATTACGTTTTCTTTTTCCCTCTTAGATCCTGTTAGCTTTCATGAGGAGTGAAAACCATCGATATAAGTGCTTATGTCCTGGAGGCAGAGACAATGATTCATAGTGAATGTTTGTGTCCACTCTCCCCGTTGTCCAGGCTCATGTGAGAAATCCTAATATACATTTTGATAGTGGCTACAAATAGGAAATGGCTTCTTCCTGAAGTAGTTTTATCACAAGTGGAAATGTTATACATGGTATTAATACTCATGCAAAAGGTTCCAGAGACTTCTTTCTCTCTTCTGACACAAAAAGGATACAATACGAAGTTTGCCCTCTGGGAAAAACTTCCTGCTCAAACTAAAGCATGATGGAACTTGGTTTCTAGAACTGTGAGAAATAACTTTAGGTTCTTCATAAGCAATACAGTATGTGGTATTTTGTTATAATAGCTTAAACCAGCTAAGGCGAATCGATACAAAGAATAAGTAAGGACAAACGTTCTGAGTAGTTACTGCACATGGGAAATTTTCCATGCAAGTCAGGACTTTCTAACTATGCAGCGAAAGTTGTTACACATATGTGCCATACCAGCACTCTGCACGTTAAATAAGAGGGTTTCATGTGATCACCCATGACAGGGTGGGACTTTGTGGTGGTGCAGCTCTTGTGGAGTTACACATCTGTAAATCATATCTTATCCATTATCTACATGTAAGGCTGATAACTACATTGGTTTATCAAGTAGGACATTAATGGAATGAAGTGCTACATTGCTCTGTCATTAGTGATTTGTCTTGGGTGAGTAGATGTTCATTTCTATCACTCCAGAAAAAAAAATGAATGTAGAGAGCCTTAGCTATAACTGGATTTCAATAACTTTCATTTTGCAAGAAGTCCATGTAGGCCAGGCTGGCTTTAAGCTCACTGTAATTGCATGGTTATAAACTTCTGGTCCTCTTGCCTCTTCTTCAAGAGGGTTGAGCAATGCATACCCATCTCAAGCAATGCTTTTAGAGATCAATACTTTACAATATATTACAACTGAATTGTAATAGCATGAGATTATGTTTTCTGTCTGACCCTCCATCAGAAACATTCTGCTTTTGTGTAGCACTTAGATCTTGTCTTTAGTCTGAATCTGGATGATTCACTGTCACTTTTCCAGTATCTGACTAATTCTCTATATAGAGAACAAATAAAGATCACCCATTTCCTGGACAAGTCTTATATATACAGGAATACATTTTAGATTAACTGGGTCATAGAATATAAATGTGCAAAAATCACAAGGCACATTCTCCTGTGAGAGAGGGAAACTTTCATTGTCCAGTAAAGACAATAAATGATTAATTGACAGATTGAGTTAATACAAAATATTTACACTAGATATAATTTTATCTCAAGTCATATTTTCTCAAATCACATACAAACACACATTCTATATGAGGCTTAAAAGAAAGTTAGGTCATGGACTTCCTTAAAAGAGATATAAAAAAGAAATTAGAAAAACGTATATTTTGTGAGATTTATTTTCTTTGTATATTACATCTGTTTGTCTATAGGTGATATATTTGGCTTACTTTAAATTATAACAAGATAATCCCCAAAGTTCATATAAACTGTCCATCTTGGGCAGAGGGATTCTTTTATTAAGCCTTTGATAAATTTTATTAACAAAAGTAAATCAATCAGATGAGAAACACAAGTTCTCTTAAAGCAATCAAAATGATGGATCTGGCTAATCAACATAGAAGTCTATCATTATCTGTCTAGTCTACTGAGTTCTGTGGAAATGGAAGACTCCCTTACAGCAGGGCTCCTGCTTCTTTGAACTTGTCTGTGGAGCCTGAAACCCCTACACTCTCTACTTGCACAATGTCATGTAACATTAGTGAAATTACAGCCATCAATCCCCACCACCACCTGGCCCCATAAGAAACCCATTCAGCAAGCATCTGTGATTTCTGGAATGCCCCACCCCCTATGTTAATGAGGCATCTCAGTATCTTAGCCTTTACCCAACCTGAATATTCCTATCCCCTTCCCTAAAATTGTATAACCCTTAGTCCACCCCAAATAAAGTATATGCATACAAGTTCATCCCAAATAAAGGTATATACACAAGTTAAGATTGTCTCAGAAAGTGGTTTCATTGAAGATTGTCAGAGAAGGCCTTCACCTAAAAGCGATGTTACACTAACATCCTTGGAGAAGCCCTTCTTCTCCCCTGCTCCCCAACTAGTCCCCTAACCCCCTGCACTCACTCCCAAAAGGACAGGATCTTGCAGAATTCCACCTGCTCTGGACTCTTCATCCTTTCAGTCCTGTGTGCAGCATGTATGCTGCCGCTGCCAGTACAGCTAATATCACTGCTACTATCATTCTTTTCTGGCTTAAGAACTCATCTTTAGCCTTTAAAAACTGGACTTCAATTCAGTGGCTCTTCAGGAATCCTCAGGACTCCTAAGACTCGATTGGCACTGCTGCAGAACTTATATAGCCTTGTGAACTGAGTAGTATCAAATCTCCCATCTTTCTGCTTAGGCAGTATAAGCTAATGTAATACATCCATTTAAAATATACATCCTTTTTATTGGTTCTTGTCCTTTGGGACTCCTAATACACAATGAATCACTAAATGCACTAATAATTATTACAAGATTTTATCAATGATCAACATTTGAGTTTAGAATGCTTTATCTTATATGATATTGAAAAAACAGTTATTTGGCAGACAAACACAGATGAAGAATGTCCTTCGTCCCCACACTTCTGTGGATCTGAAAATTCCCATACTTAGCATGTTCAGTTGTCACATACATGACAGGCTGGTGCACACTGATTTAGACTAGGGGGCTGTAAGCTGCAGAATGAGAAAAATAAATACGTAAGTAGTTTTATTTAGTTTCTCTAACTTGCAAAACAATCACTGAGAGCAAGGTTGTATAGAGAATTTAGTGAATGTCTGGATTTCTATAAATCTTTATTAACAGAGGGAATTCTATTCAAGAATGATGAGTAGAAAAGCAATGAAAATCAACCTTTGAAGGCAAGCAGCAAACCACTTGATTGGAGGGGGACTGAAACCCAGAAGATGAGCAATGTGAACAGTTCAAGTAATTCACAAGCATTTTTATTTCAGTTTCAAACGTTTTCCTACTATGCCTGTGTTTTATATAGCATATATAATGTCATTCGCATGTAGGAAACCCCTTCTATTGTTCACTTGAAACTTTTTTTTTTTTATAAATTTAAGAAACTTAGTCTTTAATTCCCGTAAGATCTGCGACCTACATCTTTGAATACTTCCAAGCTGGAAAGATGTTTCAGTTGCTGATCTTCCAGAAGACTAGAATTTAGTTCCTAGCACCCACATTGGGCAGCTCAGAGTGGCTTATAATCATAATTTCAGGGACTTTGAAACCCTCTTCAGACTTTCATGGGCATGTATGTGAATGTGTGTGCTTAAGTACACACACACACACACACACACACACACACACACATATATATGTAGAGAGAGTATAAAGAATGCTCTATATGATAATTCATACTTTTTTGAAACATGTTGGGATGGCTTAGAGGTTAACAGCTCTTGCTGACACTTCTGAGACCCTAGGCTCAGTTCCCAACAATCACATGGAAGTTCACAACCATATATAACTCCAATTCCAGATAATCTGATGCCCTCTTCTGGCCTTTGGAGGGCACCAGACACACATGGTCTACAATCATACATATGGGCAAAATACTTATACACATAAAATAAGACGACTCTAAAGACACATGCTTTAAATTAAGAGATGGCAGCTCACTATTTAGTCCTGTATGACCTTGTATTTGCTATTTAGAGCAGATTGGCATTAAAGCTGTGTCAATTCTCCTGCACCAGTTAACCTTGTACTGAAAATTTATAGCCCTGTACCACCACTGGATTATAAATTGTTATATTCTAGAATTGCCTTTATCAGTAGCTAGATAACTAAGATAAAATAATGTTTTATTTTGACACACAAAGTCTGTTAAAAAACTATTAAGATATTGAATTCTATAATGCAAATTCTTCCAGGATTTATGAGGGTTTTTTTTTTCCCTGAGTATGATTTCCTAGTGGAACATGAGCATCCTGAGACCTTTATGATTCTCTAATCTGGCCCTACTCTTATTATTCAAGTTCCTTTCTACTTTCAATACTTAAATCTCACCAGCCTAAATTCTGTAAAAATGCTATTGAACCTGCTATTTTTTTCTAGTCGGTCATACAATGCTAGCAAATTACATACACCATAACACGGAATATTCAAGGAAATTATACTTTAGATAGGATAATGTTTCTCATTAGAGTTATCCTATCTTTCTTATGTACAGAGGGCCAGGGTTGGAGCCCATTCTTATCTGCATCTAATGAGCCTGTGCTTCGTTAAAGGCTACATTGACTTTGGGTCCCAATTCCAGAGCAATGGTACACTGTCATGCTTCCATGTCCTTGTTTGCAGTGACACCCTGCCTTTAACTGCCCAATGCTGGGTTTGATGTTTTCTACTGTCTAAGTCAAATCACCGTCAGAACCCTTCCCATTGCTACATTTTATGTGGTTCTTACTTGTTTATATCTAAATAAAATCAACTATGACTTTTTATGAGATTCTCAAGTAGTCTTTAACTTACAAGAGTTTGAGTGGTTGCACATTAATATAAGTCCTTTAATGGCAAAACATTCAGATTTAAGCTCTTGTCCTTGAATCTTTGTGATCAGGTGAGCATATAGAAATAGGCATGGGTTTAATTTCAATTGATTGACTTTTATTGAACACAAGCCTACACTAGAACATGTTTTACATTCCCCATTTCATTTGTTTGTGTTATTGTGTTGCATCTGAAGAAAGAATAATTTCATTTATTTCTAGTTGATTAGAAGATATTCTGCCCTGCTTTCAGGGTCTCATGCTAACTCTTAAAGAAGCTTGTTTCCACAGAATGAGTCAGAGATTAACAAATCGTTATCCCAAACCCTATGTGTGCATCCTATGCATATGATGTGTGTGCATGAGAATGTGTCCAGAAGTAGGAGATATCTCTCAGGCACTGTAATATGTTGATCACTAGCCACAGACACGGACAAGGAAATGTTTTTTGCCCAACTGCCAGTTTCTGGTTTGCGATGTGTGTGAAATGATGAGATGCCATTATAATCTTGTTTGATGTCAATGCCGTATGACATGTGATGGATGTGTCAAACAGTGCAATGCCGCATTTGTTTGAAGTAGAGCATTTGTTTCATGATATAATGGTGATGGGCTTTTCAGTTTTGCTTGGGTGACTCCTGGAATGCTTCCGATGGTGAGGTTTGTGGATGAAGTCTAATGAATATTTTATTTTCTGATCCTTTACTCCTTGCAAAGCAATTTAGAGCAGGCCTAGATTTTCAAGCTTCTACCCCCAAAGAGTTGCAATTGTTAAAGAGCAGGTTCACACAGACTTAGATGTATTTGAATTTGTAATTGAAATTTACCTTAGAATGCCAAATCAACTAAAGTTTCATAGACTTCAGACTCAATACAGTTAATAGAAGAGTTACTTTGAAGGGAGATTTTTCAAGGAATAGGATGTATACATATGTCTTCGCATACATGTTGCAAACAAATACATGGGAAACTATAGACACTGAGGCTGGACTGAGGCCTCAGTGCCCAAGCTGTGAGCGATCTAGCAATCTAAAATACAAGACATGGCAGTAAAGTTATAGCTGAAGTAATAGTAGGTGATAAATGTTGGAACTGAAGAAAGACCTCAGTCTTCAGATGCACATGCATAATCATAACTCAGCTATGAAATTAAGTCCATTCCAGGAGAATGAACATGTGATGCAGAAAATCCCTGCACACCATGCCTGAGAGGCAGCCATAGTCTAAGAATGGAATACTACTCAGCATCTAAAAACAATGACTTCATGAAATTCCTAGGCAAATGAATAGAACTAGAAAATATCATCCTGAGTGAGGTAACCAAATCACAAAAGAACACAAATGGTATGCACTCATTGATAAGTGGAGATTAGCCCTAAATCTTGTAATACCCAAGATACAATTCAAAGACCATATAAAGCTCAAGAAGAAGGAAGATCAAAGTGTGGATGCTTCAGTCCATCTTTGAAGGGGGAGCAAAATATTCACAGGAGGAAATACAGAGACAAAGTGTGGTGCAGAGACTGAAGGAAAGGTCTTCCAGAGACTTCTATGGGGGTAACCCTCATAGAAGCAGGGGGAGCGGATAGGATAGAGCTGAGGGGGAACCTGGAAAGTAGAGAACATTTGTAATGTAAATAAATAAAATATTCAATAAAAAAAAGGAGTGCAAGGCAAGTAGGAGTGCATGAGAATCTTCCACATAAGCATGTTATTCTGGAGAGGCAGAGGTACTTCTACAAAACACTAGTGAAAAGAATAGAAATTAGAATTTAATAGAATGAAAAATTTAAAAATACTTTAGTAGTTTCAGTTCTTCAAATATCGTACCACCCACAGACTCCCACAAGACGAGTATTAACAGAAGGTCTTTTCAAGAAGTCAAAACAAGACAAGAGAGGAAGTATGTCACATAAGAAAAAAGGAGCAAAGAGATCTGAACAGTATGTGCAATGTGGTGATATCATAGAATGTAACATAAAATGGCTACAGATTCATGTATAAATAGGTAAAGTCACAATCTAGAAAAGAAACTATTGAGAAGATGGAAGGTGTAAAAAGATTAAAATTTCTAAAGACTGAAAAACAGGCTCTTACCAATTTGAAGCTTAAGAGTTAATTTTTTAAAAAATTGTAGCTGAGTGATTTATTTTACCACAGTCTTCAAATTAAATAAAAAAGAGAGACAGAAAGCAGGTAGAAAGGCGTTTGAGGATTCCGTACTATTAAAATCGTGCAATAGTTCAATACATGTCAGTAATGTGACTTTAGGAGAAAAGAAAAGAACTTACATGATCATGAGACAGAGCAGGAAAGGTTATATCATACACTTAAAATTAATTTAAATTCATAATAAGAAAACTTGAAATAAAGAGCTGTAAAAATTATGAGTGCATGAAATGATTAACATAGAAAGGTAAGTACCTGTGTTAGATGCAACCCCTGTGTAAGAGCCAGGCATGATGGTGGCTACCTATAACAACTGGGCTCAGGGAGCAGAGTAAAAGAACCTACAGGCTCACTGGCCAGCAGGCCTAGCCAAATTAGTGAGGTCCAATGATAGCAAGAAGGTGGTCTCCAAAAATAAGGTAGAGAGTGACTGAGGAAAACACCTGCTCTGGCCTCCATGTGCATATGCAGAAATGAGTACATGCACACACACATGTACACATATGCACATGAACATGTGCAAACAAACACATATAAAAATGGACAAAGTCCGTAACCCGATACAAGTGGTCACAATTAACAATATAATATACTCAAAATTTGAAAATTATGTTATACATTGATTTATTCATTTTATTGGCATTTTTAACTTTTAAAATTCCATTTATTGAAAATAGATTTTTTTCAAATAATATCTTGTGACTGTAGTTTTCCCCTTCTTTACTCCTACTAGTTCCTCCCGACCTTCTCCCCTATCTAGAACCATCGTCTTTCTGTGTTCATTAAACCACAAACAGTCTTAGGGGATTATTAAGGGATAATAATAAAATAAGATGAATTAAAACAAACACTAATACATCAGAGTACAAACAAATAGAAAGGAAGGAAGGAAAGAAGGAGGAAAAGTAAAAGGAAGAAAGAGACAGAAAAAAGAAAGAAAGAAAAAAGAAAGAAAGAAAAATGAAAGAAAGAAAGAAAGAAAGAAGGAAAGAAAGAGAAAGAAAAGAGCCCAAGAAAAGACACATTAAACAGATATACAGACATAGAGATCTAGTTGTTCACACACTCAAGAATCCCATATAATACTAAACTGGAAGACATAATATATAAGCAAAAATATGTAGAGTTAAAAGAGGAAATATGTAAATAAAGTAAAATAAAAATAAGATGAAAAAAAGAGTTGTGACATAACCTTACAAGGCGAGGACTTCCTATGATGCTGGTGTGTTTATTTCTGTTGGTCATCTAGTACTGCGGGTGTGGCTACCCTCAACAGAAGTTTGTTACCCAAGTGAAACTGCTTCGGAGAAAAGTAAATTTTTGTTTGCAAGTGGTGACCAATTGGAAATAGTGGAGTAGGAATGTAAGGCTGTGCTCATTTGTTTCAGCTCTAGGAACCTACCTGGTGCAGACCCCAGCAGGCCCTCTGTATGCTGCTTTGGTCTCTGAGAGTTCATTTGTGCATCAACAGGCTGAATTAGAGGGCCTTGTTTTCTTGGTGTTATCTATCACTTCAGCAATTTCAGGTTTTTTTTTTTTGTTTTTTTTTTTTTTGTTTTTTTTTTTTTTTGTTTTGTTTTGTTTTTTTTTTTTTTGCCTCCTGACCCAAAGTTCCTTGAGGTGTATGATTTGATGGAGATATCCCTATAGGTTTGAATGTTCCGTAGTCTTTCATTCTCCGTAGAGAATCTGAATGGTGGTTTCTATATTAGTTTCTATCTTTGTAGGATGGAGCTTTTCTGATGATGGCTGAGCAAGGCACTGATCTATGAGGAGAGTAGAATGTAATAAAAAGTCATTGTATTGCTACATTGTTTTTACTTTAGAATAGTACTATTTTGTCTTATCTTTGGTCCCTGTGTATCTAGTCTTAGGTTATTAGTCACTCATGTAGTGTCAGATATGTGTACGATGTCAGTGAGCAGGTCGTATGTCAAATTATATTGTAGATCAAATAGTTTGTGGCTGGGTTGTTGTTTTTGTTTTTCCTTTGATGCAGGGGAATTTTTCGAGTAATTTATGTATACTATCATAGCATCTGCAAATAAAAATACTTTGATTTCTTCTCTTTCAATCCATACCCTGTTGACCTTCTTCAGTTTTTCTTTTTTTTATTGCTTTAACTGAAACTTCAAGTAGTACATTGAACAGGTATGTAGGAAATAGACAACCTTAACTTCTTTCTGATTTTAGTGGAAATGCTATTATTTTCTTGCTTCCTAGGATGTAAGGTATGGGCTTGGAATAAACTACCCTTATTATTTTGAGGACTTTTATCATGTAGGAGTGTTGGATGCTGTCAAAGGACATTTTTGCATCTAATGAGATAATCATGTGTTTTTTTTTTTTCTATTTCAGTTTGTTTGTATGGTGGTTTATATTTATTGATTTACATGTGTTAAAACACCCCAGAATCTCTGAAATGAAGCTTACTTCATCACAGTAGATCTTTTGGATGTGATCTTGGATTTGGTTTGCAAGGATTTTACTGAGAATTTTTGTATCTGTGTTCACATGATCCATTCATTCTCTCTCTGTCTCTCTCTCTGTTTCTCTATCTCTCTCACTGAGTCTTTGTGTGGTTTAGGTATTAGGGTGACTGTGGTACCATAAAATTAATTTGAAGATGCTCCTTCTGGGTCTATTTTGTGGAAATATTTGAGAATTATTGGCATTAGCTCTTCTTTGAAAGTTCAGTAAAATTTTGTGCTAAAACCATCTGGCACTGGGCTTTTCTTGGATGGAGAACTTAATGATTGCCTTGATTTCACCAGGGCACATAGATTTATCTGTTTAAATTATCCATTTAAGATTAACTTAACTTTGAAAAGTGGTATGTATTGAGAAAATTATCCCATTTATAGATTCTTTTTCAATTTGGGAGAATAGGCTTTTAAAGTCCGTCCTTATGATTTTCTGCATGTCTGTTGTTATGTCATGCCTTTCATTTCTACAAGTGTTAAATTAGATATTATTTCTTTCTGCCTCTGAGTTAGTTTGTTTAAGGGTTTGCCTGTAGCATGAAATTATTTAAAAACAAACAAACAAACAAACAAACAAACCCACGCTATCACCGGCTATGTGCCAGCAACAGTGGTCTCCACACCCCCATGGCTATCCGTGAGGGGTGGATAGCCCAGTTTCCCACAGCTCACTTGCTGCTGAACTGTTCACATCCCCAGTCATGCTTCCCATGCGGTAGAATCAACAGATAACACAACCTCTGGACAACTCATCAACTATTTTATGTTAAAAATCTTCTGGTGGTGGATTTGGGTGTATTATTTCTTCTTTTGGCTTTGATTTTTTTTTCTCTAGAGCTTTCAGGTATGATATGAAGTTACTAGAATGAGATCCAATTTTTAAATGTAGTCTCTTGATGCTATGAACTTGACTCTTACCTTCAATATTTCTGATGAGTATGGGTATGTTGTGTATTCATTCCTTCAGTTCCAGAAAGTGTTTAATTTCTTAGTTCCTAACCAGACATTTTTTCACTCAGTATGAGTTGTTCCATATCCAAGAATTTTTAAGCTTTCTGGTATTCTTGCTCTTGAAATCCATCTTTAATTCATGGTTGCCAGATAGAAGGCTGCATGTGATTTCAATTTTCTTGTATCTGTTTAAACTTGCTTTGTGTGTAAGTATGTGGTCATTTTTCAGTAAGTATGAACTTTTAAGAAGAAGGTATATTCTTTTGTATTTAGGTAAAGTAGTCTGCAATTATCTCTTAAGCCTTTTTGTTTCATAACATCATATATTTTCATTTCTCTGTTTAATTTTTTTCTGAATAATCTGTGTATTGAAGTTTGAAGTCTCCTATTATCAGTGTGTATCAGTATGTAGTTAATCTGCAGTAGTGTTTCTTTTATGAAGTTGGATGCCCTTGTGTTTGGTGTGCATAAATGTTAAGAATATTAATGTCCTGTTGGTTGATTTTTTTGAGATTACTATCTAGTGTCTTTTTAATATCTTCTGATTAATCTAGTCTTAAAGCCTATTTTATCAGATGTTAAAATGGCTTAAACAGCTTACTTCTAAGGAATATTTCTTGGAATATTTTTTCCCACTCTTTCAACCGACATGATAGCTATCTTTGCAGTTAAGGTGGTTTGTGTTTGTTTGTTTGTTTGTTTGGTAGTATGTTGTTGTTGTTGTAGCACAAGGATTCTCTTTTTGCTTCCATTCTGTTAGTTGGTATCTTTTAATTGAGGAATTGAGACCATTTATTTGGAGATATTTTACTCTGTAGTGTTTAATTCCTGTTATTTTGTTGTTTGTGGTGGTGGTAATAGTAATAGAAGTGGTGGGTTTTGTGTGTATGTGTGTTTCTTTTCTTGAATTTGCTAGTCTGTGATTATTTACTTCTTTCATTCTGTTCGATCTGGTTACCCTCATTAGGTAGGGAATTTTCTTCTACCACTATCTGTATGGCTGGATATGTAAGTAGATAATGCTTAAATTTGTTTTTGTCATGAAATACCTTATTTTTCCATCTGTTGCCATTTGGATATAGTAGTCTGTGCTAACATCTGTGGTATCTTAGATTCTATACAATATCTGCCCCGTCAGACTTCCCACCTGTACGGTCTGCAGATCTTCACCTTTCCCTCCTCTCCTCTAAGTTTACATTCTGAGGCAGACTTCCATCTCTGTAGCAGAACAAGTATTGCAGCCACCCTCTTCTTTCTGCTCCCATATCCAGTGAATCACACAGATATTGTCCTCTAACTTTCTTCCCTACTCATCCTTTTCTTTTATACCCCAACTCCAACAGATGGTTCCTATGAACATAGCAGCCAATTCTGCCAAAGAAGCAAGTAGGCCAGGAAAGCAGGGGGTGGGGGGCAAGCTTTAGATCACCACTCTCTTCTTCACATTCAGTTCCCAAGTCTCATCCCAATTCTGGAGCAGAGTACCTATTGTAGTCTCTTCTTATCTTCTGCCTCAATTCTCAGGGAACATCTTGGTGGAATACCTTGCTGGGTGCCAGGTTGTTTATGAGTAAGTATCTTACAACTCACAAGGAAGCCATCAAACAGAGAGAATGCTGACAGTGAATGAATCCTGGTAGAGAGAATCCATAGTCTTCAGAGTGCTCATCCAAGTGGCTGTATGCATAATAGATTACAGAGCCAGAGCCTGCTCATCTTGACCACAGGGATCACCGTTTATATTGACATTTTTCGTTTAATTTTATAATTACAAATGAGAATATCTTCTAAACCAAGATGATTTAAATACAGTAACATTATGTCTGTGCATGTGCACTCATATGGTATTATACATTTGATATTCATAGGGTACTTGCAGGAGTTGGGCTTCTCTTTCTACCATATAGGTATCTCAGATTGAACTCAGATCCTCCAGCTTAGCAGCAGTCAGCATTGCCTTATTAGCCATTTTGTAAGCTCTTCAACACACTTTTGTAGATCTCAACAAAAGCAGCTAGTCTTTGTTTGTTTCTAGGCAGTATAACAGAGACTTACTGTCCTTCACAGGAGACAATCATCTCTCTTGGTTGTTTTCTCTCTCTCTCTCTCTCTCTCTCTCTCTCTCTCTCTCTCTCTCTCTCTCTCCTCTCTTGGCTCAATTGGGTAAAATCAGCAGCTTTGAATTGTGCCTGTCACAGATATTAAATACAGGCAGGAATTGACTTTGCCTGGATGTTGTCAGTTGTAGCAAGACTATTCTAATTATACTCCTTCCCCAAAGTGGCCAGAAGATTCAGTCACCTAAAAGAAATAGCTGGGATTTTATTTTCAGACTTGAGTACAATATTTCTCATCACCATAAAGAGTTTTCCTTACATTCTTTGTAAAAAAAATACTCCTCCTTCAAAACCTTAGATAAGTATAGTTTTATAAATCATTGCTTCATATTCAACAACTTTTTGGTCCACAAATACATAACAAAATGTCAGTCTATTAACTTTGTCTACCAAACTTGCAGTCCCACTTATCTCATTGATTCAAGGCTAAGCAAACGATCCTTCACATGATTAGTTTTCACTGATGAATGTTTTTAACCTGGCATTATTTATTTACAGGCAGCTATAGTGTCTGTGTGTGTGTGCGCATGCGCGCGCATGTGTATGCTGTGTGTGTTTATGTCGGTCACTGTATATACACACACACACACATACACACAATGAGAGATATTAACCAAAAAGTTATGAATACTTATTTTCTTTAGCAGAGTTAAGCATCATATATATCTCATGATAAACATTTATGTTTCATTAAAGGTTTTATTTATGTACTTTTACTTATGTGTTTGGGTGTGTGTTCCTGTGTGAATTTATGCTTACTATGTTTCCAGGTCGTGATGGAGGTCAGGAGCACATCAGATCCCCTGAAACAGGAGTTACAGTAAGCTATATGATACGGGTGGTGGGAACAAAAATGAGTCCCCTGTGGGAGCATAAAATGCTCTTAACAGCTGAGACCCCGTCACAGTCCCCAGGTTGAAGTGTTATATCTCATTGTACAATTTTATGTAATATTTTTTAGCAAGAACAAATAAAAGGATTTGGTTTAAAAAGTGTTTGTTGTATTGCTTGGACATATTCTCTGCAAAAGCCCTTCCTTATGAATTACAGAAAATGTGCACCTGAAGTAGAAAATATCTGCAAATGGCATGTAAATATTTTATGTTTGTCATGACACAATTCATAATTCAAGTTAATGTGTACAGTCTACAAAGTATGGGAAAATCCTCTGGTTTATATTCTCAACCTAGCACTGAAGGACTTCATTGGATTCTCTTGAGAAAGGCTGCAATTTACTGTCTCCAGTTGCCTATTTAATAAGTCAGCAGGTTGGTATGCTGACTAGTTAAGAAAATCTATGTGCTATCATTAAAACCAAAAACATGTCACAAAGACACTCAGATCCTGTCTGCTAGCAAGCAGTTTTCAGGACTCTTGTTCCCCTTCTCCTCCTCTTGAGTTAGGGACTGAATGAAAAGCCTGCTGCTGCAGGCTGGACAATTCTTTACCTTTCAGCTAGAGTCAGAGCCCTTGGCTATGGAAACCCAGGCCCCACTACTATTCCCAGTTATCCTCTCCCAATCCGTTCCTCTGATGGGGGTGTGCATGTGTTTTTTGCAGCCCTGTCCCATTACTTTTAATTATGCCTAAGATATTTTATTTATACTATAACTGTGTTCTATGTTTATTTTCCTTTTAGATAGTCAAACTTCTAAGGAAATAGTTGCAAGTAATTCTGTTCATATAGGAACTTATATTAGTCTTGAAATCAGATCACGAAGGGTACTTTAAAATGACACTGCCTGTCAGTTTGAGACCCACAGACTTTCTTAAGAAAAGTACTTCCAGTTTTCTAACTCCTGTACTGTCTAACATATTGTTTTATTTGGGACTTTATGAAATATAACTGGCCAATACAGTTATAGCATAAAGTAGTTTGTCTAAGGCAAGCATGATGGTTTGTTATCTCAGTCATGAAAATTACTTGCAGAGTAGATTGCCCATCTGTACAGACTTGGAATACAAATGATGCAAATGTCACATCTGAACTGATGTTACCATTTTATGAGCTTTCCAGCAAACCATTCATAAAATCCGCTTTTGTGGTTCATCTCAATCACTGGATTTTCTGAACACTTCTCATAGAAAAAAAGACCTTTCTTCATTTTTATTGCATATGCATAGCGGAATAAGCTCACAGTTAAGCAAATTCAAGACTTAAGTGTCACATTATCAGGGCAAAAAGTCATCAAATACTATACAGAGTATGCTGGGCAACTTTCCAAGCCCTCATTGCTTCTCTGTTAAAAGAAAAACTTATGAGCAAAATGGAGGTCAGAGGTCACCATATACTCTAATGTATGGATTCCAAGAAACTCAGTGAAGCTCATTCTTCCACAATTATTGTAACTAATTTTAATATCAATGTAAGCAATACATTAATACTGTGGCTGTTTTTCTTTATCCTCATTAGTTTTTCAATAACAACAGAGAAAGACCAAGATTTACTTTCAATTTAAAGTACAATAACTAGACATTATAATTCTATCCTAATCCTCTAGTATAATCTGTCTATATCCCAGCGAAAATCCCTGTGATATTTGCAGTTTTGTATTTGTCTGGCTCTCTGGTCTTCAGGTGTACTGTCTGATGCCTTTGTGGACCCTTCCTCATGGCGTTATCCCTCTTCCTCTCTTTCTCTCCCTCATCCCCTGGCTGGCACAAGTACCTATTGCCTAGTTATTGGCTTTTCCAAGGCAGAGAATAAATGGTGAGTATTGTTTACCCAATCTGCAAACTAGAGAATCTTGAAGTAAACATTACAATGCTGTGTCAGGATTGCAACAAAATATGAGGGTAGAGAAACCAGCATTTGAATAACACAAGAATAAACTTTACACAATGCACAATAACATAATGCCAACATTTTTAAGCAGGTAAATGCTACTTACACTGAGTTGAAAACAATTTTGTTTGTGGATGTCTTGCCTACTCTGTAAGGCTTCATGTCAAAATCATTGAAACAGCCTTAGTTTGCTTCCTATTGCTGTGATAAAACAGACCAGAGAGGATAACTGATGGCTTCGTCTCCAGGTTTCTGCCTTAAGTTGCTGTTCAGATTTTCCTTCCTGATGGATGGTTAGCTGCTAGGTGAATTAAATAAACCATTTCCTCCTGATGTTTGTTTTGACCAGTGTTTTATTATAGCAATAGAAAGCAATCTAAGATAGAAATTGTTGCCAGAGTGTAAGTTATTGTTGTGATAGACCTAACTATGCTGTTCTGGGGAGGAATGTTTGGAACTTTGGGCTTCAAAAGCCATTGGGTGCTCAAAGCTTAATGGATGGTTCATTGTGGGCTTAGAAGATGGGTGTATTGAGAAACATGCAGACAGTGGAGGAATGGCTTTTGAAATTTCACAGGGATGCAAAAACTTTTGTGATATGTCTGCATTAAGAATCTGTGGGGTTTTGTCAGATGAAGAACTGTCTGTGATTAAATGAGACAAACACCACTGAAGTGACATTTATGCTTTACTGGCATAATTGATGCAGGTTAGCTGGGGCTGAAGAATTAGCTGTGGTTAATAACAGAAACACATTACTGAGACTAATCTAGAAAGTAGTTCATTGGGGTCATCACACAGAAGCTGTGGTACAGAAAGAGGCAAGACTACATCTTAGGCAGGCAAGCAAACTTGCTAAAATTTAGTTTCCCAGATGATACTGGTTTTGTTAACATGAAAACTTCAGGATTAAAAGGGTCATAGAGGAAGCTGGGCTTGGTACCATGAGAGGCCATGGGTGCAGATGTGGCCTTGGAAGCAATGGATACTCTAGAATTGAAAGAGTTTTTGAAATGACAGTAAGACTTGCTACCATATATCAGGATGAGGCCATAACGTACCACGGAAGGCGGCTAAGAAGCTATTAGTAAAGTGCAGCCTCAATTATAGCAAAGACTCCAGCATCTTAGAGATATAAGAGTGTGTGGTGAACTGAACAGTCGTGGCCCATGCCTTTAATCCCAGCACTCAGGAGGCAGAGGCAGGCAGATTTCTGAGTTTGAGGCCAGCCTGGTCTACAGAGTGAGTTCTAGGACAGCCAGGGCTACACAGAGAAACTCTGTTTTGTAACCCCCAAAGGCTGTAGTAGAAACTTATCTAGGACAGAGGGATAAGGAAGACTATTGAAAAGCATAAAGAGGAGTGATGGGAATATTGAGGATGTGGGCCTGAGGGCCAGTGGTGAATTTTTTTTCCTTTTCTTTTCTTCTTCTTTTTTTAAATTACTTTATTCTGAAGCAATGTATGTAGCCTCACTATGTAGTGTAGATTGACCTCCAACTCACAGTTACCCTCCTGCCTCAGCCTCCAGAGTGCTGAGATTATAGGTGTGAGTGACTACAATTGCAGTAATAAAAATATTTGACATTGATCATAGGGATTCAGTTTTCTTGAACTAACGAGGGTACTAACTAAAGTTTGTACAATTTGCATATTAAATTAAAAATTATATGTTGTATGAACATCCAAGTTAGGCTAGTCGGTCATTTCTTCTAGTTATGTTTATAAGGAAGGATACCCCCTCAGAATCAGTATAGGAGATACATACCCAGACACTAAAGTCTTAGTAAAAAGGAGAGAGATTTATTACATTGAGGGGCAAGCAGGAGCTGCAAAGAAAAGCAGACAGCAAGTAGCAGTAACAAGTGCAAGAAAAGCAACAGAGGGTGTTTTTGTAGGAGCATGTTTTTAAGGGGAAAAGTGGGAGTCTGTACTAGGGTGAGGTGGTAAATCCTATTGGGCTTGTTAGCCAATTAATGAATTTTGATTGTTAGAACTTGGTGTTTTATCTTGGGAATGAATCATTGGCTAAATAAGTAAACAGGCCATTCAGGCTAGCTTTAGGAATGTAATCTAACAGTTTAACAAGGTAGAGGAATGGTAGAGAAGGGAGAGGGGAGACAAAGCCTGTCAGTGAGTGATTGCCATGCTCAGGCCTGCTAGAGCCCTTCTATGTTGTTTAAAAATGTTTAATCTAATAAGAATTGTTTTAGGTATAGCTTATGTATAATATATTTTATGCAAATAAGTGTGTCCCAGGATACAAAGCTTCATTTAATCCTTTCAGAGAAAATGACCACAATGTAAAGAGTGACACAGGGAGAGCCAAGCCATTAGAATAACCCTAGCTTTTAAATGTATATAAAGAAAATATCTAAAAAAAGAAAGAAATAAAGAAAGAGAGAGAGAGAGAGAGAGAGAGAGAGAGAGAGAGAGAGAGAGAAATTCTGCAATTTGAAAAAACAAGAACAACCCTGACAAACAACTTTCACAGTTATTTCTGTCAATCATAAACTCCAGGCATTTGCTTCTAACTTTAAATCTCAATTTGATTCATCAAAAGGAACAATTGTTTATGTCAGATTCTTAGCAGAGTTAAATGCTTCATAAATAGCCCTGACACTTGATTTTGTTGTTGACCACTCTGCTTTGGACAATCAATAAGAGCCTAAAGCATCATTTCCAGAAATACTTTAATATCCCATCTCTTGTTTTTCTGTGCATAACAAAACATCATGGTCAGAATGGCTTGGAGACAAAAAAAAATTCTTACAACTTTTGAGACTAGAGAGTAAAAATCCGCTGATGCTGATATTTTCAGGGTCTGATGAGGGCACATATTCAGGTTACTCTTAATGTATCACATGGGAGAGGTAGTGAATGGACTCTTGTTTTTCCTTTATAAGATGAAAAGTGGCATTGACAAAAGATATATTCCTCTCATGAACAAATTAAATCCCTAAAGGTCCACTAAGTGCTATCACCTTGAAAAGTTAGGATTTTGAGAAACAGTTTAAGGGAGGAGGCACACATTTATGACCATAGCATATGGAGTATTGCCTTAGGGTTTACTGCTGTGAAGAGATGTCATGACCACAGCAACTCTTATAAAGGAGAGCATTTAATTGGGGCTGACGTATAGTTCAGAGTATTATGAGTTCACTATCATCATGGCAGTCCACAGACAGAAAAAATATAAGAGAGGGATCTAAGAATTTGACTTGCAAATGGTCAGACAGCAGGAACAGAGAGGCACAGTGGGCCTGGCTTGAACATCTGAACCCTCAAAGCCCACCTCCCAGTGACGTCCTTCTTCTAACAAGGACCCACCTACTTTCTAGACACATCTCCTAATAGTGACAGTTCCTGTTAACCAATGGGGGTCATTTTCATTCAGACTACCACATTCCACTCCCTGGCTCTCATAGCCACATTATAATGCAAAATGTATTTAGTCCAACTTTAAAAATTCTCATGCTCTATTACAGTCTCAACAATCTTTAGAAGTCTGAAGTTCAAGGTCTGTTCTGAGACTCATGACAATCTTTTCATTGTAACCCTCTGTGACATCAAAATGAAAAATTAAGTTATATATTTCGAACGTACAGTAGCATAGAATATACATTATTCAAAAGGGGAAGAAAGGGAGCAGAGTGAGGAAATGCTGGACCATAACAGACCAAAATAAGCAGGGAAAATTCCAAAACTTTGCATCTCCATGACTGATGGCAAAGGGTTCCTTGGATCTCCAACTCCTTTCTGCTTTGTTGACTTTAACACACTTTTATCTCTTGGGCTGGTTCCACACACTTTTAGCAGCTCTCCTTGGCAGGTATTCCATTACAACATCTCTAACATCGTAGGGTCTTCAATAAAATCCAGGTCTCACTTTCACATTTTCAGGCAAAGATCTTGGGCCTCTATGCACCGAGACCCCCTAATGTTGCATCCAACTCAACCAGCAAGGAAAATACAACCACCATTTCTTCTTAAAGCAGTTTACTCTGGCAGCTTCTTTCTTCAACTCCCCCAAACCCCAGGGTACAAGAGTTTTTATGCACTCAAGCCACAACCACGCCTCAACCAATCACCACAGGTCACATCACGTCACCAGGCAGGCTTGCTCAGCCAATCAGGGATTAAGGGCGAGCCATCCACCAAATACGGGCTTATTTACTGCCTGGCACAGATTTCTGTCTGTCTGGCCAGGGAGTCCGGAATGGCTTCCCACAATTCCCCCTTTTATATTCTTTTGAAGCAAGCTCCGTGGGTGAAGATAGAGGTCTGATCCCCAGTGTGCAGAAATAGGGGCAATGGACAGGATTTACTCTTAGGCTTACAGGTTTTTACGCAGAGCAACCCTGACCTGCTCCCATGCCATTTTTATTTCCTGGGGGAAGGACACTAGGACACTCAACCCTCATGCAATCAGACATACCTCCCAGAGATGGCCAAACAGCTTCCAGACTAACCTCTGTGCAGTGCTTATCCTTACAACCCCGTGGAGTGATGGCTTCATTGTTCATTCTTCATGGTAACAAGCCAAATCTGAGGTGACTGCCCTGCTTCCACTGTGGCAAAAGCTTGCACCACCATGGCGGCAGTGTGGAACTTGGCATTCCGCAACTGACACATACACCATACACACAACATGCATGCCAAAACAAGGGTCACAGTGAGGGCACCTATCCCAGCCCATTCTTTCCTGATGCCAAGCCAGGATCCATTCGGGTAGAATTCACAGTGACAATCACCGAGCGAAGCTCATTCATCTTGCCATCAAAATTTGCAGTCCAATTTCTTAACAGGAATTTCTTAACAGGAAGCATCACGACGAAGAGGAAACACTGACAGTATCCCCCATCTGGGTTCCGCACCCATCAGGGGCAGACACATGCTCACCACGAGCAAGATCAGCTTCTTCATTTTGACAGTGTTGCACTAGCCCCTCTGGAACCCACACCGGCTCTGTGTGATTCTGTGGAAAGATGCGAACAGACCCTCTCATCCAGACCAACATGGGATCCGGACCATTCCATGATCCAGTAAGCACATCCTTCCATTTAGCATACTCCAGTTTTCTGGGGCTGGTGTTATCATGTCGTTCAGCAGCAGAGCGACCTTCCGTATCCAATTGTAAAAAATTTAAGGTAAAAAGAGCTAAGGAGAGTCTTACATTTGGGGTATGGCCATAGCCTATTTCCCCTTTTTATTAATAATTTTTTTTTAATTAGGTATTTTCCTCGTTTACATTTTCAATGCTATCCCAAAGGTCCCCCATACCCACCCCCCCAAACCCCTACCCACCCACTCCCCCTTTGTGGCCCTGGCGTTCCCCTGTACTGGGGCATCTAAAGTTGGCAAGTCCAATGGGCCTCTCTTTGCAGTGATGGCCGACTAGGCCATCTTTTGATGCATATGCAGCTAGAGACAAGAGCTCCGGGATACTGGTTAGTTCATATTGTTGTTCCACCTATAGGGTTGCAGTTCCCTTTAGCTCCTTGGGTAATATCTCTAGCTCCTGCATTGGGGGCCGTGTGACCCATCCAATAGCTGACTGTGATCATCCACTTCTGTATTTGCTAGGCCCCGGCATAGTCTCACAAGAGAGAGCTATATCTGGGTCCTTTCAGCAAAATTTTGCTAGTGTGTGCAATGGTGTCAGCGTTTGGAAGCTGATTATGGGATGGATCCCTGCATATGGCAATCACTAGATGGTCCATCTTTTTGTCACAGCTCCAAATTTTGTCTCTGTAACTCCTTCCATGGGTGTTTTGTTCCCATTTCTTTTAAGGCTCTATGTGCTCGTTCAATGATTCCTTGGCCTTGAGGATTATATGGCGGGCCATGTTTAACTTGTACTTCCATCTATTGACAAAAAGACACCAGGGTTTTGGCAGTATATGCAGGGCCATTATCTATTATAAGTTGTTGGGGTTTACCTCAAGCTGCCCAGGCCTCCAAACAATGTTGTATAACATGGGAGGCCTTTTCCCCTGCCATGTGAGATGCATAAACTATTCTTGAACATGTATCAATGGACACATGAACATATTTCAATTTGCCAAATTCTGAAAAATGTGTCACATCCATCTGCCACACCTGCAGAGGGAGCAATCCTCTAGGATTCACTCCATAAGAAGGCGGGTGTTGAAACTCAAGGCAACGTCCACAGGTAGTGACTACAATCTCCCGAGCTTGTGCTCTAGATTCCAAATTTTCTCTACAGAGTTTTAGCATTAACATGAAATTTAGAATGAAATTGTGAGGCTAACTCCATAGGGGATGCTAAAAATGTGAACTCCATACGAGTACAATTATCCACAATATCATTTCCCCTACTTAAGGGTCCTGGAAGCCCACTATGGGCATGGACATGTCCAATATATAATGGTTGGCATCTTTCCCACAGCAACTTCTGTAATTGTAAGGTGAAGGCTTGGATGGTACTATGAGCTTTTATTTGGCCAGCCACTTCTAGGGATAAAACTAAATTAACTACATATTGTGAATCTGAAATTAGATTAAAAGGAAAACACATTCCTTAATGACCTCAATAACTAATTGTAATTCTACCATCTGCGGAGTACAGGGATACTACGGCCTGACCACAGGATCTTTCCCCTCTACCATATATACTCCACATCTGGTTTTTGATCCATCAGTAAACACGTTAACTGCATCCTTAATGGGTGTTTTCCTCACCACTTGAGGAAAAATGACTGGATGTTCCTTAAAAAATGTCATTAACGGATGTTTGGGATAATGATTACCAAATGGGCCCTCATTAATACAGGCTAAAATAGCCCACTCATCAATATTTGCTGTTAAGACCTTTTGCTGATACCTATCATAAGGGATTACAATAGAGCTGGGTTTTATACCAAAAAATTGTAAACAATGCTGAATTCCCAACAAGGCTAAAGAAGCCACCGTTGTAGGGTAATGATCTAATGTCCTCCCAGCGGATATTTTGGAATGGATCCATAAAAATGGGCCTTCTTGCCACAATAATCCTGTGGGTTGTATCTCAGTAGGTAATATTATCAAAATGATGGGTAACCCTTCTCTATAACGCTGAAGCTGGGCTTTAATCAATTCTTCTTCCACTAGGGTCTTTCTAGTCTGAGGTGTTAATTCCCTTTTGGAACTTAACTCTAAGTCTCCTCCTAAAATTTGAAACAGAGGTTTTCATTTAACATTTGGGATCTTCAAATAGGGCTGAATCCAATTGATATCGCCTAACAATTTCTGAAAATCATTTAAAGTATGCAAGGAATCAACCCTCAACTGTATCTTTTGAAGCCAAACGGCCGTAAGGGCGATCCTTGCTCTTAAATAGGACACTATTTTCAACAAATCCCTACCCCATAAGGTAATGGGCAGCTCAAGCACATATGGTTGAAACATCCCATCATGCCCTTCCTTATCTTTCCAAGGGAGCATCCTGGCACTTATGTCTGGACTCTTTGCATAGCCCAGGCCTGGTAATATTTGTTCTGACTCCTGAATCGGCCATCCTTTTGGCCAGTCCTTAAACCAAAAGGCAGTAAGAAAAATTACCCAAATGGCTAGAAAAAGAAAGTAATCCATAAACTGTTCCTATTACCCTCTTACTTTCACTTTCTTGTCTCCAGAGCTGGAGAGCCTAATTGTCTCTTACAGATAGCCTTATTGTCTCTTTACCGAGAGCATAATTGTATCTACTGAGAGCCTAATCCCAACCCCAGGATGGTGAGTTACTTACTGTACTCATCCTGTCGACAGATCCTGACTGTAGAAAGTTCTGAACCTCTTCAATGGGGGAGTCGGTCCCGGATTTCGGCACCACTTGTTGCGTCCAACTCGACCAGCAAGGAAAACACAACCACCGGTTCTTAAAGCAGTTTACTCTGGCAGCTTCTCTCTTCAACTTCCCTGAGCCCCGGGGTTCAAGAGTTTTTATGCACTCAAGCCACAACCACGCCTCAACCAATCACCACAGGTCACATCACCTCACCAGGCAGGCTTGCTCAGCCAATCAGGGATTAAGGGCGAGCCATCCACCAAATATGGGCTTATTTACTGCCTGCCTGGCATAGATTTCTGTCCAGCTGGCCAGGGAGTCCGGAATGGCTTCCCACACCCTAACACACATCTAACAGCTTTTCTGAGTCTTGGAGGGAGATTCCACAAGCTATTTCTCATATCCTTGACTCTAAATCCAGAATCATGTGACAGAAGCTACTAACTTCTGCTGCTTGGTGGGGTGGAACTTGGTCCTCTTGTTCAGATACAATTTAACTGTTTTTCTGTTTCTGATTATTTCCTTCATCGATTAAGATTTTCTTTAACTCCTTTTCATGGGTTAGAAGCTTAGTTGGGTGGGGTTTTGCCTTGAAGCCTCCACTTCCTTTATTCAATTTAGCATCATGTTTTTCTTTAACTTTTTATTTCCTAGGGCACTGGATTTAGCTCCCTTAGATTTTCTAGTGCCCCCTTTCTCCTTGAACTGTACATTTTCTATTTTTTCTTTCTCAGTTTGCTTCCTTTCATTATAGACATGTTTAAGAATGACTAGTAATTATTACAGGACATAGTCAATACTAGGTTTTCTTGAAACTTCTACTGCCAATGCCATTAATCCTAAATTTTCCAATTTAGTCTTAGGCAGATTTTTTTTTTTTTTTTTGGACAAAGGAAGAAAGCAGCAACATTTTCCACCAAAATTTCTCAAGATAGTCTTTAAGCCACTTACTAGTATTATTCTCATCCCAAACATCCTGAGCAAGCTGTCATAGTCTACATTATTCTCAGCACCCCTGTCTTATACATTCCTACTAGAATGGCCCACTAAGTCCCTGTTTACATTTTTCAAATCTTTTTCCTAGTCCAGTGTCTCAAATATTCACATTCTACCAACAAGTACATGATCTGGTCTCTCACAGAAATCCCCACTTTCCCAAAAAAGAATTAGAGATCTACTGAAACTGTTTGAAAGGATTAAGAGATGTAGACTTGTTGGAGTAGGTGTAGCCTTATTGAAGGAAACATGTCACTGAGGTGGGGGAGCTTTGAGTTCTCAAAAGCTCAAGCCAGACCCACTAAATATATTTCTTCCTGCTGACTGAAGATCTGTATGTAAAATCATCAGTAACATGTCTACATGCTGCAATTCTCCCTATCACGAGGAAAATGAACTAAACCTCTGCTGTTGTAAGCAAGCCTTAATTAGATGCTTTTCTTTATAAGACTTGCCATGGTCATGGTGTGTCTTCACAGTAATAGAAAGCTGACTAAGACATGGACTTACTACCAAATATTAATTCTGTGACAAGGTATGATGATAAATCTTAAATTTATATACAGGAAAACAGTAATCCTTATAAAAAGAATTAAACTAGGTCAAAAGGAAAAATTTAAAACCATTACTAGCCGGTTTTCTTTTATACATTAGAATACTTTATCATAATACATGTTTTATATAGATAGGGTAATGCCCATAATTTCTGTGATTTTTCTGTTTTTCTGTAAAATACAGTTATTTATAGATCAAACTCGAAAGCTAAGATAGATTATAAAACATATCACAAAGAATTAGATTATAATATCAACCTTTGGGTGTTAACAAGAATATTATATTGTGTTAATTTATCCTGTAAAGACTGGACATTCTTCTTCCTCCAAGCACAGAGTCGTTGTATTCAAAGTAATTTAATTTGCTTTTATATTTGATGAAGACTATTATGTGGGTGAAAATTAAAATGTCAGAGAAAGTTCTTTCCTATATTAAAAAATGTGACATTAGCTATAGCCTCATTGGCAAGAATTTATATTCTGCAAATGAAATATTTAACTTCCATCATAGATCTACTACAATCACTTTTTTTGTGCACCCTTATGATTGGGAGGTGGTGACATTCTTTGAACAGAACAGATAGAATAGAAAGATAAGTTCCCCTAAAATGCAGTTTCTAGAACAAGAGGCCAAGAGGCTAAAGAATAAGGGCTAATAATCAAGTGACTTAAAATGGTGATTACCACCACCCCATTAGTGTTTTTATATATCAGTGGATGTACAAACTATTGTTACTATCTGTTCTCCATGAGTGTGTAACAGTTAGGAAAAGCACAAATCTAACAATTTTAATTTTGGCACTGCAATACAGTAGAACTGTGAACCCAGCCTTATAAAGGATGGTGAGTAGTTTCCTTTACCTTAGTGTAGGGAAGCTTTAGAACATTTCAGTAATTGTCACTTACAAATGAAGGCAATGAAAATCACTTCTATGGGTGACTCAACTTATTTATGTAAATATAGATGAACTTAATTATCATGTTTTACTTATAGATTGGATGGTTCTATATAATACCACTTAATTTGTTCATGCTTCGTTGTTCTGAACTCCATTGTTTCATAGGCTGACAGGAGTATGGAGCTGTTTATATACATCAATAATGTGTTCATTAAATGGAGAGAAGGACTCTAAATGAAAGGTGGAGTACCAACCCTCCTCCATTGCTGGTGGAATTGAAAGCTGGTGCAACCTCTCTGGAAATCAGTCTAGCAGTTCCTCAAATGTGAAATGTTCTTTAGTAATAAGAAAGTTGTTTGAAAGTGAGTTGGAGGTCCTAAAAGAATGCTGAAATTACTTGTCAGGTTCCAATTCACTCTTTCTTTCTAAAACAGAGAGAAAAAACTCTACAGCTCATTCCCTGTGGGGAGACTAGGAAAGCCAGAGACCACTGGCTATTTTCTACCTCTCTTGTTTCTATTTATTAGCTTCTTTTATGTTCTTTAGACACGTCCTCCAGAGAGTGTTGGATATTAGTAGGTCTCAGTAGTCCAAAAATTTAAAAGATATGTTTCTGCCAAAGAACTTTGCAAACCCTTTTTAGAAGACATAAAATAAAGTGTGCACATACAGAATTTTTAGGAAAATTTGTAATTGTCAGGGACAGAGAGAGAGATGGCTCAGCATTTGGGTGTTTTGTTTGTTTTGTTTTGTTTTATTTTTGTTTTTGTTTTTGTTGTTTTTGTTTTCTGTATCTGATGACTTCCTGAACCCACAGTGGAAAAACATGTCTCCTCTAAAGTGTCCATGGTCTCCACTTAACTAATTAATTAGTTAATTAATTAAAATAAGTAAATACATTTAAAAATATTTGAAATTTGGCTATAGGTATACTTGTATTCAAATCTCATTTTTTGCTGTATGTGACATGCAGGTTCTTGGAAAGTTAATCACTTGAATCTGAGTCCCTGTATAGCACCGAATGATGGGAGGATAGAATCCTTTTATAGAACTACTGTGATGACCACTTAGCAACAGGACAGTATTTCCCAGTAAGTCTTAATATTGATCAAATATTGATTATTTCTCCTTATTGCTTTTCTACAAACAGAATGGATACAGCCTCCCTTTGTAGACTCTTTGAGGCAGAGACAATTATTGTTTTTGTTTCCTCTTTCAATATTTAGCCTTCCACCTTGTTCATGCTATTCTGTAACTGTGGCTTAAGCTAAATTGATAATTAAATTATGGAATGAGTGCATAGTTCAGGGTTAGGAGAGTTGCCTATAATTCATGAAGTCCTGTGGTTAATCCTTACTACTGCCAAAGGTTAATCTACTTGTTTTATCAAACACACAGTAGTTAATTGTACAGATATAAGGTTAATTGTATCAACATAAGAATCAATATAATGAATAAAAATGAGGCAAGATGCATTACTATACCATGAAATTAAACCTATAATGGTTGAGTGTGATAATATTTAAAGCAAATTAATTGAGCAAAAAAAAATAAGGTTTCCAAGATATTTTCTTTCTGTCTGTATTAAAGATATTTGTATCTGTAAATCTGAGTGATTTTGTTTGTTACATAGACAGTCATGTTAAGTCATGGTCATTTGCATTTACCATAAAGTGATTAAGCTTCAAGATATCTAAATTGCCTTTGATTACAGAGAATGTGACTTAAGCAAATTCTACCTATATTTGACTTTTATGTTATTATACCATTATTCGCCCTTACCTATATTTGTATTTTCACACAAATTTTATTACACATATAAATAGAAAATCCATATTCAGGGTTATGTGTATACAGACATAGTCCATGTTAGAACATAGCAAAGTATGGTAATGTTTCAAATTATAATGCTATAGTTTTTGGCTTTTTCTCTCAGTCTTACATACATAAACGATTCAATGTTTATGTCTGTGTTGCAGTATCATTCACTGTGACTGATATATGGAATTTTGTTTATAAACAGACTTGAATTTTATTTTCTGGTAGATAAATTATACATTTATATCTCCATATATTTAAAATTTATTATTGAATATGCTCCATATCTGTATATATTCACAGCCCTATATATATTATATACACATACATATATGTGTACCATATATATATTTTTTATATATATGAATTTATATATGGAGGATAGAAATATACAAATAAACATAAACACAAACATATAATAAGTGTGTAATCAGTGTGTTATATGTGTGTGTATTCATATATGGAGGAGGCAAGTACACATACTTTATGTTATATATGTGTGGGACTGAGGGAGTCACACAGAATATATATGTGCTTAGGTATGCATGCTAAGGCTATGACAGCTTTGTGTGTTAGGTTTTCCCCTTTTATCATTATTTGGCATTTAGTCATCCAACCCTATTCATCAGGCTTGCATAGCCAAACTGTTACCAGCTGAGACATCTCAGTGGCCCTACATCTCCATCTGTTTTTATATAACTGAAACAAACTATATCTATAACTGATATGTTTGTAACCAACTCTATTTTTAGCTAATTCTTCATGTTAATTAAAAACACCTTGTTACCATAGTTTCAAAAACTTATTTTTATTTATGTACCATGCTTGAGTAATTCTTGAAATTAGGATTTGATTTTCTTCCACATTCCCCATTAAGTGTAACACCATGAATATTTCCTACCAGTTTGTATTTGCTGTATTTTAAAAATCATTTTCTAAGGATAGATTTCCATAAATGGAATTATTGAACAGAAGCAAATAAATGTTTTGAGGCTCTCTATTACCCAATGCAAATTGCTCTCATAAAAGATTGAACTCAAATTTATTTCTCAAGAATTCCACATGAAGATATCATTCACTATACTCCGCTTATACTTTGATCACTGAGTATTTTTAAAATCAAATATAATGCAAACACTAACTTTGACAGTTGTTAGACGGAGCATATTTATTGCTACTTTATTTGCATTAGCAAAATGAGTGATGGCTCATTATGTATCTTCCCCTATTTGCAACATGTGTGTTTATATAATTTTCCAATTTAATCCCACCACATTTTCTGACTTTAAAGAGGCAGGATGCTCCACTCTTCAGTGACTCATCTGATCATGCAGATGGTGCCAACCATAAAATGATTTGTTTTCCTGAGCTGAATTGATTATTTTCCTGTGAAAAAAATCTCAGGGAAATGAATTCTAAGTGATGTGACTTGTCCAATTCCCAGAAGCATAATGATTTCAGAAGAAAGAGTTATTTTGGGTTATAGATTATTTTCAAAATCAAATATTTATGTAACTCAGAAAAGTCAGTTTTCACATAAAAATTTACTCTTCTATGTTATATAAGGAGTCCAGTTGTGAAATTGCCTCATATTTTTTCACTATTGACATTTCAATATCCTTTTATTTCTTTTGAGTCCCCTTTTCTGTTTTCTTTAGCACATGCAAACCAACAAACATTGAGCTCAGACCAAATTTCTAAATATATTTACTTGGGGAGTCTTTTTTTCCCTCTTCTCAGAAGTGACTAACAGCTGCCTACAAAGCCAGCACATGTGGGTTGTGTCTCTGCCTTCCAGCTTTGGCAGTCAGCTGAGGTACCCTATTCTTCCTCCACATTGCACAGTGCCCCATTTCTACACACTCTGTGTAATGTGGAGGAAGTTTCTCCTTATTCACACTCCGTGCTTCTGTACATGATCATTCATAGAAGGAAGTGTTAAGGACCTTCAAGAGGATTGCATTTTATTATTTTATTGTTGCTTAATTCAAGGTGTGACTTAGAGTTACTGATTAACATGAAATTTTTTTAGTCTTTTTGTTTTGTTTTTTTTCTTTGTTTTTTTTGGGGGGGGTTGTTTGTCTTGCTATGCGTTCTATTATTGCAGAACTGTGGGGGTGTCTCTGACGCTTAGCATTATGGGGATTTCGTGAGACAATTAAGAGAGTTAGTACACTGCATAAGCAGACAGGGAGCATCCTCTAGATAGGCGAGGTCAGCATCATTGATAACCCTGTCAGTACCTTTTGTTTGAAAGTCTATATTTTGAGGGAAAAAAATACCAAAAACATATTTTAGAAACTGAAAATAAGAGACAGATACCTAGCTTTTGAAATTGGGTCATATTATGGTTGCTAGACTAACAGAGCAATTAATTGTTTCATGGTAATTTTTCTCTATTCATCAGTATCAGCCCCGTGACACTCGTTTTCTATACAGTGCTAGCCCTAGCTGACAGTGAAGATTGGCAGACATAACCTGGGGACTAATATCTAAGAACACCTGAAGGATACAGTTCTGCCTTGCATTGAAGAAGCGGTAACCACCCTTCCTGTCTCTTTGTAGAAAAAGAAGTTGGGATGGATGTGTATCTATCTATGTGGCTTCATTTCTCTTGCTCACAGACACTGTTCAGAGGCTACAGGTAGATATACTTTGCTCTATTTTCTGACTTTCCACCTTTTTCCTTGAGAACTGTGATGGTTTGTATATGCTTGATTCAGGGAGTAGCACTATTAAGAGGTGTGACCTTGTTGGAGTAGATGTGTCATTGTGAGTGTGGGATTAAGACCCTCATCCTAGCTGCCTGGAAGTCAGTCTTCCACTAGCAGCCTTTGGATGAAAATGTAGAACTCTCAGCTCTGCCTGTGCCATGCCTGCCTGGATACTGCCATGCTCCCACCTTGATGATAATGGACTGAACCTCTGAACCTGCAAGCCAGCCCCAATTAAATGTTGTTTTTATGACTTGCCTTGGTCATGGTGTCTATTCACAGCAGTAAAACCCTGACTAATACAAGAACCAGAGCTTGCCAGTGTTTGTTAGGCTGGTAAGCACAAAACCCTATTGATCCTCCTATCTCCGTTCTCACTCTCAAATGCTGTCATGATGGAACTTGGAGTATACCATACAGTTCATATGTGGGTACCAGAGTCTAAACTCAGGTTGGTTCAAGAGCTTCTAAAAAACTGGGCCTTGACCATCAATGGTAGAAAGGGAGGTCATAAACTTCTAAGAATCTGAATGTCCCTCTTTCTGCAACCATGGACTGGTATGCTTGTCTTTAACTTACTGTGATGACACTGCATGGAGCCTGACACACCATGGCTCAGAGAAGGCATTTCTGAATATAGAAGGACATTTGGAAAAGGAGAACAGGAAATGAAAGTAGACAATACTGGAGTCTCTCTGCCTTTCTCTGTCTACACACACACACACACACACACACACACACACACACACACACACACACATGTGAGCTCATAAGATAATAAGTTGATCTGTGGCTTTTCCAAACATCTCTACTATTATTTATCCCTCCACCATTCCTTTTTCCTTGTAATATCCTTCTTACTCCATCTAAAGTTAAATCCCTACTCTCCATTTACCCCATTGTTTTTTTTTATCTTTTTAAATTAATTAATTAATTAATTTGTTCATTTAATAACTGTGATTCCAAAGTAAAGGCAGACTTATCAGAGAACATAAATACTAGTGTCTTTTTAAAAATTCTATGCTAACATGTGCTAGAAGCTATTTAAGACATCCAACATATTTTTGATTGGGCATAATATTTAGGTATTATGAGCAGTCATAGAAACAGCATTTATGTTAAAGTAATCTAATTTAGAAATATGAATTTTAATTATTTATGGACTAGATAAACAGAATTTGAGCCTATTTTTGTGAGATAATATGTACCTTTGTGAAGTACTTTTAAAATTCTCCCAAAAAAGGAGCTATGTGGAGTATAATTTGTCACTGACTACATGAATCTGAAAGCAGTAAGTATGTTGGCAGTTTCCAAACTGCATCCCTTATTTCCAGGTATGCTCCTATTTTATATTGCCTGTGTCATAGTTCACTAACAGAAAATAAAAAGATATTTATTACAAGCATTACCATAACAACTTTAGTAGAACAAAAACCTATGAAAAGAATTTCTTGAGAAGTACTTCAGTTATATTATTTTAGAGAAAGTATTGTTATTCATTTAATTATATTGAAAATAGGCAATAAAATACAAAAGCCTCAAGGTTATACATCTGCAGTGCTTGTTAGTGAATTAAGTAATTAAATCAAACTCGCATAGTTTTAATTTTGATAAATTGAACAGAGCAGTTGAATCTGAATATTTCACTAAATTTCAAATCTATGCTTCTCGTAGTTTAGTGGAGGAAACGCTTTAAGAAGCATTTTACAGCAAGTTCATTTCCTAGTAGATGAAACTGAACAAATATAATCCTGATGTGCTTTTCCCCATGTGCTTGAAACTTAAGGGTGGTTTTGGTACTAACATCTCTCACTAGAACACCACACAGTTCTAACAGGTAACTTTGTTTCCCATTTAGTGAAAACTATGTAGTGTTAGAAAAGTTTCAAGAAATTATTATTTGGTTTTGATGTAATGCTTTATTTAGCAGATAAATTGGTTTTATTTAGACTTTCTTAACTTGGAATCCTCTTTTTTCAGATAAGTATTCTGTTTGTTGCTACTGTTTTGGTTTCCAAACATACAAGTTGCTTCTGTAAGTCATACCAATTTATATTAGAGGACCTTTTGGCAAAAGGTTATTTCAGGCAAGCATAAGAGGAAATCAGCTTAAACTACCCACTTTCATATCTTTGATGTACCTTGGTTCTTAGTTATCCATAGTTACACAAATGGACATATTCATGGTTGGGGAAATGGGACCAAATTCAAGTCATTAAAATGGACTTAGAAGAAAATACATTTTTAAGTTCCATTTGAGGCAGTCCCAAATTGAATGAAATGACTTATTTAAGATACATTGAACAGGCAATAAAAGTTTGGATTCAGTGTTATGCAAAAGGTCACATTGACTGTCAGCAAGGAATGAGTAATTGGAGAGCAAGACGACTGAGCTTGAAGTGGGGATTCGTAGAGATAGACAAGATTCAGTCAGCTTCTTTATCAGTATCTTGATCTACATGCAAAAGCCCATGCAAAAAAGGGAGCTTTTGCTGTGCAGCAATGCATGTAGTATTCAAAGTTGTTAAACTGTATGCAAATATAGGGCAAATTCAAAGGAAGAAATATCTAACCAGCTCCCTTAAAGCCTGGGTATGGTCTGGGTAGTCCAAAGGTGGCTATTACAGGACTGAAAGACTTAAAACCTGGTAGTTGTTAAATCCAAGAGACTTGATGTTTCAGAAGTCTCAATCTGGCACTGGAGATCTGGGGGTATTCCTAGAGAATCTACTGCTCTTCTGCATATTTAATATTTCTGAAGAAGTATGGAATGATTCAGCAACAGGGTTCATTAACTGGACAGTGAAACTGAGGGGAGGCAGGCAGGCAAAGGCAAAGTTTCTTTAGCTTATGTACTTTTATCTGGGATGTCATAAGATAATATGGCCCAAATGAGGAAGAGTCTACTTACTTTGAATATTATGATGAAATTCCCTCACAGAAGTGCACAGATACAATCAATCCCCTTGCTCTTTTGATTCCAGATGCAGTTAAATTGACAACCGAAGATGGTCATTACGTTGGGGAAGGACATTTTTTCCTTGAACATTTCCTGTTTCTTTCTCTGCTTCTTTGCCTCCAGGATGGGAACTGCTCTATTCTGCTATGCTCTCCCATGATGTATGAATGCTTCTGGAACCATAACCTAAAACATATCTCCCCTTCTTTACAGTTTCCTTTAATGTATTAATCACATTAGTGATAGCAAATTAGTGAGATGTTAAGGCCATATATTTGAAATCAATAGTCCGTACTTAAGAAGAAGAATATTAAATGATGAAATAAAGAGATATAGCGGGACATATAGTTAATCAGGACTGGTAGGTCTAACCTGTAACTCAGCTACTTGAGAGACTAAGAAAAGATCTACAAGTTCAGTATTTGCTTGACCTCCGAAGTGAGTTTACGTTTGTCTATATGACTTAATAAGATTCTGAATCAAAAATAAATCAGTGCATGTAGCTTAATTTTACTCTACATGTTTAGATTGTATGAGAATATGGACTCCATCACTGCAACCATTAAGACATCATGGAAATATACATATATACATATATACATATATATATACATATATATAACTATTAAGTATTATAATATTTTAGATTCTGTATCTCTGAATTTCATGTCATTAAGTATCTTAACAATTAATATAGCTAAAATAGGATTATTGTGTAAGCTTTTTATAAAACATGAGTAGAATAATGATTCTTGGATATGTTATTGTAAAATCTAATTTTTGAAAATTGAGAAAGAGTCTTCAAAATTAGGCATGTCCAACTTGTGCTTTGTTGACTGTTAGAAGCCAAAAACAGCTCTAATACAATAAAATAAAATACATAAGCGGTCTTAAAATTATACATTTTTAATCTTCCTAAAAATGATTATAGTATTGTTTCTTTCATATAGTATCCATTTCGATTTCCTTATTTCCCCTTCCTAACACTTTCTATCCTTGTAACTTCTCTACTCATCACAAATTGGACTCCCCTCCCTGCCTTTTTTCCTCTCAAAAAACACATGAAAATCAAAACACGCATAAAAATTAGAGCCCTGAAAATCAAAACAAATGAAAAATAATATGAAAGAGAAATACCCAACCAACCTAAATAAAACAGCAAGTCATGGAATCTGTTTGTGTTGGATAACTCTTCTTGGGCATGGAGCCTGGCCTCAGTGTGGTTGATAGAACTGTTGTGTGTGTGCTGGAAGCTGAACCCATGAGCTTTGCAAGAACAGTGAGTGCTCTAAATTGCTTAGCCATCTCCCAAACATGAAATTTTAAATATATACATCTGTCATTGAAATACTCTTCTTCATTATCACCCAAGTAATTTTCTTTATATTTGTCTTCATTTTATGTAAGGAACAGTTGGTTTAATCTGTCTTTTTCTGTCTTCTTTTTCTTTTCTTTTTGAATTTTAGTATTGCATGACAGAAAAGTGTAGGCATAACTGCGTGAGAGAGGAAAATGTAAATATCCCATGGACTCTCTCAGACATCAATTTACAGTCTGTTTTCTACTTGGTCACATCTGTAACATTCGCTTTAACAATATACTCTATAATCATAGTATAATTTAATGTTTTATATCAAATCATGTGTGAATTTATATCAAACACAGGAAACTTAGGGAAAGTGATTCTTTATATACAAATTTTAACTTAATATTTATAGGGTCTTTTCTTCTGTTTCAACATGTAGAAGAGCATGAAATGTTCCATCGTTTTTCTAATTTTAATTTGCATACGCTCAAATAATTTGTACAATATAGGAAAAAAATAGTAAATAAAACTGTCATATCACCATAGAACACATATTTTTGTGATTATTTAAAAATTTTGTTTTGAATGTGTGTGTGGAGGCATTGTACAGATTTCTGTAAAAGTATCTTACAATATAGATCAGGTTCAACATCAAACCTATGGTTCTTCTCATACAGGTTCAGGGTATTACAAATCAGGTGTTGTTGTTGTTGTTGTTGTTGTTGTTGATGTTATTGTCTACAGCATTTCTTCTTAGATTTCAATACAACAAACAAAGCCCCAGTACTTTTATTCTTGCAAAATCTTTACCCCCTTCTCTTAATATTGTGGAGAAAGAAGTATTTGAGTCATCATAAATCTACTCAGTTTGTTCATTCCTACACTCACACTGATATTAATTGGGTGACCATTGGAAATGACAACTCATGGTGTCCATTACCAAACCTAATATGATCCTCTGAGAATAAGTCAGAAAACAAAAATAAATAAATAAAAATAAAAATAAAAGAGAAAAATCTAATGAAATCACTTAATGATATAGTTATAGAAGCTATACATAAAATTCTACCTTCTCCATCCATGTTTCTTCTAGTGAGTTTCATTTTTCCTTAAGTAGGTGAGTTTTTTTTTTTTTTTTTTTTTTTAGAATTTAAAGGATTCTCTTCTAGATACTTAACACTTTAAAAGGTAATTAGCCTTTTTAAAGACTTTCCCCAGCCTTGATCAGGATAAATGGACCTTAAGTGTTTGCCACAGTTTTTCCTCTGCCTACTTTGGTGGAGTCATCCAACCTAGGTAGTGTGTTCTGCCTTGCAGCACCTGCAATTTCCTATAGAAGTAGATTGCCCTCTGAATATAATCCAGCTGAAACAAAGGATGGGTCTGTGGGTTCTCCCTATATAAATACAGTGCTAACTATTAAACTTTGAGCCTTGATCAGAAAACTTTGTCTTGACTTCATCCTTCTCTTCCCTGCCCATCCTTTTTCATTTCTAGCCCCCCTTTCAGGTATATCCAGTTTGACTAAAGCTGCTGGAGAGCTACAAAAGACAATTATATATACCAACTATAAAAAATATTTGTTTTATTCAAACTTAAACACTGTGGTTTATTGCCATCTTGAAAAAATAATAAAATATTTAAAAAGCTTCAGTTGCAAGATAACTAAAAGTACCAGTCTCTCATTAATTTAGCGAAATGAGAGAACAAAAGATTGATCACAGAACAATAGTTATAACAAGACACAGAAACGATTTACTGTAAACAGTCCATCAAAAAGACAGAAAATAGTCCAAATATTTCAATGGTAGAATATAAATGCTGTGTATATCTGTAATAGAGATGTTATCCCATTTAATCTATTTTAAAAAGATTAAAATAAATCACTGTTCTTAGAAATGAATTAATATTTTGCCTTTAAGCCAATGAAAGTAATTAAAACAATGAATAAATTAAAGTATGTTGCAATGTAGAGATTTGATATTCTTTATATTATATGTTTTCTCTTTATAGGTGAATATTGTTTTAAGATTATAATCTATAGTGCTGATTTACTGTCGGTCATTCAAAATTTTAATCCCATTTATGGCCTCCCATATTTCAAAATTCTGAAAGTCAAGGGTTATATAATGTTTATGTCCAATTATTTGAAACATTTCTTTAATGTTAAATTTAAAAATGACTTAATTTCAATACTGATTTAGTCACCCATATGTACACACACACACACACACACACACACACACACACACACACACACACACAATTTCAGAATAAAGTTGCGTAAGGCAGTAATCATTATCATTATTACCTAACCTCTGGCTAGGGAAGGCTTAAGTCACAAACTCTAAATAAGAACTCTTAAGTGGATATAGACGTGAGATGACACTGAATAACTTTTTGCTACACCCACAGATTGCCTTGTAGTAGATGGTCCAGAAGATTTACAATTCTGTGATAATGAACAAAATTTATTTCCTAAAGAAAATTTGTCAAGTAAATGTTCGCATTCAATTTTCTATGTTCAATGGGAAACTATTTCATCTGGATATATGAAAACTATTTCTATTATGATAGACAGCATTATAGCCATGCTAACCTAAAAGATTAAAAATCCAAGTGCAGGAGGTGTTTGTGGAAGAGGGGAGCATTCCCTTGCTCTATTGCACCATGGCATATACTTCCAACTGCAGAGACTCTTTTCCCTCACACAGATTATAACTTCTAAAATGTTGTTATATAGATTTCCTCCTGTTTGTGGCATTGCTGAAATAAATAGCTAATTCTTTAAGAACCTGTGCTCTTTAACAACTGATTGAACTATGTACAAAGATTTGCAGTAATTTTCTGTTGTGTTATTTTGATTTCTAATTGTCTTACTAAAGTTTACTTACTGAGCTTGCTGAAATTCAGGTATCTAGAAACAAAGAAATGGCAGCATGACGTCTGTCATTCACTGGGAGCACACTGCAGGAGCCAGTGAGAAGCTCCAAGGAAAAGAAAGCCCATCTGCTGCCTCCCTGCTCAAAGTGATCATTACTGTGACATTCACAGATTTCATAGTACAAAGAAATTAGACAGATTTTATACAAAATATCGAAGTTGAGTTACACACAGATTTAAATTTAATCATTAAGCGATGGAGGAAGTGAGGGGAAATTTTGGGGGAACTTAAAGAACATTTATTAATTCCAACATATTTAGAGCTGCTTTACATCATAATATCCCTCAATTTATTGTGAATGAATTTCACAGGAGTGAATGGAATTACGTTTATAATATTTTCCACAGATGATATTCTTTGCTCCATAGTGAAATAAAATATAAGATATTTACAATATAATATATTTAGCAAAGTATATTCTTTCAATTAACTTTATATATTCTTTTTATCTTTTCAAAGTGTCCATGATAAACTATAAAAGACTTTATATAGTTTATGTTTGTTGAATTTAAATGACATTCTATAATAGCTGAAATAATTATGATAATTTCTCATACAGCCAATGGAGAGATTATTTTCCTCTCTTTAGAAATATTTTATTGAAAAAGTCTGACACGATATTACATACTTTTTTCTAATCACTATTTTAAATAATTTATCAAACAAAAGAGTCATTAGGTAACCCAGGCCAGTCTTGGATAGTCATTCTTAAATTCTGACTTTTTGGAGATTTAACATACAGAAACATTACAAATTGACTAATATGACCTAATTTTTTTAAAATGAAAACTCCTGTGTTTATTTATCTGTAAAATTTATTATAACAATCTAAAATAATTTATGATTTCTTTCCTTTTGCTGTTGCTCAGTGCTTCTGAAGCACTGATCAAGCTCCTTCTGTTTGTTTGTGCAATGCTGCTTTTCTCTCATGCAATGAGGAGATACACTAGGGAAATTCTTTTACCAGACTGTAGCTTACTTTGGTCCAGACAAAAACTGGTTCGTTTTATTCTTTTCAAATCTAACAAGACATGATAGTCATCATTGTTGTTGTTGTCTCCTCCTCCTCCTCCTCCTCCTCCTCCTCTTTTTTAAACTCATCCTTTTACTAACCTGTTGACCCAATCTGGCCCTCCAGGGTTGTGCTGTGAGCACTTTTTACCGCTAAATAAACATTCCTAATTTAAACTACTTTAAGAGACCATTTGCTCAGCATTTGATCACTTATTCAGCCTTTGTTGTTACTTGATGCTATTTTGAAGAAGAGCTGTGCTGCACAGGATTGAAATTGGCCCTGAGTGTATGGAAAGTTAGAAATGAGTGAATGCTGTGCTTACCCCTTTAACTTTGGCTCATCGGATCTTCACTTTGTCAATATACATTTTGTGTACACTCACCCATGCACCCCTGACAATTTATCTAATTTAGATCTTCCCAGATCCTCTTGCATTGGGCCCTGAGGTCTCTCATTTCTAACTATGGATGTTTGCAGTTTTGAAACACACTTCACAAAACCAAACTGACATATATTTTAGACAAAGCATCCACAGAAAGGGTCATGACAGTTTGTTTGTAGCTTTAGAGATGCATGAAGTAATAATATTCATAAACCATTTTTGAAAAATAAACCTATTTCTGAAAATTAAGTTCTATCTTGGATACCAGCTCCTAAAGAGCTTCATTAAATAAAGTTTGCAAATTTTAGTAATGTTTTTCTGTGTTCAAGTCAATTTCTAGAATTTTGAAAAAGGGACTTTCGTTCTCATGTACATAAGTATTTCCTTATTGAGTGTAAAGTATTTCAGTAATGTGGGGACTCAGATGAGTTTTGGCAAAGGGGTCTTCTGAGTAGTCCTGACAGATAACCCAATGTGTTTAATATCTTATTTCTTCGCAGAGCTCTTTTCCCATTTTCTTAGAAACTAAATTATTTGCAGCATTCCTAAAGATGACATTGGAGGTTATAATCTGTCCTTTATATGCATGCATGCATAGGAGTACATATACTCCCACACCAGCACTAGTATGCACATGCACTTGTACATCCACACGCACAGGCACACGCACACACGCACACACACACACACACATGCGCGCGCACACACACACACACACACACACACACACACACACACACACAACACACACACACACACAAGCACACACACATACATAAAGGAAGAAAAAAGAGGACATTTCTGTTTCTTTCCTCTTCTGTGTTACTTACTGTATTGTTAGTTGGAGTTCTCCAGAGAAAGAAAGTGGTGAGGTGTAGAAGTGAGATGGATCGTAAGCACTGGGTAGCAGCACACAGTAGTTGAACTTCTGCAAGTAATACAAACCTACCACAGGCTGTTCATTTTTTACGTTCACCAGAAGTGATTCCTAAAACACTTCTGACCATTTTCTTGTTTGTTTTCAAATTCAGTAACCTTTTTTTTTTTGTTTTTTTGGTTTTTTTTGTTTGTTTATTTTCAAGACAGGTTTTCTCTGTATAGCCCTGGCTGTCCTGGAACTCACTCTGCAGACCAGGGTGGCCTCAAACTCAGAAATCTGCCTGCCTTTGCCTCCCAAGTGCTGGGATTAAAGACATGCACCACCACGGCCCGGCAGCCATTCTTGTCTATATTACAAGTGTTATGCCCAGTGCACAAGAACCCCAGAAGACTGCCAGGGACCACAATGCCAATGGAAGCACATGAGAGTCTGTTTATTCAAGTTCGAAGCCTGGATGCAATCCTCCTTGCTCAGCAGATTAGAAATGCAATTGCCAGGTCTAGGGGCTCCGGGTTTATATAGGGGAAATGCAGAACTTGGGACTTTCAAGTCTTGGCATTATGTGATTGGGTAAGGGGTAAAGAATGCTTTCCTTCAAACAGTTAACGTTTGTTCAGACAGCAAGGAGGGACCATACATTTGGACAGAAACCTTTGACCTGGGAAGAAATAACTCTTCCCTTTATCAATGACCAGTGCATTCTTCCCTGTTGTTACAAGTTGGCCACAGCTGTTATGTCTCTTTTCGACTGCTGGGAATGCTTGGTTTTCTCTTTCCCTTAGTTTAAGGGTGGTGTGTGTGTGTGTGTGTGTGTGTGTGTGTGTGTGTGTGTGTGTCTTATCACCTTAAGGACATTAATTTTCTGCTTTGTTCAAGGACAGGAGACAACTGTGCCAGAGGGAAGGAGTGTTGGTTGTGCTGGTGCTAGAGGTGCTGTTGCTGCTAAACTCTGCGCCAGGACTTGCACTGAGGCAAATGCTGGCTGCTTTCTGTCTCAACGTGTGTGTGTGTGACACACACACATGCACACACACACACACACACACACACACACACACACACACACACACAAAGAGAGAGAGAGAGAGAGAGAGAGAGAGAGAGAGAGAGAGATTGATTTGGCTCATCAAACAGGAAGTAATATTGGGTGAAGAGATGGCTCTCCAATAGTGGTTAATAGCATTCACAGCTCTCCAAGAAGACCCCAAATTGGTTTCCAGCACTCATGTTAGGTGGCTCAGACCTCCCCCCACCTCCTCTAACTCCAGATTCTGACTCATTCGACTGGACTTTTTAGGTACCTACATTTACAATTGCATATACCTTACCTGATGCATATACACAAAATTAAAAAGTAATATGAAAAGTTTTAAAACAATGAAGGAAGAAATACATGTATGCATCAGATGCTATAAAAGATCACATATAAAAAGTGTTAATATCTTGACACTTAAAAACATGATATTAAGCAGTAATATCATAGCCATCT